>NC_143520.1:42890280-43636969 GCF_031878675.1 Megascapheus bottae | reverse complement strand
TGCAAAGCAGCAAACAAACCTGGAAGAAATCTAGCGATCCACTCTATCCACAAGCACGGAAGAAACAAATCAACAAATGCAAAGAAACTTCCTGGTCAGCAAGTACTGACTCATTAGCGAGCTGCCAGGTGCCATCTTATGATCCTGCTTCCTCAGGAGGCTGAAACAATGGTCTCCAACAATATTTTTTATATATTTTTATTGTAATTAATAAAAGGGTTACATGATATTTGCCAGAGAGAAGGTGCATTAATTCACATACATTGATACCCTTTCACATGTCTTGGTACCCATTACCCTCCCCCCCACTCCCACTCCCCATTTGGTTTTCCCCCCTTCCCTATCAAATTTCAAATAACCAAATACAAATAAATTCAATATATCAGATAACAAAGTGAGATACTGTAACAATATGAGATACCCAAGGGACAGCAAAGGAGATGAGAGATAACATAGTACGTTAAGGAAAACAGTCATTCGTTATATGGCTTTAGTTTCAGTATCCTGGAGGTCCTTTCAATTAGCTTCATACTATATGGCCTTATGTATCAAGGCTTTGCTGTATTGCTGATCTCTGCTAGTAGAGCCCAAGGTTTCTACTGATTATGACAAATGAGGGAAACCATTGAGCCTAAGTTCCTTTGAGTCTGGCTTACTTCACTTAATATGATTTTTTCTAAGTCTTTCCATTTCCTAACAAATGGGTCAATGTCGTTTTTTCTGACAGCAGCATAGAATTCCATTGTGTACAAATGCCACAACTTGTTGATCCACTCATCAACTGAGGGACATCTAGGTTGGTTCCATATCTTTGCTATGGTGAATAATGCTGCAATGAACATTGTTGTGCTAGTGGATTTAGTATGCCCTAGATTCTGGATGGTTAGGTAAATGCCAAGTAGTGGAATTGCTGGGTCATAGGGGAGCTCTGTATTTAGCCTTTTGAGGCACTGCTATACTGCTTTCCATAGTGGTTGAATGAGTTTGCACTCCCACCAACAGTGTAGTAGTGATCCCTCCTGGCCACATCCCCTCCAGCATCTGTTATTATTCGTTTTCCTGATCCTGGCCATTCTAACTGGAGTGAGGTGCAATCTTAGAGTTGTTTTGATTTGCATTTCTTTTATGACCAGAGATGTTGAGCATTTCTTCATGTGTCTATAGGACATTTTTGTTTCTTGTTCAGAGAAGACTCTATTTAAGTCTTTGACCCATTTTTTAATGGGATGGTTGTTACTTTCTCCAACAATATTGAGTTGAAATCTTTTTGTACAACGATTTATAGATAAAAACCAATCAAGCAAACAACAAACTCCCACTTCTTTCCTCATCTCCAAAATCCCACCTACTTGGGAGTAAAATGTTATGACTTAGTATCAGTCTTCAGTGTTTACGTGTGTGTGTGTGTGTGTGTGTGTGTGTGTGTGTGTGTGCAATTGGCATTTGAACTCAATGCCTATATTTGACAGGCAAATGTTCTACCACTTTGGGCCTCCCAAATGGGCTTTATCTTTTTCTTTAACAGTACATAGGGAAAGCTCATGTCTTAGCCTCGACAAAACACACATAGCAGTTATTCCTCTATAAGAAAAGAAAAGAGCACCCCTGTGTACAAGTCCTTATAGCCACTGATGCTCTGCATAAATGAGAGAACAAAGCTGCTAGAATGACTTCCATAGGTAGAAAACAGAACAGTCACAACAGATCTCTGATTGTGGTGCAATTTAAACAAAGCTGAGCTCAGTATAGCCATTAGCCAACTAGTATATTGGATCCAGAGGTATGAAGCTGAGTAGAACATGGTCCTTATTCTAAGGACTTCAAAGCCCACTGGGAAAGGATGGATGAAACATCATGCTAGTGGTTGATGCTAAGAAAGACCCAAGAAAGAAAGTATTCTGCTTGCTCTCAGAAAAGGGGACAAATCAGTGCTAGGGCATAAGATAGGATGCTTCCCACAGGCAGAATACTGGTGCTAATTTAGATCTTTGAGTTGCTTCCAGCCTGCATGTATTATGCAAAAAATGAAATTAATTATAATTATTTAATATATTTTATAAACCACATATAAAGTACATAAATTATAAGTAAATAATATATTTAGTGGAGTTCATTCACATCTCCAAGTTATCCTAATTCTTCTATTTTTGCTTAGTGATCTTTTCAATGTATACATTAGTATGTGTTTTATAAATATTTATTCATGTATGATGGTGATATGCATATATAGGCATGTGTGTGAGTGTGTATCTTCACACATATATACATGTATTATATGTACACATACATGTACTAATATATTTGTACATGCATATATTAAATGATGTACTTTGTTTTGTGATATGTGCTCCTGCTTCTCAAGGTTAGGTCCAAGAGCTTTCTTCCATTACATAGCATAGATAAAAATGGTGTTTTTGTCTGCAAAAGTTGCAATGTGGGTCAGCATGCAATATGTAGTATAGTAATACATTTTGTTATGATTGTTTTTTGATTAATGATGGACTATTTATGCTGATTGCTACCTCATAGATTCTAAAAGTGTATAGGCTATATCATCTAGATCTGTATAACCACATTCTATGCTTTTTGCATAGTGGCAAGATTAACTGAAGACATATGTGTCAAAATGTACTTGCTTATTAAGTGACACATGTATGTACATGCACACACTTTGTCCTTAACTTCGACATTACTTTTCTTTCTTCCCAAAGGCTTCTTATTGCATTCTCCATGTTCTTCTTTAATCTTTTTTTATTGGTTGTTTTATTGTTGATTTGGTTTGCATTTGTTTCTGGTTTTGTTTGGGTTTTCTTTATTGAGATAACCTTGCTATGTAGCCCAGGCTGGTCTAGAACTCATGATCCTCCGACCTTAGCTTAAGTGCTAAGCTTACAGGTATGCACCGCCATACCTGGCTCTTGTTTGTCTTATAGTTTTCCAGCATCAACCAGTTTGAGAGCCAGCAATGTGCATGTGGACACCAGAAAAAGTGTGCAGGAGTGGTCCAGTGTTGAGCCCCCGTTCCTACTTTCAAAGCTCTTTGTGATACAGTGACTTGCAAATACATTTACACTTTGGAAAGTGCTCTCTGTTCTACTTTGCTCTCTTGCTAGGAGCACTCTCACTTAATAGGAGATTTGCTGGAGCTAACTATGTCAATTTTGCCTCTGTTGGCTGTCTCTGAGTTGCACTGGTCCAGGGAGAAGGGATTTATTTTGCTCACCTTTTATCAGAAAGAATCACCGTATCACCTGAGAAAGTCTGCATGACTCAGCCAAAGACTATTTTCTTTGTTGTCCCCGGCTTCTGAAAGTAAGTAGCAGAAATTCACCCATTCATCATCCCAGAGCCATTTTTGGGTAGTGGAGCAGCTCTGGAGCAAGCTTACGTCACATCCCCTCTATCACGCAGGCCACAAAAACACTTTGCAAAGTAGAATGCATTACATAAAGAGGGTATTATTGTACTTGTGTTTGAAAACAGCAGCCCATTAAAGAATACATCTTCCTGTTTACATCATACTCATCCCTTTTTCCTGCTCCACCATTTACAGGAATGACTTTGGGCTAACTTGTCCTCCTTTACTTTAGAGTTCTTAAAAGAATAGCACATAACTACAATGGGGAGCAAAGGAGATAGATAATAGATATAGATATAGATAAATGGGCCAGACATATTGGCACACATCTGTAATCCCAGCACTTGAGAGGTTGAGAGATAAGGCAGAAGGATGGCAAATTTAAGGATAGGGTGGGACACATAGCAAGACTCAGCTGGTAGATTCTTAAAAAAATCATATATAGCCCCCATAGTCTAAAATAATTTTCTATTTCTTTTTTTTGCCAGTCCTGGGGCATGAACTCAGGGCTTGAACACTGTCCTTGGACTTTCCTCAAGGTTACTGCTCTACCACTTGAGCCACAGCATCACTTCTGGCTTTTTCTGTATATATGATACCAAGGAATCAAAGCCAGGCCTTCATGCATGCTAAGTAAGCATTCTACCACTAGACCAAATTCGTGGCCCCTCTATTTCTTCTTATTCTTCCCTGTTTTATCTCACTCATATACAAACACATACATCCAAACAAATGTCTACTTAGGGATAAAGAAAAATACTGGCCTTGGATTTCTATCTTCATGCCACTAAGCTTTCCTTCACTCCTGCTTTCTTGCTTCTGTTCTCCTTTGTGACTTTTACCCTGGCTTTGTCAGTGGGTGCACAAGTATTTCCATGTTTGAAACTGTACTTCTGCTATTTATTCCAGCTACAAATTCTGCAGAAGATAAAGTCAATGTGCAAATACAGTCCCTAATTTTGTTAGGTTTTAATTTTCTGAAGTGTCATCCTCAGTGATTAGCCTGGATCTCTCATCAATGTCCCCCATCCCTGTATCCCTAAATTTCTTTGAACAGATTCTCCACTCTACAATCTGTTTCTATGCAAAAATAAAATGAACTCAAGGCCTTGTGCTCTCACTCAGGTTCTTTATTCTTGGCTGGTACTCTACCACTTGAGCCAGCATCCAGTCCAGCTTTTTTATGTTAACCGAGTCTTCTAGAATTTTCTGTCCAGGCTGACTCCAAACTGTGATCCCCAGATCACAGCTTCCTGAGTTGGTGGCATTACTGTCATGAGCCACCAGTATCCAGCTACAAAAGGGATTTTGATACCGTGATTAAAAAATGTATTAAACAAGAGAGTAGGTAAGTAATTTATGGGCCATTCATGGATCTGAAAAGCCTTTATTTTTAAAGGGAAAAATATATCATAATATTAAGAGATGAAACAGAAAAGTGGTTGATGTATACTAGTTTGTATTCTTGCTCATATGTGTGTACTGTTGCTACTTTTGCTGCTAAGTTTGAAGTTTTTTACGTTATGTTTGAAATCTTACAGAATACAGAAAACACAGAATTTTGGAAGTACAAGAGGAGGGAAGCTTTACAAAGTAGGGTTGAGATGGACACCAGTGGCTCACACTTGTAATCCTAGCAACTCAGGAGACTGAGATCTAGAGGATTTGAAGTCAGCCCTAGTCAGTTCCTCATATCTCATTAACAAAATGATCAGCAAAAAGCAGAGCTGAAGAGTACCAACCAACCTAGTAGATTTGAGATTCTGAGTTCAAATCCCTATAGATTTTTTTAAAGTCTGAGATAGTTTAAGAAGTAGGTTAGAGTTAGGCTCAATGGTTTCCCTCATTTGTCATAATCAGTAGAAATCTTGGGCTCTCCTAGCACAGATTTGCAATAGAGCAAAACCTTGATACAAAAGGCCATATAGTAGGACGCTAAATGAAAGGATCTCTAAAATATAGAAACATAAGCCATATAATGAATGATTGTTGTTCTTAAGGTACTATGTTATCTCTCATCTCTTTTGCTGTCCCTTGGTTATCTCATATTGTTACAGTATCTCACTTTGTTACCTGATATATCAAATATATTTGGATAGGGAATAAGGGAAAACAAGATGAGGGGTGGGGGTGGGGGGAGGGAAATGGGGACCAAGACATGTGAAAGGGTATCCATGTATGGGAATTAATGCACCATCTCTCTGGCAAATATCATGTAACCCTTCTATGAATTACAATAAAAATATATGAAAAAAGAAGTAGGTTAGAATTAACAGAACAGGAAACATAGTTATAGATACATAAAAGTTCTAACTAAGAGCTAAAATGAGTTACCTAAGGTTCTAATAGAGGAACTAAAAATAATTAGGCATCCATTCACAGAGAGGAGAGGATGAGTGAGCCAAGTTATCATCATCAGAATAGGAAGGAAGTCTGTGGACCAGATAAAGTCTGTTTGATATATAAAGAAGTGATGATATGACTGTATTATTTAGAGATAGGGAAGTAGCAACCCTGAAGAGTTATATTTTTCTTTTTCAAATCATAGTGTAGAGAAATTGGAAACCAGATCTAGTGTTTTAAGTGGAAGGCAAAAGGGAGACTGAAAACAAGACGTCACATGCTGCCAAGTATTCTCTCATAATAAATTCTTCAGCATGATTGGATAGTTTCTGTTGTTTCATTTTAATGTAATGATGTTTCTCTGTTACTTTGATTTTTTTCAGCAAAAGAGCTGAGGTAATAACTCAACAGTAAATTGTTTGCCTATGAGGTCTTTGCCTCAATATTTAGCATTGGGGAAAAAAAATCCCTATGTTTTCACTGGTATATTCTGGAATTAACTTTACCTTCCATTCTGTTCTTTTTCCTCCTTTCCCTTTTTCTTTTTCCCAGTCCCGAGCTTGAGCTTAAGGCCCTAAGCACTGTCCTTGGATTTTCTCAAGGCTAGAGCTCTGCCACTTGAGCCACAGCACCACTTCTGGCTTTTTCTATGTCTGTAGTACTCAGGAATTGAATCCGGGTCTTTACACATGCTAAGCAAGTACTCTAACAGTGATTTATTATTCACTGATGAAAAGTGTGTTTCCCAAAGATGGGTAAACAACAAAAAAGAAGGATCTTAATTAACTGGAATTAAAATATGCCTATAGCAAATGCACAGAGATAGAGTAGTAGGTCTGGCAGGGTAAGAAGGGTAATTGCGAATATGATGTCATTTGTTGAGAGGGTAGATGAAAATGTTTTTGGAATTAGACAGCAATGGTAGTTTACATGTTTGTGGGGTGAACTGAAACTCACCAAAATGATGCCCTTAATGGAATCACCTTTATGTTATGTGAAATATCTTACTATAAAAAGTGCCCGTAGTCAGGCATCAGTGGAGCATGCCTGCTATCCTAGCAATTTAGGAGGCTGAGATCTGAGGATCACAGTTCAAAGCCAGCACAGACAGAAACGTTTGTGAGACTTTTATCTCCAGCAAGAAGACAAAAGGAAGTCTGGTGCCGGTGGCTTCCACCTGCAATCCTAGCTACTCAGGAGGTTGAGATCCAAGGATCACAACTCAAAGCCAGCCTAGGCAGGAAAGTCTGTGAGTCCTCTTATCTCTAATTAACCACCAGAAAACCAGAAGTGGTGCGCAGGCCAGAGTTCAAGCTCCATGACTGAGAGGAAAAGAAAAATGTCAAAGGGAAGTATGGCTCAAATGGTAAGCAAAGGCTAGCATCCTACCATGTAAGCCACAAAGCCATAAAGCCAAACAAGAGTGGTAGACACTGAATTCAAAGTCCTGTACTGGCACCAAAATAATGCTTATAAAATATTTCAAAGAAACAAACTAGAATGAAACTATTATACTTGTAGGGTTTTTTGCCCTGTTTCCCAAAAGTTTTGGCAATGTTATATTACTTTCATAATAAATATTTTAAGGTACTATCATTAGTTTGATATGTACTATCGTATTTATGGGTCTCTACTTTTCCTCTTAATTATACAACTCCTTTTATTTCATCATGTAGTTGAAAGGAAAACTTTTTGCTCATATTTTAACTTTATTTTTGTTACTTGGGATTTTTCTATTACTGTGTGTGTGTGTGTGTGTATGTGTGTGTGTGTGTGTGTGTGTCCTGGGACTTGATCTCAGGGCCTAGGCATTTTTCCTAACATTTTGTGCTCAAAGGTAGTTAATTGAGGATAAGTGTTTCACAGACCTTCTTGTCTGGTCCAGCTTTGAACCATGATCCTTACATCTCAGCCTCCTGAATAGCTAGGATTACAGGCATGAACCACTAGTATCAGGCTTATATTACTTTTGTACCATGGTAAAGTTATAAAAACATTACTGTAAGTTTTGTTTACCTTTTTATACTATGTATATAAGTTTATATCTTTATTATTTGCTCTGTGTGTGTATGTGCACTAGGAATTGAACCTAGGGCTTCACAAATTTTTTTTCATATATTTTTTATTGTAATTAATAGAAGGGTTACATGATATTTGCCAGATAGATGGTGCATTAATTCCCATACATTGATACCCTTTCACATGTCTTGGTTCCCCCCACCCCCACCCTCATCTTGTTTTCCCCCATTCCCTATCCAATTTCAAATAAACAAATACAAATATATCCGATATATCAGGTAACAAAGTGAGATAAGGTAACAATATGAGATAACCAAGGAAGAGCAAAAGAGATGAGAGATAACATAGTACCTTAAGAACAACAATCATTCATTATATGGCTTATGTTTCTATATCCTAGAGATCCTTTCATTTGGGCTTCACAAATTTTAAGTATGCACATACCACTGAGCACTGAACAACACCTTGGCCCCATAATTTATTTATTTTCATATATTTTTATTGTAATTAGTAGAAGGGTTACATTATATTCACCAGATAGAAGGTGGTGCTTCACAAACATTGATACCCTTTCTTTAATTTATTTTAAATTATTAAAAAATGTTTCAGAGCCAGGAGCATGGCCTAGTGGTAGAGTGCTCGCCTAGCATGCCAAGTCCTGGGTTTGATTCCTCGGTAAACACGTACACAGAAAAAAAGCCAGAAGTGGTGCTAGGGCTCAAAGAGGTAGGGCTCTAGCCTTGCAAAAGCTCAAGGACAGTGCCCAGGCCCTGAGTTCAAGCCTCAGGACTGGCAAAAAAGAGTTTCAGTCACTGTTCTTTTTGGAATTTATCCTGCTTGATATATGGCATCAGAAAGAATGGACATTATTTTTATATCAAATTAATTAGTCATTTTGTTTTATTTTTGTGTCATCTTTGTGAGATGCTACATATATGTATATGGACATATATATACTAGACACTAAATTCTTTCAGTGATAAATTGCTGATTACTAAATAGGTATCATTCTGTTAATTGTGTCTAATAGGACATCTGTGTATAAGATGTTTCTGCAGTAATAGAAAGAAATCGCACAAATAAGTACACTTATATTCGAAGATGCTAAGAAATGTGCTCAACACACTTACTATTTAGAACTAGACTGTAGAAAATAGTCTGGTCCCTTAATTTGTCATTTAGCCATTTTATTTAACATGCTTTATTGAGCACCTATGAAGTATATACCAGAGATGGTTTTAGCTTCTTAGAGTCCACTAGTGAGGGAACTATAAAAATCTATTTCCTCATGGAACCATTGAACTCTCAGCATCACTTCATGTCTAAACAGATAAAGCACCATATACTTCTGCTAAATTTCCCAATTTTGTTGTTGTTGTTCTGGTCCTGAAGATTGAACTCAGGGCCTGGGAACTGTCCCTGAGCTTTTTTATCCAAGTCTAGTGCTCTACCACTTGAGCCACAGCTCCACTTCTGGCTTTTGAATTGGAGATAAGAGTCTTGTGGTTGTATATGCCTGGGATGACTTCAAACTTCAATCTTCATCTCTCAAACTTCTGAGTAACTAGGATTACAGGCATGAACCACCAGAACTCAGCTAATTTCTTTTTTTTTTTCCAGTCCTGGGGTTTGAACTCAGGGCTGAGGCACTATCCTAGGCTTTCTCAAGGCTAGTGCTCTACCACTTGAGCCATAGCATTACTTCCAGCTTTTTCTGTGTATGTGGTATAGAGGAATCAAACCCAGGTTTTTTGTGCATACTAGGCAAGCGCTCTACCACTAGGCCATGATCCTGGCCCCTAATTTCTCATTTACATATTATCCGATTTGGAAGAAATGGTTTTATTATCAATGTTCAAAGAGGCAAACATGTTATTCTAATACTAGAGGGTTTTGCATATCTAACACTTATAAATCTGTGGACAAGAATGATGATGAGAGTAAAAAAATGATTGTAATGTTAGCTAAGTATAACTATGCCACAGTACTATAAACTTTATGTAACTACTTAACCTCAAAAAATCATTGTTATTTAAAATGTTTCTAAACAAAGCTGTTACAGTTACATAAGTCAAGGGTGACAGTGTCATCCCTTCCTTTGCTCTCTCCCAGTTTTCTTCTCCCCACAAGTCATGTAATTCATTTTCAAAATAGTGTCCAGTGAGTGCCACAGTTGCGTTTGTTTACACTTTGTTCCTCCATTTCTGTGCCTCCCCTTACACACTCAAACAAGACAAAAAGAAAAGAAAACCAAAAATCAACAAAGGAAAACAAAAGGGGAAAAAGATAAAAAGAAAAAAAAATCGGGGAAAAATGTCCTAATTTTTGAGAAATAAATTTTAATTTTACTGCAACAAATTTAGGATTTGAATCTTTCACTAGACATTTTACAGCCTCGTGTTTGGAATGTACCGAGTTTTCAACTCCACAATTTCACTTCTTTTTTAAAATGTAAAGCAGTATCTGGTCATCCCACTTAAGTTTGGTTTTAAAAATTCCCTTGCAAGAGGATTCATTATTAAGAAACTCAGGGCTTTATGATGGCAATTAGTTTAGAGAAATCAAGGTTGTCATTGAGCTATAAAAATAGAAATATTTTACTTAAACATTTATTGAAATAGACTATATATCTGGCAGATATCATCCTTCTAACATTAGTGATTAATGCCCATTCACAATGTCTTCCTTTAGGATGAGCTTTCCAGAAGGGCTCTGCCATGAAATCTGAGCAAGAACTATGATGATTTTTAGTCTATATCATGTAATAATTCATGACAAATCTTTTCCCCCTGTTCCTTCTTATCATTACATTAGTGGGTTTTTTTGATATCTCAGATAGTCGAGTTCTGCTATCTACTCACAGAAAAACCCCTTCAAAGTCATTCAATAGGAGTGTTGAGATGTCATGATTTTAATGATTACATATGGGGCCGGGAGTTGGCCTAGTGGTAGAGTGCTTGCCTAGCATGCACGAAGACCCGGGTTCGATTCTTTGGTACCACATACTTAGGAAAAGCCAGAAGTGGTGCTGAGGCTCAAGTGGTAGAGTTCTAGCCTTGTGAAAAATCCAAGGACAGTCCTCTGGCCCTGAACTTAAAGCCCAGGACTGGTTAAAAAAAAAAAAAAGAATGATTACACGTTTGAGTTTGAACACTTCATCAGAGTTGTCTTAGGTCTAGCGTAATGTGTAGGTTAAAACAAGTGGAGCATTTTTTTTCCTGAGGTAGGTTTCTCCATCCACAGACAGATGCAAAGCGCAGTATCTCTGTCTCCATCCATTTTGTGCTGCAGAATACTACATATTAGAGCATTTCTAATGTATGGAGAAGCCAAAAATTACAGAGCCCACAGGTTTGGAGTTTGAGGAAAGCCTGGTCTCTTCTATAATACCATGGATATTTTTATGTTCCAAAACAAGGAAGTTTTTCCCTCACTTCACAGGAAAGCTCAAACAGAGAAAGCCCCTTCCTATAAGCCGAGCATGGTGACTCATCCCTGTAATCCTAGCTACTCAGGAGGCTGAGATCTGAGGATTGCAGTTCAAAGCCAGCCTGGGCACTAAAGTCTGAGAGATTCTTTTCTCCAGTTAACCATCAGAAAACCAGAAATGGTACTATGGCTCAAAGAATAGGGTGGTAGCCTTGAGCTGAAGAGCTCAGGGACAGTGCCCAGGCCCAGAGTTCAAGCCCCATGACTGACAAAAAAAAAAAAGAATAAAAAGAAAAAATAACAAGAAAAAATAATGGGCTACTACAATGTGCAATGTTAATAGTCAACTTCTTGGTAGTAATAAATGTATTGATCAGTATTGTCATTGGGATTTCATCATGATTGATTGATTACAGAGACGAGTAGATCATTTGTAGGGCATAAGCTGGGCTATCATTAAGATACTGGTTGAAAGAAAGATGGGAGGAAAACTATTGAGTCAGGCCTCTTGGGCACTGGAACTCACTTAGAACTGGAAGCATCCAGAAATGAGTCAGTGCCCTGACTCATAGTCTTGCTTCCTTGGCATGTTCAGGGATGTGGTAACTGTGTGATTCAGTATCCTCTCAGTATTGCCTCCCCACATCCTCCATCTGTGCTGCTGCCATTCCTGTTCTACTCAGTAATGTCTCCACTCTCCCATGAAGGCCTTTGATTTCCGTGTACCTATGGCTTCTGTTGGTTCACAGCTGCTTAATCTTCCTTTTGTTAACTCCAAACTTCAATTAGTCACAGTCAGTTCCACAGCAAGTTTTTAGGACATAATGTCTGCTTGTCTATACTATTCATATTTGAACAGAAGTTCTGTAGCCATAGGACTACCGGTTTGTTTCTGTGTTCCTCCTTCCTGCCAATTGAGGGAAGAATTGGGTCTTGTGGGTGAGAAAGAGTGGGAGACGTTTCAGGGTGCAGGATACTGCTCTCTTCTCAGTAGGATCATGGCTTCCCAAGTTCTCCCAGAAGGGGACTGTGTGGTAATTGATTTTTAATTGATACATTGGTTAAATTATATCCACTTTCTTCAGCAGAGCCAACAAAGCTCACTCTTCCTCTCTCCAATCATAAGAGTGGTTGCTTTTTGGTTTGCTGTTTTGTTTTGATTGTTCAGTAGCGTGTCCTTATGTGGTTTTCTCCAATGAGCCTGAGTCCTCATTTGTGCTTCTCACACTAGAGACCTAATTTTACTTTAATTGCCTTTTTACAAAAGCCCCTAAGATCACATATATCCACACATAGTACTTCAAAACCTTGATATCTGTACTTGAAGTTATAAATTCAGTACCCAACCTACCTATCTTTTAAATCCCAGATCAAAACTGTTATTCTGTAGATAGTTTCCTGAATCAAAAGACTACAGTGATCTGGCCCTTCAAAACTGTGTATAACACTAGGTATGGTATGTGTGTAAGCATATGTGTGTAAGCCCAGCTTCTTGGGAAGTAAGGCAGAATGATTTTCATCTGAAGCTAGCTGTAGGCAAAAGTGTGAGACCATAACTGAAAGGCAAACTAAAGCATAGAAGATTGGGCTCACGACTCAGGTGGTATAAAGCACTTGCCAGGCTCAGATTTCTTTTCAATCTGTAATACTGCCAAATAACAAAACTTTTGTAAAAGTTATGTTTCCCACTTACTGATAACCAAGTGCAAGCTGATATGCATGTACCATGTATTGTTTGGGCATATTCAATTATTGCAATGTTGTTAAGTTCTTATATCCTGGTTTATCTCCTAGCACAGGTGAGGAAAAGATGAACCGCAACTTCCTCTCTGAATCCCCATAACTGCTAGAATAGCACGTTCCATGTAGAATGTAAAGTTGACAGTTCAGTTGATACTCTTCCTTTTAAGATTCTCTTACATTTGACCATGTGGGTACTTGCCATCAATTAATTGTTTCAGTCAATTCTAAAAATTTGGGAGGAAAGGCTCTATTTGGTGAGGTTAAAAAGAACCCAGTCAGGAAACACCAGAGCAGCGGTGAGAATCTATGTGTGAGATTGATCCGTCCTATGGTTCAGCTCATATACCCAGGATGATTGATAAGTTCAAAAGGAGATCTTTAATAAGAAAGTGTCAGCAAGTAGTGAAGTGTTCATATGGTTGGGCATAGCATACTCCCAGGTTGCGAGTCAGAGTTTTGTTGGTGGAACTGTGAGAAAGCTTTGCTGAAGGGGACCAAGGGTTATTTGAGGAAGCTGAGAGAGAAATTTGGCCTCAACTCTCAGTTATGTGAAGAGATTTTTCTCACTGACTGCTTCTTTTTGAGAGTTCATTGTTGGTGTCATGAACAGTGGACAAAATTATCTTTTGAGCAACAGGAACTTATCAGTCACCAAATCTGTTGACTCTCTAGGTCGATCTGCCTAGCCTCCAAAAAAGTGGGCAGTGTCTCTTATTTATAAATTATCTAGCCTGAGGTATTTTGTTACAGTAGCCCAATCTGACTAGAAGAATGTCTAAGAACCCTGCTTTCTTGTCCAGTCTCTTTGGATAACTCTAACCCAAGTGTGATAGCACATTGCACTCACTGGGGCCACCTAACATTTGGGCTTGGGTGATGTAGGATAATCGGATGAGCATGTACACCACAGGACAGATATCCTGAAGCCCTTTCAGAAGTCTTCCTACCTTAGAGAGGTATCACTATAGTCCTCAGCTTACAGTGTGAGAAATGGACCCAAAGCCTACAGCTTGCAAGGAGCAAAACTGGCATAGAATGGTAGCATGGATGCTATACTGATTTCTAGCATTTGTCCCTAAAGCTGGTCAACAATAGGAGACTTGGGTTGTTGAGGTACTTCATGATAACCATTCCATATAGTCCTCTTGAAAACAATTTCAACTCTTCAGATAGCTACTGAATAAACCAGAACATCTCCACTTTTGTCTTCCTGAACACGGGACTACAATGTGACCCTTTATTTTTATTCTCATTATAAAATAAGACTTCTGCTTTCAAAAGCAATGGTTTGAGGTCTGGGATATAGTTCAGTGGCAAAGCTCTTGCCTAGCAATCTCAACATCCCGTGTTCAATCCCCAGTACCAGTAAATAAATAAGTAAATATAAATAGTTGAAAACCAATAAGCAGAAAAGGAGGATCAGGCTCAGACAATCCAAGATTTGACAGCCAACACCACTAATGCAAAGTATGCTTAGGTGAGTTGCATAATTTTTCTGAGTCTTATGTCCCTTGTCTAGTATAGAAGGTGATGAACTTGAGGCCATTGTTATATTCTCAGTTCCTGGGAGTTAGTAATCACTCATGCTAAATAAGTGACTGCCGAATTTGGAATTGATAAGTACAGCCCTAGATCCATTAAAAGAGTTAGTATTATAGTTCCTATAGGCTTCATTTTCCCTTTAATATCATGTTCAAATACCATATGCACATGTTCTTTAAATGTCAGAGAAACATAATATATGGTGTTAAGATTTGGGAAGAGAGCAGTTATGAGTTGATCATAAAGGACTTTATTTTGAACTGTACATTATAGCTTTTGTAAGGAAGAATTATTCATGTATTAATTGTTCAATGAGAAAAATCTAGGAGAAAAGTAAAAGGTAAGCTAAAAGCCTCTCTTCCATTACCCTATGAGCACTCATGTGCCACATTCTGGATTTATTGTTGATTTTATAATTATGTCTTCCACCAGCACAAATATACCTACATCAACAACCTATTTCCCATCTAATTAATGCATTTTTCTTTTAATGACATGAATGGTCCTGAATCGCCTAACACATTTATGCTAAAGAAATATGTGTATCTCTTATTCACCAGCTGCCTTACCCTTTGTCATCTGAATCCCGTATCTTACCATGTTCAGAATGATTCTGATTAACTTATCGAAGCCCTCTTATCTTATCTCACTATGCAAGAGTCTGGTTACCTCATCTCTTTCCCTAAGTGGTGTACACACAGGAATGTGCTGTGTATATAGCCTAGGTGTTGAGTAACCTTTTAATTCTTCCTGCTTCAAAGCTTTCCTGCTGATAGCTATCCATTGAAGGCCTCTGTTTTGCCTGTATGGTGGTTCATACTGTAACCCTAGCTACTCAGGATGCTGACTTCTGAAGAATGGTGATACAAGGTTAGCCAGGCCAGAAAAGTCCAGAACTCATTTCCAATATAACCAGCAAAAAGCAGGATTCAAGTCTTGGCTCATGTAGTAGAACTTTAACCCAGAAAGCAAGTTGAGTAAGTGTGGGGCTCCAATTTTATCCTGATACTGTCAAAAAAATAAAAATAAAAATTCCCTGCTTAGCTGACTCTACCCTATGAGTACTGAGCTCACTTGACCTAATAACCTTCTTTGGGTCAGATGTTGTTTTCTCAACATCTCTAACAGAAGACATGTTAAAAGTGGATTCTAAGTCTTCAAACTGTTGATCTCTCCAACTAGCAACCTTTCTCATACTGAAAATGCTTCTTACTGGAGTAATAAAACTGGCATTTAGTCCTATGTTAAAAAATGAATGCAGCCTCCACGTTTTGCCTATATAGATAAAAGTTGTGGCTGAGAAGCAACTTCCCATATTTGTTACAAACCATTCCCAGTTTTGATGGCTATTTTTCAGTTTTGACCTCTGGTCAGGGTCTAAAGATGTTAAAGTTTTACTTCTTTGGGCTTAAGTGCTTGAATGTGCACTGAATTCTACTCTGAGACACTTTTTTTTCCCTTCTATTATTTTGACTCAAGAAACCCTGACTGTCCACTAAAACATAGTCACAGAACATACCAATTCTAAGATTTATTTTCAATAACAAAGTTAAATCATTAGATAAGAATATCTTATTGAAGACACTATTCCAACATTATATATATGTATTCGTAACACTGGGTTTTGATCTCAAGGATTTGCACTTGTTAGACAACTGTTTTCTGAATTAAATCATATTATCAATTCTTTTTGCTTTTCATTATTTTTTCATCCAGGACCTTTTGAGCCATTCTTGGATCCAAATTCTCCTATATGCCCATGTAGATAGGACTACAGTGATGTGCCAGCATACCTTATCCTTTTGCCCAAACTAGCCTTCAACTGCTCTCTTTCTGATCTCTTCTTCTCAAATAGCTGAGAATACAGCACGAACCACCAGGCCTGACTCCATTATCCTCTTTTCAAGGGTTTTGTCTGAGTTTTTATTTTTTTGGTATGGATACTTGTTTTGTAAAACCATTGCATTGGGACGAGACTTCTGTTTAAATCTTTGACTTTTCCACTGAAAAAAAATTAATCAGGTATTTCTTTCTTTCTTTCTTTCTTTCTTCCTTTCTTTCTTTCTTTCTTTCTTTCTTTCTTTCTTTCTCTCTCTCTCTCTTTCTTTTCTTCCTTCCTTTCTTCCCTTCCTTCCTTCCTTCCTTCCTTCCTTCCTTCCTTCCTTCCTTCCTTCCTTTTTTTTTTTGACAGTCTGAGGCTTGAACTCTGGGCCTGGACATTGTCCCTGAGCTCTTCAGCTCAAGTATACCGCCCCACCTCTGGGCCTGTGTGTTGTCCTTGAGCTCTTCAGCTCAAGGCTACTGCCCTACCCCTAGAGCCACAGCCCCATTTCTGGTTTTCTATTGAAAATAGGAGCCTTTCAGTCTTTAGTGTCTTGGCTGGCTTTGAACTGTAATCCTGAGATCTCAACCTTCTGAGTAGTTAGGATTACAGGTGTAAGTCGCTGTGCCTGGCTCTATGTTTTTATTTTGTGTTAACCATTATCCAACAAATCTTTTATTTATTCTCAGAGCTGGATATGTTGAGAAATTCAAAAACATTATACCAAAAATGGCCATAAAAGCGTATCTTGCCAGGCTCCTGCGACTCATGCCTGTAATCCTAACTACTCAGTGGTTGATAATCTGAAGACTGAGATTCAAAACCAGCTAGGACTACAAATCAGTGGTTTTTGGCCAGGATACACCCAGGGATGGTGACTCTCAGGTTGATGCTCCAGCTTAAGCTTGGTTTTGGTGTGTCAACAAATGCTCTGTACCCTAGCACTGTCACTCAAAAAGACTGGGAAGGAGTAAGCATCATATTTGAATGGGAATGGTTCTGCATTATATCTGTTTTTAAAAAAGTAGATAGACGTAGGTAATCTGCAAATTTTCCTTTATTCCTTCATTCCTTTCAGCAGTGAATGATTTGACAGAGGTTGAGAACAGAGTCATACTACTTGAGAGTATAAATGAAAATGTACAGGGTTAGGCTGTTAAGCGGCAGTGGTGAGCTGAATGTAAGAATCCACATTATGTTGGGAAGCACTGGGTGTACAAGCACACGCATATGCATGTGTGCTCATACCTATAAGCCCAATGGCCCCAGAAAAATCACAGAACCAGCACTGTTAGATTCTCTAATGTTAAAAAAGCCACAAATCTGGAGTATTATAAGAGATCTCTTTTTTTATGTTTACTCAAACAATTTTAACACAATATGAAACAAATCAGGCATGTTCACCACTTATAAGTACATAGTACTTTCAGATTGTGACTAAACTCTTTAAAATATATATTCTTTGTGTGTGTGTGTGTGTGTGTGTGTGTGTGTGTGTGTGTGTGTGTGTGTACTACTGGGTTTTGAACACAAGGCCTTGCATTCTCACTTGGCTTTTTCCTTCAAAGATGCTATCATAGTGTTCTGCCTCTAGAACCATATCTCTATTTTCAGCTGTTTGATTGTTAACTGGAGATAAGAGTCTTACAGACCTATCTACCTAGGCTGGCTTTGAATTTCGGTCTGCAGATCTCAGCTTCCTGTGTAGTAGCAAGTTATTCATCAGTGATATTGAGATTTGAACTCAGGGCTTTTCAAATGTTCACTTACGGCCTGTGACCACACTAGTAGAGTCAAATTTCTTTGATTTATGGGCTTGTCAGCCAAAGTATTTGGAACATGCAATCCAGAATATTTTATAAATTATATACCCTGCTTGAAAACCTGTCGAATTGTGTAATGCCTCTTTTCTCTCAGGAAGAAAGTATACATGAACCCATGGGATATCCTTTCATGTCCTTGGAATACGGTATCCTCTGAGCCACAGTGGTGGATTGTCACAGTGTGGAGATCACATCTTGACCCTGCATGTTATGAGAGTTGAGGGCAGAGGACACAGAGAAGTGAGAGTCACTTAGGCTCTTCTGCTTACTTACCCCTGATCCTAATTCCTCTCCCCCAAGCAGCTGCCATAAATAGGTTTTTCTTTGCTGTGCAAAGTGCTAAGTCTTCATTTCTCCTTTAAAGAGACATCTGTTTCAACATAGTGTGGATTTTTATTAATTTATTCAGAAATTGTTTGGAGACAGAGTCTTGCTGTGTAGCTCATCCTCCTGCCTCAGCCTCCTGAGTGCTGGCATTACAGACGCACACCATCACGGTAGGCTCAAAATAATTTAGCCACTCTGAGTCAGGCCTCATTTTAGGGACTTAGGTAATTACAATGAACAAAACAGGCAAGTAATGCTACCCTTCCTCAGACTTTGCATTCTTTCAAAAGAGCCAATAATGAATAATTAACTAGAGTTAAAATGTAAGTGGTGATAAATTATTTTTTTTTTGCCAGTCCTGGGGCTTGAACTCAAAGCCTGGGCACTGAACTCCTTTTTGCTTAAGGCTAGCACTCTACTACTTGAATCACAGCACCACTTGCAGCCTTTTCTGTTTATGTGGTACTGAGGCACTGAACCCAGGACTTTATGCATGCTAGGCAAGCACTCTACCACTAAGCCACATTCCCAGTCAAGTGATGATAAATTCTGTGAAGAAAATAAATCAAGATGAGGTAACAGTGAATAATAGGGGAGGAGGGCACAGAGAGAAGCCAAGTAAAGTCCTTCCTGAGATGACACTGAAGCAAACACCTGGGGGAATGGCTAGAAGGCATGCCAGCCTGGATGGCAAATCCCCAAGGAACAAATGTACTAGAAGATGAAGAAGTCAGTATCAGATCACATGAAGCAAGACAGAGTGAAGAGGGAAGGATGGCAGTGAAGAGAATACTAATCCAGTGTGTACAAGAGTTAACAGTTTGCTGACAACTAAGAATGGAATCAGGAAGCTCCAGTGAGAATTTAGTAGAGTTTGTTGATGACTCAGTCTGCACACATATAAGCATGCTTTTATAAATTACTCCTCTCTTTATTTTTACAAACAGCTTGTTGTATAACAACTTCTTTTTGCATCTTGCTTTTGTTTTTCACTAAGTATTAGACTGAAATCATTGCGTATCAGTCTGGATCAATGACACTGATCACCTTCTTTTCATTCTTTGTTCTTTTGGCTGTACTTTTACCTAGGTTATCACACATAGACATTTTATAGGCAAATAGCTCTCTGTGACTTATTATGATTGCAGCAGCACACTCTTATCCTCCCTCCCCTCCCCCACTCACTGTGTCTTCCTTTGAAAAGACTTCAGTTTCATTTCTTTTATCTGATTGCTTTGGGGGTAGACTTCATTTACCTAGGTAATGCTCTTGCAGTCTTGCTTCTTGATTTTCTAGTTTTAGATATGATCTTTGACTTTCCGCTCTGGAGGCGAAAATGGAGAAGTAGGACTCAACGTTAAAAAATATATTTCCTACCTGCTCATCTGTGATCACTTTTTCCACCCCATTTTTTTCCCCTCGTTTTGGTGGTGCTAAGGTTTTTGATCTCAGAGCCTTTTGCTTGTCAAGCAAGTGCTCTAGGCTGAGCCACATATCTAGTCCTTTTTAGATGATGGTTATTTTTGAGATAAGGTTCGCTTGTGTATAAGCCTGGAGATGACATGCCTGCCTAGGCTGGCTTCCTGTCTAGCTAAGATAACCAGCACACCACCAGTCCCAACTCTCAGCTGAGAAGGGGCTTTGAGAACTTGTTTCTGCCTGAACTGCCTTCCAAGCAGCTAGAATTACAGATAAGAGCCATTGATACTCAGCTTTAATGTTTCCTCTAATGTCGCCACATTATATAATTTTGGTTATTCTATTATTTTTATCCATTTAAGATATAAAAACAAATTAGTCAGTAATTTATAAACAAGGCAAATTTACTGTTATAGTTCTGAAGTTTTGGAGTTTAGTAGGGTTGGTGTCTGGTGAGAGCAGTTCCTTATAGAGTGCCTCTGTATCCTCAGTAGAAGAGACAAATGGGCAATCTCGTGTAACTTTTTACAAGAAAGTAACTCTAATCACACATGCAGGCAAAAATCTGTCTCCAAAAGGCCCACCACTTCATGCCTTTTAATGCCATCACCATGGGGTTGGCTTTCAAATATGAATTTTGGAAAGACGGAAACAGTCACAGTATATCATTAATATTCAATGGTATACAGTGGTTTATTTATGCAAAAGTATGTGTTGTTTACTACTAAATCTGTTTCAAACTATGTTTATTCTTACTTGTTGAATGATGCTCTGTTATATTCAGAGTAATAATAGCCTTTCTGGTTAGTTAACTTTCTACTTATCATAATTAAAATGCAGTAAATTTGTTTTTTTTTCTCTACATGTTCAGACAGAGCAAATATATTTCACTAGTTTCAATCTTTCTACAGGAATTTTTCCTGGATCCTTCTGATAACCTCTGTATTTGATTGATAGCACAAATGGCCAACAATGGTTTTCTTTCTGTTAATTTTAAATGAAACTTCCACCTTGGCTCTGATCATCTATCTTGCCCTGGTATATTCACCAATATGATGAGGTAGAGGACTGAAGGGTCCTTGTGTTTTGGGCTATTAAATTCTGGCTGGTATGCAAAGAACCTGTATCACCTTCTTGAGGGGAAGAAAAGCACAGCTCAGTCACCCCCTCCCCATGCTGACATGTCAGGCATGTAAATGAGGCCAGCTAGAGCCAGTTAGTTCCAAGTTAGCTGACAACTGACCACAACTGCATTGTAATATTATTAATATTATTGTCCTGGTTTAATCAGGAAACACTGAAAACATGTATCAAATGATCACACTATAGTCTGTATATTTATACAATAAAAATGAATTTTTAAAAAGCCAATGAGAGGGCAAGAAAGAGAGGGAAGAGTAACTTGAACTAAGAACCTCTCACTCTCACTAGATCTTTTTGTTCACAGCTGACACTACCATTTCAGTCATACCTCCAGTCTGACATAATGTTGGTTAATTAGTGGTAGATTTAGATTTGTCTGCCTGGTCTGGCTTCTAATCAGTTTCCTGGGTCTATGTCTCCTGAGTAGCTTGCATAACAGATGGAGTCACAGGTACTTGCCATTCAAACCCAGAACCCAGGTTTGATGACTTCCTGTTATCATGAGTATACATTAATAATCTTTACTAAGCTTTTGGAACTCTTTTTTTTTATGGTGCTGAATTTCAGCTCAGGGCTTCGTGCTTGCATATTAGGCAGACATTCTGCTGAACTATGCCTCCAGTAGAACACTAATTATCACTTGTTGCTAATTCTGTGTATATGATCTAGGCATTATTTTTTTCCTCCTTACAATCTTGCAGAATCTTTTCTTTTGCTTTTATGTTTGAACCTTCATAATATTGTTCACTAACCTGAGACTGTTACATTTGGGAAATGTTTTTAGTCTGGAAATTCAGATCATTTATTCCATTTTCTCTATGCTTTATGTCTGTTTTCTTATTTAAAATGCAAACATTTTTTGAGCAATTTCTCAAGTGTCTTTGTGTGTGCACGCACGTGTGCGTGCGTGTGTGTGTGTGTGTGTGTGTGTGTTGATTGGGAAACTTAACATTTATATCTCAACCTTTCCATTGGAAGTATTTCTTTTTATTTCTAATGTGTATTTAATTTTAAAAGCATTTGTGATGTTCTTGGAATGTTTATGTATTTTCTTGGTTTATTTTGGGATCAAATATTGTTTGTTATGGTTGTAATAGCCTTTCATTGAGACATGTTTTTAGACTTTTGTTTCATCTTTATTTTTAAAAATTTTCTGTTTATTTTATTCAGGTAAAGGCTTTCTGGAGATACCTTTAATTTTCACGCCTGATAATATTTAGACATGATCTGCTAAGATACAGGCTGGGACATCTGAGGATGTAAGTCAGGCTGATATCCTGAGTCCTTCATTATGTGGGGTGGGGAAGGAGGGGGTTTTGTCTTCCAGTATCAACATCCTTTCAGTATCTTCATGGATGAGTCATGTTTTCCAGAGAAGACGCTGCCAGTGTCCTATCTAGGGTGAAGGTTTAACTTGCAGTGTCCTGGACCCATATTAAAGAAAGACGGATGTGGTATGCACTCAGGCATTGACATGTGTAAAGTCATACTTTCTTTGCCCTCAATTGTACTAGCGTCTTCTAGTACTGAGTCATCTATTTTGGTCCTTTCTAAAAATAAACTGCCACTCTTGCCAATTAGGGAAGGGGCAGTCCTGGGATGCTACAGGGTTGTGAGAAGGAGGCTAGGGATGTAGTTCTCTCTCAAGCAGGCTTCCCAACAATTCTCCCAATAAGCTCTTCCCCTTGTATCTTTAATTACACAGGGACCTGCTACCAAGTTTCCAAGTTTTTAATATTCTGTAAATCATATTAATTCGGTTTTAGCTACTGCTTGATTAGATTCATTATCTCAGATAGACTCAGATCTATCCATTATTACTAAGGAATCATTTATTTTTTAGTTTCCAAAATTGTCACTTCTCTTCAATAGCTTTCTCTACTTATTAGGCTTACATCTTAAAATATCCCTTTGCTGATGTTTTTTATGGAGTTTCAAGAAGGTAAAAGATGGAAATACATTTTAAATCTCCTTTGCATTTATGTGAAATGTGTTAACAGATTCATAATTGAATCAAACATATTCTGATAGATATAAAAACTAGTCAGTGACAAATAGCTCTAATCACAATGGGCTTAAAATAATGTCTCTCTTCTTAAAAACATAGAGAAGGAAAGAAAATTACTCAGTACTAATCTAGTGAAGAGGAATACAAAATTGCAAGACAAGATTAATATGCTTGAGAACATTCTTTCCAAGCATTTGTGTACTCTTGCTAAAATTCAGATTGCCTAACAGCCTTAATAAGAAAATTCCTAAGCCTGTGCAAACTTGTGGGAGGCCTGTACTCATGCATACTCTCACACCAAAGCCTGCCAAGTCAATAATGCCAACAGTACGGTATTCACATTGTTGTGTTTCCTCCTACAGTAGCTCAAAGGTAGAGACACATGTGATTATCAGTTTTTGTCTAGACATTCACTTTCCCTTGTTGCAAGGAAAATTCAATATAGGCTTTGAAACAAATGTGTTTACTAATCATATGCTAAAATCACTCCTGGATAAGTTGCTGGTGTCCTGTGAGTGTCACTGGGGTCATGTTCTCCAGGGTCCCAGAGCAGCTCCACAGAAGCTTTTGGAAGTGGCTAGTTTCCAATCCAGAACCAGCTCAGATGACAGCAACCACACACTGTAATTTGGCAAAGCAAAAACAAACAGGGAAGTACACAGAATTACCATCTCCCCTTGAAATGTTGCCTTCCCTGAAACTGTGATCTATCGTCCTCCCTAATAAAGGGGCAGATTTCAGTCAGAGGATACAAAGTAGTAAGCATGCAGGAGGGACAAGTCTTGAGCTCCTAATATGCAGCATGAGAACTGTGGGTAACAAAATCACACTGGATATTGAATTAATGCTCAGTGAGTAGATTTTAGCAGTCTTGTCAAAAAAAAAAAAAAACAAAAGAAGATGGAGAACTAGGTGACATGATGGATACACTATATTCATTTGCTCCACTCTAAGTAACCCTTTATCTATATGTGTCCCAGAACATCACATTGCATACTTTAAATATAAACATACATTTTATCAGAAATATCTGAGCTGGGTCAGTGGTTCATGCCTGTAATCCTACCTATTCAAGAGGCTGAGATCTGAGGATCAACATTCAAAGCCATCCTGGGCACAATTAACCTCTAGAAAATGGGAAGTGGGGCTTGGCTCAAGGGTAGGGTGGTAGCCTTGAGCTGAAGAGCTCAGGGACAGCGCCCAGGCTGAGTTCAAGCCCTCTCTCTCTCTCTCTCTCTCTCTCTCTCTCTCTCTCTCTCTCTCTCTCTCTCTCTCTCTCTCTCTCTCTCTCTCTCTCACACACACACACACACACACACACACACAGAAAGAAAAGTAAAGAAAAAAAAAAAAGAGAAACATCTGAGGCTGAGACAGGAAAACCTCAAATATGAGGCCATTCAGGCTACATAGAGAAATCCCGATTCAAATGAAGGAAGGAAAAAAGAGAAGGAAAGATGGATAAGATGGAATTCAGAGAGGGGAAGAAGAAGGGAGACGAGGAGGGAGGGACAAAGGAAAGAAGGAGAGAGGGGGTTGGGAGGGAAGGAAGGAACAGGAGGGAAAGAGGGAGGGAAGGAAGAAGAGGAGAGATAAAGAGGAAGTGTTCCATAAAATCTGCCCCTTCATGGAAGTTGCCAATGACATTGCAGTGGTCTTGTCTCACTTCTTTCATTGGAAGCTTTTGTTACAGTGAGTCACTCTCTTTACTGAAAGACAGTTTTCAGAACAATTCATATATAATGATCTTTTATAAAAAACATTGTTTTTATCTCTAACTAAAACCTTCCCATCTTTAACTGTATCCTAATTACCAGTAATAACAGCATATCTGAACAATTTACAGTATATTTAGATGTTGTGCTAAGTACTTTATATAAGCTTTTTCCATCATTATAATAATCCTATAAAATGCTAATTGGTATTAAACCTATGTTTATAAAAGCAGAAACTGATTCCAAAGGACTTGTGTAATTTTTTCAGGGATGAAGCCCTGGTCAGGAGTAGCTCATGTATGTATGTATGTATGTATGTATGTATGTATGTATGTATTTATTTTTGTCCAGTCCTGGGCTTGAGCTCAGGGCCTGAGCACTGTCTTTGGGCTTTCCTCAAGGCTAGTGTTCTACCCTGAGCCACCACACTATTTCTGGCTTTTTCTATGTATGTGGTACTGAGGAATTGAACCCGGTTCTTCGTGCATGCTAGGCAGGCACTCTACCACTAGGCCAAATTCCCAGCCCCAGCTCATGTATTTAATTGGTTCCACCATTCATCCAATTCCCCCAGCTAGAAACCTAGGAATCAACTTTAATTTTTACCTTCTTACATCTTCACCATCTTAGGCCAGACAATCACCATTTCTGTGTGGAAACTGCCAGTTACTGGTTTTTATTGACCCTTTAGAGATTATTCTTCAGTAGCCAACATGTAAATTTGACAAATCCACAATCAGAATGAGAGAAAATTAAAAATGATATTAGCATATTAACTGTACAAAAGGAGATCTATTGGGACAATTCTAATCACACATAATAGCTCATCCTTACCATCTTTCTCTCTCGCCCCAATTCCTCCTTAAAACAATTTGAACAGATTTCACTGTTCTGTTTCCTTACGTGCATGCAGAAAGTACTTTTACCATACAGAATTACAGTTGGGAGGAGACGGGTGCCAGAACTGAGACTTGAACTCTGGGCCTGGGTTCTGATCCAGCTTATGTTCAAGGTCACTTGAGCCACAGCTCCACTTCTAGCTCTTAGGTGATTAGTTGGAGACAAGAATCTCACAGAATTGCCTTTCCAGGTTGGCTTTGAACTGGAGTTCTCAACTCTCAGCCTCCTGAGTAGGTAGGATTATAAAAATGGATAACCAATACCCAGCGAGAATGACATATTGTTTTGACAAACCTCTTTCAGAAATTGATTTCATGCAGCAAAATAGTAGTAGGAATAAAAAACTATGTCTATTGTATGGATAACACAATTAACAAACCAAATCTACTTGGGATTATAAAAGGGTGACATTGATCATCATGCACTGTACTCATAAATTAACGTGCTGAACCGAAATCCCTTTGTATAACTACTTAAAGATAACATAAACATTGGAGGGGGAAAATTATGAGACTGCTAGAGAAAAGGTGATATTATCCACAAAAAAATGTACCCTTTACCTGACTTACATAATTGGAATCTCTCTGTACACATCTGTATAATGCTAATTAAAAAATTTAAACAGCATCAATAAATAAATTTGTCTCCAATTGTACACATAAATACCCATACCCTGACAGATACAATTTCATATATTTGGACATTACATTATTACCTTACAAGTATCAGCTGCTGCTCCATCTCTCCAGCCATGATATGAGGGAGGATGGCACAGCCCACGTCCTTGAAGGCTGTAGTCTATAGACAGAAAGAATACCATGAGAAAGAGTACCATGATGTTTAGAAGAACCTCAGGGACTTTCCTGCTAGGAATGTCTTTGAACTTCAACTCTCAGATCTCAGCCTCTGGAGTAGCTAGGATTAAAGATGTGAGCCATTGGAGCTCAGCTTTAACATTGCTTTTAACTTTATAAGGTACCATTATATTTAAGAGGCAGATAGCTATTATACATTATTTTGATCATTTTATGGTACTACAAGTAAATAAAGGATATTTGACCATTTAAAAAATAACAAATTACAATGGTCAATATTAAAAAATAAGCCAAAACACAAGTGACATGACAATATTTGATCATGCAGACAAGGTATTCCATACAAAGAAATTTATAACACCAAAAGTGAGGTCTGATTTTGAACATCTTCCAAGTTTAACCAACTCATTTACGTTTATTGGTCTAACTTCCCCTCCCTCCTGTTCCCCCACCAATCCTGTTTTGCTCCTTAAGTTCTGAAGGACCTGTAACTTTGCTAGGAGTCTCTACTTGGACTCCATAATTACACTGGAAAATGATCTTTATACACAAGATATACTCTAACTCTGATTTTCCTCTTGACTGCTATTCCCTAGTTGACAATTGAATACTAGACAGATCCACTTTTCATTTTAGGAATGCTAAATTTACTGTGGCTAACATAAATCCATCATCCCTCTCCCCAATATCTAGAGCCCATTTTCTCACGCTGTGATGATACCATCATTTCCCCAAACACACTTTTTGAAAACTCAGCCATCTTCAGGATGATGGCTGCATCTCTTCCTTTGTATGGGTTTTGTTCCAAGCCCACAGTCTGACTGTTAATAGTTCTGTCATGAATACTTTCAAGTGATTGATAGGCTTTCTCTTCCTTTAAATGACATATCCCTTTTATTTTTTCATTCTACAAGCCATTCGTTTCCTTCTATTTCTGATATGACTATGCAGTCATCTTGGCAACTCAACCTGAAAGACAACGCAGAGCTGAACTTCTGAGTTAAAGTGTAACTTATCCAATGAAAGTTAAAGGCACACTGTTTCCTAGTCAGTAAGAACAGAGAGACCTGACTGTAATATTTTTTTAACGCTGTTTAAAATAACTGAGGGGGAAAATGCAGTGATCAGATGGGGCGTTGGTATGCAGAAAACACAAAGTTAATGCCAGCAGTCATGCTCAATCAGGATGCCTTCCTGCTGAGACTAACTGCTCTAAATCAGATATAACCAACCTCTCAATTTCTGGCAGTCTCATAACTGTTCTGTCAGTTTTCCAGGCTTTTTTATTTTAGTTTCCCACAATTTCACACTTCTACTTGATGGACCCTTTTGGATGCTTAATTTTCCCTGACTCCCCACTAGCTCCAAGTCCTAACCAGCCACAATGTATCAGATGCTCATTAATAACACACCCAAGTTAGTCCTTGGATGACAGCTCTTTGCTTCTCCTGCCCCTCCCAAGAGTCCTGCCCCACTGTCACCAGTCTTCTCATCCTGGTGCTGCCTTTCATGTAATAACTTAAGACCTAGTAGCGTATTAAAATGCCCCTGGCATTCCATCCTGGTATTTTAAACAGGTTCCACTTTCTGATTTCCCAGGGCCCTTACCCAAGCCTGTGATAAAATTGACCTTGGGGTTAAGTCAGGATGAGTTCTCTGCTTTCCACTGAAAAGACAATGGTCATACTTGGCACTCCACTATCATGGTTTGTAGTCAGGATACCCAAACCACAGCCATTCTACAAAGTACTGTTCCTTTCTGAAATTCTATGTGAATATGCCCACCATACACTGATTCCTTTCTTTTAGGGTCCAGGACCTGGAGGGAATATGAACTCACCATGAAATTTAATGAGGCTGACACTTATGGTGAGCTTTTATTTAGACAGTTCCCTCCAAAACGGTGATCCTACTATAATTATTTATTATCTTGAATTTTTTTCTGAAAAAGCTTCTCAATATTGAAAATAGCCAACTCCTTTTAAGCAGCTTTCCCCTTTAATACAGGCAATTATATTGCTTTTGTAAAGTATTTTTAAGCTGGTTAATGTGTGACAGACTTGTCTCAATTTAGTATGGCCTTCTGCATTATAAGATTATATAGTGTGGTAATTAAAAGTGTTACGGTGGAGTCCCAAAGCCCTATGACCGAAGTTCACTTCTGCAATATTTAGGTGTTGGGCCTTTGGTTCAGTTTCTTCATACATAAAATAGGATGATAATAGTGAAAACTTCATCATGGGTGAGGGGGTGGCTCAAGGCACTTTTGCTTTCATAAGTCCCATTCTTACACAAAAGAAAATATTAGAGAGTATGTGTTTTGATTGGGATAGCGTAAGATGACGATAATTCAGGGAAAACAATAATTGTTCTATTTTTCTGATTCTGAAGGAAATGGAAATACTTTCATGAGCACCTAAAAGATATCATTGATCTTGTACATCATCCATAAGTTTAGAAAATAAGTTCATCTTGTTTAGGGGGCTCTCACTTAACCTTTTCCAAAGCCCCCAGTCACTGCTAATTGTATTGGGTACCAACTATGCAATTCAGCCTCAAGACAAGCCCTCTAGACGACTGCCTCCCCAACCACATTGTACATTGGAGGATACTTGATATGGTAATTGTGAGTGCTCAGGAGTAAAACAGATAGCCATCTTTCCAAGAGC
Organism: Megascapheus bottae; assembly: GCF_031878675.1. Taxonomy (NCBI): domain Eukaryota; kingdom Metazoa; phylum Chordata; class Mammalia; order Rodentia; family Geomyidae; genus Megascapheus; species Megascapheus bottae. The sequence goes on along the minus strand of NC_143520.1, from coordinate 43,607,894 downwards.
TTTTAGGATGTCTATAATTCCTGAACCAGGAAAGCATCTTTTTAGGACTTACTGAGGACTTGGGACATTGAGCACTCATTCAGAAGAAACAGCATTCGCTGTCAGAAAGAATGGCATCTCTCCATTTGTAAGGAAATGGAAAGACTTAGAAAAAAATCATATTAAGTGAAGTAAGCCAGACTCAAAGGAACATAGGCTCAATGGTTTCCCTCATTTGTCATAATCAGTAGAAACCCTGGGCCTTCCTAGCAGAGATTTACAATAGAACAAAATGTAGATACATAAGGATATGTAGTATGACGCTAAATGAAAGGACCTCCAGGAGATAGAAACAAAAGCCATAAAATGTGTGATTGTTGTCCTTAATGTACTATGTTATCTCTCATCTCTTTTGCCATCCCTTGGTTATCTCATATTGTTACTATATTTCACCTTGTTATCAGATATATTGTATATATGCTTAATTGGTTATTTGAAATCCGATAGGGAAAGAGGGAAAACAAGATGAGGGGCGGGGGGGGGGGGGAGCGGAGGGAAATGGGGACCAAGGCATGAGAAAGGGTATCAATGTTTGTGAAGTAATGCACCTTCTATCTAGTGAATATAATGTAACCCTTCTATCAATTACAATTACAATAAACATATATGGAAAAAAAGAAGCAGCATTAATTACAGGCTAGGTTTTGGGGAGAGATCTCAAAGTGAAGAGAGACATGAGCTAAATCATGAAACAATGTGGACTCTGGCTGTTTCATAATAGGAAAAGAATAACAAACTGGGGTTCAGGAGACCCAAGAATAATCTTAGCTCTGCTATTCACTAATTGGATGTCTTTGAAAATGAAGGAATGAAAAATATGTAAGCCTACCATTCTAAGTAAAATAAATGTGAGACTATTAACAAAAATATAATGTAATACAAAATGCATTATTAATTATATGCTAGTGCATATAGCTGTAGTTCAACCACTTAGAAGGTACAAGCTCAGGGCCTAAGTTTGAGTCTGGCTTGGCAATACAGTGAGATCTCATCTCTTATAGAGGCAAGAGAGAGAAAGAGAGAGAGAGAGAAAGAGAGAGAGAGAGAAAGAGAGAGAGATTGGCTAGAAGGCTGTATACACTCTGATAATGAATGGTCCAGCATGAGGACAGGATCATCATGTACTTGTGTGCAAACAAATATCTTGAAATATGGGAGAATGAACACATCAGAGAATGATGGATCATACAGTTAAAAATGAGGAACAAAACAAAAATTCATTTGAAAAAGAAGAGTTTCTGAGGCACAGAGGAATGAGGCAACTTTGACCATACATACTTAATAAATGGCAGAGTTGAAAATAAAATATCTGATTCCATTGTTTTCCTCCCCTAGAAAAATAGAGTTTTAGAATGTATTTAGATTAAAATGATATATTCAAGGCAGATCAATTTGATCTTCAATATTTAATTAAGGAAGTTCAAAAAGAAAAAATAAAAAAATTACAATTGAAAGAAAGTGTACATAAGTGCTAAAAATAGATGCAACAAAAACAAAATAAGCACTGAACAGAACTCAACACTGAAAGTTCTATGAGAAAGTTAATAAAATAATAAACTCCTTAAATTATCCATGGCAAAGAATGGGGTCTGGCTTCATGGCAGACCATGTGCTTAGTATTCCTGAACTCTGCATTCTACCCTAGTACCACCAAAACCCCCTACCAAGACAAAAACCAAAAGCGCCAATGGGAAGAGAAATTGACAGATAATTGACATGCAAGAAAGACACAGAGATGAACAATGATTTAAGTGTAACTGCAGACATACAAGAGATTTTAAAAATTGTAAATGAATGGTATAAAGAACATCTGCCTATACATTTGAAGACTTAAGAGTTTATTACTTTTGCAGAAAATAAATTATCAACATTTGCCAAGAAATAAAAATCCAATAAAACAATGCTCTATAAAGAAGTCTATAATCGTTGAGCTCTTTCTCATCTTTACTTCAAAAGATAGAAGGTGCAGACAATTTTACTGTGATAATCTCATACGTCTGTTTATTTGAAATAGGGAAGGGAAGGCGGAAAACAAGATGATTGGGAGGGGGTGGGGAAAGGAAAATGGGGACAAAAACATGAGAAAAGGGTATCAATGTGTGAGAAGTAATGCACCTATTATTTGGTGAATGTAACTGTAACCCCTCCATATATTACAATAAAAATAAACAAAACTAAAAATAAAAGAGAAAGAGAAGTTCATTAATGAAAATTCAATTCCCTAGACACCCAGAAACAACAAAGACAAAATAACAAAACGGAATAAATAACAAGAACATTCCAAGTGAAATACTAGCAAGCAGGCCTTCGAGTGAAATACTAGCAAGCAGGCCACCTATTTTAGTCTTAGTTTGAAGTCTATTTACCACATAAAAGTAGAAAAAGGAAGTGGTAATTTAGTGAATCACTCGGTCTTCCTGACAGCCCATTGTTGCAATGAGGGAACAAGGAGCATCGTCCTGAGTAAAAAGATAGTTGTTTTCATGGAATGTTTCTATGGCCTGCGAAAATGAGTCCTCATATCCCAGTACCATCACAATTGAGCCTTTGTTGTCCTTGTCTTTAGCTAGTATGAATTGACCCAGGTATAGTCTTAAAAGGAAACCGTATAATCAGTATCATATGGGTACTGACTGTGTAGTATTACTGGGTAGCCTGAAGTGGTGAGAATTATACTGGGTCTCCTGATTCTAATCTCCCTCTCTCTCTCCCTCTCTCTCTCCCTCTCTCTCTCTCTCTCTCTCTCTCTCTCTCTCTCTCTCTCTCTCTCTCTCTCTCTCTCTCTCTCTCTCTCTCTCTGTCATATACAAAATATATACTGGTAAATTTGTGTGTGTGTGTGTGTGTGTGTGTGTGTGTGTGTGTTTGCAATGTTTTAGAATAGCTTTGTGTAGATGCCTAAACATGTTGAAAAGACTGTTGGCTTGTGAGAGGGGACTGAGTTGCTAGGAGTGCAGGGTTCCTTGGTTATGCTCACCTTGGTATGCCATTCTATGTGCAAAAATACAGGCATTATCTCTCTTCAAAATAGAATAATGAAGGCAGTGTAGCATGTTGGAGAGACAGACCATCCAAGATCAATAGAAATAAGTGAACATTTGTTAATGCCATGTGTGCAAGCAGGTGGAGTAGGAACTTGTACTGAACAATTTTCCAAATACAGAAACAACATGCTTTTTTTCCTCCAAAGGCAAAAGAATAAGGGGACATGAAGCTGGAGAAAATTAGACAAACATGGCATATTCAAAAGTCTATTTCTTCTCTTTTTCAGAGCTCAGATGAAGTGATTAATTTTATGGTACATTGTTTGGTCTCCTTTCTGACACTAATAACCCAATACCAGTGATTGGGTAGATTACAAAGGCTTTTGAAGGTGAAAGTAGGGCTTACAGTTCTGGTCCAAGGTGGGGAGCCTACCTACACCTGGTGACAGCCATTTTTGGGGCCAGAAACAGGAGCATACACAAACCTGGTTAAACTGACTTTAATACAAGATCAACTCTCAATGTAATCAATTAAACCATTTAGGCATTAATCCATTAATTTCAAGAATAGATGAATCTATTTGTGATGGCAAAGCCCTCTTAGAGGTGTCTTCCAGGCTCACTTACTAATATCTCAATGGAAAATAAATTTCAACATGAGTTTCAGAGGGAAAATTATATTCAAATTATGACGTATTAACAGTACCTCAACTTTAAAAATAAAATTTCCAAAAGAGAAATAATATATCCACAACACAGGATACTACTCAGAAAGAGAAACAAAGTGTTAACAAAATGTTAGTGTGTGTGAGACAGATAGACAGACAGACAGAGACAGAGACAGAGACCCTATCTGAACTAGTAGAAAATATAGAACTAAGAGTAAGAAAAGACTGGTACATATAAAAACATGGATGAATCACAAAGGCGGATGCTAACTGGAAGAAACTAGTTTCTCAAGATTACATTCTGTAATACTTCATACATATGATAAATGTAGACAGAACTATAGTGCAGAAGTAAGGAGTAGTTTTTCAAGTGGATGATTATAAAGGGATAATTCTAAGAAATTGGTGAAAGGTGATGGAATTGTCCTGGGGGCCTTTGTCATAGTGGTAGTTATAGATCATATACCTGTGTGTCTTCTTTCTTTCTTTCATTTATTTATTACCAGTCTTAGGGCTTGAACTCAGGGCCTGGGTACCGTCTTTGAGCTTTCTCAAGGCTGGTACTCTACCACTTTGGCCACAGCACCACTTGCAGCTTTTTCTATGTATATGGTACTGAGCAATCACACCTGGGTCTTCATGTATGCTAGGCAAGCAGTCTACCACTAGGCCATACTCCCGATCCATATACCTATTTTAAAACTCACAAAATTGTGCATTGGAATGCTTGAATCTACTACATTGTAAATTTTAAAATAGAATATTAAAAAGCTAAAAATATCATAATAAAGTCCATCATTTTGACACATAGCATTACTTCTATACCGAGAATGGATAAGGTTTTTTGATGAATGAACATTTGGGCTAGAATCATCTTATATTTTTCATTGTGACCACCATCAACATCTGCGTTTTTTTGAGAAAGAATGAAGTGGTTGTGGCCTTGTCCTCACAGGATATGGTGTTTGCATATACTATTTGTCATGGAAAGCCAAGCCAACTAGAAGCTGGTAGATGGTCATGACACGCCTGGTGACACTTGTCCAGTTCACTGTCATGAGGATGATCCAATAGAAGTAAATACCCAGGCATTCTGGGATGGCATTGGATTGGCAAATCAATTCCAACATGAATTTCTTCCCCCTGGTGGCAACTTCAATCCATGTCTCCTCAAAACAGAGAGGAAACATCAAGATTCCCAGAGGCACAGTATGGAATACCAGATGTTCAGTTGATGGTCCTAAGTATCTTGACTTGTTATATTACTCATTCTCCCTGCATCTCATCTATGAAGAAAATGTAACTGTCATCTCAGATTAGTTTAGATGTAGTTTTTTTCATGCACAACTAGCTATCTGGTGTGGCAGATAAGCAGGGAGGGAAGTGCTGGAGTTTGAACTCAGGGCCTTGTAGGTGCAGAGAAGGCAATCTACCATCTGAGCCACATTCTTAGCACTTTGCTTATGCTATATTTTACACACACACACACACACACACACACACACACACACACACACACACACACACACACATATATCCCAGGCCAGCCTGGTTTACACTCCTACTACTTTTTTATTGTTGAGATGAGGTCGCATGAACTTTTTGTCCTTGCTGGCCTCAAAAGGCAATCTCTACCTAATCTCTACCTCTAGAATAGCATGTCCAGTTGCCTCAGCTGCTTATTTAACGACTTTATCTAGGACATATTTTAAAGAAGCCTAGGAAAATTCAGGGTCATAGGAAATATGGGCTAATAGTTTGAATTATCCTTCCTGTGAGGAGCTATGCAGAATTATCCTACAGTAAAGGTTTTATAAGGTAGGTAGAAAAGAAGTGCAGTGTCAGAAGTATTCAGTTTGAATTTTAGTTATAAAAGAGATCTGCTGCCTTACTTAAGGAAACTGAATAAATGTCTATGACCCTAGTTCCCTCTCTGATAGTGGTGAGACAATTAAATCTGATGGTGCATCTAATGTACTTAGCACCAGATCTAATGCCTAAGATATATCCAGGAAGTATCAGCTTTCACAGGACAGGCCTTTGATGTCACATTTATATATCTAATGGAAAGAAGAGGGAGGATCAGGAAGTATATTCAAATCCTCTTTAGTTCCAAGTTTTCCTTTCATAGGTTTGAAGCATAACAATACCTCCAGAAAAAAAAATCAGTTTTTCCACCCCCAGATTATAGCTTCATGATAATCAGAATGATTCTGGCCTCTTAAAAGGTAAGGAAGTTTTCTCTATTCATTACTTTTGCATTGATGTGACCAAATTCTTGACATGAACAACTAAATGAGAGGGAAGATTTATTTTAGCTAATAATTTCAGTCCATGGTTGCTTTACACCCTTGTACTCAGGCAGAATCCAGGAGCACGTGGAAGAGGAGCTCCTTCCCCTCCCTCACAAGGAGAAAAACTGGAGCCACTGCAAGATATGGCCTCCAAGGACATGCCCTAATGATCTCCTTCCTCCAACTAGGCCTTGTATCCTAAAGTTCACACCACCTCCCGAAACAGAACCATTAGCTGCAGACTAAATATTCATAAGCCTATAGGAGACATTTCAGATTCAAAGCACAACATACATCTTTTAAAGGAAAAATATCACAAATAGCTCTCTTCTGCATATCTATCTCCAAATACTATGCTGCTCTATCATTCTCCTTCCCTCCCTCCCTCCCTCCCTCCCTCCCTCTCTCTCTCTCTCTCTCCCTCCCTCCCTCCCTCCCTCTCTCAACTTCTTGGGAGAATTGTTTGTGTTCATTGTCTAGACATTTTCCTATCTCATTCATGGCCTGTCTATATTTTACTGAAATTGTGCTCCCTAAGGGTGCCTATGGCTTCCTTGTATCTAAATCCAGAGCTGTTTTGCACTGCTTCACTCGTGGAAAGCCACTGGGAATGTGGCTTTGACACTATTTGCCCTGGTGCCCTGGGACATTCACACTTTCCCTTGACTTTTAAGAATCTACCCTCTTCTACCTGCTCCCTACCTTTCTGACTCTTCCTTTTCTGCTTCATTTAAGCGAATGCTCTCTCTTTTCCTGCCCTCTAAATGAGAGTTTATTATGAGAGGCCTTCACACTCTACATACCCCTTTGAAATAGCATTTAAGCCACAATCTCAATATGAAAGTATATTTTGATGACTCCCAATTTTGCCTTCAGCAGAAACCTTTCTGCTTCTAAACCACAGACCTTTATATCCATTTGAATATACCTCTGCTTCGTTGTTTCACAAACACCTTAGTACTAGACTCTACTATTGCAATTTGAATGCACAAAGTTTACACCAGGAAGCATTCTAAGGAAGAGAAGTGATATAGAGAAAGAAGAAAAGACCAGAGAGACTGAATTAATGAGCAGGTTACTGTAATGGGCCAGTGAGACTCATCCTTCCTGGGGATGCTCTATGACACTGGGTGGAGCACGCCTCTCAAGTGAGGTAGAGGAGAAACAGTGCACTTATATATCACTTCTAGGCACTGACTGTAGGTCACTCCTGGGCTCTTAATTCCTTAACTGCAGTCTGGCGCATTCTGGAGGCCTAGGAATGAGGGAGAGAATTATAGAAATGGACTTCTCTAATAATTTGTTTGCATGGAATGTCTATGCAGTCAAAAAGTATGAGTTATAAATATATTTATATTTGGTTATTTGAAATTGGACAGGGAAGCAGGGAAAACAAGATGAGGGATGGGGGTGAGGGGGAAGGAAATGGGGACCAAAACATGAGAGAGGGTATCAATGTATGTGAAGTAATGCACCTTCTATCTGGTGAATATAATGTAACCCTTCTACTAATTACAATAAAAATATACAGAAAAAAGATTTTAAAAAGGTATGAGTTAGTCACTAGTAATATTGATCCATATTTCAAGTTAATATTCCCCAAATGAATTCAAGATCTTAACTTCTAAATTTGCCCTTCCTTTTGGGTTTCTTACCATTGTAAATGTCCCAATGTCAACTGAGAGTCAAAATCCCAAACTTCAATAACCTCATTATACTTAGGTTCCTCCTTCCACTTCAAACTCTCACCAAGTAAACTTCACCATCTAATATCCACTCATCTGCACATTCCGCTTCAAAGACATACAGTCATCTCCCAGGGACATCATCTCTCACTTGAATTCCTGAATAGCTCCTTCCTTGCCTTTCTATCCTGTCTCCTGGGTTTGTTTGTCCCAATCTACCTACCATACAACACTCAGAGGTTTTCATAAATCTGAACAGTTTATGGAGGTAGAGGCCACATCCTAATGGACTTTTCTAGACATCCCATGTCCTAGCTCTCGCATACACTTTTAACCTCATGTCTTACCACTTTTATGTTTACCTGTCACCTAGACACATACCTCTCCCTCTCTTATCTGTACATGGATATTGTATGCTCAGTTGCTTTCTCCTGCCTCTAAAACTTTATGATTAAAATCAAAAGTCAGTTTGCTCCCAGAAGTCTTTCCTGAGCTCTGCTGCTATAAGAATCCCATAGCATCTTAGCATGGTATTTCTCATACTGACTAATAGGCTATTTACTCATTGCACCCACTTTCCTCTTCTCAGGTTGAGAGCTTTACTAGGTGAGAGGTTATATAGTCTTAATCATTACCCTATCATAGGCACACCAAACTAACTGGCATATCTTAAAAATAATCCACATCTATCCATTGGATAAATTTCATCACTGATTGAGCTAGGGCTAAAAGGTCAACTCCATCCAGTGGCAAAAGCAATAAATATGTAAATTAGTTTGGTTGTTGACTTTTTCTCAAATGCCTGAAATCTGAGACATCAAAGCAGTTTTTAAAAATATATATTTGAATACTACAACGCAAAGAAAGGCCTTTCTTTGAAGTCAGCATGAGTCTTGTCAGTCCAAAAAGCCCATGGTCAGGAGAAAGTATGGTATCAATATACCTAGCTTCCCACCTGCTGCTGGAGGAATTCATCTCAGCTCTGAGGCCTAGCCAAGTAGTTAAAATTCCCAGAAAACCAAACCAATAGTCTTTCCAGAGCCCTTACTTTTAGTAAGCCAGCACAATCTGTCTATTCATCTTTCTGGTAATGATTTTTTTTTCTTCTTCCTCAAAGCACTCAGTCCATTTTCCATTGCTGACATGTAATCCAGAAATAATAGAGGTTGGTCTAGTATAACTCATATCCCAAAAAGGAAAGTGCCAACACACTGAAAGAAAAGCTCTGAATTAAGCATTCCCCAAAATAGTTCTCACCCAATCTGGGGGATATAAAAGTCATATTAGAGGGTATTTCTTTTTGTTGTTTATTACAAATATGCCCCTCTGATGGGAAGATTGAAGTTTGCAAACTACTACAGGCAGGGTTTAATTTTAAAATATTTCTAGTTCTATGTTCTGGAAAGTTTCTATTTGGAAACACTACAATTTTTGTTATCTTTCTCTCACCCTCCCCCCTTTTTTGGTGCTAGCTTATCCTGTGCTCAAGGATAGAACTCTACTATTTGAGCCACAACTCCATTCCTGAGTTTTTGGTGGTTATTATTGACAAGAGACTCATAGACTTTCTGGCCTGGGCTAGTTTCAAACAGTAATCTTCAGATATCAGCCTCTTTGAGTAAAGATTATAGATGTGAGTCACCAGTGTCTGGTTTGAATTGATATCTTTTAAACTGTAAACTTATACTAAGTTACAATGCATCACCAAAACAGATGACCAGATCCCCAGTAAATATGAATGAGTGTGAGAAATACCACTGGGATTTGGGTATACACTAGTACATTTTTCATTGCTATAACAAACACAATTGTCAAGGCTGACTAGTTAAGAAGAAAATAGATCCACTTATAAGGTTCACAGTTTTAGAAGTTTTAATCCTAAATTAGGTAGCCTCATCAGTTTTGCCTCTGGTAATGGTCTAGTAGCATCACAGTGGAAGAGAGATAGTACACTGCAACACAGAAAGCCAGACAGAGGCTTAGAGATCAGGCTTGCTTGCTCTAGGGACTGCTCACTTTCATAGCAGCTCAATTCTACTGAGAGTACCTTAATCTCTTCTGATAGCTTAATCCTTTCCAGTGAAATAAGGACTTCTCCGTAGATCACACCTCTTAAAATGCCCTTTACCTCCCACTACCACACTGGGGACCAAGGTCCCAGTATGGGGAACTTTGAGGGGATCCTCAATCCACATCCAAACCATAGCAGAAAGTTATTTGTTTTATAAAAAAAAATATGAAACAAAAATAAAGTGATCATTTCCTACCAACCTTTTATGTTCAAAACCACTTTGGACGGAGGCACAAAAACAAGGTATTTGGAAAACTAGTATGGTGGCACATAGTGATAACCCTCAGTGTTTAGGAGATGGAAGCAGGAGGGTCGTGAGTTCAGTGCCAACCTGGGCGACATAGTGAGCTAAAATCCAGTGTGGGATATATCTCAAGACCTTGTCTCAAAATATTTTTTACAATTTTTTTAAAGAAAGAATCTGACAATTTGAAGAACAATGTGTCCAGTTCTGTCACGGAATGGGTCATTTTGGAGAGTAAAATATATCTAGGCTAAATCAATGTATCCAATAACTTCCTTTTGACTGACCCTACCCACTCCATCTTATAAAATGCCTTAGCTCAAAACCAGGTGATGACATTGCAAGCTTTTTTCATGGACATACAGAATGAGTGGACTTTTTTTTTAAGTTTTTATTATGTGATCAAAATGTGATCATTATCTGTAACAAATAAAATGTAAAAAAAAGTTTTTTACTGGCATCTCTTAACTGGTATTGTATCGTGCTATTTCCATACACACATACATTGTTCCCTTATCAACTCACCCCTTGTGTTATTTATTGTCCTTCATCCTCCTTCCCCCTTTTTAAGGAAAGCAAACATCCTATGGAACCATAAAAATCTGTGTCAAGTAGAACTACACCTAGAGGATCATAGGCGCATCTGAGCTTTAAGAACAGATCTCTGGGAGAAAACACCCGTAAGGGACAACCTGGATAAAGGGATGTGAAAAAGAAAGGGGTAGTACATTATTTTGTTTCAATGATACAGAGTCCTTTGGGCCTATTTTCACCCTATGGTTGGAATGGTGAAGGATGGAAATCATCCTCATCTGTACTTCCTTCCTCTTCACATCAGACATTTACCGAGTAAAGAATATATAACACTAGTCCCCGAAAGCTGGCCTCATATAGTAGGTGTACAATTTGGCTTTGAGTTCAAGACAAAGAGGTGAATTGCTGCAGAAGCAAATAGCACTGAAGCTAAGCAGTTTGAAAGAAGAAGAGAGAGAGCACAGTGCCCTGACAGCTTGGGGGGGGGGGGGAACAACAAACAACCAATTGATCATATGACTGTCATGTGGGATTTATCAGTTGAGTAATCCAGCATATGTTTGACTTCCAAAGTGAAAAAATGTCTTTGGCCTCTGTATACATGAGAGAGAGAGAGAGAGGGAGAGAGAGGAAGCACGCGCCAGGATGGATAGACAAATAAGAAATGAAGAAGAAAGGAGGGAAGTCTCTTCTTTTTCACAGATTTATAAACAGTATAATAAACTGAGTCACTTTTGGTCAAATGACTATTTTATGTGTCACAGCCACAAGCTCACAATGGGAAGAGAAAGTCTGGCACAGCATTTTCAATCGTCGGTATTTTCTTTGTGTGAATCCTAAAGAAAAAGTTTTCATACCCACCTCTTTTCAGTCTGCTTGAGTCAACCCTGAGACATCATTTGGATGGACGACATCGAAGCTCTGACCTTATCAGAGAAGGCCTGCAGAAATGCCATTGCTATTAAAACGTATGGTGTTTTACACAGGGCTTGTTTTCTACAATTTGCTTATTTCCTATAAACTTTCTTATTGGGTGTGTAGGAGCCAGAATAGCATTTCTGTAAAAATATATTCTGGATCCATTTTCAATGGTCATTTTCCCCCTGAGATGCCCTAAACTTAAAACATTCATGTTTCCATTGTCAAAGAAAAAATATATAGTATTTTGTTAAACCCTGGTAGCTAATTATGAATGGATGTAATTTCTTCCCTAGGGACTAGAATTAATGGGGGCTGGGCACTAGAGCACTTGTCTAGCATGTACAAGGCACTGGGTTTAATCCTCAGTTTATAAATCTGTTAAGAAAAGATTTCCTGTTCCTCATATCTTTCATAACTCTCTCCTCAAAAAAGAGAATACAAGTAATTGAGAGGTAGTGATATTATATTGTTTATTATGATAGAACAGACATTTTAGATTAGTGTTTTTGGTACTTATATGAGGTCAAGCATTCCCTTTTCACTATAAATTTTGCTGTGAATTTACAGGATGGTGCTAAAGTTCGAAAGAGACAGATTTCCACCAGTGCAATGTACTTTCTGATGTTTTAAAACCACAGTGGTGGTTTTTTGATATAGATTGTTTCTAGACTCCAGTCATTCTGTGTGTGTGTGTGTGTGTGTGTGTGTGTGTGTGTGTGTGTGTGTGTGTGTGTGTGTGTGTGTGTGTGCCAGTCCTGGGGATTGAACTCAGCTCCTGGGGGATGTCCATCACAATCAGATTAGAACATTTTCCTCATAACTTTCCCCCCAAATCATCTATATACACATGACAAGCACTTCCAGCCTTCCCTCCTGCCAGCGTCAGGCAAACTCATCTATTGTGTCTTTTCCTGGATATTTACTATCAGTGGTGTTATATACTACATGCCCTTCTGTGGGTAGCTTTTTCCAATGAGTTTTCTTTTCTTTTCTAATAATACTGAAGCTTGAACGTAGGGACTTGAATTCACTCAGCTTTCTTGCTTCTGGCTAGCACTATATCACATGAGACATGAGTCTGGCTTTTTGCTGATGCATTGGAGATGAGTTCTCTCATTTTTTTTTTTTTTTTGCTCAACTGGCCTCAAACTATGATTCTCTAGATTCCAGCTTTCTGATTGCAGACTTAAACATCTTATCAGATGATCCTTTACCTTTATCTTCTTATCATTGAATAACATCTCATTACAGATAAAAGCAAACTTGGTTTATTCACTCATCTACCAATGGGTATTTTTAATTGTTTTTACCTTTTCAGTAATGGTGCTATGAGCATTCATGCTTGAGGTGGGGTTTTTTGTAACATGTTTTCGTGTTACAAACATGTTTGTGCATTTGTGAATGGAATTGCTGGCTCAAGTGGTGGCTAATTCCATGTTTCAATTCTTCTTTTGCAGTACTTCTAAAGAGTGCTGCGAGGAAGCCATTTTTCATCCCTATCAGCAGTATATGAGGCTTTCTGTTTCTCCATATTATTACAAGTACTTTATTTTCTTTTGAAAAACAAATCTTGGAATTGCAATAGGTGTGGAATAGTATCACTGCAGTGGAGTCGAATGTCCTTGATGACTTATGATGTGGAACAGTCTTTCATGTGCCATGTACTTTTTGGAAAAACCTCTATTTGAACTGTCTTGTTTATAAATTGCTTTTTAAACACAAATCACTAAGGTGAATCAAGTTTTTAGCTGGAGGGCACACAGACTGTTAAGTCTCTTAAGCATCTTTTTGGTTTGTTTGTTACTTCTGAGGTACAGCCTCTTAGGAAAGCTTTGGTATATTAGAGATGGCAAATAAGTTTCAGGACATCTTTTGGGGGCATATTTACCGTGGTCATTGTTACTTCTGTTCCTTTTGTGCTTACCCTGGCTGCAGTTTCCCACGTATTGTCATATGTTCCCTCATTATTCTGCTCCATCTAGCTTAGGAAAAGTAGGATAGGAAGGTGCAGTCTTTAGAGAGAGGGCCTTTGAGGGACCAAGCCACCAATGATTGGCAAAGTCTTCACTGAGGAACATTCATCTGGGAGTTTTCAGACTGAGGCAGCTTGGAGGCAAGCCTGATAAGTATGCTTAAAGAACTTCTGTCAGGTTGAATTCCTCTGGACGAAAACAGCTTGAGATTTGGGTTGCCCAACAACTTCCCAGCAAAAAACAACTCACTTTCTTTTTTAAAATATTTTTTATTGTATTTAATAAAAGGGTTACATGATATTTGCCAGATAGAAGGTGCATTAATTCACATACATTGATACCCTTCCACTTGTCTTGGTACCCATTACCCTCCCCCCACCCCCCTCTTGGTTTTCCCCCTTCCCTGTCCAATTTCAAGTAACCAAATACAAATGTATCCAATATATCACATAACAAAGTGAGATATTGTGACAATATGAGATAACAAAGGAACAGCAAAAGAGATGAGAGATAATATAGCACCTTAAGGACAGCAATCATTCATTATATGGCTTTTGTTTCAATATCCTAGAGGTCCATTCAATTAGTTTCATACTATATGGCCTTATGTATCAAGTTTTTGCTCTATTGCAAATCTTTGCGATTAGAGCCCAAGGTTTCTACTGGTTATGATGAATGAGGGAAACCATTGAGCCTAAGTTCCTTTGAGTCTGGCTTACTTCGCTTAATATGATTTTTTTTCTAAGTCTTTCCATTTCCTAACAAATGGGGCGATGTCGTTTTTTTCTGACAGCAGCATAGAATTCCATTGTGTACAAATACCACATCTTGTGGACTCAGTCATCAACTGAGGGACATCTAGGTTGGTTCCATATCTTTGCTATGGTGAATAATGCTGCAATGAACATTGTTGTGCTGGTGGGTTTAGTATGTCTTTGTTTCTGGATGACTGGGTAAATGCCAAGTAGTGGAATTGCTGGGTCATAGGGAAGCTCTATGTTTAGCCTTTTGAGGCACTGCCATACTGCTTTCCATAGTGGTTGAATGAGTTTGCACTCCCACCAACAGTGTAGTAGTGATCCCTCCTGGCCACGTCCCCTCCAGCATCTGTTGTTATTAGTTTTCCTGATCCTGGCCATTCTAACTGGAGTGAGGTGGAATCTTAGCGCTGTTTTGATTTGCATTTCTTTTATGACCAGAGATGTTGAGCATTTCTTCATATGTCTATAGGCCATTTTTGTTTCTTCTTCAGAGAAGACTCTCTTTAGGTCTTTGGCCCATTTTTTAATGGGATGATTGTTACTTTGAAGATTAGTTTTGGAGTGATTTAAGTTTTTGAGCTGTTGATATATTTTAGATATGAGGCCTTTGTCCGTTGTATGGTTGGTGAAGATCTTCTCCCACTCTGTAGGCTTCCTTCCTAACTAATTTACTAGCTATGTCCTTTGCCATACAAAAGGTCTGCAGTTCAATGCAGTCCCACTTATCCAGCCTTTCTCTGATTTGTTGTGATTCTTGGTCTTCATTAAGAAAGTTTCGACCTGTGCCAAGGAGGCCTAGTGTATCTCCTATTCCTTCTTGTAAAGTTTTCAGTAAAACAAACTCACTTTTAACCAGCATTTGTACCATTGTTCTTACAGACTGTAGAAGATCATGGCAACCAAATACTTAAGATTATTAAAGTGTAACAATGGTAACAATTTGTAGAAAGTTTACCGTATGTCAATGTCCCTAGTTACTGTAAGAACTCTTCTTCAGTTTGCTTTATATTCCCTTTCTTTCTCAATGGATATATTGAAACCATTAGAGAAAAGTCACCTGTCCAGTAGATAGAAAAATTCTTTCTCTGTCAACATAGACCCTTCAAAAGACATACAGGTGGCAAATAGACACTAGAATCTAAGATTCAGGATCTGGCACCTCTTTTTGAACATTCTTTCAGTATTTCTACCTGCCAGCTAACCCAAACAAATGTACTTTTCCCATTTAGAAAATGTTGATTTGTATCATATAGTATGAAGAAGACACAAAATTGAAGGTTGAAGTAGACTGAAAGTGTGTGGCCTACCTCCATTCATATGTTATATACTAACCCTTGGTGTTAGGAAGAAGTGAAATTTAGGAGCTAATTCCTGAGGATAGTAAGGCCCTCCTGAATAAGATTAGTACTTTATACAAGGCACTCCACAGAGATAGCTTATGGTTATTTTCCATCGTGAGAGGATAAAATTTGAGCAATCTGTAATTAGTCATCCTGAAGAGGAACCTCATCAGAACCTAGCTATGCTGGCATCTTGGTCTAAAATTCCCATCTTCTTTCTTTTTTTTTTTGCCAGTCCTGGGACTTGAACTCAGGGCCTGAGCACTGTCCTTGAGCTTTCTCAAGGCTAGAGCTCTACCACTTGAGCCACAGCACCCCTTCTGCCTTTTTTCTATTAATGTGGTACTGAGGTATCAAACCCAGATCTTCATGCATGCACTCCACCACTAGGCCAAACTCCCATCCCGAGATTACCATCCTCTTGAACAAATTTTTATTGTTTACAGGTCAGGTAAGTCTATGATAGCTTATTGCTACAGCCATCAAAACTAAGACATAAAGCTGGTCACTAGTGGCTCACATCTATAATCCTAGCTACTGAGGAAGCTGAGATGTGAGGATCACAGTTAGAAGCCAACCTGGGTCTGGGTGTGTGGCCTAGTGATAGAATGCTTGCCTAGCATGCACTAAGAGCCGATTCAATTCCTTGGTACCACATACATAGAAAAAAGCTGGAAGTGGTGCTGTGGTTCAAGTGGTAGAGCTCTAGCCTTGAGAAAAGTCCAAGGACAGTGCTCAGGCCCTGAGTTCAAGCCCCACCACTGGCAAAAAAAAAATGTGTCTGAGGATAGTTCCCAGGCCCTGAGTGCAAGCCCCAGGACTGGCAAAAAATAAAATATAAAAAAAAAATACAAAATAGAAGCTAACGGGCAGGAAAGCCCTTGAGACTCTTATCTTCAATAAACTAAGTACTCAAAAAAAAAAAAAGCCTGAAGTGTTACTGTGCTCAAATGGTAGAGCGCTAACTTTGAGCTCATGGAGGCTTAGGGACAGTGCCCAAGTCCTGAGTTCAAGACTCACAACTGACAAAATGAACAAAACAAAGCAAAACACAACCTAAAACATGGGCAATAACAATTTGTTATGAGACAATGCTTTGGCCACTGTTCCTATTACTTTCTTTTAAAGATGAATAATGGAAGTTTTAAGTGAAGACAGTTGTTCCAAGAATCTATCAAGTTTTTTATTTCTCTTTTTATTGTAATTAATAGAAGAGTTACAGCTATATTCGCCAGATAGAAGGTGCATTACTTCATTCTATCAACTTTTATAATTTAAATTTAGTAGATACATTTATAAATTTACTTTATAAAAATGTGTAGTTTTTTCTTTTCTTTTTTTTCCCTCTCTGGTTAATCTCATGTGATTACTATATCTGACTTTGTTACCCAGTATATATAACTTTGTTTATTTGAAATAAGGAAGGGACAGGGACAGTACCCAGGCTCAGAGTTCAAGCCCTATGACCAACAAAAAAAAATGAGATAGGGAAGGGAAGGAGTAAAACAAGATGATTGGGAGGGGTGAGGAAGGGGAAGGAGGACAAGAATAGAAGAAGCGGTATCAATGTACAAGAAGTAATATACCCCCTACCTGACAAATATAACTGCAACTCCTCTAAACATCATGCTGGCAATAAAATACAAGAAAAAGAAAAATGTAATATATATCCAATATGAGTACCTCCAGGGAATAGCAGTAAGAAACATGGTCTGTGTGAAGTTATGTTCTAGAAACTCAGCTGAGAGAGTAAGAGAAAGTCTAGGAATTCAATTTGGGAGTGACAGCACTGTACAAGAACAGCCAATGAAATTGACATCCAAAACTTAAAAAAATGAGTCGTTAATTCTTTATTGCAGGTGTTATACTCAAGAGTCTAAATCTAGAGAAATTGTCATCTCCTCCACTTCCTTTCCTAAGAGCTAGGTGTTTCAGACAGATGTGTAGTTCCTAGACAAAAGGTGGTGGCAGTTTTGTGGGCCCCAGGGATGGAAAGAGTGAGGAGAAAGGATTATTTGTGGAAAATCCTGTGTAGTGAGTCACAGTGGGGTAGTGTTCATTCGAAAGGTTCTTCCTCCCCCATAGGGAAGTCTCAGTGAAACTTCCAGAGGAGGATCTTTGGCCTAACTGCTAGATTCTTAGGAATGAGGGCCCTGGGGCGAGGAAGGATGGAATGTGAACAAGGCAGCTGTCCCTAGGAAGCTTTCCTTGCAAGTTCAAGCTTGCCTAGTAAACCCTGACCACTGCCACTGTATATGTAGGCGGTTAATCAAGAAGTAGACTCAGCATTCTGGACAATAAAAATGTAAGTCCAAACCACACATCTTAATGTGGTGGTTAAGTACTAACAAGCAAGCAAGTAAGAAAATAAAACAGACAAACTGAGCCAGAAAGGAAGGTAGAGAGGAAGAAGAGATGAGCTCGGTCGGGGAAGGGGGGTGGTGACAGCAGCATGACCCAGGGAAAGGTGAAGGCAGCCCTCTGGAAAAGAGGGGCTGGAACAGTCATGTTTGAATTGAGCCCTCTGGGTACCCAGAGGAGAACTGTCTTGCCGCTCTCACTTGGAAGACTTGGTGATAAGTTGGAGGAAACCAGTTAGTATAGAACTGAGTAGGTAGAGGAAGACGGGGTCATGGAGAAACAGCCAATAGGGCATGGGTCATACCAGGCCTTATCACTCTGTGATGCAAGGGGCCCCAGGGGATTCTGAAGACAGGAGTGGCAAGCTCTGGTGCTAGCTCAGAATAGATTTAAAGACAGAGGAAGAGGGTGTATTAAATGAGAAAGATAGAACCATTAGGAAGCCATGGTAATAATCCCAAACAAGGAGACACTTAGGTTGGACCAAGATGGAAGGATTGGAAGTTGGGCGTTGAGGCTCATGCCTGCAATCCTAGCTACTCAGGAGGCTGAGCTCTGAGGATCAAGGTTCAAAGTCAGCCCAACACAAAAAGACCTGAGACTCTTATCTCCAATTAACCTCTAGAAAATGGGAGATGGGGCCTGGCTCAAGGGTAGGGCAGTAGCCTTGAACTGAAGAGTTTGGGGACAACACCCAGGCCAAGTTCAAGCCCTATGACCCACAAAAAAAAAAAAAAAGATGTAAAGATTGGAAATAGAGCAAATGTTGTTTTTTAGCTTTCAAACTCAGTTCTACAAAACCTGGATTTGTCACAGCATATCTATGTTTTCTGCTTTTCATATCTTGAGACTTTGGTGAGATCTGAATGTGTGTTATCACTTAGCTGATAGTCATGACAGAATTCTTCATTTAGTTGAAAATGTTCAACCTAGGTACTGGTGGCTCACAACTGTCATCCTAGCTATTCAGGAAAGTCTCTTAAGTTCACAGTCATCCTGGATTAAAAAAAAAATACAATTTGATAAACTCCAGAATAACTAGCAGAAAGCCAGACTGGAATTATATCTAGCAAGCCTGAGGTCCTGTGTTCATATCACAGTACTGATAACACCACACACACACACACACACACACACACACACACACACACACACACACACTGGAACCAAACTAGTACCCTGTTCCCAACCTTCAATCTAGGCACAGTGATGAAGTGATTCAGACCAGTAATCTCAGCTACTCAGGAGCTAAGGAAGGAGTATTGCTGGAGCCAGGAGTTTGAGGCCAGACAGGGCAACATAGTGAAACTTAATCTCAAGATAAAGTAAAAGGAAGGAAAGTAGAAGAGAGAAGAGAAAAGAAGGAATGAAAAGTAAGGGAGAACAGAGAAGGAAGGTGAAAGAAAGCCTTCCTGTAAAAGTAATTGCTGATCTCAATCTATAGGTATGCATGTACTGTGATAAATTGAAATATGTAAATAAATGTGGCTTCTCTCCATCCTTTAATAATCCTTTCATCGCTCTATATCCATGCATTCTGCCTCCTCTATTTAGCCGACCACAGGAAGAAAATATTTGAAAAGAGTTGTATTCATTGAACACATGCAGCCATTTTTCCACCATTATCCAGTACAGCCATTAATTACATAACATTGGGAATTCTGAGTAATCTAGATGATTTTAAGTAGATAGAAGAGTGTATATAGATTATATACAAACACTACACATTTAATATTAGGGCTTGAGCATCTATAGATTTAGCTGTGGGTGGTGTGACTTAGAACCAATCTCCCTCAGAAAGGGGGAGACAACAGTCATTAGTTACTAACCTTTTTATGGTATCATCTGATAACCTGCCAGCACCAACCCATAGGTAAAAATATAGCACATTCAGATTTTGTGTAACTAAGTTTCAAAGTTGAACATCTTTGCTCATGAGCACACTTGTTCTTGCTTACTGTCATTAACAATGCCTCACCTGTGAACCTCACTCTTCTGCACGTGGAAAGTCAACTTTCCCCACCTTTTTCTAGGCCTCTTTCTTTCTATCTTAGGCCTCCAATGAGCACTGAAGACTGAAGTCATGATAACCTTCCAAAAGCAAAGCTGATTGTTGTATAACTATGATAGAAATAATTCCAGATAAGACACCTTCATATAGAACTCGCATATCCATTTCTACCTGTTATGTGTCCAGCTTTGTTTTCCTCTTACACGTTCTATATGTTGTGCAATAGCCTCAGTTTCCTGTAAGACAGGAAACAAGACCCAGCTGCACACCTTTCCACCTGTCCCAGTTCCCCTTCCCCCAGCAGCTGCTTGTCCTTTGAGAAGGGGTTGTTGGCACCTCTTAATCTTCCAAATAGACATCATTTAGCTTCTCACAAAACATGTAGGAGATGCAGTATATATGTTTGCTCATCTCTCTTCCCCAGAGAGTGGTGAGTTTAGAATCCCATTCATTTTTCTTTATGTATTAAACATAGTAATATACTTAGCACAGATATTTATATATTTGTAAGAATCAGTTTTGACAAACTTAGATTTGATGATGAACTACAATTCCTTCTCCTACAACATGTAGAGCATAATAGCACCAATCTCACAAAAGTATTTTGAATTTTGAAATTATTTCAAGCAATGTACGAGCAAGAATGCTTGATATGTGTCCTGAATAAGTATTTGGTTTTTTAAAAAAATGTATGACATTGTAAATAGTACTACAATTATATTTTCATTAATCAGAATGTCTTTTAATCCCATCTAGAAATGGTGGCATCTATTTTTATGCCTTAGAATGGGATATGTCCTATCACAAAATTTTCTAGAGTGTGTGTTCTATTAAAAAAAAAAGAAGAAGCAGTGAAAAGAGGTGGTAACCCCGTTTCATTTTTCTCTTGGTGACAAAGTCCTGAGATCTGTGATTATTTGAAGATTCTAAATATAGAGCACTGATGACCCAAAAGCTCTTCTTAAATTTCATCTTTTCTAATGGGTTCTGAAAGCATGCTCCTGGAGTATTAACTCTCAAGTCACTTCAGGTAATGTTTGCAGTTTACTGTAGTGTATCAAACTGACCTCATCCCATAAGGGTGAGTACTTGTCTACTCAGCTTTGATCATGATAAATGAATTGTTCTAATAGGTAAGGTTTATTTTGTTCTTGAGTTAAACCATTTAATATGTTAGTGAAGTTACTGAGGCACCTTTGTGCCTCGGTTATTTTCTCTGAGGCATGACTTTTTATGAAAATTGTGAAATGTATCCCCATGGAGGACTTGGAAATTTTTTTTATTTCTACATTGACATTGACATTTCAGTATGGTTTGATTGGCTTGCCAAAACAGATGTTGAAATTTAATTGTCCTGTGTTGTCTCAATTTTAAAGGGTGGGACTTTAAAGAGATCATTAAGTCATAAGTGATACTCTCTACTTGGTTAGATCCTTCCTCCTCTGTCTCCATCTCTCTCTTCACCCTCCTCCCCACCCTCTTGCCTTCTTTCCTCTTGTTTCCTACTATGAGTGATAATGGAATCAGAAGGTCCTCACCAAGTGCCAGAACTTTCCTCATGGACTTCTCAGTTTTCAGAGCTGTGAGTTACTACGTTCCTATTCCCAATAAATCACCCATGCTACGGGTTGGAAGTCTGATGTTGACTGTGGTGATGTGAGATGTAAAGGAACCTTTGAGAGAGAAGGCCTAGTAGGAGGTAATTAGCAATCAGTGTACTGGTGTCATTTCCCTGAAGAAAAATGAATGGCGTAGTACTTGCAGTTAATTCTTAGCAGTGTGTTGTTACAGTGTGTTGCTATTTCATATGCTGATGCATTGTGCATACTGCCAATTCTCATTTTCCTTTTCTATTAGGTTGTGCTAAAGGGGAGCCTTACTTCACAGGAGTGAACAAATAAACAGCCACCAAAACTTTGAACCAAAAAAATTATTTTCTTCATAAAGTACTCAGCCTCAATATTGAGTTATAATAGCAAAAGGGATTATTGAATCCTACCAAGGATTATAAAATGAAAATTCTTCCATACATTCATCCTGATTTGAGCACTATTGTTGATAGTATTTACAATGGCTACCTATTCCTCTTTTTGAGAACTATAGAGTTCATTGAGTAAATTAGAAAGCTATGTTTCTATTTATTTATAATTAGTCCAATCAACCTGAGGCTTAAAGAATACTTGAATTATTCTGGCTGGTTTCGAACTCCACCTCTTCTTACTGAGTATTTTGATTAATGCCACATGAGGAATAAAAACCAACAGGTACTCTCTGATCTCTCTAGCAGTCTGAGTCAGGACCAGTTGTGTTCTGGTATGTACGAGAAAGGGTTTATACTTTAGCTAGCTAAGGTAGTTTTTCCTTTGTACTCAGTTCACTCCCAATTTTACCTTCTCAAAGACTTTGCTACTACTGAGACATGCTTCTCTTCTGTAGCCTCCATGTTCTCTCCTCTTAGGGATGGTTTCCATCAGTAAACTCACCTGCTCCTGAGCTCCCATTCACATCTATCTGTTGTCCAGGCCTCCTATCCCTTCACAGCAAAACTTTTAAAACTTTTCACTTGTTTTGTTTTCTTCATTCATCTTGCAAAGGCTGTTTTCATCCCCATGACTTCTGAACCTTCTAAGAGATTCCTCAGTGATCTCCAATGCAAGGGACACTCACTCCTCTGCCTTCACTCAGTCAACAGATTTTGTTGCAGGGGACCACTCTCTACCACTTGAAATTCTTTCCTTAACTCCCTTGATGCATCACTCTCCTGCTTTTCTGATATCACTGACCCTTCCCTTGAATGTGAACATGTCTGACATTTCCTCTCAGATGGCTAATTAGAATCTTAGACCTCTCTGTGTAATGTGACCATCCCTGAACATACGTTTAGCATCCTTCTACAATCGAGGCTACGTGATATTCTCTCCTCCAACATTTTGCCTTTATTTTCTGCCTTTTTCCTAAATCAGATTCCCATAGATTAGGTCCTTTGATGATTTAATAGCACCCAACAACTTTCCTTCATAGTAATTATCACACTTAGAGGTAATTAGTCAGATATATGATTCACCATTCTTGCAAATTTGCACTCTAAATCCTTCAGGCCAGAAATTAGCTGTGTTCTCTATTGAGTCCTCAGGGTCAAAAACAATTCCTTGTATACATTATGAATTCAATAAATACTTTCATTAGCATATCATGTTCAATAGGGGTACATCATTAGCTACATTGCATAAAAACAACTCACATTTCCACACATGTACCAATATATTTCAGTCAATCTTACATCATTACCACTCCTCCTTAACTTCCTCTTCCCTTCTTAACACAAATTCAACATACAGACAAGTTTTTTCATGCACACAAAATACTTTCCTATATAGAAACTACTTTGACAATTTATTTTCATTCACCAATAAGTATTTTTACAAGAAAGAAAAAAAACAATTGTCTGTTTGTATGAAGGAAAAGGAGGAAGTGAATTTGATCAGAGAACATTTTATGAATGGATGGATAGAAATATCAAAAGGATATCTTCTTGTACAAATTAAGAAATATATGTTATATAAATCTGTGTGTGTGTGTGTGTGTGTGTGTGTGTGTGTGTGTGTGCCAATACAGGGGCTTGAACTCAGGACTTGCCTCTTAGCCTTTTCTGTTCAAGGCTGGTGTTCTACCACTTGAGCCCTATTTCCACTCCCAGCTTTTTGATGGTTAACTGGAGAGTAGGGGCTCAAGGAGTTTTCTGCTCAGGATAGCTTCAAACTGTGATCAAAATCTTAGCCTCTTGAGTAGCTAGGATTGCAGACAAAAGCCATGAGCTCCTGACCTATTCTATATGATTTTGACAGTTAAGCATTTTTAGAAGAAAGTATAAAGAAAAAGATGCTGTATGTTGATTTAAATTATTTATCATTGTTACATAGATGTACCTTAATTCATCTTTCCTTTTTGTGCATAGGCTATTTCTTTTTTACTATTATAAGCAGTGCTATAATGGACATATTTGTAACTATTTGTTTGTATACCTAGAAAAAAATTGCTGGATTTATAGCAAGGTGCCCATTAGTACACTATATTAGTCAGCTTTCCATTATTATCACAAAATACCTGAAAGAAACATCTTAAATGGAAGAACAGTTATTTGGGCTCATGGTTCCGAAGGTTTTAGTTCATGATTGGCTGACTCTCATGATTGGCTGACTCTACTGCAGAGCATTATGGTCATAGGAGAATGTGGTGGAAGGATCTGTTCACCTCATGGCAGCCAAGAAGCAGATGGTTGGGACAGAGGGTACAGGCTGAGGATAAGATACATCCTCTAAGATCATGTTCCTAAGGATGAGCTCCTTTTAGCTCGGTCCCACCACCAATTTTCATAGCCTCCCAATGGATCATCAAGCTATGAAGTCATCAATATATTCATTATTTGATACAGTCAGAGTTCTCATGGCCAAATTCCTTTATCTGTCAAGTATAGGCCTTTAACACATGGTATTTGGGGGATATTTCATCTCTAAATCATAACATAAAGCTTTTGCTTTAGCATGCTAGTCTCATGAATTCTTTTCCTTCCTGTAAAAGCAATCCACTCATTCCACTAAATGGTGTTATATTGCCCTTATCTTTGGATAGTTGACTTTGTTTGACCTTTGGAATATGGGAGAAGCAAAATGACCAGATAAAATTCAGCTTGGTCCAGTTGTGATATGGTAATCTAAGAAGAAATATGCACTTGGACTTTGCACAGAGCTCCCCAAATCCCTTGGAAATCCCTGATCTCTACAGAAGAAAAGAGCCTCTGTGTCACAACAATCCCCTTTCACCCACACCTGCACTTACTTCAGTGATAAGACTTTTGCAGAGCTTGTGAGGATGGGACTGGTTGTCAGGGAAGCCAAGCATGTGATAAGATGGCTGGAACGATTAGCCCTACCTCAGGCCTCTGAGAGGAGAGAGGTTAGACAATGAGCTGTCTGTCAGTGCTCAATTACTTGGTCAGGTTCTGACTGCTTAACAGAAAATCCATAAAATCTCTGAGTTTGGAGAGCCCTCTCTCAATGAATATGTGAAAGTACTGGAATGGTGATAAACCCAGAGAAGATGGGAAAATTCTCTAATCCACTCCTACACTATTAAACTCATCCACCTCATTTGTTTCTTGTTTCAAGTTTTCCTTTGTAATAAATTATGAATAGCTTTATAGTTATAACTTTATATTATCAGTCTCCTAAGTAACTAGGATTGCAGGCATGAGCCCCAGGCATCCTGCAAAGCCTGGTACTTTAATGGTATGAGACTGAAAAGTACCTTAAAAATGAGGTGAGATTTTGTGCATGTGGAAAGATATAAACAATTTGTGGCTCTGGGGAAGTCTGTACTTCGCTAAAAAGATTGCCAAAAGCTCTGAATTCAATCTCTAGTATTGGCTCCTGCCACTACAAAGTAATACTTTGATTTTCTTTTTTTTTTTTTTGCCAGTCTTGGGCTTAAGCTCAGGGCCTGAGCACTGTCCTTGGATTTTTCTCAAGGCTAGAACTCTACCACTTGAGCCTCAGCACCACTTCTGGCTTTTTCTAAGTATGTGGCACCAAGGAATTGAACCCAGGTCTTCGTGCATGCTAGGCAAGCACTCTACCAGTAGGCCAAACTCCTGGCCCTTATTTTGATTTTCTTAATTAACATTTACATAACACTTAATTAAAAATAATGACCAAAAATCCTTTGCCCTTCTTCTGAAGGAGGGACAGAATATGGAATATGGTTGTATTTCACTTTGACTCTGCTTGTATATTGAATGAGCAGGAATAATGCTATGTAACTTGCAAGCAGTGGTTCTTGGATGACCAGCTTAAGAAATCATTTTTCAAAGCCCCATTTATAGCATTTGCCAGTATCAATGGTATCAACCATCTCACACTGGCTAATTTCAAGCCACTGATGGGATCTCACTCAATGGATTTGGGAAGAGACAGACACAACTGACTCTTGTGAATCTGTACAAATGGGCTCGGCAATCCTTTGCTTCCAGACCTTGTCCTTGAGAATGTGATCAGCTTCAGGTTTCACCTTGTTATAATCCAGCCAACAGGAAGGATCCTTGAGTAATGGAGCAAGTAGAGAGGAAGACCACTAGAAGACAAAAAGACTTCAGTGCTCCAGCCACATACCATGGCTCCCAAGGAGGACGAGCTGCATATTTGACCGCAGCCAATGAGATCAGGGAACAGAAGAATGTCTTGCCAACTTATAGAAACATAAGGAATAATATAGGCGTGTGGGTAGAAACCACTACACTTCAGAGTAGTAAGTTAATTAGTAATAGATGTCTGAAACACAGATGTTGCCTTGCCATTATTTTTTTAAAGCAGTATCAAGTGTCTTACTTTGATGGCACTCATGCTCATAGGTGTCTGTTTTGGAACATTAGTCTTATTGTGCATTATCATTAGTTTCAAAAACATTTTATTTTGCATCTCTTTGAAAATGAAATTGAAAAGTTTTCAAATGCCTATGATCCATAAATTGACTATGCTCTCAGTCCACTTTTCTCTTGACTTATAAGGACTCTTTTAATAATAACAGCAAATCAAAACTATTACATAATCTATACCATTGCATAGTTTGCTTACATGTTCTTTGCAGGAGAAATTTAAACTATTTATTAAAAATGGTACATGTCCAGATAATTTTTCAGTGTTTCTTTTATATACATATATGTATATATATATATACACATACATGTGTATATAGATTGTGTGTCCATCTATCTCTATCTCTTGATCATATTCAGCTTTGAGCTTGCTTATTTGTTTTTACTACTGCTTACATTATTCTGAATATTTTTCTTGGATTTTTCTCTAATAATTTTCTTCAGAGTAAAGCTTTTACTGAAATACAATGCAAGACATAACTGTTCTCATTTCCTCGTGATGCTGTCTTAAATACCACTGGCATAGGATAATACCATAGGCTAATTAATTTTTCAGCCATTCTTGGTTAAAATCTATGGAAAATCTTTTGGATACAAAGTGTACTTACATTTTACACCCATTTATTTTTTTATTTTTAAATTTTTTGTCAGTTATGGGGCTTGAACTCTGGGCCTGGGCACCGTCCCTGACCTCTTCAACTCAAGGCTACTGCCCTACCCCTTGAGCCACTTCCCCACTTCCCCCCCTTTTTTTCCCTAGTGATCAATTGGAGATCAATGTCTTATGTTCTTTAGTGCCTGGGCTGGCTTTGAACTGCGATTCTCAGATCTCAGCCTCCTGAGTAGCTAGAATTACAGACATGAGCTACCACATCTAGCTTCCAATTTATGTTTTTGAAATTTGCAGTAGCATAGTACTGTCATTACTTTGTACAACCTTCAAAGAGCACGAGTCCTCTAAACCCTGAAAAATTGTGTTGGAATCTGAGGCAATCAACTAAGAAGTGCTCAATAATAGAAAAGTTAATGCAATCAGATAAAATTTTGAGTTCAGTTAATAATGTCAATATTGGTTGAGTTTGACAAGCATATTGGGTACCATAGAAAGGCAAATGGGAAACTATACTATATTTGCAACTACTCTGCAAACAGAAAAATTTTCTATATGAAAAATTGTATCTTTGTTTTGTGTTGCTGTAAAAAGATATCTGATGCTAACTAAGGTATTTTTAAAAGGTTTATTTGGCTTATAATTCTAGGAATTTCAAACAGCATGCCTCTGGCATCTGACCAAGCCTGTCTGGCAACATGGCAAAGACACTGAAGGGACTTCAAGTAGGTGCAAAGAAAGTTGATAGTATAGACCCACTTTCTAAAAGCCCACTGAAATGTTGATCAGTTAAGTCCCATCAGAGCAAGAACTCACTCTAGTAAGAAAAGTTTTAATCTCTCTCAGAGGCCCAAGATCTCTTAAAAGCATGGCTTCCCAGCAGTACCACCTTGGGAACCATGGTTCTCAGTGTGCATCCTGGTGGATCCAATAGAAAGCGCAGACTAATTATGATCTAGCGACTCTATAATAGCCTGTGCACACAGCAAGTGGAACACAGATGCAAAAGAGATATTGCTTTAAACCAGCTTGTGTCTGCCCTCCTTATTCCTTTCTAGTTTCAATGTCCCTCCCACAACCTTGGGGAGAGGATTTACAAAAGAGAACAGATTCTGAATTAATAGTTAGAATGTTGTTGGATGCAACCAACAAAAAAGTCATATTCCAAAACACCTAATGATAATAGGATCAACCAATCAGAGTATAGCCAATGATTAGATTAACCACATAAGGAGGAGCAAGAACATAGAGACTAGAAGAGGCTCTCTAAACCAAGTTTTTCACACTCCCCTTTGGCCATAGACTACATTCATTGAATTCCTGACACATTTTCTCCAGAAGGTTCAGCAGCAACACTGGCAATAGAGCCACAACACGGTCAGGCACTGTCTGTCCTTGAGCTGTGACACTGGCAGGTGCTGTCCGCCCCTGAGCTGCAACATTAAGCAGGTGTTGCTTCTACAGAGCTGACCTTAGCTGGCTATGAAATCAGAAGGGCTCTGTGGGTTCTGCGCACTGTACATAGTAGAAGAAATGTTATATCACAACCATATTCAGACTGTAAAAGTGTTTTCATTATCTTAAAAAAAACTTAAAGATTTGCTCCAGGAAATGCTGCAATCATTATAGGTGTATGGGTTCTAAGAATGCTGTTCCTTTCCTCATACGTATTCCTCTGGAGGAATAAATAATATAGAATTAGGCAAGTTATTTGAGGCTTTTAGGACCTTATTCATGAATATAATTCATTGCCATATGAATCATGGATTTATTTCCCATTTTGAAAACTGAAATGGTAATAACTGAACATGTAATTCAAACTCATAGAAATCTCTCTTCTCAATAAAAAGCTAGAAGAAAACCCAAACTTTCTCTCTTGCAGATGTGGATAGTGAATTATATGAATCATGGATTTATTTCCCAATTTGAAAACTGAAATGGTAATAACTAAACATGTAATTTTGAGTCAAACTCATAGAAATCTTTCTTCTCAATAAAAAGCTAGAAGAAAATCCAAGCTTTCTCTCTACCAGACATGGACAGTGAATTACAGCAGTAAAACTTGGTTGGCCTCCTTCTACAATAAAAAAACTTACATTAAAAAATTTAATTACAATAAAAATCTATTATGGGCTATATACTCTATAGACATGTTTTATTACATAGATTAATAGGTATCTATGACATACAAACCCTCAGCTTAATTTTAATTAATTTAATTTTAAGTTAATTTTAATTAAATTAATAATTTAAAATCTATGTGCCAGTGATTGTATATAAATATTCCCTTTTTGAATACTTGTTTGTTAAACATGACATTTGAAATATTATACAAAAATCAATGTTAATAAAATCTAAGAAAACAAAACAAAACAAAAAACTTGGCTCCCATTGTACTCTTGGGATATGTTTGTGTCTATGCATCTAGCTTTAAGTGTTGAACCTTTAGTCATGGTCTTTAGGTAGGAACAAACATAAATGTGTGAAGGCACACCTGTAAATCTCTTATTAGAAAGTTGGATTTGCCTAGTCAGCTGCTAGGGTGGTCCTGGCATGCTTCTGTAATGGTCTTTTCTGTCAAAGCGGCTGTCATGCCTTTAAGGAGAAGGAGGATAAAGTTTCATCATTTTGTATTCCTTTTTAGGTTTCCTGACAGATACAATTTATCTTTTGATGTGCGTTTTCAGCTGTAGGAGAAATTCCAATGATTTATATTCTGAGTACTTTAGGTTTTATAATTTCTACTGCTTTTCTCTAAGTATATTTCTTGAGATATAGTGACATATTCCTTTGTGGCTCATTTCTAATAATAGCCCATCTCTGCTATTAAGTGGCTTTTGGGTAAACAGTGCAGTTATATATCATACTAATTTTAATTAGCAAATGTAAAACCCAGATGAAACAGGTTATTAAAGTCTCCCTTTCTGCCCACAAGTTGAAATGTAAATTCTCCACAGCAAAATTTGTTCTGCATTAAAAAGTTTCGTGTCAGAAATGTGTAATAGTGTACGCTTCTGTGAAGTGAAACTTATTTCTTACCTTACAATTCTTCTCAAGGGCAAACCTTTCTGCAGTGAATGCATGCTTGGAGTTTTGTGAGGTTTTCAGAAGCCCATCTTAAAGTTATTGTCAAGTCATCTGGATGATCCAACTGCTCCTCCACCTTGAATGTATTTTATTTTGGC
This sequence comes from Megascapheus bottae, assembly GCF_031878675.1. Taxonomy (NCBI): domain Eukaryota; kingdom Metazoa; phylum Chordata; class Mammalia; order Rodentia; family Geomyidae; genus Megascapheus; species Megascapheus bottae. The sequence goes on along the minus strand of NC_143520.1, from coordinate 43,577,786 downwards.
TAAAGTAATGTGAATATGTTTTACTTTGCCAATATGATCACCAGTGGTAAACGTTACTGATTTCCACGGCAGGGATGACACTGAGAACCTGTGTATTCAATGACTTGAATAACATCTCGGGTGTTATTAATTTTATTTCCGACCTATAAGCAAATAAAGTCTTACGTTAATAAATTTAACCACACTGCATCCAAAGGAATGTCTTTAGATTTAAAGCTAGAATACAGACTTGTTTCTCTGTAAATCCCAAGCTTGTGGCTTATCAGTTCTGTGTTAAGTAGTTGCCACATACCAGCTTCCACAATCTCAGCCCTGCAGGGAGGCAGGTAGCATCGGCTTCTGTGATCCTGATCTTCCAATGACTTTGGATTTGCCTCGTGGTCCCTAGCTTACTCATCTGATCTTTAGTCAAGTTCGCCTACTCCACAGAGGTCGCCAAGGGATGGATATAGCAAACCTCTCTGAATCTGCACTTGCCCAGCATGAAAACATCTCTTTAAACCTTCTTCTTTTCTTTGATTCTTTTGATGTTGGGATTTACCCAAATCAGTTTAAAAGACTCAGTGGTATTTTTTTCCTCTTTTGTTAAGAATGCAAGGCACACATCTTTAAATGACAGTGACTCCAAAGAGCACTGACCTCTTTTAAGAGCAAATGATATTATTGACTATGAAATAAAACTGAGTGCTTGTGTGTATGGGGAAATATTATGTATTTATTTGTTTGCCTTTCTTTTTGGCAAACCTTTTTTCCAGCGTTGGATTTTAAAGCATAGTAAATCTACACACAGAAGCAGTCTGGGTCCAGTTCACCTGAGGCATTCTATTGGTTAAGATATAGTTTCCCCCTTACAGCCTTCAGTTCAGAGAGAAAGAGTATTCTAAATCTTTTGAATGTCTTCAATCTTCGGAGTTACATGCTTAGGATGGAGGTAGATGAATCCAGCCAGAATTAGGACTTTCATACTCTCGTTGTATTTTTTATTTATAAAGGTATAACCATGTTCATAAATTTTTAGTCAACAAAAACCTGAAGCCCTTCTCCATTACTAATAATCTTCATAGATCTACTGATTCACTTCCTATCCTCTTTGCTAAAAGTGGGCTTCTGAAGGCAGCGTGTTTCTTATAGACTACTGCTGGATATGTAGTGAACATTCAATCCATCTTCAATGAAGGATTAGTAGTTAAGAACTGAGGCTTCAGTAAAGTACATTCTAGATGAATTTAAGGATAGAAGGTATGGAGAGCTGGGCTCTGCTTTTGGCTTGGCACTCATTGGTGAAGTGTGCAACTCGGGGGAAGTTCCCAAATATCTCTAAATGTCTTTCCCTCTCTGGATTCTATGTTGTAAATTAAGTCCTACCCAAGATTTTATGACTAAAGCTTTGTCTTAATTTTTTTGCTAGTCCTGGTGCTTGAACTCAGGTCTTGGACACTGTCCTTGGACACATTTTGCTCAAGGCTAGCACTCTGCCACTTGAGCCACAGCCCTACTTCTGGCTTTACCAAGGAATTGAACCCAGAGCATCATCCATGCCTAGGAAAGCACTCTATCACTAGGCTACGCTCCTGGACCTCTTTGTCTTAATTTTTAATGAATTCTGACCTAAGAACTCATTATATATGACCGCATTTCTTAACATAAATATTCAGGCTTGAGATGCATACTGCTAACTTAGTAACTATTCTAGTTTTGGTTTATATCCTACTAAATGTCATTTGTTAAATACGATGACAGTACTGTTTTTGTCTGAATTATTTTCCCTGGTGCTTTTCTATTGTTATATTTGTATCCATGTCTACTTTAAGCAATTTCTTATTGTTCGCTTACCAATTAAGGGCTGTTTTCCTTAAAGGAATGTTATTATTTTTGTAAGAGTTTGTCCAGAGGAGAGCATTAGAAGATTTACTCTACAATCCAAAAACAACAACAACAACAAAAAAAAAAAAGACCAACTGATTCAACCTGCATTTCTTGAATCCAAATTGCACTGTCTAGAAGCCAGAGGAGAGACCATGCCTCCACTGAGAGCCAGCATTTTGTTGTTATATATTCATTATCACCAGAAAGTATAAAGATGTAGGACAGGTTGAATCCTGCTGTAAGAGAGATCCTACAGTGTTTGCTCTCTCTGAACAGTGAAGTTGAGCTTACTGGGACTGGTATGTGGAACTCTTAACATTTACTCAGCAAAAGCATTCCAGGGGAAGGTTAAAACATTTATAGGCAAAGAAAGGGCAGCCTCTGTTAGGTTATTTTAGCAGCTATTTTGATGGTCACACTATTTATGAGCATTTTTTTCCAAATCGATTTGTATGTTTATGACTGTAAAATATATTAAATACATTTTCTATCTCAGCCAACTCCACATACATATTCATCTTGGGCTCATGTGTGCGTGTGTGTGAACACACACACACACACACACACAAAACTGAAATTACATTTTTTAACATGCTGTCTACTCTATCTGCAGTTGATCATTTGATTTATCTACATTCTACGCCATTTTGTAAAAATGATCTGATTTTAAGTCACTCAGTAACATGACCGTAGAGTTTAAGGAAAATAAATCAGTTCTGTAGATGATTTCAGAGGATTCAAAAAGAAATGATAGTATCTCGTCACCAACTAACTTAGCAGAACTCCAAAGGTGAACAGTTCTGTGCCTTTCAATAAACAGTGCTGGGGCAACTAGATATCTAAATATAAGAGAACAAAAACTGCAATCCTGCATACACTATGCACAAAAATTAACTCAAATTCTTTAAAGATGTTATAAAACTCAATTAAATCCTCAGGAGAAAATGTATCATAAATCTTCCAACCTATGATTACACAAGTGGTTTCTTAGGAAACCTAAGCCACAAACAATAATAGAAAAATAAATTAATTGAGCTTATTAAAATAAAACAGTCAAAAGACTTGGCTAGGCACTGGTGGCTCACAATTATAATACGAGTTACTCAGGAGATTGAGATATGAGAATTGTGATTCAAATCCAGTTCAGGAAATTCCATGATACTCATTTCCAATTAATCATCAAAAAGCTGAAGTAAACCCAATGGATAGTGAAATAATTACACTTGGATATTATTAACTAAACAACACTTTAAACAGACACACAGTGAGAACACAGGAGGCTATTCTTAGGGGAGGGTTACAAGTTACATGCATCTGATCATATAAAATGATGCTTATCGAAATGAACTCCAAGAAATGGAAACAGGAAGGTTTTTATTGTACTGTTTACAATTCATTTCCTTTTCTTTTTAAAATTTTTTTTCTGGGATACATTCCCTCTGTCACTGTTTTTGATTTCTGTACCCTTTGTCTTGTATAAATTTATCTGATTTGGAGAGGGAAAGAAGAAGCACAGAAAAGGTGGGACAAAGGTGAACCAATTCACCAGTGTTACTCACTAGACACTATGTTGGAAATGAACGTTGTAACTTGGGGGTGGGGGAGTTGAAAGAGGAAAAAAACTGGAGAAGAATGAGGGAGAGGTAACACTGCTCAAAAAGTTAAGTACTCATTACCTGACTTATATAATTGAAAATTCTCGTAAATCACCTTTACCATAAAAACATAGGCTGAACGTAAAGCTATGGCTCAAGTGGAAGAGTACTAGCCTTGAGCAAAAATGCTCGGGGGGGGGGGGTGGCCAGGAGTTTGACCTAGTGGTAAAGTGCTTGCCTAGCATGCACAAGGACTCAGGTTTAACTTCTTAGTACCATATACATAGAAAAAAAAGCCAGAAGTGGTGCTGAGGCTCAAGTTGTAGGGCTCAAGCCCTAGGAAACCCCAAGGACAGTGCTCAGGCCCTGAGCTCAAGCTCAGGACAAGCAAAAAAAAAAAAAAAGAAAGCTCAGGGACAGTGTCCATGCTCTGAGTTCAAGTCTCAGAACCAGCACACACCCACAACTACACAGACACACACGTGCACACACACACACACACACACACACTTGTAAAGAAAGTAAATTGATAACTTTATCAAATGAAAGATTTGTGTAAGATGTTTATCTAGAATATACAAATAACTTGTATAAAACTCACTAATAAACAGTTCAATTTAAAAGTGGACAAAAGCAGGCATCTCAAAATTACTAATTCTTCAGTGATTCAGGCAAAAAGAGAGAAAGGGAGGATCATTGTTTCCTGGAGTCTTTAACTAGCACTAAGCATTTTCTAGGTCAGGAAAAGGGTCCAGGAGGAAAAATCTTGGGTGAATCTCCAGTTTCCTGTGTTGATTCATTATTGTGAATCTCCCAATTTTGGCTTGAGAAGGGGACTGTTCCAGTTCCTTCACTGAGTAAAGCAAACAGATAAAAGTCCCAAGGGGTACAGTGACTCTTTCAAGATCACATGTCCAATGTGAAAGAAGGCAGAATTAGAAAATTTCACTTAGGCAATCACTTACGAAATGTGCCTGTAAAATAAGAGGGAAAAAAATAGGAAACAATTTGACAGAGAAAACAGGAATCAGAGGTACATTCGAAACACAAAGCATTCATTTGCCCCGATGAACTCTGTTTTTTGGACACAGGCATGAAATTTGCAATTTTGTGAATGGTGGATGAGATTGGGAAAACTTGTGTGGGTGTCAGACCAGAGTCACCACTCTAGTTCTTTGGGAACTTAAAAAAAAATACTACAGTTCAAAAATAATTCAGTATTCCATTAGTGCCCTCTGCAGTTCTCTTCAGAATTAACTTAATGTGGAATGGGATCTTGCTTGGGGAGCCCTCCCTTGTTTGCATTTCTCAAAAAACAAAAAACAAAAAACTGCTGTCTTCATTTTGTACCCTAGGAGACTGTCTCCTCTTCAGTAATAAGTTTTCCTTCTCAATTATGTATATGCTCGCATACCAAAAGGTGTATATAACAAAATGTATGTACTCACTGAAGACAATTTAGATAATAGACTAATTTTAGGATCACTTTTAGTCACATCACATAAATATAAATACTAGTAATGTTTTGTCATTTTTTACTTTTAGCCTTTCCAGAGGGCTTTTTACACACACACACACACACACACACACACACACACACACACACACACACTTGGTTTTTTTTAAGCAAATAAAAAGTTTGCAAATATAAAAGTTCATCTGAACTCTAGACAAAGAAGGCTTTATCTTACAAGAGTATACTATCATTTAAAAGAATATATTTGGATTGATAGGGAAGGGGGGGAAAACCAAGACGGGTGTGGGGTGTGGGGGGGGGGAATAGGTACCAAGACATGTGAAAGGGTATCAATGTACGTGAATTAATGCACCTTCTATCTGGCAAATATCATGTAACCCTTTTACTAATTACAATAAAAAAGAATATATTTGGATTAAATGTATAGGTAAAATAATGAATCATGTACAGAGCTTTACTTTTTTTTTTAACAGAGGGGATCTGTTTCAATATTTTTTCTTTGAGTGTGTGTGTGTGTGTGTGTGTGCCAGTAGTCTTGGAATTATGGTCAGCTTTTGTGCTGAAGGCTAGAGTTCTAGTATTTTGAGCCATAATTCTATCTTGGGCTTTTTGGTAGTTAATTATAGTAAGAGTCTCAAGGACTTGCCTGATTAGTTTTAGACAATTATCCGCAGATCTCAGTTTCCTGAATAACTAGGATTACAAATGTGAGCTACTGGTGCCAAGCATGGTTCTGATTTTTTTTTTAATTGACAGAAAAGACTAGGTTTTACAACATGCAACATGAAGCAGATATCGTTTGTGGATAGTTAAATGTCACAACCTGTAGTGACTGGGGACAAGACTACAAAGAACATTAGACTGTGGAATTAGGTATGGAGCACCAGGGGCGTGAAGTCTTCTGCCAGCTTCAGGACTCCTGGAACCATTTTACAAGGTATTTATTGAGTAGGGTACAGAGGCATACGTGTAGAAAATGAGATCACAGTTTCCTTGAAGTTACAAGTACCAATCATATGATTTCACTCATGATAAATAACTTCTTTTATGTTAAGAAACAAGTGTAAGCAGTAAATGACTTACAGTTAGCATAGATTTTTGTCTTTTCTTCAAGTTCTTAGAAAGTTTGGATAAGACTCCCGTCTCAATGTGTGAGAAGTAATGCACCTTCTGTTACCTCTCTATACATTAAAAAACATTATTAAAAAAAAGAGAAAGTTTGGTGTGGAATTAGCCTACACTCAGGATAGAAATCTGAATTCCCTTCAAGCCAGGACTGATGGACCATATCAGGAAACTCTCAACATTCTGAGAGTTTTGGAAGGGGGGATTCCATTCTCTCAATATCTTTTGCGTCTCACAGCCCAGCTTTGGAGGGCTCTCACAGTTGAATGCAACAGAGCTTGACCTGGTTTGACAGTACTCTGCATATTAGTCTTTGTCATATTTGAATACTGTTCAGCCATCTAAATCTTCCAGTTCACTGAATAACCATGGACACTGTGGTTAACATATTATAGCTGTTTTCACTTGTATCCTCTTCTGAACAATAACCATTTGTTTGACAAACATAGGTTTACAGTCAACTTGTAGAGGTATTTTTTTTCTCCTCTCACATTTGAGTTTAAGTATTCTGTCAAAAAAGTCAATAAAATAATTCCAGAAATTTGCTTTCCTGAATTTCACTTAGATTTTCATAGAGCTCACATATCATATACCTCTTCTTACATAATAGAGACTATGCTGGCAGAATTTTGACAGACCAGTATTAAAGATTGACATCCCTCAGCTAACTTGCCAGAGAGCTGAAGGTCACTACCCTGTGGTCAGTCTTCTTCTGGACATGGAGGTGAGAGGACACAGGAATGAAAGCTCAGTACCCTCTCAATTGAGGACAACTGGAGAGTGTCTCCAGAGGTCAGCAGAATCTTGTACATGTTGCTTCCATTTATTAGTTGATATTGCTATTCCTTCATTTATCACCTTTAAAAAGAAACTGTCAGATTTCTGTAATGGCATATGAAGATCCAATTCTTTTCACCTTTTTCTTGCTTTGAGTGGGAAATTATATTTAACTATTAAATTCAGCCATTTTTAATGAGATAGGTGTTTTTTTTGTTGTTGTTTTTTGTGTTTTTGGCTGTGGAGCTTACACTCAGGGCCTGGGCACTGTCCCTGAGCTCCATTTTGCTCAAGACTAGCACTCTCCTACTTTGAGGCACAGCTTCACTTCCAATTTACTGGTGCTAATGGGGATAAAAGTCTCACAGACTTTTCTGCCCAGGCTGGCATTGAACCATGATTCTCAGATTTCAGCCTTCTGAGTAGATGGCTTGTAATGAGATTCATTGTTGTCGTTGTTGCAATTTTTGTTTGTTTGTTTGTTTAACTCCACAAGGCAAAGTTGACTTGTGCAGAATGTTTTGCCAATGAACAAAAATCTGGTAAGCAAGCACAGAGCAGGCAGGCTGCTCCCTTTTATTTCTAACCCAACAAGCTCTGCTGGGATTGGCTGAGCTCAGGTTTTGGAAAAGGATGTGGCTTAAATAACAGGATGTGATTAAAATTCAAGGAGCATCTATGAGAGCAGCAGGAAAAATTACTAAAATGTGAATAAAAGGGCCAACCTACCTGGTCAAAATAGAAATCCTTTAACACAATTCTCTCAAGATGAATAGAGAGAAAGCAAACTTCTGTGATAGAAAATATGCTTTTCTCACAGTAGTGACCACTTAATTAATCTATTACTCAAATAAGCCATTACTCCAGGATTCAAAGATATGAAATAATAGGAAAGATTTATGTTTTTCATTTTTTAACTTTCCTATTAGATTTTACTGGTTATTTGTGGACCTTTAAACAATTTCATTCACTCATCTCTGCTGTACTCCCTAGAGTACAAGCTAGATATGGGGTAACAACAGAAACATGATGTCACCAAGCAAATTAGCCTTAAAACGAATCCACAATGGCACTTTTGCCAGCTGCATTGGTTTTCCTCCTTGCTCTCACCCCTGTGTTTCTACAGCAATGATCATTTAGTTAGTTGTTTTGTCTGTTTGTTTTTGGATTTGTGTATGTGCCTGGGGTGGGGGAGGAAGTTGCTCATGGGGCTTGAAGTCAGGGCCTGGGCAACATGTTCTTGAGCTTCTTTTGCTCAAGGCTAGTGCTCTACCACTTGAGCTGGGTTTTTATTTTGGAGATAAAAGGCTCATGGAATTTCCTGCCTGGGCTGGCTTCAAACTATGATCCTCAGATCTCAGCCTCCTGAATGGCTAGGAATACAGGCATGAGTCATCTGTGTCTGTCTTCTAAAGAGTTTTGAAAATTAAAAAAAAAAACGAAACAAAACTAGTAGACATTCACATTTTAATGCGAACAAACCCCTCCAGTTTCCCCACATTTGACAAACAATTATGAACTCTTTGTTCAAAGTTTTGCATTGGTGTACTCCTGCCTAGCATAAGAGACATAGCTCCTGATGAAAGTGTAAGGGAAAAATGTGATTTTTTTTTGCCTGTCCTGGGCTTGAGCTCAGGGCCTGAGCACTGTTCTTGAACTCCTCAAGGCTAGAGCTCTACCACTTGAGCCTCAGCACCACTTCCGGCTTTTTTTTTTGTATGTATGTGGTACCGAGGAATCGAACCCGGGTCTTCATGCATGCTAGGCAAGCACTTTAACCACTAGGCCAAACTCCAGGCCCATGATTTTTTTTTTTTGCCAGTCGTGGGCTTGAGCTCAGGGCCTGAGCACTGTCCTTGGACTTTCTCAAGGCTAGAGCTCTAGCCCTTGAGCCTCAGCACCATTTCTGGCTTTTTTCTATGTATGTGGTACCGAGGAATCGAACCCGGGTCTTCATGCATGCTAGGCAAGCACTTTAACCACTAGGCCAAACTCCCAGCCCAAAATGTGATTTCTTTTCTACTTTTTTTCTTTTTTGGGGGGAGGGTCATGGGGCTTGAACTCTGGGCCTGGGCGCTGTCCCTGAGCTCTTCAGGTTAAGGCTACCACCCTATCCCTGGAGCCACAGCCCATTTTTTCAAGTAATTAATTGTAGATAATAGTCTCACATTCTTTAGTGCACGTGCTGGCTTTGAACTGTGATCCTCAGATTTCAGCCTCCTGAGTAGCTAGGATTACAGGTGTGAGCCACCAATGCCTGGCTCAAAAAGTGCCAGGCACAAGTCTGTGAGACTCTTATCTCCAGTTAACCAAATGAAAGCTAGAAGTGGAGCTGTGGCTCAAAGTTGAAGAGATCAGGGATAGTGCCCAGGCCCAGAGTTCAGGGCCTATGACTGAACCCCACCACCACCATCTCCTCCCACATACACAAAAAGAGAATATAGAGATTCTCTTCTTGAATACTTGCTTGTTAAGTACGTCATTTGAAATTTGATGTAAAAATCAGTGTCAATAAATTCTTTAATAAAAATAAAATAAAAGAGAAAAGAAAATTAATGGAAAGATTCTTTGTTTTGATGCCAGGGATGGAACTTAGGGCTTTAAGCATATTAAATATATCCTGAAGTATACCCCGGCCCTAAACTTTTGAATATATGTTTAGAATAATCTTTCTAATATCATACCCTTATAGAGTGCTACATGATATTTAAAGTGATTTCTGAGGATAGTATATAAGCTAGTGATTAGAGCAATCCTGTGTAACAGGTGGGTTTAATAATCTTTATGATATTTAGGATGAGAGTATCACACAGAAATAAGCAACTTCCTCAAAGTCATGTAACTGTGACTTCCAATCCATTCTCTAATTTTCCAGCTTCAGCACCACATAGAAGCATTGCATGAAAGATAAAATTCCATGCAGGGTCATTCATAAGTCTCAGTACCAACTTAGTAGCTGTGGATGTTTGGTCATATAATTAGTAATGCAAATGTGAGTGGCCTGGCCTTTTTATGCATAAAAGAGCACAAATGTAGTGGTACAGATTATCCAAAGTTCATAGAATAAGTGAAGAACATACATAGAGTTTAGAGAAACTGAAAACAGTGGGTCTGTTTGCACATGCTTGTTTTCACTTAGTCATTCATTTAGGATGTGCTTCAAATAGAGAATGTGTTCAAAGAATGTATGGACAAATGGGGTTGCATTAAACTGCAGAGTGTCTGTATCGCAAAGATCATATCCAGCAAAATAATAGAAAGCCCAAAGACTGAGAAAAGAACTTCACTTGTCATAAAACAGATAAGGATTTTATATCTAAAATAGATGTACAGCTCAAAGAACCAAGTTTCCCAATAAACAAACTCTCAAAGTAACAACCATCCCATGGAAAGGTGGACTAAAGACTTAAAGATACTTCTCTGAAGAGGAAATAAAAATAGCCAATAGACACGTGAAAAAATGCTCAACATCTCTGGTCATAAAAGAAATGCAAATCAAAACAACTCTGAGATTCCACCACACCCCAGTTAGAATGGCTGTGATCAAGAAATCTAATAACAACAGATACTGGCAGGGATATGACCAGGAGGGATCACTACTGCATGTAAATTTGTTCAACTACTCTGGAAAGCAGTATGGAGGTTTCCCAAAAGACTAAACATAGAGTTCCCCTATGGCACAGCATTCCATTCCTTGGCATTTACCCAAATATCCAGAAACAAGGCCATACTAAACCTACCAGCACAACTATGTTCATTGCATTCACCATAGCTAAGATATGGAACCCACTCAGATGCCCCTCAATAGATGAATGGATCATGAACATGTGATATATGTACGTCATGGAATTCTATGTTGCCATCCGAAAGAATGATATTGCCCTATTATTAGTAAGGAAATGGAAAAACTTGGAAAAAATCATATTGGAAAAATCATATTAAATGAACCCAGACCCAAAGAAACCTAGGCTCCATGGTTTCCCTCATTTGTAACTATTAGTATATGTTTAGGATTCTCCTTACAGAGGATCCTAATAGCTCAAGAGCTATCTACATATGTTCATATAGGATGAGGCTAAGCGAAATGAACTCCAGGATATGGGAACAAGAGCTTTATCTTTGTGATTGTTTTTCTTAATGTACTATGTGAAGCTATTTCTTTTCTCCTCTTTTCCCCTTAAGATTTATCTCATGTTGTTACTGTATCTGACTTATAGTGTCTATATGTTTATTTGAAAAAGGGAAGGTAAAGGAAGAACAAGATGAGTGGGGAGGAGTCTGAGCTCACAATTATGAGATTTAACTAAAATGATCCTGTGTTATCAGAAGCTTAAAACAGTTATTTTACAATAGATTCACTGAATAACTGTAAAACTAATATTCCTAAAACAGTTGGCAATAATTTTCCTAAGTATCAAATATCCAATGTTCAAGTAACACATAATCTTCATCATTTTGTTTTATTCTAAACATTCTCTTCTGATATCTCAATACATTCCATAGATGGTAAGTAATTTTTTTTGCCAGTTCTGGGCTTGGGCTCAGGGCCTGAGCACAGTCCTTGGACTTTCTCAAGGCTAGAGCTCTACCAGTTGAGCCTCAGCAACATTTCTGGCTTTTTTCTACGTACATGGTACCGAGGAATCGAACCTGGGTCTTCATGCATGCTAGGCAAGCACTCTACCACTAGGCCAAACTCCCGGCCAATGGTAAGTAATTCTTATTGGGTTTCTTTTTTCTCCTGCTTACCTTTCAAATTATTTAAGAAATTAGATTCTTTGCTCTGAGAGTTCCCCACCATCTATATTCCAGTATTATTACATATATTTTTCTAGCACCTGTATTTCCTGTAAATCAGCAACTAAATCTAGATGCTTGATCTATCAGATTGACTATTTCTTTTTAGCAAGGCTCTTTCATAGGTGCTGTTGCATAATTCTAGCATCAAGCACATCATGTCAAGTTGCCTCTCTTGTGTAATTTTGTCACCCATTGAGAATTATCATCTAGATTCCACAATTAATTTAGGATTGCAAAATGAAGATTGTATCAGTTCTAGTGTTACCATACAAGACAGGATCAAAGAGTCTCAGTCAGCAGACAGTGGTTAAGCATGCACTTCACTTACTGTCAGTTTCACTTAATCTCATTGGCCAATGAAAGTCATGGCTAAATCCAACATCAAGAAGTGACAAATTAATCCTGACACCAGTGAGAAATGAGCAGTCAGCCTCAGGCTCTAATTCTGAGATTTTAAAGATCTGACATGGGCAATGGCAAGACTTTATCTGCTAGGTCTCATGGAGGTAGGCTGCCAGACCATTGCGACCTCTCTGGGGAAGTCTATCACACAGCTCACACCTCTCCAGGTCCACCGTGTTCTTATGCAGGACTTCATTCTTAACCCAGGTGCCTCTCATCAGGGGTTTGTTTGCTGGGGATGTCCACCAGGGTACTTCCCTCACAACTCCCTTTGTGAAAGGCCTAGACGGAGGCACTTGGATTCAATGCTTTTGTACTGGAAGCCTTTCCCTCTCTCCTTCCTCCAACACCGGACTTATGACAAAGGCAAGAACCTTTTGTTCAAGGATCCACAGCAGGAAGATGCTGATCCTCCCACGAGGCCCATCTACCTGGCTCTCACCTAGATATACTTTCATGGTAGAGCTGAAGGGAAGCTGGCGCCTTATCTTTTGTCTCTCATTGGCATTGTCCCAGTACATGCATAAGGCTTAATTGATGCTTTCAGTTTCACTCGAATCATAACTACCCTCTTAATTTTTAGTGGCTTTGGCAGGAAAGAGCATAAAGCAACTTAGAAAAGGAAGTAGATACCAGAAGGGATAAAAAGGTGAGTCAGGGGCCGGGAGTTTGGCCTAGTGGTAGAGTGCTTGCTTAGTATGCAGGAAGACCCAGGTTCAATTCCTCGGTACCTCACATACATAGCAAAAAGCCGGAAGTGGTGCTGAGGCTCAAGTGGTAGAGCTCTAGACTTGAGAAAGCCCAAAGAGTGCTCAAGCTCTGAGCCCAAGCCCAGGACTGGCAAAAAAAAAAAAAGGTGAGTCAATAACACAGTCAGACTCCATTCATATTCTTCCTTTATTAAAAAGAAAATAACCAATTTTCCTAAATACCCAATATTTACAAATGTAGAATGATAACGTATGAGTTTCAAGGGATTTTAAAGGTCTCATTTATGAAACAAATCCATTTAATATATTTGGATCTATTTTAATTTCTATGTAGAGGCTGTTTATTGTTTGCAGTATAAGCTTGTGAGGTTGTTCCTGATTGTTTTTTAAAAACATTATCACAGTTGCATGTTTTTGCATCAGGGGAAGGGCATCAATTACAGAGCGTGACCTCAGGCAGGTTCAGACTTGAGTCACAACCCTAGCTTATTCTGGCAGAGTCTAACAATTTCCCTTTCTTTACCCAGGGACTTTCTTGGACTGAAATCCTTCTACCTATGACCTCCAGCGTACCTAGACTAAAACATCATGCCTGGCTTATCAGTTGAGATAGAGCTTGTTAAGATTTTGCCCAGCCTAGTCTGGAACTTTGGTATGATGTGACTCTCCACAGCCAACTATTGTTTTAAAAGTTATCTTCCATGTGTGCCTAGGCTGGCCTCAAACTGTGACCTTCCTCATCTCAGCCACCCAACTAGCTAGACTACATACATGAAGCCCTAGCACTTGGTTTCCCTTCAGTCATGATGTCAGTCAGGGTGACATTTTGTTGCCAACACCAAGGAATAGAATTCATTATGGATTTATCAAAATTATGTAATAATAACTCCATGTTTCATGTACTCAAATGCAATTAATTTATTATTCAACTTAATTCAACAAGTAAAAGCAATCAACTAGACTATGTATGAAGTACAAAAGAAATAGATAAGAAAAATGAAATGCAGTCCTTGTGGGAAGACAAATTAAATGTAGAAACAATTAGATTAGGACACAGGATCATTTATTTATTTGAACAAGTGTTACTAATATCTTATTGGTGTAAGATTTCAGAGGAGAAGGAGAAGCGGATTAGTTGAGCATGGGCAGATGTTGGCTTATTGGGGAATTTTTCCTTGCTCCAACTCCTAAAGAATGCCATTTTCAGGATGAGGAATACATGGGCAGTTACAAAGATACTGGTACAAATGGCATGAGGACAGCAGTGAGGCCAGGCTTCTGGCTGACAACACATGGGCTGGAATTAGTTTCTTGGCAGGTTTAAGTGTAAGGCTGCAGAGATTAGTTTTCAGAAAAGCACCTGTGCCCTTCATATCAGCTGCCAAGGTCTTTGCTGTTAACTAGTAGCTAGCGTATTTATTTCTGGAAACAATCCAGCAGTATGATCAGTGTTGGAAAAGAACTACCAAGAGTCTGGAGCGATAAAGCCAAAGCATGCAGAACAGGAATGCAAAGGAAATAGTAAATATAGGGAAGGGAAACTATTCACTTTGTGAACACGTATTTATCAAGTACTCTATGTTCAAATCCTGTGCCAGGCACTGAGGATAGTGAACAACCAACCCTGATCCTTAAGAGCATGTTCATCATTTGTATAATTGAAGAAGAATCAGCGTTGATATAGATGGGTAATAATTTAATCCTTAAGAGTAGAATTTCAGGTGAAGTGATAGTTCAGGGCAGAAGATAGTTTGTGTGACGGTTGTCTTTTCTGCCAGCTCCCATGAGCTCAGACACTTCTTAGCCACCAGGTGTAATGCCAAAACTGGAATGTAAGTAGATCTCCTCCAAACTGCTATTCTGTCCCTGTTCCTCTCATATTCCTGGCCTTTAAAAGTTTCTAGGAGGACAAGGGCAAAGTAACAACTAGCTATTTCAGAACAGGAATTTTATGAGGAATTATTAGAGAGCTAGGGCCTACTAATCTCCTAAATAAATAGCACTGAAGTTTCCTACGTACTGGAGGCACTGATTTAGATGTCGCAAAGTCAAAGAGCTTTCTGCACCCTTGAAGCTGATGCTCTGGTAGAAAAACACACCCACATTGTGCTTTCAGTGAATGACAAATATTATGGAAAAGGTATATACCAAGGTAGAAGAATGTAGAGTGAGAAAAGTACAGGAATGTGCAGAGGAGGAAAGCAGTGATTTCCAGTTATTTGGACTGGGAAAATGTCTCTGAAAAAAATAAATATCTAATTGCTTCAGAAATTATGTGGGAAAATAGAATGGAAATTGCAAAGGCTCTGGGGCAGGAAGAGCAAGGACTGGCTAGATAAGGAAGAAGCTGGGATGGCTGGAACACAAGCAAGCTGAGTGGTAGGTAAGGTAGTTCTGGGCCAACAGATGTAGGGCCTTAGAGAAATATGGATTATCCTCTGTGAGAAAAGAGCTGTTATACTCTTACTCCTACTTCTGTATCTTTCTAGATGCAGTTTGGAAAATAATCAGGAGGCACTTTGGTAGTCAGGTAAGAGGTAATAAAAGAGATAAATGTGGAAATGGAGGTAGTGATATGTAGCTGGACTCTGAAGATTGTGAAAGGTACCTGGCTGGACTAAGCAGGAGTGATAAAACTTGCCAAGTCGTGTTTGAGTGTGGGGAAAGGTGAATGAAGAGTGACCCTCCATGACCACAGAGTGAATCACAGGCTGACAGAGGAGGGAGTTCAGTGTTTACTAAATATTTATTGACTAAGTGATGGTAAGAAATGCATAATACTATTAGAAATCAAATGATAGGGATGATACATGGTTTACTTCTTTACTATTGTGAGACCCAAAGGAGTGTGTGTTAACAATCTGAAATCATTTAAAATCATATTAGAGTTTCTGAAGTTCCTGAAGTTGGAAACATAGAAATGATTGAAAAAATACATAGAATATAGGACTGCCATAGCAGGAAAAAAGAAAATTAAACTGGTATTCAGCCCCAGTCCTGAAATAAGGAGTAGGAAAAGAGAATTAGGAATTTTTCTCGAAAGCATCTGACTAGTGCACTGAACATATTCCTCCATTGACATACTACTTTAGAAGTTCAAGGGAACCAGGGAACGGCGAAGGGAAGCCTTTTTGTTGTTGTTGTTCATTGTGGAACTTGAACTCTGGACCTGGGTGTTGTCCCTGAGCTCTTCAGTTCAAGGCTACAACACTACCACTTGAGCCACAACGCCACTTCCAATTTTCTGGTGGTTAATTAGAGATAAAAGTCTCAGGGCCTTTAGTGCCCAGGCTGGCTTTGAACTGTGATCCTCAGATCTCAGCCTCTTGAGTATCTAGGATTACAGGTGTGAGCCACCACACCTGGCTAGGAAATCTCATTTTAATTGATGGTTTAGGAATAACCAACTGGACCTCTCCCCTCTAGCTGGACCAATGAGCTGGTGTCGTCCTAATTAATGCCACTGTGACATATGTTGCCTGATAAGAAAATCACAGCTTACTATAATAGCCTTAATTCCATTTTACACATGAGTCTTGCTGTAGCCAAATAAGTAAATTACATTTATACTAGATGGCAAAGGAGCAATTTTTTTCCATTCCAGGAAGCTTCTATTCTTTGCTATAAAAGTTGAATTACAGAAACTGCCAACTCACCTATTGTGAGTTCTTGGCACATTAGTTGAAAATCAGTTACTATAAAACATGGATTTGTTTCTGGGCCTTCTATTTTGTTCCTGTGGTCTATGTACCTATTTTTCTGTCAGTGCTATGTTGCTTTGAATGTATTTTGCTGTCCAATTGTAGAGATTTCTTTGGCTACTCAGTCTTTTGTGGTTCCATACAAATTTTGGGATTGCTTCTTCCTCTGGAAAAAAAATGACATTGGATCAGAAAATAAGGGAGAGGCTAACATAGTTCAAAAAGAAATGTACTCATTCCCTTACTTATAAAACTATAACCCCTCCATACATCACCTTTACTATAAAAAAGACATTGGAATTTTTATAGGTTTTCTAATGAATTTGTATATTGGTTTTGATATAACATATATTTTAATGACATTAATTTTTCTAATCTATGAACATGGGTTACTTTTCCATTTATTTGTCTTTAATTTCTTTTTTCAATATTTTCAACCTGTTTCTTTTTCTTTTTTGTTTAAATACTGGAGATTAAACTCAAAATATTGTGTTTGCTAGGTATGCACTTTACCACTTGAACTATGCTCCCTAGTAATTATTTTGCTTTATTTTTCAAGTAAGATTTAGTGTTTTTTACAGGTCTAACCTCATACTACAATCCACCTATTTGTGCTTGTTGAATAGCTGGGATTATAGATGTACACTACCATACCCAGCTATCAAATGGAGTCTTGCCTTTTGTTCTGACTAGCAAAAAACCATATTATTCCTAATCTCTACCTCCTAAATAAGGGATTACAGATATGTATTATAATGCCCTGCCCATGATATACAGATCTCTTACTCCCATGCTTAATTTATTCTTATGTTTATAAAGCTATAATACAGAATTATTTTCTTGGTATCTTTTGAAGTTTGTCATTAGAAAATAGAAACAAAGATTTTTCATGATTTGGTAGCCTGTAGATTTACTGACTTTGTTATTTCTAGCTATTTTTTTGGTAAAACTTATACTGTACTTAAGAATATTTTTTCTTAATCTATTACATTGTTTAGTTGTCATTTTACATTTCATATTCTCCCCTGTTTTTACATCTGTGCCTTTATAAACTTTTATTCTGATTACAGTGTTTTTATTCCTGTATTTAAATCAGTAAGCACCACCTATTTTAGCATGTGCTGCATAGTTCATGCTATAATAAGTCAGAGGAAGACAAAAAGAAGAGATGAAATTTCTGATTGTTTTGTCCCTTGAAAAGAATTTTTTTCCATTCATAAAATGGCTAAGTTATACCTCCAAGTTTAACATAGCTAAGTGTAAAATGAGCTGTAAGAACTCAAGAAATTGAGAAATGAGAGAGAGAAAGGCAGAGGGTGGGAGGAAAGAAGGACTGAAAGAAGAAAGAGAAGAGAGAGAGCACACTTGGAAGGTCAGACTTAGCTTCTAACTAGGTTGAGCAGTACATTTCTCATGGGATTGGAGAATAGATGAAACCTGGTCACCAACTTTTTCAAGCAGCATGGTGCTAGCTGGTGGGTCATACCCTAGTTACTCAGAAGGCCAAAATCTGAGGATCACAGATCAAAGCCATTTTTCCAGTGTCCCTCTCTGTTCACACTAAAGTGTATTTACTAGAAATTGTCCCAGAATTGAATAAAAAAGGGTAGGATTGGCACATGTGATTTTTTGGTGGTGGGGAGGGTTGAGAAGTAGCACTATGACTCAAGTTACCTTGAGGAAAAGAAGCTCAGAGACAGTGCCCAGGCCCTGAGTTCAAGCTCCAGGACTGGCAGGAAAAAAAGAAAGAAACAACAAAAACAAGAGGCCTGTTGGTCTTATTTCTTATGTTGGTCATATTTCTTTTATTTGTCTCACACTTAATGACTTCAGAAATCATGATATCTTAGTAATGAGAGCTGTTTCAGAAGTCATTAACAAGGCAAATTCCTGGCAAGGAAGCTGGAATTAGATCATTCTACAGGGCCAGGAGCTTTGGCCTGGTGATAGAGTGTTGCCTAGCATGCATGAAGACTTAGGTCCAATTCCTTGGTACCATATACATAGGAAAAAAAACAGAAGTGGTGCTATAGCCCAAGTGGTAGAGATCTAGCCTTGAGAAAAGCCCAAGGATAGTGCTCAGGCCCTGAGCTCAAGCCTGGGACTGACAAAAATATTAATTCATTCTAAGATGAGGACTGCCTGATCTTACCACCTACAAATACCTGATTTTTTTTTACCAGTCCTGGGATTTGAACTCAGGGCCTGGTCACTGTCCATGGACATTTTTTTGCTCAAGACTAGGGCTCTACCACTTGAACCACAGCACCATTTTCAGCTTTTTCTGAATATATGATATTGAGGAATTGTACCCAAGGCTTCGTGCATGCTAGGCACTCTACCACTAGGCTAGGCTCTCCGCCCCCAAATCCTGATTTTGAAAGGAGCTACTTTATATCTTAATCCTAATAAACCAGAAAGCACAATAAAGAGGACCTTAGATGGAAAAGCAGAACCTAAGGTATTTTAGAATTTCAAAGGTTTACGATGTAGCCTAATAGCTGGGCTCAGTGTCTCACGCCTGTAATCCCAGCTACTCAGGAGAAGGCTGAGATCTGCGGATCAAGGTTCATAGCCAGCTTGGGCACAAAAGAACCTGTGAGTCTTATCTCTAATTAACCTCCAAAAAATGGGAAGTGGAGCTTGGCTCAAGGGTAGGGCAGTAGCCTTGAGCTGAAGAGCTCAGGGACAATGCCCAGGCCCAGGGGTAGGGCTGTAGCCTTGAGGTGAAGAGCTCAAGGACAGCACCCAGGCTGAGATCAAGCCCCATGATCCACAAAAAAGAAAGATGTAGCCTAACCTTATGCTAATGTCCAAACAAATAATAGTTTACTGCTTAAAAAATGAGAGCCAAAGATATTAAAGTACCCATTAGATGACAAATTAAGGACATTATATGTATTATTTATTCTCTCCTACTTTTTGCTAAGCATTCTGCTGATTAGAATACCAAATCATTAGATGGTTTCTTCCTCCCTCCCCTCTCTCTTCCTCTTCTCTCCCTTATTCCCCCTTAGCCCCTTCTTTCCTCACTCTCTCCTTCCCTCCCATCCTTTCTGTTTTTTGTTTTTGGGGGTTTTCCCCTGCTTTTTGAGATAGTGTCTTGCTATGTAGGACAGCTGAACATCAACTCTTAGTCCTTTTACCACATGCCGGGATTATAGATCCATGCTGTCATGTCCAGTTAGTTGATTGGTTCTTGAATCATATTTGTGAGCTTGGAGTGACTACCGATTACTCCTATTATTTTTCTGCCCCTAACCTAGAATAATAGCTGTGAGTTTTCATTCCCAATAACTATTAAAAATAACCAAGTGGGGGTGCTGGGAGCTTGGCCTAGTGGTTGAGTGCTTGCCTAGCATGCATGAAGCCCTGGGTTCAATTCCTTGGTAGCACACACACACAGAAAAAGCTGGAAGTGGTGCAGTGGTTTAACTGGTATAGTGCTAGTTTAGAGAAAGTCCAAGGACAGTGCCCAGGCCTTGAGTTCAAGCCCCAAGACTGGCAAAATAAAATTAATCATAATAATAACCAAATAGGATCTGATAGTCCTGTTCTCCAGCAGCATTGCAGGACAAGCTCAGAGACTCTGCGCTGTCCATAGGCTTACAGTACCACCCTACTCCAGAAACATCACCCTGTCTGTAAAAGGTGCCCGTTTATAGTCTACCTCTACAATGTGACATGTGGCTAATAATAGCCTCAAGGTTACCTAAGATAGTGCTTTTGTACATTAACTTAGTTGTGTGAATTTGTCAAAACCTGCTGATTCACACAGAACTCAGGGAGCACAGCCCTGATATGCTCTGATGTTTGCAGTGAGAAAGTATAACTCTTTCCATTCACCCTTCATCTTCTCAGCTCTAAAGATACGTGGATTGTCGGATAGGTTATTTAATACTCTTTATGTAATCCCACTTCCAGTTCATTAACACTATTTCCAAAATCTACTTCCATCTATATAGTTCTTCACATTTTCCTAATGCCTTAAAAATCCAAGGCATCACCATCTTTTGTTCCCAAATAATTTTATCCTTTTAGTTTTATCCCTTTCTTCTTACTTTCATTTTCAAAGTCACTTAAATAGGTTATTAAAACTCCCTTGCTCTTTACCCAATTATCCAGAAACTAGGGCATACTAAATCCACTAGCACAACAATGTTCATTGCAGCATTATTCACCATAGCAAAGATATGTAACCAACCTAAATGTCCCTCAGTTGATGAGTGGATCAGCAAGATGTGGTATTTGTACACAATGGAAGTCTATGCTGTTGTCAGAAAGAACGACATTGCCCCATTTTAAGGAAATGGAAAGACTTAGAAAAAATCATATTAAGTGAAATAAGCCATACTCAAAGGAACTTAGGCTCAATGGTTTCCCTCATTCGTCATAATCAGTAGAAACCTTGGGCTCTCCTAGCAGAGATTTGCAATAGAGCAAAACCTTGATACATAAGGCCATATAGTAGGACGCTAAATGAAAGGAACTCTAGAAACAAAAGCCATATAAGGAATGATTGTTGTTCTTAAGGTACTATGTTATCTCTCATCTCTTTTGCTGTCTCTTGGTTATCTCACATTGTTACAATATCTCACTTCGTTACCTGATATATTGGATATATTTGTATTTGGTTATTTGAAATTGGATAGGGAAGGCAGGAAAACAAGATGAGGGGTGGGAGTGGGGGGGAGGGAAATGGGGACCAAGACATGTGAAAGGGTATCAATGTATATGACTTAATGCACCTTCTATCTGGCAAATATCATGTAACCCTTCTATTAATTACAATAAAAATATATGAAAAAAATATGAAAAAATAAATAAAAAATAGAAAAAAAAACTCTTGCTCAAGATCCATCAGTGGCATAGCACTAACAATAGAAGGTAGACTTTTGCTAAGATAGTCAGGGCTGTATTGTCTTTCCAGTCCAATCTTATACCTCCTAGCTCACAAGGCTTTATCCACTCCTGGCATTCCATAAATCCATCTGTCTTTTTCTCCACCTGGATCATTATCCCCACAATATTTTACTTTACTGATTCAATCTTAACTTTTTTTTTTTGCCAGTCCTGGGCCCTGAGCTCAGGGCCTGAGCACTGTCTTTGGGCTTTCTCAAGGCTAGAGTTCTACCACTTGAGCCACAGCCCCACTTCTGGCATTTTTCTATGTATGTGGTACCAAGGAATTGAACCTGGGTCTTCGTGCATGCTAGGCGAGCACTCTACCACTAGGTCAAACTCCCTGCCCCTCAGTCTTAACTTTTACATCAAGAGTCATCACCTTCCAGTCATGACCTAGAGATCATTGAAAATGGTTCTCTCCTAGATACTGTCCCTGACATGTTCATGTTCCTTTTTTCGGGGTGGGGGGTATCAGTCATGGAGCTTGAATTCTGGGCCTGGGCACTGTCCCGGAGCTCTTCAGCTCAAGGTTAGTGCTCCACCACTTTGAGGCACAGCACCGCTTGCGGTTTTTTGGAGATGGCTTTCATGCTTGGGCTGGCTTTGAATCTATTGGCATCCACCACCAATGCCTGGCTTGCATAGTCCTTTTTCAGAATGCTTAATTATTGTTTTCTTTGCCATTCTAAAAAAAATAGCTAGAATAAAATGATTTTGTTTTATTGCTGTATCTTCTGTGTCTTGAAGTTAAGGTCATCCTAGGATAAGATAGAGAGTGTCATACGAAGGTACTTTGTATCTGTGCAGCCAGTACATTTTTCTCCACATTGTCTAGCATGATGCTTGCTGGTCGTACAAGCAATCAATTGAGAGGTTTATGATTTTAACTACAGCAAATGCATTTGTGTTCACTCAGGAAGTATCTTTATTGGCTGTTGTGACTTTTTATAAGTATTCTAGTATTTCACTCTTTTGTCTACAAATGGTGGAGCCTGGCTTTCTTCCTGTTGTATGTGTGCTACACTTGCTGATTTGTTTCTAATAAATAGAATGCCCTGTAAGTGATAGCGTCACTTCCAAGGCAAGGTCATGAAAGATACTGTGGCTTCTTCCTTGCTGTATCTCCTGTACTTCTTTGGGAAGCCAGTAAGCCACCAGGTTTTGAAGACATTCAAGAGACCTATGGAGGGGCTGGGAATGTAGCTCAGTAGCAGAGTGCTTGCCTAGCATACATGAAGTCCTGGGTTTGATTCCCTCAGTATCATGTACACAGAAAAAGCTGGAAACTGTGCTGCAGCTCAAGTGGTAGAGTGAGAACCTTGAGCCAAAGAAGCTCAGAGACAGTGCTCAGGTCCTCAGTTCAAGCTCCAGGACTGGCAAAACAAACAAACAAACAAACAAACACAAGTAACAACAATAAAAACAAGAGGCCTGTGGAGGAAATATGGGTAGCCATGTGTGAGGCCTGGAAGCTGTAGCATTAGAAATCAAAACAAAACAATAGTAACAAAAAGCCTGTAGAGGTCCACGTGAGAAGAAACTAAGACTTCCTGGCCAAAGCCATGTAGACAATGCAGGCTGTCAAAGAACTGGATTCAACACCTTCAGTTAAGCTTTCAGATGATGACAGTCGACCCAGAATCTTAGCTACAATCTTGTCAAAATGCCTTTGCGTACACCCTGAATTCCTGGTCCAGAAAAAGGTTGAAATTGTATTTTTAAGCTGTTAGGTTTCATAACAATTTGTAAAGATAGAAACAAAGCATACAAATATAAGTGTTACTTTTCTTCAAACATGTTCTCACTTGATAGCCTAGGCAGACTTAAATCTTATAATAACAGTGCCTCACACTTCAGAGTGCTAGAATTATAGACATGAGTGACTATATCCCGCTGGTGTCTGTTTCTACAATGAACTGGACTTTGAGGAGTATAAACAGAGGATGTTACTTTCTCTCAGTAACTTACTCTCTCTTAGTTTTCCTCCTCTTTGCTTCACATTTGCTTTACTTGTTCTTTGCTGTACTGTAATTAAAAAGTAGACATAATGATTGGGTAGGACTGGGAATGTGGCCTAGTGGTAAAGTGCTTGCCTAGCATACATAAAGCCCTGGGTTTGATTCCTCAGTACCACATAAACAGAAAATGCCAGAAGCGACAATGTGGCTCAAGTGGTAGAGTGCTAGCCTTGAGCATAAAGAAGCTCAAGGACAGTGCCAAGCCCTGAGTTCAAGCCCCAGGAAAGACTCAAAAGAAAAAAGAAATTATTACGTACTCTTAAGAAGCCCATTTTAGTCTAATAACACTGAGTCCTAATATTGATTTCATTTAGGGCTTACCCCTCACTTTTTTTTTCTGGTCTTGGGGTTTGAACTCAGAGCCTGAACTCTGGCCTTCTCTGGGTAAGTTTATTGGAGACAAGAGTTTCACGAGCTTTCCTGCCCGGGATGGCTTTGAATCATGATCCTCAGATCTCAGCCACTTGATTAGCTAGGGCTTCAGGTATAAGATACCAGTGCCTAACACCACTCTTACTTTTAGGCCTATTGCAGATTTGAAAACATATCACTGAAAGGAAGACTTGGTTCTCTTCTTTAGTCCATATCTGGCTCTTTTCCCACTCCCACTGGACTGTGTCTAAGGGGATAAGGGAGACCAGAAAAGCACAGGAAAAAGTCTCATGGTTTGATCTAGCTACAGTCTAGACTTTTTGCATAGCAGTATTGCTAGAACTGCATAGACTAATTCACAAAAGCTGCTTGTTAAGTTATGGAGAATTTTGAAAGAGATTATTAAATGTGTGCATCATTAAAATTAAATTATGTGTGAACTTATAATTTAAAAAGTGGACATGAAAGCAGTAGTGCTTATTACCTCCTAATTATTTAATTTTGTTCTTGTCTTGAGATTACTTGTATCTATTGTATCTGCATGGTGGACATATTCTGTAATGAAACCTTACTGCACATATTATTGTGAACTCTGCATTCAGGAATATCACAAGGGTGATGTGAAATGAACTATGGTTGGAGTTGGCAACCATGGAGTCAGACCACGAAGACTTGAGCTCATTTCCTGAAGATTTGGTTATTATATGTTTTTGCCCTGAATGCAAATGCAGTTTTGTTCTAGCATGAAGTGCTTCTGCTGGGAAATACAGAGCTTATCTTTTTCACTTGGCCACACAGATTTTCTGAGTAATTCTGGTTATCACACAGCGCTATGAAGCTCTAGTGGATAAAATGCCTTTTAAAAACCAATATGGAAAGGGGGGAAAACCAAGACGGGTGGGGGGTGTGGGGGGGGAGGGAAATGGGTACCAAGACATGTGAAAGGGTATCAATGTATGTGAATTAATGCACCTTCTATCTGGCAAATATCATGTAACCCTTTTACTAATTACAATAAAAAAAATTAAAAAAAAATAAAAAAAATAAAAAGTCAAAAAACAAAACAAAACAAAAAAAAAACCAATATGGAGTCAGCAGCCAATGGTGAAACCTTGTAATCCAAGCTACCTAGGGGAATGAGATCTGACGATCACAGTTAGAAGCCAGCCTGGGAAGAAAAGCTCCTAAGAGACTTGCATCTTAAATTAACTATTCAAAAACCTAGTAGCACTGTGGGCTCAAAGTGGTAGAGCACTTGTCTTGAGCAAAAAGAGCTCAGAGACAGCACTCAAGGCTCGAGTTCAAGCCCCCAACTGACAAAAAAAAAGAGGGCATAAAACTAGTTTGTAAAATTTATACAAGTAGACTGCCGTCTAGGTTTTCCTGGGAAAATAAAATAAAACTTAAGACAAACCCAATATGACTTCTTTCTATGGGAAGGAACATTGTAGTGGTCTTGACATTGATCTTAATTTGACCAGCCTGGAATTACAAGTTGTTCATTATCTTACCATTAGAGCATCATACTTCCAGTAGGATCTCAGATCCTCTTATCTCTAGCCTGGGGTACCAGCTTGGCATTACCACTTAAACTCAAGGAAATACTCATTAACATCTTTGAATTTTGTTTCTTCATCCCTCTTCCTTCCTGTCCTTTCCTTTTTTCTTTTTTCACTGTTTCTTCCCTCCCCTTCCTCCTTCCCTCTATTTTCTTCCCTTTTCTTCCCCTCCCTCTCTTCCCTTCCTTTTAGGACAAAGAAAGACTTATTAGTGTACCATTAAAGAACAATGGGGCAAATTAGCTGTAGCACTGCTACAGCTGCTGCTACTTTGATATGGAATTGGGGGGGGTGAGCTTTTATGGGGTTCCTTGAGTTTTTTCTGATGAGCTTTTTCTTTTTCATGCACATTGCTTATTGATTATTTTTCTAGGGGCATGATATTAATTATGTGTTTATGGGAACATCCCACCCAGTTTGGCTTTTATTTTATTTCATCTGGCTCATTTCACATGCGAGGCATTCCCCATATCCTACCCAGTCCTGGGTATCTTCCTGTACAATGTAATTCCTTAAGGGAGGGATTTTCCTCTCCATTCTCCAGAGAGAACAACAAAACCAATCCTGATTTGGGTTGGGTGGATGTCTCATCCTATTGCAACTGCTTTGAATAGGAGAGAGTTGCAGAGATGTGATATGCCTTTGTATGTATGTATCCTCGCAGGGGACTGTGGTGCTATCAGTGGAGATCCATGAGAGTCTAGTTGAAAACAGAATGGTATGGAAGTCTGGTGCAGGGAACTAAGTAGTCCTGGAGGGCCAGGTGGTAGGGGATAGAACCTAGGCTGTAGCATCATCTGTAATTTCAGGGCAACTTGCACTGAGACTCTGTACACTAGGTAGAAACAATCCTGTTGGCCAGAGATGATTTCATCCAAAGAGGTGATAGGAGAATTTAAAAGTAAAAATGTAAGGAGAGAGGGAGCATATCTATGTGTGTTGGAGTAGGAGCTAAAAGTAGAGAGGTCAGACAGACTTTTTACTCTTGTGGACGGAAGTTGGGTAGAAAACCCTTTTCTACATTTTTGAGGTTTTTTTTTTTTTCAGATAGTTGCACTGGTCAAAGCCCCACAAATTTCAAGGGAAGTAGGATTTTCAGCATAAGAGTCAGTGTAACTCACAGGTCCTTCATCCCTGAAAGTAATAGGTATTATACACCCAAGAGGAGCTCTGACCAGAAGCCCACAGGTATCTCCAAACATCCTGATATATAGAGAAGAATTCCATTAAATCCTCTTAACTGAGATGCTATTTTGTCAGATTTTTGTGGATTCCATGTTGATAAAAGAATTTACTGAGACAAGAAAAACCCAGTTTTATTAGGCCATCATTAAAGAAAAATGGAAGCAGGAAGCTAGGCAAAGGAGATAGTGCTGATGTTTCTGCTAACGCCTCTGAAAACTCTTTTGAGGTACCTCACTTTGTCCTTGATTGGCTTGAGAAGTTTGTAGTATGCTTACTTTCTTGAATATCTATTGGGATGTGATAGGCTTTCCGGATAAAGACGACTCTTCTACAAATTTGATATACTCCGATCTCTTCATCTCCTGCCATGCATTCTTCATGTACACATATAGCTTAGGAATGACTGTGATGGTGAAATTGGGTTGGAATACCCTCTTATAAATCCCATATTAATATTATAATACCCATCTTAGACTATGACTGCTTTTGTTACCTGTTTTTTCCTCCTGTGTTTTCTAGGCTTTACTCAAAACAAGAGATAACAGAAATAGTCATATAAAACAACCTGTAATATGTATCATTGCTAGTCTATTTTTTCACATATTTTTATTGTAATTAAAAGAAAGGTTACATTATATTTAACAGATAGAAGGTGCATTACTTCACAAACATTGATACCCTTTCTCATGTCTTGATCCCCATTTCCCTCCTCCCACCCCCACCCCTCATCTTGATTCCCCCCACTTCCCTATTCGATTTCAAATAACCAAATAAAAATACACACAATATAGCAGATAACAAGGTAAAATACTGTAAAAATATGAGATAACCAAAGGACAGCATAGTACATTAAGGACAACAATCGCTCATTATATGGCTTTTGTTTCTATATCCTGGAAGTCCTTACATTTAGTGTCATACTATATGGCCTTATGTATCTAGGTTTTGCGCTATTATAAATCTCTGCTAAGAGAGTCCAAGGTTTCTACTGATTATGACAATGAGGGAAACCATTGAGCCTAAGTTCCTTTGAGTCTGGCTTACTTCACTTAATATCATTTTTTTCACAGTCTTTCCATTTCCTTACAAATGGCGCAAAGTCGTTCTTTCTGACAGCAGCATAGAATTCCATTGTGTATAAATACCACATGATGTTGATCCACTCATCAACTGAGGGGCATCTGGGTTGGTTCCATATCTTTGCTATGGAAAATAGTGCTGCACTGAACATCGTTGCACTAGGGGCTTTAGTATATCCTTGTTTCTGGACTTTTGGGTAAATGCCAAGTAGTAGAATTGCTGGGCCATAATGGAGCTCTATGTTTAGTCTTTTGAGGAACCACCATATTGCTTTCGATAGTGGTTGAATGAGTTTGCACTCCCACCAACAGTGTAGTAGTGATCCCTCCTGGCCACATCCCCTCCAGCATCTGTT
This sequence comes from Megascapheus bottae, assembly GCF_031878675.1. Lineage (NCBI taxonomy): Eukaryota > Metazoa > Chordata > Mammalia > Rodentia > Geomyidae > Megascapheus > Megascapheus bottae. The sequence goes on along the minus strand of NC_143520.1, from coordinate 43,549,859 downwards.
GTTATTAGATTTCTTGATCATTGCCATTCTGACTGGAGTGAGGTGGAATCTCAGAGTTGTTTTGATTTGCATTTCTTTTATGATCAGAGATGGCAAGCATTACTTGATGTGTCTATAGGTCATTCTTATTTCTTCTTCAGAGGAGACTCTCTTTAAGTCTTTGCCCATCTTTTAATGGTATGGCTGTTTCTTTGAAGATTTGTTTTGGAGAATTTCAATTTTTTTTAGCTGTTGCTATATTTTAGATGTGAGGCCTTTGTCTGTTTTATGGTTAGTGAAGAACTTCTCCCATTCTGTGGGCTTTCTATTTAACTTGCTAGCTATGTACTTTGCCATACAGAAGCTCTGAAGTTTAATGCAGTCCCATTTGTCCAAACTTTCTTTAATTTGTTGTGTTTCTGGGTCTTGATTAAGAAAGTTTCGACCTCTGCCCAGGAGACCTAATGTATCTCCTATTCCTTCTTGTAAAGTTTTCAGTGTATCTGCTTTTACCTCCAAGTCTTTGATCCATTTGGAGTTAATTCTAGTGCAGGCTGACAAAGAAGGATCCAACTTTAGTTCTCTGCAGGTGCTTAACCAGTTCTGCCAGCACCACTTGTTGAAGAAGCTGTCTTTCTTCCATTCTATTTTGTTGGCTCCCTTATCAAACATGAGGTGGCCATAGGTCTGTGGGTTGATAGCTGGGCCTCCAGTTGTATTCCATTGGTCCTCAGGCCTGTTCTTGTGCCAGTACCAAGCTGTTTTGATAATTATAGCTCTGTAATAGAGTCTAAAGTTTGGTATTGAAATTCCTCCTGTGCCATTCTTTTTGCTGAGAATTGTTTTTGCTATAACGAGTCATTTATTATTCCATATGAAATTTTGGATTACTTCTTCTATTTCTTAAAAGAATAATATTGGGATATTGATGGATATTGCATTGAATTTGTAGATCGCCCTTGGCGAGATTGCCATTTTCACGATGTTAATTCTTCCAATCCAGGAGCATGGGATGTTTTTCCATTTCCTCAGTTCTGCTTTAATTTCCTTTTTCAGGGTTTTAAAGTTTTCATCATAAAGGTCCTTTAAATTCTTAGTTAAGTTAATTCCTAAGTACTTTATTTTCTTTGAGGCTATTGTAAAAGGAATTGCTTTCCTGATTGTTGCCTTGTTCCTCTCACTGTTGGCGTAGAAGAAGGCAGTTGCTATTTGAGGGTTAATTTTATACCCTGCTACCTTGCCAAAGTTTTTAATCAGCTTAAGCAATTTGGGAGTGGAGTCTATAGGGTTCTTTAAATACAGAATCATGTCATCTGCAAAGAGGGAAACTTTTACTTCCTCTTTCCCCATTTCGATCCCCTTTATGCTTGCTTCTTGGCTTATTGCTAGTCTATTTTTTTATCTTCAAAATTTCTCCTTTAGGATAAGAGCCAGTCCAGGCTACATGAGCTGAGGAATGGTTGCAGGGACTTTCAGACTCTGGACAGCTTGTTATTAGTGACTTGAAGCACAGACATATCCCAATGTTGATCGAATGATGAGAGAGCCAAGGTTATCCTGGGTGATACCAGGTTCAGAGTATTTGAAAATGAGGGAAGGAGGAGGTCATGTTGGGAAATGGGAGTGGATGTCAATGAGCTCCTCATTATTTTGCTTTACTTTGCTGGCATGGGCCACTCAGATGGAAGAGGGTGTAAAGCACAAGGTAAACCTGGGCAATATTAATTTAAATTGCTCAAGAGCTAATCAGGGAGACTTTTACTTTCATATCCAATTCCCTCTAAATTATGCCATCAAGAGTAAGGTAGAAAAGAAAGTGATACTCAAGCCAGAACATTTTCAAAACAAACATGTATTTTGTTTCCACCATACTATACAGTGCTACACTAAAGAAATATTAAAGAAATGCACTTAGATTCAGCATCTTCTAGCTTAGCTAATGTGTTCTCTAATTAGTCAGTTTTGTTTTAAAAATTATTTCCCCGAGGGAAGGCCCATGGGTGCTCTGACAACACAATCACATTGGTAGACATTGAATAGATACCAAATGTTAAGTGTATCTCTCTAGCTGTGGATGCAGATTAGAGGTACACCATTTGTCTCATGGCACCAAAAGACCAAAAGTCCAATCTGTCTTGTCTAATTTCTAGAGCATGTTTAAATCATGCTAGAACTCACTTGACTTGTCTTATTCCCTATTGCTTCATTGAAGATACTGTGCTCTGCCAAACCGGTTTTATTCTATAAACCTGGACACACCTGTTTTTCTTGGCTATATATAATTAGTTGCTTAAATCATGAAAGCAGCTCCTTTTGCATTAGCCTCAAAGAAAATAAAGTACTTAGGAATTAACTAAGAACGTAAAGGACCTTTATGATGAAAACTTTGAAACCCTGAAAAAGGAAATTAAAGCAGAACTGAGGAAATGGAAAAACATCCCAGGCTTCAGGATTGGAAGAATTAACATCGTGAAAATGGCAATCTTGTCATGGGCGATCTACAAATTCAATGCAATATCCATCAATATCCCAATGTCATTCTTTTAGGAAATAGAAGAAGTAATCCAAAATTTCATATGGAATAATAAATGACTCGTTATAGCAAAAACAATTCTCAGCAAAAAGAACGGCACAGGAGGAATTTCAATACCAAACTTTAGACTCTATTACAGAGCTATAATTATCAAAACAGCTTGGTACTGGCACAAGAACAGGCCTGAGGACCAATGGAATACAACTGGAGGCCCAGCTATCAACCCACAGACCTATGGCCACCTCATGTTTGATAAGGGAGCCAACAAAATAGAATGGAAGAAAGACAGCTTCTTCAACAAGTGGTGCTGGCAGAACTGGTTAAGCACCTGCAGAAAACTAAAGTTGGATCCTTCTTTGTCAGCCTGCACTAGAATTAACTCCAAATGGATCAAAGACCTGGAGATAAAAGCAGATACACTGAAAACTTTACAAGAAGGAATAGGAGATACATTAGGTCTCCTGGGCAGAGGTCGAAACTTTCTTAATCAAGACCCAGAAACACAACAAATTAAAGAAAGTTTGGACAAATGGGACTGCATTAAACTTCAGAGCTTCTGTATGGCAAAGTACATAGCTAGCAAGTTAAATAGAAAGCCCATAGAATGGGAGAAGATCTTCACTAACCATAAAACAGACAAAGGCCTCACATCTAAAATATAGCAACAGCTAAAAAAAATTGAAATTCTCCAAAACAAATCTTCAAAGAAACAGCCATACCATTAAAAGACGGGCAAAGACTTAGAGTCTCCTCTGAAGAAGAAATAAGAATGGCCTATAGACACATGAAGAAATGCTCGACATCTCTGGCCATAAAAGAAATGTACTCACGTGATAGAGCCCTAGCCTTGAAGAAAGCCCAAGGAGAATGCTCAGGCTCTGAGTTCAAGCCCCAGGACTGGCAAAACAAAACAAGAAATGCAAATCAAAACAACTCTGAGATTCTACTTCGCTCCAGTCAGAATGGCAATGATCAAGAAATCTAATAACAACAGATGCTGGAGGAGATGTGGCCAGGAGGGATCACTACTACACTGTTGGTGGGAGTATAAACTCATTCAACCACTATGGAAAGCAGTATGGTGGTTCCTCAAAAGACTAAACATAGAACTCCCCTATGATCCAGCAATTCTACTACTTGGCATTTACCTGAAAGTCTAGAAACAAGGACACATTAAAGCCCCTAGTACAATGATTTTCAATGCAGCACTATTGTCCATAGCAAAGACATGAAATCAACCCAGATGTTCCTCAGTTGATGACTGGATCTACAAGATGTAGTATTTATACACAATGGAATTCTATGCTGTCAGAAAGAACAACATCACACCATTTGTAAGGAAATGGAAAGACTTGAAAAAAATGCTATTAAGTGAAGTAAGCTAGACTCAGAGGAACATAGGCTCAATGGTTTCCCTCATCTGTAATAATTAGTACACAGCTAGCTACGATTACAGTAGATCAAATCCCAGATACATAAGGCCATATAGGATGAGGCCAAATTAATGGACCTCCAGGACATGGAAACAAGAGCTTAATTATAAGTGACTGTTATTCTTTATGTATTATGTTTCTTTCTCTTGTGTTGCTCTTTGGTTAATCTCATATTCTTACAGTATCCCACCTTATTACCTGGTATATTATATAGATGTTTACTTGTTCATTTGTAATAGGAGGGGAAAAATGAGGGGAGAGGGTGAGAAGAGAGAAATGGGGCCACAAACTTAAGAAGGGATATCAATGTGTGAGAAGTAATGCACCTTCTACCTGGCAAATATGTCTGTAATCCCTCTGTACATTGAAATAAAAATTATTAATAAAAATAATTACTTGCTTAGAGGAAAGTCTTATCCATCATTAAAATCTAGCTCAAAGCTTGATAGTTCTTGTCTTGCATGTAAGAGGTCCTGGGTTCTAAACACAGCATCGTAACAAAAACATTAAGCTCATTTTCTACTTCTTTTCTAAAGTCTTCTTTATATCTAAAGTAACTGTGTTATGAGAATTCTGGTTCACAACCCAAACGTGGCAAAGATGGGGCAATTTTGCGCTGCCTAGAGATGCTTATTCTGTAGATGTTTGGAGCTTTTATTCATGGAAATTTCATTTAAACCTCTTGATATTTTGTTATTCCAACTTGCCTATAAAATCAAGGAAACCCAAGGGGAGATTAGACCCAATAAATCTTACTATCTTAGCTAACTCAAAACCTCTCATGTTTATGATTTTTCCTGTAGTATATGAGTTACCCAATAAAATACAATACTATTCAAATTCAAGAGAAGTCTTTTTATGTATGTGTATCAAACTTAAACTATGTAATCATTATTTTAGAAACCAATGAAATCAACAAATGTTTATCCAATAGATCATGTGTATAACCTCTTGATAGATATTGCAGACAATATAATATAAAATAAAAATTTAAGATAATAACTATAAGAACAGGCAATGGCCAGAACATATACAAAAATAGAACTCTGACCACAGCCTATAAATGAAACAGACCAGAAGGGTAACCACAATATTTACAGATATCAACACAGCCAAACACTCAGACGCTTTGCTTCCAGTTTATTTATGCTCATAACTTCTAGTCAAGGGCATACCTCAAAGACATACTTCAATCTTTTATTTTACTCCACTACTTAACTTTTACTTTGCCTGCCTTTGAGTTACTGCCAAATGCAAGTGGTGGTGGCTGTCAGCCTTACTATAACAAGCTGTGAATACACATATTCCTTGATATTTCTGGGGCACTCGTTCTCAGATATCACTTGCATTTGATACCAAAATCTGATGACCACATAGCACGTACAATCTGTATATAACCCATACATGTCCTTCCAAACAAGTTATCTGTAAATTATTCATGTTACCTGATATAAAGTAAATGCTATTAAATAGTTTGACACTGTATAGTTTAGGTAATAGTGAGAAGAAAATATCTTTGCTATGTTTGGTACATATTTGATTTTTTTCTCATCTATTTTCAATATTCAGATGTTTGACTCCACAATTATAGAACCCATGGAAGAGATTGTAAATACCTTTGTTCACATTTGGATGTTCACTTATGTCCTTAGTTAGAATATACAGAATTCTTGTAGGTGGTTTCCACTACTAACTTAAAAATCCCCCAAAGATTTTCAGTGTTCAAGCAGTAATGTACCCACTACCTGACAAATGTAAATATATCCTCTCTATACAGGCGGGTTGGCTCACACCTGTAATCCTACATACTCAGGAGGCTGAGATCTGAGGATCAAGAGGTTCAAAGCCAGCCCAGGCACAAAAGGACCTGAGACTCTTATCTCCAATTAACCTCTAGAAAATGGGAAGTAGGGCTGTGGCTCAAGAGGTAGGGCAGTAGCCTTGAGCTGAAGAGCTCAGGGACAGTGCCCAGGCCCGGGTCAATTCCCATGACCCACATAAATAAATAAATTACACATAAAACAATCCCCAAGGACTCATAATTAGTTAATTTACTAGGGCTTGAGTATAAACTACAGTCTTTGAGACTGGAATAAAACTTTGCTTTTACATTCATATGGTAATGTATGTGCTTTTGAGAGAAATTAAGTGTTCAGGCTGCCCAGTTGATAGAGTTCATACCTGATGAATCTTGAGATTTTACTTTGTAAAATACATTTCAAAAAGATAATGACTTTGAAGAGAAATGAAATCAGTAAAAATAAAATGTCATGCCTGTGAAATTAGAAAAACTGTTAGAAATGGCTTGGGAAAGGAATTAGTATATTGAAAGTTCAAGAGACAGCAGGATGTTCAACCTGTAATAAGCACTGTTCCCCCATGGAGATGCATACATGTTCAGCGAAAACAACGCAAAAATCTGGGATAATTTGGAGTATTTGGAAATGTACAGTTGGAATTTGGTGGGAGGGAGAAAGTAAAACCAACAACAACATTTTACTAAGACTTATTCAGATGGAGGTAAAAGTGGAAGTTGACCTGGGCTTTTAGTCTCAAGTATTTAGGAGGTTAAAGCAGAAGAATCAGTTGGTACCAGATCTCTTAGCATTGAGCTTTCCTAATATGTGCAAGGCCCTTTATTTCATCCTTTGCTCTTAAGATTAAAAAGAAATGGATCAGAAGCAATTTTTCTTGACAGACATTAAAGTCCCTGAGGATTTGGCTTTCGAAAGGCATAGGGAATTAATGGAATGTCTGAGATGGTCAGGCGATTTTAGAGGGCAGAAACCATGCCATTCTCCTATTTTTACAGAACACACTAGAGACTTCCCTCCAGGAAAAATTGCTCATTTAAGAGTTAAATTAGAGTTTAATTATTATTTTTTTTGTGACAAGGTGTCACTATATAGCCCAGGCTAAACTCAATTCACAATTCCTCTACTAGAGCCTCCTGAGTACTCACGAGGTAAATTAGATTCTAGGTTACTTGACTAGAATTAATTCATCTGCCATAAAAATATTAATAGCACTATCTTTTGAAAAATGCTTTGGAAATAGGTGGTAATGATCATAACTTGCTATTATAATAAATCATTTGTATTATTTTAATTAACCCCACATTTCTTTTTTTCTCTTTTTATTGTAGTTAATAGAAAGGTTACATTATATTCACCAGATAGAAGGTGCATTACTTCACAAACATTGATACCCTTTCTCATGACATGGGCCCCATTTCCCTTCCCCTTGTTCCCTGCTCATCTTGATTTCCCCCCTTCCCTATCCAATTTCAAATAACCAAGGTGAAATATTGTAACAATATGAGATAACCAAGGGATAGCAAAAGAGATGAGAGATAACGTCGTACATTAAGGACAACAATCACTAATTACATAGCTTTTGTTTCCTTATCCTGGAGGTCCTTACATTTAGTGTCATACTATTTGGCCTAATGTCTCTAGCTTTTGTTCTATTGTAAATCTCTGCTAGGTGGCCCAAGGTTTCTACTGATTATGACAGATGAGGGAGACTATTGGGCCTATGTTCCTTTGAGTCTGGCTTACTTTACTTAATATGATTTTTTCTAAGTCTTTCCATTTCCTTACAAATGGGATGATGTCATTCTTTCTGACAACAGCATAGAATTCCATTGTGTATAAATACCATATCTTGTTGATCCACTCCTCAACTGAGGGAAATCTGGATTGGTTCCATATCTTTGCTATGGTGAATAGTGCTACAAGGAACATCATTGTGCTAGTGGATTTAGTATGTCCTTGTTTCTGGACGATTGGGTAAACACCAAGTAGTGGAATTGCTGGGTCATAGGGGAGCTCTATGTTTAGTCTTTTGAGGAACTGCCATATTGCTTTCCATAGTGGTTGAACGAGTTTGCACTCCTACCAACAGTGTAGTAGTGGTCCCTCCTGGCCACATCCCCTCCAGCATCTATTGTTATTAGTTTTCTTGATCCTGGCTATTCTAACTGGAGTGAGGTGGAATCTTAGAGTTGTTTTGATTTCTTTTATGACCAGAGATGTGGAGCATTTCTTCATGTGTCTATAGGCCATTTTTATTTCTTTTTCAGAGAAGACTCTTTTAAGTCTTTGGCCCATCTTTTAATGGGATGGTTGTTTCTTTGGAGATTAGTTTTAGAGTGATTCAATTTTTTTTAGCTGTTGTTATATTTTAGATATGAAGCCTTTGTCTGTTGTATGTTAACCCCTCATTTCTACAAGGAGAATGTGAAGCATTGAGGAATGATAATCCTTAAGATTACATAACACATTGTGGTCAGAACATTAGAATCCAGCCTTTTTGAGTTTTAGATGATCAAAGGTATTTGCAGTACTGATATTTTTTTTTTTAGAATGCACACTGTAGCATAAAAATTCCTGGTCATATGCCTGCCATCTTAAAGAATGTTAATTAAAGACAGAAGATAGTAGTGCTGAAATAATTTGATGAATGTCTATATAGTAATTTTAAGTAGATGGTTATAATTATTTTGCTCTGCCCACTAACTTTCGTAAAAGATTTATTAGAGGTGCTGATAACAATTTACTAGAAACAGATCAATACAAAAAATGTTCATTAGCTTTATTAGTCAGCAGACTGTTCAACTTCAGTGAAAGAGAAACTCACAAGCTAGAGGATACAATATTATCAGTGCAGGAATAGGAAATTTTACTTTCATTGTCTCATTTGTTAAAAATGCATTGGTGGTAGACAAGGGTAGTTAAATTACAGGCCTTAACTTTCAGCTTTTGTTTTCTACATACAAACTAGGATGGTAGCCAACACTTATTGTGGGATATTCAAGGTACTTAAGGAAAAACAGCTTTTTAAAAAAGGCTAACAGTTGGGGAAGTCTTAGTATGGAACACAAGTTGATCTAAGAGTTTCATGTCTGTATACTCATACAGTCCTGGCATAAACAAAATATAATGGGTATTTTGTTTTTTGCAGATTACAAAGTTTATTGAGTGGGAGTGCTATTCTTTCAATAAATAAAAGGACATAGCTCCATAAAGTATAACATAAAAGCAATCTTGGGTTCTGTGTTGGTGATTGCACCCATCCCTGTGCAAGTTAGAGGAGTGCACACATCGCCATATACCAAACAAGAGCCAGGAGCTGTTTGTAACCACAAAAATACAATGGGGGAGGGAGGCGGGACTTTGGCCTAGTGGTAGAGTGCTTGCCTAGCATGCACGAAAACCCAGGTTCGATTCCTCGGTACCACATACATAGAAAAAAAGCCAGAAGTGGTGCTGAGGCTCAAGTGGTTGAGCTCTAGCCTTGAGAAAGTCCAAGGACAGTGCTCAGGCCCTGAGCTCAAGCCCAGGACTGGCAAAAAACCAAGAAATACAATGGGTATTTTATTTTTGGTCGGTGCTGGGGCTTGACTCTGGGCCTGGGTGCTGTCCCTGAGCTCTCAGCTCAAGGCTACCGCCCTACCCTTGAGCCACAGCCCCACGTCCGGTTTTCTTGTGGTTAATTGGACCCAAGAGTCTCAGGTTCTTTAGTGCCGGGCTGGTTTTGACCGTTAATCCTCAGATCTCAGCCTTCTGGGTAGTTGAGATTACAGGCGTGAGCCACCATGCCAGGCTTATTTATTATTTTATTTTAAAGAAGGGACGTGGAAAGTCTCCTGACCTGGCTTTGTAAGAAAATGGGCTGCTAGACCCGCGGCCACCTCCTGCGTCCCTTCGCTCCTTCCCTGGCCACCCACGCCAGCAGCCGCCCTCCTCAGCCTTGGACCAGCCACCCTCCACGCCATCACTGCCAAACCTCACTTCCGCACCTATGCGGTCACCCTGGAGACGTGACTCCGCCCCTAGGCCCGCCGTCGCGCCGGCGTGACGTCCTCAGCGCGCCGCCGGCCGCCGGCCGGGGAGGCGGGGCGGGCTGGCTTGCTGGCCGGCTGGAGGCGGGGCCGGTGTCAGGGCCGAGCTCCAGGTCTGCGGCCATCGCTGCCTGTGCTGTCCCAGGCGGTTGCTCACACACTCCACGCCCTCCCGGGCCGAGCGGAGTGTAGTGACCGGCCTCGGCGGCCTCGCCCGGAAAAGCACCGCGGCTCCCGAGGCTCGGCCCGCAGCGCGGCATGATGTCGGGCGCCGCAGCGGCTCTGTGAGTCCGAGGCGGCGGCCGTGGCGCTGGGCGGCGGCGGCTGGGCCGGGCCGGGGCGCTCATGGTGCCGCCACGACGCCATCGCGGGGCAGGAAGGCCAGGTAGGCAGGCAGGCAGGCAGGCAGGCTGTCTGGGAAGGGCCTCGGAGGCGCCCGGAGCCCACGCCGGAGCCGAGTGCCCGCCGACAGCCCCAGCCCCTGGGGGCTGCCGGCCGCCAGGGTGGCCGTCGGGGGACCCAAAGCGAGAGGTGGGGGCGCGGGGGGCTTCGGAGCCGCCCCGCCCCGCCCCGCGGAGCCGCCCAGGCCCCGAGTCTGCGCTCAGCTCCGCGGGGAGCTGTCACCGGCTCAACTTTCTGTTTTCCTCCCGAGGGGAGGAAGATTGCTTTTAACAGCAGTGTTGTCCCACCCTCTGGGAGAGTTTCTGTTTCCACCTAAGATAACAGGTCGAGTAGGGTTCCGGATCCTTTTACTTTAGCACATGAAGCTTGTGCAAGGGTAACCTCAGACCCACAACAAATCACCTCTCAAATAACCAGAAACAACCAGGCTCTCCCTCTCTCCCCCCCCCCCCCCACATCGGGGACACTTTTAGCTGCAAGCTCGAGTCTGGACACTGCCTGTCCCTAGAGTGGATTCCTCTACAGGGAGAAGCCAGTGGAGTTCTGTATTTTCCCAGCAAGTTAACAGGTCCCAGATAGGCCATATGTTGAATACTGCTTTTTCTTCCAGTACCTATACTTCTTGAGTATAATCTGAAACAGATATTGGATAACATGAAAATCTATAGAACAGTGTTTATTATACATATATACATAATATACATGTATATATGTGTATATACTATATATTATATATACATTTATGTAGTATATATACCAAATTTTGAAATTGCTTTCCGTTTTAAGGTTAAAATAAAAGGATGTAGTTAATCTGGAGCTGTTGATATTTTCAGAAGCTTCATTTTGTGTATTTTTCTTTTTTTTTTTTGTCAGGCATTGTTTTTGAAGATCTCAAAGAGGCCCTTAAAACAAGGTAACTTCCAGTGTGCTACTTTAGTACTTCACATTGACAAATGTCAGATGACAGTAAACTCCTTTTCTGAAGTAATCGCTAATAAAAATTTTAATTTTCTTGAAAAAAAAAACAGACTACAAATGGTGTGTGTGTTTATCATGAACCGAATGAATTCCCAGAACAGTGGATTCACACAGCGCAGGAGAATGGCTCTTGGCATTGTTATTCTCCTGCTTGTAGACGTGATCTGGGTGGCCTCTTCAGAACTTACTTCTGTAAGTACCTTCTCCCTAGGAGGGATGTTTTATTTATCGTATTGGTTTTAGCCAGTTGTATTTCTGACCATAGCTACCAGTTGCAGACTAAAAACTACTGTAAATATTGTTAAGATAGTAGTCTGATATTAGTGTCATCTCAAGTTAAAACTGAGTGATATTGATTCCCACAGTTTTCTTGTATCTTGTAGGGAGGATTACTTAGGAAGAGAATATTACTGATTTCTTACTATATGAAGGTGTTTCTATTTTTTTTTAAATTGAGTTTCTTTCTTGATGCATATTATTTCTTTCTCAGTAACAGCCGTTTGGGAATGTAATAGTCTTTAATCATTTAGTAGAAAGTAAGAATATGTTAAGGCTGGGAGTGTAGCCCAGTGAGGAGAGCATTTGGCTAGTATGCACAAAGCTACAATACAATATGATAAAGTAGAATACTTTTGGAAAATGAATAAAAAACACCAGTATTCCTGTATAGGTCATTGTTATGCACATGTGTGAATATATTTACATTTATGTTTACTGACTCAAGCATGAAACACACAGTGTACAATGATTGGCTTAAATTTTGTGTTGATCAATGACACGTTGGTAGGAATGTGGCTGTTTGAGTTTACTAGCTAGTTTTGCTTCCTATTTGTCTACTTAATGCTAATCTTCCTTAGTAAGTGATCCTTATGAAAAGACAACTCTTCAGTATTAACTTCATTGCAACTCCCATGTTGGAGAAGGAAACTAGGGTTTATAAAAGGTATTTAAATGTCAAAAGGGGCAGTTCACTGTGGCACAGACCTTCTCACTTCGTAGCTAAGAGCTGACACTGACTATAACATGATGGAATGGTTTTTTGGCCTCTTGGAATTAGGCTTTGGAAGATAACAATCTTTGTGGTTTTTTTTTTTTTTTTACTTTAGAACTCTTCTATAATTGGTTAGATTAACATTCTACAATTTTATTCCACATAAATCTACTTAATATTCTTTTTTTGGGGGGGGGTGGTCAGTCATGGTACTTAAACCCTGGCCCTGGGTGCTGTCCAAGAGCTCTTTAGCTCAAGGCTAGTACTCTGCTCCTTGAGCCACAGTGCCAGTTTTCTGGTGGTTAATTGAAGATAAGAGCCTTTTGATCTTTTGTGCCTGGGCTTGCTTTGAACTGTGATCCTCAGATCTCAGCCCCCTGAGTAGCTAGGATTACAGGTGTGAACTTGCAGCAATGGCAAATCTAGTTACTACTCCTGGGATACTAAGCCTAACTGTTATAGTTTTAAGTAAATTGTTTTATTCATCAGGTAATACAATTATTGACAAAAGAGCCTCTAATTAAATTAGTACTTAACATTTTATGTCCAAAGGTTTAAAAGGAAAACTCAACAAAATGGTTTGTGGTAGTCATTTAATAATGTATATACTCATCAAAATACTTTATTATAAATATATTTAGTTTTTATTTTAGGTATAATAATTTTCTGTTGTACCTTGGTGAAGCTGGAAAAAAGCCTATTTTAGAAACATGCAATAGGTTAGGAACAGGATAATTTTTGAACGTGAGTTCAAGCTGGGCACTGTCCTTGGGCTTTTCTCAAGGCTAGGACTCTACCACTTGAGTCACAGCACCACTTCTGAGTTTTTCTGTGTATGTGGAACCAAGGGATCGAACCCAAGGCTTTATGTATGCTAGGCAAGCACTCTACCACTAGACCAGCCTTCAGTATAATTTTATAATTATGTTTTTGTTAAATAAGATCTTGTGCAATATGTCTGCTTTTTCAGCCAGATAAATATACTAAACTTTTGAGAAAGAAAAAGAAAATAAATCTTTTTATGTGGGTATTTTCTAATGGACATAGGGTTAAAATAGCATAGTAAATCTTTATTTACCTATCACTTTAACAGTTACCAGTTTTTCCAGTCTTATCTTTGCTCAAAACTTCTTTCCTGGTGTATTTTAAAGCAGATTCTATCTACGTGATTTCTATTTACCGCAAACAAAATAACTTTTTAGTTTTTTAAATCCAAATCAGTACCCATTACTGTATCTAAAATTAACTATAATTTCTTAAAAATCACTCCATATCCACTTCATATTCGAATTTTCCCATTTATATCAAGACCAATCATTCCTTCCTTTGTTATTTAAGTCACTCTTGTTTCTTAAATGTATTTCACTGCCTTCTTCATGCTATTGTTTGCTGCAGAAACTAGATCATTTTTCCTTTAAGACATATCAGATCCTTGATTTTGCTGATTGCTTTTTTGGATATCATAGGTGTTAAAATTCATATTTGTTGAATCTTGAGAGATTTTATTTCATATAAAATGGTGGTTAGATGTTAAATCTTGAATTAGGTGAGTGTTTAAGGAAGAATATGTTGGCAGTCCTGGGTACTTTCTGTGCCATCAGAATGTGAGTTCTGTAATGCCTAAAAGTGTGTTTTGGATCATGCAAATTTAAGTACTATAAAATTTCTCGTCATGATGAAAACCCCCTTGCACAACTAATGTATACAAAGTAAAAGAATTTTAAATATTCTTCATCAAATCTTAGGTAAAAGTTGAGTACTCAGTTTATTTTTTCCCCCACTACATACTGGTATTTGAGTGCCTTGTGCTTCTTAGGCAAATGTTCTGACTCTTCAGTGGAAGGTCTAGCCTTTAAGGAAAGATTTCCCACAACTGTGATTTAGTACTTCTGAAATAGTTTATGTACAAGAAACTGAATACACTTTAATTTTCTTTGTTACCTTTAGAGTAGGATTGCCTAGCAACTTCCAGTTTTAGCCATTAAGTGTGTTTTTAGCATTACTGTAAAGTCATTAATTTTATTTAAAATGTATTTCAAACTGTTGGAAATACTCCTTTTTTTGTTTTGTTTTGTTTGTTTTTTGCCAGTACTGGGGCTTGAACTCATGGCCTGGGCAGTGTTCTTGGATACTTTTTGTTCAAGGCTAGCACTCTGCCACTTGTGTATGTGGTTCCAGGGAATTGAACCCAGGGTTTTGTACATGCTACGTGAGCACACTACCACTAGGCCATGCTCCCAGCCTGAAATACTGTTTCTTTAAAGACCTGAATTGTCCTATTTTTGAGTGAGAATGCCTTCAAGTTGCTTGTGTAATTTGTTTAGTGTAACTCCAGCTTACATGTCGCTTTGCTTTCTGACACAGATGCTGCAGGCTCTTCGTGTAATGTTTGCTTTATTCCTGGATTTGGCCTTTGCCTCCTGGAGCCATGGTTTCTTTTAGTGCAAAATGGTATAGACTACCATATGGGCCCTCTAGTTATCATCTTTCCTAGGAGACAAAAAGGATTCACACTAAGGCGGGGAGTTTGGCCTAGTGGTAAAGTGCTTGCCCAGCATGCATGATGACCTGGGTTCAATTCCTCGGTACCACATACGTAGAAAAAAAAAAAAAAAACAAGCTGGAAGTGGTGCTCTGGCTTAAGTTGTAGAACTCTAGCCTTGAGGAAAGCCCAAGGGCAGTGCCCAGGCCCTGAATTCATGCACCAGGTCTGGCCAAAAAAAAAAAAAAAGGTTAAATGGAATTTATAGGTTTTTACATAACTTCCAAAAGACATTAAACTTAACAGAATTTTCCTTCTATGTTATTTGACTTCATTGCTTTTCTTTATGCTGTTTTTATGGTTTTGGCTGATTGTTCTTTGTCTCTACATACTCAAGTCAAGAGTAGCCTCTCAGGAAACTTCTACACCCTCTGGTTAGTCTTCCTGCAATTCAGAGTCCTTCCATGACACTAAACCCTCATTGTGGAACTTAGCACATTGTACTGGGTTTTCTTCATGTGTATATCTGTACTACTTTATAACTTCTTCAGGGCAGAAAAACCCGTTTTAATTTTCTGTAGCTCCTAACACATAGCAGTTTTCTAGTGAACAAAACTTTTTTTTTGAGTGTTATTGCTATTTGTATGGCATTACTGTCATTTATATGTGAGGCAAATATGATATTCAGAAACGAACCAAAAATATTATAATTTTTTGACTTTTTCCCATCTAAATGCACTTATTTTATGATGAGTTAGGAGATTTAAAGTCATCTCATAGCTGTCCGTGTAATCTTTTCCTCTACAGTACGTGTTTACACAGTACAACAAACCATTCTTCAGTACCTTTGCAAAAACCTCAATGTTTGTTCTGTACCTGTTGGGCTTTATTATTTGGAAGCCATGGAGGCAACAGTGTACAAGAGGATTTCGAGGAAAACATGCTGCTTTTGTAAGTTTCTAATTTTCTTTGTTGGGGAAGGGCATACTTACTCACTATTCAAAATGTATTAATAATTTTAAGAATATTCATATTTTAAGCTGTCACTTAAAGGAATATCGGTAGAACCAAAACTACAAATGTATTCTATTCAACTTTTTTATTTTTTAATATTTAATTTAATTTTTTTATTTATTTGTATTTTTATTTTTTTGCCAGTCCTGTGTTTGAGCTCAGGGCCTGAGCACTGTCCTTGGACTTTCTCAAGGCTAGAGCTCTACCACTTGAGCCTCAGCACCACTTCCAGCTTTTTTCTATGTATGTGGTACCGAGGAGTTCAACCCGGGTCTTCGTGCATGCTAGCAAGCACTCCACCACTAGGCCAAACTCCCGGCCCTCTGTTCAACTCTTTGTCAGATTAGCTTGTGAAGAATCTAATGTGGTTTTTTTTTTTTTTGTCTTTCCTGTATTCTACCACATTGAACTGTTAACAGTTGGTAAGTAGCCCAAATCAATTACATGGAGAGGATGATGAAAATAAAAACAATGCCTACAGTCTCTGGACATTTGAAGATTGGTTAGATATCTTTCTAGGCAAATTTAGAATAGTACATTATCATTTCCTCTTTCATTTCACACTTGAAAGATTGATTCTACCTTTGTTTTGATAAAAGTATGCAGGACTATTTTGTACTAATTTACAGTTACTAAATTTCTGAAAGCCTGGATAAAAATAATGCCGTCTTTAAAGGTTTTGATTCTTGTAATTACCATCTAGAGTGGTTGCATGAGTTCCTAACTCAGGAGAAGATACGGTTGAATTGAATCCTTACCAAAATCCCAACTTGTCATTTTTTTTTTTTATATGAAGATCTTGTGTTTGAATCATGTTCTTCATTTTCCTGTACTGTGACTTTCGGGGCAAGTTATTTAACCGCTTTGGACTTTCAGCTGAGAGAGTGGGTTGATAAAGTAGCCAAGAGAGTGGGTTGATAGAGTAGCTATAAATATGACGTGAAATCATAATTAATGCAGCATTAGAACAGTGTGGTCCAATCCCTGAGATCCATTTAAGGGTTCTTAAGATCAAAACTATTTTCATGACAATACCAAGTTATCAACTCAAATCATCTTTCTCCTAGTTGTATTATGTGAAATGCATGAGGCTTAGTGTTAGATGATTCATTTAGGTTTTAATCCTGCCTCTGCTACTTTGATGAAATGTATTTGCCTAGATTTCTTCATCAATAAAAACAAGATTTGTGTGACACCTGCTTTTCATGGTTTGACACTTGGCATCAGTTGCTATACCCTTAGAAATCTATCTGGAATTTTCGTTCAGTTATTTGATCTGTGACTAAATACTACATAACAATATGAAGTATCTATCTGTCTATCTGTATATGTATATCTATATATTTCTGTATTTAGTTTGCAGATGCTGAAGGTTACTTTGCTGCTTGCACAACAGATACAACTATGAATAGTTCTTTGGTAAGTCATTTCTTGTTTGCCCGTGGCTGGGAGACAGCTCTGATGACAACATGACTGTTTTAGGAAACCTGCAGAATTGTAATTTAGTATTTCCTTGGTGGGCTCTGGAGTCTAGCTGCAAGCAATAAAGCTACCTCTGAGAAATCTAGTTACAGAGTAAAGGCAGGAAACCTAGTTTAAGAATGAAAATAGCAAAAGGACAATCTTTATTTTATTTTTTTTTGGTTGTGGGGCTTGAACTCTGGGCCTGGGCTCTGTCCATGAGCTCTTCAACTCAAGGCAAGTGCTCTATCACTTGAGTCACACCACCACTTCTGGTTTTCTGGTTGATTGGAGATAAGAGTCTCACAGACTTACATGCCTGGGCTGGCTTTGAACCATGATCCTCAAATCTCACCTTTCTGAGTAGCTAGGATTACAGGCATGAGCTACCCAGTGCACAGTCTTTTGTTTTTTAAATGGCTTTTTAGTTTCTCACTCATGTTTTGTTGTTTGAAAAATAAATTTTCACTTTTTTCTAAAAATGTGTAAGCAGATTATGTATTCATTTATTAACACTATATTTCTAGTACCTAGCATGTGTTCAGCACTTGTTTTAGACTCAGAAAAGAGCAATTGTGTTCTAGTGTATTAGAATACAAGTATCTTGGGAAAGACAAGAGAAAATAATAAGGAAACAAATTACATGATTAACATATGCAATTCAAGTAGCTTGACAGTTAAAGTATAGAAGTCCATTTTTAGACCCCATCATTAAGGCATCTATTTTAAATGGGGTTTTTGTTGTTGTTGTTTGTTGGTTGATTGTGGGACTTAGAACTCAGCCTGGGCTGAGCCATCACAATGGCATCACCAAAATGATTTTTTGTTTTGTTTTGTTTTTGATTGAACTTAGGGATTGAACTCAGGGCCCAGATGCTGTCCCTGAGCTTTTTGCTCAAAGCTAGTACTCTACCAATTTGAGCCACTGTGCTACTTCCAGTTTTCTGGTGGTTAATTGGAGATAAGAATCTTACTAACTTTGTTGCCTGGACTAGTTTTGAACCACAGTTCTCTTATTTCAGCCTCCTGAGTAATTAGGATTACAGGCATGAGCCACTGGCACCTGGCTTTTAAAATGTATCTTTGACAGTACGTCTTTCACTTCCAGATGTGCTGTTCTAGAAAAAAAAAAGGCAACTCTGAAGCCAAGTGCAGGTAGCTCACGCCTGTAATTCCAGCTACTCAGGAGGCTCAGATTTGAGCATCGCACGAAAAGTCCAGTTAACCACCAGAAAACCAGAAGTGGCACTGTGGCTCAAGGGTAGAGTACTAGCCTTGAGCTAAAGAGCTTAGGAACAGTGCCCAGGCCTGGAGTTCAATCCCCACAACTGACCAAAAAAAAAAAAAAAGGCAACTTTGTAGTAGGTTTTCTAATTGGAAAAAGGACAGTCTTTTCTACAAATGGTATTGAGAAATATCAGCATGTATATATACAGAAAACTGAAACTAAGGCTTTCTAATATTAAAATTTGTATGGCTCAGTGGACTAGTGCAAAACCAAAAACCATGGTTTGTACTTTTGCCTGGCACTGGTGGCACACTTGTAATCTTAGCTGCTCAGAATTCTGAGATCTGAAAATTGACGTTGAGAACCAACCAGGCAAGCAAGTCTGTTAAGACTTTTATCTCCAGTTAATTATCAGAAAACCAGAAGGAAAGCTGTGGCTTAAAAGTATTAAAAAACTAGCCCTTAGCCAAAAAGGTTAGGGACCATGCCCATACCCTTAGTTCAAGCTTCATGACTAACAAAAACAATAACATTTCGTGAGTCCCTATTTTGGTGACTTTATTGAGAATATAATGTTTTATCTCTAGAATTACCACTGGCAGATTAATTCTGTGAAGAATTTATTAAGCTTAGAAAAAATGCCATGTATTTTCTCTATTTGTTTGTTTTTCCAGACATAATTTTGTTCTGTAGTCTGGGCTAGACTTCAAACTCAAGATCTTTCCTCAGCCTCCAGAGTGCTGTGGTTGTAGGTATATGGCACCAAGCTAGGCCTTGACAAGTAGTTTAATATTAATTGCTTCTTAGTGCAGAAGATACAGTTGAGATGGCAACCTACTTGATTTTATCTGTAAAATAGCCATGTAAAATTGTTCTAGGCCAAATGCTGTAATGAAAACTTCAATATGACAGACAACACCAATTTCCAGATCCCATTGGATCTCTTCATTGTGGGTCATTTTTTATTGCCATTGTTCTATACTAGGAATTTAAAGAGCAATCAAAGGAATTTTTAGTGATTCCTTTAATTTTTAAGAAATGGCTTAGTTGAGGAATTGTGTTTTAAATATTGAATATCAGAAGAACATTTGTTAAAACATTTGAGCCATTTGGAATTACCAAAAACTTGGACCATCACTAGCATAGTTAGAGAAAACTGGCTTTAGTTTTCTTATTTACTACTTGGTGCATATTCTTGAGTCCTATGTAATAAAATGATTTGGCAAATATATATTGAATTTGATTATAGGACTATTGTCTGGCGTTCCCTTGGACTTCTTGATCATTGAGGAAATACTTCATTTTATCCACCCATATCCACAGTTCCTAGAATTGTGCCTGGATTGTGCCTGGTATTTTGCTTTGAGCTTATTTATTTTATTTTATTTTTTGTCAGTCCTAGACTTGAGCTCAGGGCCTGAGCACTGTCCTTGGACTTTCTCAAGGCTACAGTTCTACCTCTTGAGCCTCAGCACCCTTCTAGCTTTCTCCTATATATGTAGTACCAAAGAATCAAACCCGGGTCTTCCTGCATGCTAGGCAAGCACTTAACCACTAGTCTAAACTCCCATCCCTTGAGCTTATTTTTTGAGAAACAGGTTTTACTGTTTTTCCCAATCTGGTTCCAAACTTTTCATGCAAGGTATCCATTTGGCTCAGATTCCCTAATAGCATGTACAGATGTGAGGCCATCCTACATAACACTCAATAAGTAGTTATTAGAAGATGAAATAAAGAGGGATGGAATGTAATCTGTCTGTTATGACATCTGAATATTAGCTGCTGTTATTTGCTAAAGCTATCATACTATATTTCGAAATGTTAAAATGATTTTAAAACTATTATGGCACCTGTGTGGATTAATGAGTTTTTCTCCTTGTCTTTTTTTCATTTTTATTAAGAGTTATTGCACATATTTAGAATGAAATATGAAATCTCAAGCCTCAACATTAGGTAAAGCTTGATTCTGATTGTTACATAGGAACAAACTTCAAGTTACTTCATAAAGAATGTTTCATACTTTAGATTATGAAATATTTCAAAGAATTACCAAACCGTGGTAAGAGAAAGTTCACAATAAATACAAAATCATAAATAGAAATAAACTTACATTCAAGTATACTCAGCACAGAGTAGTACACAAGAAAGGGAAAATAATGAAAATATTTGGAAAATACAAAATTATCCATTAAAATACTAACTAGAGATGGGTGCTGGTGGCTCATAATTGTATTTGTAGCTACTCAGGAGGCTAAAATATGAACGCTTTAAGTCTTTTACCTGCGTTTTGAGAATGTTTAAATGTGCTGTTTAATGTTTAATGTTTAAATGTGCTGCTGAATGGTGCATTTGTATAGCAGGCGTCTTAGGTTTTAAGCAATATATTGGATTTTATTTATGTTGTATTTCTGTTTTGTTTGCATTCCAGAGTGAGCCACTCTATGTTCCTGTGAAATTTCATGATATTCCAAGTGAAAAATCAGAGAGCACAAGTATAAATACTGAAAAAAGTGAGTATAATTAGATTATCATTGCTGTGAGAAGTAGGGATTTTAACTTTGTTCAGAGTTCTCATCCCCCTATTTAGTGATTATATGGCTTCAACAGCATCAAATTAACTTATCTTCCATGTGGCTGGATTATGAATCTGATATAATTTCTGTATTAATTCTACCAGAAATACCAGAAATCTTCATAGTATCATTATGTATATTAGCATACACACATACATGTATACATATCTATATATGTATTCACATGTATTCGTAGTGAGCAAAATTCTGTTAAACATGTCCTCAAAGACCCTAATAATGAATCATATAAGTTTTTCTGGTCCCATGAATTTGCCAAGTAATGTCAACTTAAATGTAAAGCATAACATTGACTCATAATTTCCTCCTCAAGGCATGAACCTGTAGAGGAGTATTGTCCTTGCTTGTCCCAGAGTGTGATTTGTACTAATTGAATATCCAGTTAGTAAGAATCCAGTCATCCAGTTTTACTATAAATGTTAAAATACTAGTCATACTAAAATCCTGAACCAGACATTTATTTATGTATATAAGCAGAAATTTTGTTTAAATATTAGTCTCATTTTAAACTCTTTAGGACACAAATTTCCTGTGAACTCATCAGTCAACCAAGGTACCCTACAATACCAGTTTAACTTGGATTTTTTTTCAGCTTTCTTGCTTTGATCGTAAATGAACTAACATTAATTTATTAGTGAATTAAAACTTGGGAGTTTACTTGGTAGAAGAATAGAAAGTCGCATTTAATGATTCTTGTATTATGTTTTCCTTCTAAGCTCCCAAAAAGTCTCGTGTGAGGTTCAGTAATATCATGGAGATTCGACAGCTTCCATCTAGTCATGCTTTAGAAGCAAAGTTATCTCGAATGTCATATCCTACTGTGAAAGAACAAGAATCCATATTGAAAACAGTGGGGAAACTGACTGCAACTCAAGTGGCAAAAATTAGCTTTTTTTTTTGCTTTGTGGTAAGTCTTTATTGTATGATGCCATATGTACTAACAATATAATATTAGTGTATAACACAATCAGGTTTTTTGATTGTGACTTTGAATGGCTGTCTTGCATGTTTGGGAAATTAAAAGTATCACAGTTAGGTGAGACATGTAATACTTGGATAAGTTAGAAGTCAGTAGATCCTGTACATTTCAGCTATTCACCCCCCCCACACTCACGCAGTTTAGAAAGTTTTTCTTAGTTTATCAATTGCCTCCAGCTTAATTATTTTAAAATATAATATATACAAGGGGTAGTAAATATCCAATAAGAATCTACTGTTAGTATTGGTTTTTTTAAAATATTTTTTGCAGTTTTACAATAAGGTGTTAGTTTAGCAAGTACTTACTGGATATGTCTACAGTTTCTTGTAAAGAAAAATTGGGATTACAGGCATGAGCTATCCTGTTGTTCAATGATTTCAATTTTAGTACTGTATTTTATTTAACAAGCATTATGTTGGACATTATTTCATTATATTATCAATGTAAAAGTGTTGATGAGATAGATTATATTTTCATGCGAGGCTTGGGGGCTCACATATGTAATCCTAGCTACTTTGGAGACTGAGATCTGAGGATGAAGGTTCAAAGTCAGCTCTGGCACAAAAGGACCAACTCTTATCCCCAGTTAACTTCTAGAAAACGGGAAGTGGGGTTTGGCGTAAGGGTAGGGTGGTAGCCTTGAGCTAAAGAGCTCAGGGACAGCGCCCAGGCTGAGTTCAAGCCCCATGACCCACCAAAAAAAAAAAAAAAAAAAAAGAGACAGATAACATTTTTATTTTTATACTAAAACCTTTTAAAGTCTCCCATTACTTCAAGCTAGCTATATTTTAGTAACTCAGTAGTCACATTGGGTGTTGTTTAATGAATGAAATGTATGTCAAAGAAGTTAGTGTTTTTTTCAAGAATACCTATTGTATATCTTAGGGGAATGAAGTCAGTATAGTAGTTTTTCAGCTTAGGCAGATTATTGCTCATTTTGTCATGTGTATTTGATATCATCTCACCAATTTCTACTTCATTTTCTCATTTAAGCAAATGAAATGATGTAGGATGTCAGAGGTCTCTAATTTAGCTTCAGTTTGCTAGAGGTTTTACTCTGACTTTTCCTTTCATATAAAATGGAGACTGCTCTACTCTTAGCCATCTGCTGCCTCTTAGTGATGTATCAGAGCACACCTACAGTGAGTTTTTGTGATTTGTGGGTGGGGGAGTAAAAATACTGATAATAATACGAATTTAACCAAGTTCTGAGATAGGTCAAGAGAGTCTTTAATAGAAACAAGTCTTTCTTCAGAGGAATAACTTCTTCAGGGAAACTGTGTAAGTATCACAGATGCCAAAAGCAGTTAGATTTTTTTTGGTTTTCTTGTTTGTTTGTTTGTTTGTTTGTTTTTGTTCCTGCAGCTCAAACTAGTCCCTGAACTCTTCAGCTCAAGGCTTCTGCCCTACCCCTGGGCCTAGATGTTGTCCCTGAGCTCTTCAGCTCAAGGTTATGCCCTACTCCTTAAGCCACAGCCCCACTTCTGTTTTCTAGAGATTAATTGGAGATAAGAGTCTCTGTTCTTTAGTGCCCGAGCTGATTTTGAACCGTGATCCTCGGATTTCAGCCTCCTGAGTAGCTAGGATTACAGTTATGAGCCACGTGCCTGGCTTGGCAGTTATGTAATGTAGTGTAGTAATGTAGTGACATTCATGTATTTCTATATCAGATTGCATGAATTTGTTGGTAGTAACATTGTTTGAAATCATTTTCCAAAACAGAAATGCATGGCGGGGCTGGGAGTTTGGCGTAGTAGTAGAGTGCTTGCCTAGCGTGCATGAAGACCCGGGTTTAATTCCTTCATACCACATACATAGAAAAAAGCCGGAAGTGGTGCTGAGCCTCAAGTAATAGAGCTCTAGCCTTGAGAAAGTCTAAGGACAGTGCTCAGGCCCTGAGCTCAAGCCCAGGACTGGCATGCGCACACACACACACACACACACACACACACACACACACACACACACACACACAAAATGCATGGCTTATCAGTGAACGTAAATGAATTTTGGGAACGTACACACATGTCATTCTTTATCAAATGGAGGTATTTCTCATGCTCTAATACAAAGTAGGCACATGATTGAGAATGTGGGAATGTTCCAGCATGGTCAGCAGAAGAAAAGAAAGAAAAAATAAGTCCTTATAGTTAGAAAATTGCCTCTTACCATATCCAAAGTTATGAGAATGCTTCAGATTACATGGCCAGATGAAATGCCAGAAAAACCATCACAATTAGCCAATACAGGCAATTTCAAAGTATGTACCTACGTTTCCAAAGTGAATATATGAATGTTTTTGCTGGAATATTTGGATTTTTTTTTTTAAGGCTGAGTCTCCATCCAGACTTCCAGGCTGGCTTCAGTTTTTAATCTCTCTGCCTTCATCTCCGGAGTGCTAGGATTACAGATGTTTACCATATGTTTCGTAAGGATAGCTTTTTATGTGTCACTGTAGCTGTCTAGCTTGTTCCATCTATCTCCAAGCACATCACCTAGCTTGAGTTATTACTACACTATTTATGTGTATATATTTTAATGTTAGAGAATTTAACCAAATTTAAATTTGACTTAGATGAGAGTAATAGACTTGTAGCAGTGAGTATAGAAACTAATTTTAAAGTTGATGTAATATTCAGTTCAATGAATACTCTCACTTAAAAATGCTAATTTTTAATCAACTTCTTGTCCCTCCCTTCCTCTCCTTCCTTTTCTCTCTATCTCTTTCTCTCCCATCTTTCCTCTCTCCTTCTTGCCCTCCCTCTTTTCTTTATTGTTGTTTATGCTGGAGGTCAAACCTAGGATTTTATGCTTGCCACACAAGTGCTCTACCCTTGGGCTCTTATTCGTTTTCTTTCTTTTTTTATTTTCTTGAGACAGGGACTCACTTTGTAGCCCACAATGGCTTGGAACTCACTATGTAGCCCAGGGAACTTGTGACCTTCTGGCCGAAGCATGAGTACTGAGATCACAGGTGTGCACCACCATGTCCAGCTTTGTTTGTTTCTTTTTTTGAAGAAGTCTGGGCCTAGGAGCTTTTGTAGTTAAGGTTAATGCTCTACTACTTAAGCCTCAGTTGGCTTTTGGCTTTTTGAGACTTTTTGGCAATAAGAGTCTCAAGGATTTTTCTGTCTGGGCTGGCTTGAAATAACAGTCCTCAGATCTCATTCATCTTCCTGAATAGCTAGAATTACAGATGTTAGCCACTGGTGCCCAGTTACTTTGTTTGTTTCTTATGGGAAATTGGATAGCAAGATTTTAGGTCTAGATACTAACATTTTCCTCTATGGCACAGATTATATTTTAATTTAAAGCAACTGTAAAGGTCTCTGTGATAGTGCTGTTTAAGAGGAGGAAGAAAAAAGAGGGAATTGTATATTGCAATAACAGGTATGAACATGTCTTTCATTAGGTTTTCCTTTGTTTCTTTTTCTTCAGTGGTTTTTGGCAAATCTGTCATATCAAGAAGCACTTTCGGACACACAAGTTGCTATAGTTAATATTTTGTCTTCAACTTCTGGTAAGAAATTTCAAAATCTGAGTTGTAAATTGATGTGTTTTGGGACTATGTATGTGTGTACACATGTTTATGTACCACGTGTATGCGTGTATCTACTTTGTCATAAGTCATCACAGTAGTTCTTTTTGTACATTATTATATTATATCTGCTTCTTAATATCTATAATTTGCAGTATTAGCTTTGTGTTATTAATGTGCAAATGTTTTGTAATAGTTTTACATTGTAGGTTTTTTATCCTGCACATTTTTTTGTTCTTTTGTTTTGAGGTAAGGTCTCCCTGAACACCAGGCTGGCCTTGAATCCTTGGGCTTCCTGCTTCCATGTCTCTGGTGTTGAGATTACAGGCATGCACTATAGCTGTCTTAGACATTTTTTATTTTATTTGTGGATTAGTTTAGCCCTGATGATTAAACTTGGGGCTTCACACTTATATCCCCAGTCTTTTGTGTTTGTTGTTATTGTTGTTGTTGTTTATTTTTCAGGTTCTTATGCTTTTTCTGGGGCTTGTCTCACTCTGTGGTCTTCTCATTCCCACTTAGTGAATAGTTGGGATTACAGGCGTTTGAACTACCATGCTTGGCTTGGCTTGGCTTGTTTTTGAGATAGCCTCACTATTACATGGGTTGGCTTCAAACCATGTTTCTCCACCCCACCTCATTTTTTTCTATTAATAGAAATTGAACACAATTTACACGTGCTATGCAAGCATTCTGCCATTCACTTGTGCCCTTAACTGCACATTATTCTCTTCAATGATCTTTTCCTAGACCTTTTGACTAAATTTAATTGCTTCTTTCAGAACTATAATTTGCCTTATGGTAGGTGTTTCTTATTTTTAAAATTGAATCACCATCCAAATCTGGAAGTTTAAAGGAAGTGTTTTTGAAGCTAGAAAAATAACACAGGCTTGATTAGGATGAGGTCACAGTATTGCTTTGAAGCCTTAGTTTAGTTTAAAAATAATAGGACTACATTTCTTCTCTATTGTTAAAATAAACATGGTTTAGTTTAGAGGATATCTTTTAAGTATGCTCTTTGAACATTCCAGCGTACAGAGCTAGTTGCAGTTGCTTGAAAGTAACTAAAATATTAATTAAAAAGTTAAGTTATAATTAGTATTCACAGTAGAGTTGGGAGTTAAGTAGTGTATTTTTTTTTCTTCATAGGTCTTTTTACATTAATCCTTGCTGCAGTGTTTCCAAGTAACAGTGGAGATAGGTTTACTCTCTCTAAACTATTAGCTGTGATCTTAAGGTAAGTGTAATAAGTGAGGTATTCTGCTGGGGAAAAAAAAACATATATATATATATATATATATTGGTTGTAGGACCTGAATTCTAGGTCTGGGCACTGTCTCTGACCTCTTCAGCTCAAGGCTACCCCTTGAGCCACAGCACCACTTGTGGTTTTCTAGTGGTTAATTGGAGATATGGTCTTTTGTGCCTGGGCTGGCTTTGAACTGCAGTCCTCAGATCTCAGCCTCCTGGGTAGCTAGGATTACCGCATGGGCGGTAATTATTGAAAATAATTCTGGTACTGATGCAGGATAGTTTATTTTATAATATAATGTAGTCCCCCTCCAAAGCAAGAAAGAAGAAAGAAGAGATAATAAAGAGGAAAAGGAAGGACAGAAGAAAAGTAGGAAAGACACTTTCAGTGGACATTGTGCTACTTGGCCTTGAATCAGTTTACTAAACTTTTCAGGGCAAGGGAATTGGAAAGATGGCTCCAGTGCAGCTCTGTTCCCGTTCCTCTGGTTGTAGGCTTCCTAAGTGTACACTAATTTTCATATTTAACTTATTGTGCCTACTTAACCATCATAACTTCTCAGAGGTCTGCTTCCTTTCCTAAGTCAAGTTCCCCTTTCTGTTTGGGTTTTGAATTGTATTTTTCCTTGTGGAAATATTGTTCAGTCTTTTCTAATTGATAAGGTTTTGCCTGTAGATAGTATTCAAAAAAGATGGTTTGACAAAATGTTACTCTTTTTTTAAGGATTTTTTTTTATTCCTTTTTCCAGTCCTGGGCTATGAACTCAGGGTCTGAGCACTGTCCTTGGGCTTTCTCAAGCCTAGAGCTCTACCACATGAGCCACAGCACCATTTCCGGCTTTTTTCTATGTAAGTGGTATCAAGGAATTGAATCCAGGTCTTCGTGCATGCTAGGCAAGCACTCTACCACTGGGCCAAACTCCTGGCCCCAAAATGTTACTTTTGTGAGAGGAAAGAAAATAAGAAATTAAAGAAGGTAGTAGAATTTTTTAATGGAGAGTAAGATAAGAACAAAAAACTTGGGCCGGGAGTTGGCCTAGTGGTTAAAGTGCTTGCCTAGCATGCACGAAGACCCGGGTTCGATTCCTTGGTATCACATATATAGAAAAAAGCTGGAAGTGGTGCTGAGGCTCAAGTGGTAGAGCTCTAGCCTTGAGAAAGTCCAAGGACAGTGCTCAGGTCCTGAGTTCAAGCCCAGGACTGGCAAAAAAAAAAAAAAGAACAAAAAACTTTTCTTTCTTCTGTACATTTTTAAAATACATCAGGTAGGACTGAATGAGAGCTCTGTTCTTTGCCCTTTGGCAATTCTAAGCAGATAATATCATCTGCTTAGTAGTCTTGTTTTGAAGTTTGGTACAGTCTATATAAAGTGATTATCATAAAGATTTGTACTTTGCCATCAGAGAACTGTTTTTCTTTTCTAGATATAAGAGTAGGTTGAGTTGTTTCACCTTTTTTGCACATTACTTTCCTCTTGTAAAGTGGAAATAGCCACAGTTTACTTATAGGGAAATGCTATACATCTTTTTTTCTTAAATTAATTTTTTTTAACCAGTCCTGAGGCTTAAACTCAAGATCTAGGTACTGTTCCTGAGCTCAAGATTAGCACTATACTATTTGAGCCACAACACCCCTTCTGACTTTTTCTGTTTATGTGGTATTGAGGAATCAAACCTAGAGCTTCATGCCTGCGAGGCAAACATTCTACTAATAAGCCACATTCTTAGCCCAGTGCTGCACATCTTTTGAACACTAAATGCACTAGATAAGAGAAATTTATCACTATATTATATTTATAATGTCATTAGCTATTGTCACTAGAAACACTAAATTCATTTTTAGTCTTACCCAAAGTTGAGATTACTTTTTGGTCACTTATAATTTTTATGATTAGTCTTTTAGGAGTTTAGTATTATGCTATTCAATAATGACTTATTCTTGTAGCATTGGTGGTATTGTGCTGGTAAACCTGTCCGGGTCTGAAAAGGCTGCTGGAAGAAATACAATAGGTTAGTAACCAAATCATGGAGCTTTTTGTGTGTATAAAACAATATTGTATTTGTTTTGTGTGAGTAAAATTGTGTTGACAGGCATTTCCTTTGTTTGAAATTTTTTTGAAAATACTTAAAAGTAGATTTAATGAGGCCGGGAGTCTGGTCTAGAGGTAGAGTGCCTGCCTAGCATGCACGAAGGCCTGGGTTTGATTCCTCGGTACCATATACATAGAAAAAAACTGGAAGTGGTGCTGTGGCTCAAATGGTAAAGCTCTGTCCTTGAGAAAGCCCAAGGACAGTGCTCAGGCCCTGAGCTCAAGCCCAAGACTGCTCCCCCCCAAAAAAAATGTAAGTCTAATGAAATAATGCCTTTTGAATAATTGATGAGTACAGTCACTTGGCAGAATAACATTTTTCTTTCTTTCTTTTTTTTTTTTTTGACAGTCGTGGGGCTTGAACTCAGGGCCTGAGCACTGTCCCTAGACTTTTCTCAAGGCCAGAGCTCTACCACTTGAGCCTCAGTACTACTTTTAGCTTTTTTCTATGTATGTGATACCGAGGAATCGAACCTGGGTCTTCCTGCATGCTAAATGAGCACTCTACCACTAGGCCAAACTCCCAGGCCCTAGAATTTCTTAGTTGTTTTTGAAAGTTTACCTAAATGTTGAAAGTGAGTTAATGAAGAGACCTGGTATTATCATTAGGTTATACATTTTGGAACATTTATAAGTATAAGGTATAATTGAAAGAATATGACAGTTGCCAAAATAAAGCCACTAGAGAATGAAATAGTAATATATTTAACCATGGTAAGTGCAAATCATCTAAAACAGAAGACAAGAAGGTTGAACATTCAACAGAACAGAAAGAGGGTACTTAGTGGGAGCCATGCGACTTCACACAGCCTTAGGGTGGCCGTGGTGGTAAAATATAGACCAAAATTGATGCATGGGATGGGAAAAATAAGCTCAGAAATGAAAGCAGTTTTTAAGTTGGGTAGTGTCAAGTGTCAGAATTGTTTATAGAGAGAAAAATAAATATGCATTTTAAAATTAAAATCAAAATTACCTGTCTGTTTTATTGTTACATTATATATAGGTACATTATCATTTAATAAATTATTTTATATATGTATACATGGTAAATTCCTCTCTATATTACTGGAGGCCTGGATGGGATTGATTGTTCCTTACCTTTCATCTTTGGATATTATATTTGGAATTAGTATCTGAGATATGATTAGCATCTCAATGAGTATATTTCAGATTTTTTAATAATAGATGCTTTATATCATTAGGTTCCATTTGGTCCCTCACTGGAGCCATGCTGTATGCTGTTTATATTGTTATGATTAAGAGAAAAGTAGACAGAGAAGATAAGTTGGATATTCCAATGTTTTTTGGTAAGAATATGTTTAACTTGTGAGGTTGTTTACTTTCAACTCATGGTTTTGCTTTTGCAGTTTGGAGGTGTTAGGAAAGCTTTTCCTCCATGTATGTGATTATCTCAAAAACAAAAAATCCTCTTTTGAAGGTTATTAAGTTCATTCTCGTGTTTTTGTCTTAACGTTGTCCTGTGGTGGTGGATATATTACCTTAAGGCATGGTCAAGAAAGGAGCTTCTCCTAACATCATTTTTTGAATCAGTGTCTTCAGACTGTGGGTTGAAAAGATTGATAGGCCAGAATTATGCAACTGTGCAAGTATAAGAGTTTGTCTGCTGTATTATTCATTTGCCACTGCTGAATTATTGGAAACATAGGATTGGGAAAACTGCCAACCAACTGATATGTGCTTATTTTCACTAAAATTTGTGGGCCATCTAAAAGCTTTCAATTTGCACATTATCATTTAAGTTACATTTTTTATGACATAGATTTTCAAATTACTCAAATACATTTTTCTGGCATCAATTCTTAGATCCAAGTAAATAAAACATATGGTACTATTTTCAAACTTTGCTTTGCCTAAAGTCTACTTCGTTAGGAACCTGGAATAGATGTAGAATAGGAAACAGCTGGCTTATTATATTCCAAAATCTATTTGAAAATAAGTGAAGAAGCCTGTGGAGGGAGTGCATAGTGCAGCTGGCAGAGCATCACCAGACCTGAAAGTTCACTGTTCTATGATCTTCTGTGAAGTTTTCATCTGATAAATAAGATACTAGGTAACTTGAGTGGCTCCAAGTCTGGCTTAGGGACTGTGGAGAGTCATAGGAAGGGTAGAGGAGGTGAAAAGTCTTGGAATCCTTCATAGTTTCCACTAGAATGTTTCTTTTTTGTTTTTGTTTTTGTTTTGTTTTGTTTTGTTTTGCCAGTCCTGGCTCTAGAACTCAGGGCCTGGGCACTGTCCTTGGGCTTTCTCAAGGCTAGCACTGTACCACTTGAGCCACATCACCAGTTCTGGCTGTTTCTATGTAAGTGGAATTTCTTTGTATGAGGAATTGAACCCAGGGCTTTGTGCATGGTAGGCAAGCACTGTACCACTAGGCCATGCTCCTGGCCCTCCACTAGAATGTTCTATGGTGGTCTTTTTGCATTACATTTAGTTTGTTGAAAGACAGTGTAAATACTTGAACCTAGTGGATCAACAAAAATGAGATATTTGAAAAGCAATCAGATTAATCATTTAAGTTCCATTTAAATTCACAATTCAAGAAATACATATTTGAAAAAAACAATTTTAATGCTATTTTACTTTTAGAATCCTATAGCATTCCATTTGAGATACCTTTTCCATGTTTTACATAAAGAGCTGTTATTAACCCTCATAAGACTTAATGAGGCATCCTAAATACTGGCTAACTATGTTTAGGTGATGTATTTAGGTGAAGTAGAAAATATATGTTCTTTTTTTTCTTTTCTTTTTTCTTTTTTTATTAAAGAATTTATTAACGTTGATTTTTACATGCTATTTCAAATGTCATGTTTAACAACCAAGTGTTCAAGGAAGGAATCTCTATATAATCACTGTCTAATTTTTTGTCTAAGGAAAGCCTATAGTTACTTACATGAATCTTTTAGCAGATCTGTGACATTTAACTATATAGAAATGCAGAAAAATTATACAATTATCTTTTGTATCTTTACAGTTACCTGAATATAACCATATATAACAATATCTATAATAATGGCCAACTTTACCAAACACCTTGTATGTTCTAGTCAGTTTTTATAAATATTTAATCTTACCTGTAACCTAATTAGATACTTATTTTATATTTATAGAATGGATAAGTAAGACCAAGAAGTTTTGTGTTTTACATAATATTCACAGTACCTGTAAAGCAGCATTGGGTTGGGACCCAAGGCAGACTGTAGAGCACAATATAGTCTCTTATGAGTACTCAGTCTGTACTTAGTGCCTGTGTTGAATAGATGTTTGTGTACATGTGTTGTCTCTCCAGTGTTTTAGGCACTCTATAAAGAATTTGATTTTAGAACCTTCCTCCAGTATTTCTGTTCCTATTATATAGCACACCTGCTTCAAATGTAAAATGAGTAGGATGAGAGAACAAGCAGTCTAATTCCTCACAAGTAATTTATGCTGAATACAAAATTACACAGCTACCAATTAATTATTTAAATAACTGACTTTAAGTGATTTATTCCATAGTAATTTGCTCCCATACAGTGTGGAAAGTTGAAGCTAAAAATCAATGATTATTCCATCTTTGATGATATGTTTTTCTATTATTGAGCTGTTAGTAAGACTAACTTTAAACAATGTAAGTTCTAGTGAAGGAAACCTGGTTGGAGCCCTTTGTGTAAATGTAATATTTCTAATCATAATAAGTTAGAAATTTGAAATCTTTGAAATAAGCCACAGTTTCAATTTTTGTCTCTTATCATATTTAGGTTTTGTGGGCCTGTTTAATCTGCTGCTGTTATGGCCAGGTTTCTTTTTACTTCATTATACTGGATTTGAGGACTTCGAGTTTCCCAATAAAGTAGTGTTAATGTGCATTATCGTTAATGGCCTTATTGGAACAGTTCTCTCGGAATTCCTGTGGTTGTGGTATGTATTATTTATTCTCCTATGATTTATTGATTATTGACATTTGAATAGTTTGTGTTTTTATTTCTCTTGTCTTTTGATGGTCCATCCTGTTCCACATGCACACACACTCATAATGAATATATTAACTGCCTTAGAGGAAGACTTTGTTTTTTAACTCCTAAATACTCAATGTAAAGGTAGGAAAACATAAAACCCTATCTGAAGAGCAAGCTAAACAAAAGAACTGAGTGTGTCTCAAGTAGAAGGAGCTCAAAAATGCCCGTTGAATAAATGAATAAATATACATATATGTATGCCTGAATACTAATGTTTTAAATTTGTGGACATAACTTTAATATATTAATCTTTATAGAGTGCTTTCTGTATTTTATGTAATGTTTTCCTTCAACTAAACAAGGTGATATGTAGAATGATATGCAGAATTTGAAAGCAACACTGATAGTGTTGAAATGAATGGGACACTGGTGGCTCGCACTTGTAATCCTAGCAACTCAGAAGGTTGAGATCTAAAGATCATGGTTCAAAGCCAGCCTGGACAGTAAAGTCTGAGAGGCTTTTAGCTCTAATTCACCAGAAAGCCAAAAGTGACACAATTGCCCAAAGTGGTAGAGCATTAGTCTTAAAGAAGAAAGAGCTCAGGGAAAACACCCAGGCCTCGAGATTAAACACCATGATTGACATTAATTAATTAATTAATAAAATTCGGTTAGGGTAGGTATTGGAAATGTGGAAACCAATAAAGTAATATTCTTCAAAATACTAAGTTCTATTTTTACTATTCTAAGCTAAATGAAAACAAAAATGTTACATGTTGGCTTATCACTTAAAGGTATTAACCTGTTGTTGTTGTTTTTTGTATTTTTTTTCTTTTTTTACTAGTCCTAGGCTTGAACTCACGGCATGGGCACTGTTGCTGAGCCTCTTTGTATTTAAGCTAGCACTCTACCACTTGAGCCACAGTGCCACTTCTGGCTTTTTCTGTTTATGTGGTAATGAGGACTTGAAATCAGGGCTTTGTGCATGCTAAGTAAGCACTCTGCCACTGAGCCACACTTCCAGCCCTTAACCTAAAGTTTTATTGAGAGACCAAGTATCATTTTAAAACCTTAAAACTTCTGCTCAACTATTTCTTTAATGAAATAACTATATATCCTAAGTTGAATAACAGTTGTAAATAAGTTTCAAAAACAGCATAAAGTACTTTGAACTTTTTATATTTATATACTTGTATTTTGACATTTGAAACAAAACTTTGGAATCATCTTTACTATTGTTTTTGTGACATAGCCCATCTTTTTAAATTCTTGATTGTCTTGAGCCTTTAATGTAGAATTGGAATGCTGTACTGAATATTTTTCTTTCATTGTTACAGAAAATTATACCTCCATTTTCTCTCCTCTCTCTTTTCTTAGGGGCTGCTTTCTTACCTCCTCATTGATAGGCACACTTGCGCTAAGCCTCACAATACCTCTGTCTATAATAGCAGACATGTGTATGCAAAAGGTAAGGCAAACTATTTGTTAGATGTTTCAGGTATAGCATAGCTTTGAAACAGACACAGTGGGCTGGGAGCATAGCCTAGTGCCAGAGTGCTCGCCTAGCATGCCAAAGCCCTGGGTTCTCTTCCTCAGTACCACTTGCATAGAAGAGGCCACAAGTGGTGCTGTGGCTCAGGTGGCAGAGCAACTAACCTTGAGCAAAAAGTGTCCAAGGACAGTGCCCAGCCCCTGAATTGAAGGACCAGGACTGGGGGGGGGGCGGGAAACAGAGACGGTAAAGGTTAAATTATACAAATCAATAATTTTCAGATCTCTAGAGTATAGAAATGTAAAAGGCACCGAAATGATACATAATCTGTACTTCTAGGTTAAGGGCAATATCTTCTATGTTGTTCTTTATAGTGTTTGCTTGTTTTCCATATATCTAGGGTAGGTCATTATGTGGAACAGGTGATAAATTTTGCCACAAAATGATAGTATTTTGGCATCTTTGATAAGTTCAGAGGTTCCTTATCGCTATGCTCACTATGCTAGTCTATGTTAGTCTAATTATCTGTAAGTCTGGCAATAACTACTGGCACTGAAAATACTGCAAAAAAGAGAATCTGTTTTCCTGAAGCAGTCCATAAGAGAGCAGTTTCTTCATCTTAGGGGAAGTAAAGAGTGGTTCCTTTGCCTAATGCTGAAGATGGAGTAGAGCACTTGCCAATCAGCGTTTATAAGCTTTCAACATGTAAGAATTAGGCAGTAAAAGTTCATATGTGTATTTGGCCTGGTATAATTTGAAGAGGAGTATACTTGAAAACTTAGCAGTTTATAATATGTACAACTAATAGTCTCATTTTTTTAAAGCAGTTTTAAGTATGTTCGGTTTTGAGGATAAAGGTAAAATATTTCCATAGGATATATCCTATTTATTTAAACATAATTTTTGGCCAGGCACTTGTGGCTCATGTTTGTAATCCTTGCTTCTTGGGAGGCTTAGCCTTGGGATTTTGGATCAGAGGCAACCTGTGCAAAAAAAAGTCCACAAGACTCCATCTCTACCTTACCAGCAAAAAGCCAGGCTGGAGGTTATGGTCCAAAGTGAGAGCACTCCAGCTGAGGAAACAGCAAGTTCAAAGCCCCTACCTTTAAGCTCAGTATTGGAAAAAAATAATGTGTTGCTGTGTCTACACTATTCAACACTACTAACCATTCCAAGAGGAAGAAAATTTTATGATTTGTCATTAATTTGATAAATACATGAAGATTTTTTTCCTTTTTTTGGTGCTAATTCTGTGGTTATTAACTATTCTCAAGTATATTTCTTGATTCTGGGACATTTAAAAGTTTTTAATTCATTTTATCTTATTTTTTTATTATAATTAATAGAAGGGTTACATAATATTCGCCAGATAGAAGGTGCATTACTTAATCGTTGATACCCCTTCTCATGTTTTTGTCCCCATTTCCCTCCCACATTAAAAGTTTTTATATATGAATGTACCAGAATCAGGAAATCCACTTGAAAATAGTTAATAACCACAAAGGAGGAAATGGGCAGCGTAGTAGTGTACACACAAATGCTTCATTATAGATATCACTATTTTTAATGTGCTTGACCTAATAAATGCTAAGTATGCCTTTTTTGACTTCTCTTTAGCAAGCAAGCTCTATTGTTGTTGATAATGTAGGCAAATGGAATTTTAAGATAAAATTGCAACTCCTTGTATTTAATTATGATAATATGCATAATAATGTCAATGTTTAGTGTTAGCATCTTGGTGTTTTAATATATTCCTGCTGGTTTTCATAGGCATAAAACTTACATTAGAGGGGAAAATTGCTTTAATGATGGTTTTGAGAATTATTTTATTTTGTTTCTAGGTGCAGTTTTCTTGGTTATTTTTTGCAGGAGCTATCCCTGTATTTTTTTCATTTTTTATTGTAACTCTTCTGTGTCATTATAATAATTGGGATCCTGTGATGGTAGGAATCAGAAGAATTTTTGCCTTTATATGCAGGAAACACCGAATTCAGAGGTAAGGTTAGTTTCTGTATAGTTTTTTTTTCTTTTTTTAAAAAATAATGTTTGCCAAGTAAATAGAGAATCATATGCTGACCACACTTTTAGGAATCTTACTGAGTAATTATTGAATCAGTTATTACTTATCTGTGTTGTTATGGAAAAAAGTAAGTTTAGATCCCTTGGGTGATAATATACTAGATACTCTTTCATTGCTAATATTTGACAAAGAGTATTGTGGTTCACAGGTAAAACCAAAGGGCTTCCTGTTTTTCTAAAATGAATTTAAGTATAAAACCCTTCACTGAAATAAAAAACAAAACAAAAAACCTTCACTGGTTTGAATACAATTAACAATAAATATGCTAATATTGCCTCCTATTTTCTATTTTACTTGTCTTTTTCTAGGATAAATTAACTATATAAAATGTTTTCATTATGATATCTACATACATGAATATTATGTACTTTGATCTAAGTTACAATGTCTATATTACTTAAAAAAAATCCTGGGCTTGAACTCAGGGCCTGGCCACTGTCCCTGAGCTTTTTTTGCTCAAGGCTAGCACTCTACCACTTTGAGGCGCAGCTTTATACCGCTTTACTTTTGGTTTTTTCTGTATATGTGGTACTGAGGAATGGAACCCAGGCTTCATGTATGCTATGCAACACTCTGCCACTAAGCCACAGTCCCAGTCCATATTACTCTTTCTTAATTCTCTTCTTTTTATCAGTTTTCAGTGGATTTCATTAATATATATATATATATATATATATCTCCATCATATTTACCCCCATCAGCCTCTCCTGTCCTCCTGCTGGTTCTTCTCCCAAGCAGTCCTTTCTGTAATTATGCCATGCTGTTATTATTGTTATTACATTATTATTTCCAGATTATGAGCAAAAACATATATTTGTCTTTTTGAACATGGCTTATGTCTTACTACATGATGAGTTCCAATTACATCCATTTCCAACAAATCGCCTTCATTGCCGAATTGTGCTTTTGTTTATTTGTGCTACTTTTTAAAATCTATCATTGATTCAGTTATTGTATACTTATATTATTTTAATAGCTTGGTCTTTTAAAAATGTCTTCTTTTTGAAGGAAAGAGCTTTGTACCATTAGATTAGTTCTACTCACTACCAATATGGATTTGTGATCGCATAGCTTCAGTTAGTGAAATTGATCTTTTTTGTATTTCCCATGACCTCTAAAGCTTTCCTCAACTGTTACTTTTTCCCTCCTCAAGAGTACCTGAAGACAGTGAACAATGTGAGAGTCTCATTCCTATGCATGGTGTTTCTCAGGAGGATGGCGCCAGCTAGCTATTGTCCACAGTTCAGGTTTGTATGTGAGCCTGTATTAGTGTTGCATAGCATTCTTATTCTAGTAAAATTCAAACACTGAATTGATTTTCCGTAAGTGGTTATTCAAGGGCTCTATAGCGAAAAGGCAATACAGTCTCGAGTCAAACCTGCCTGGATTACAATTCTCTGATTTCTTCCCCTGCTGGCTCAGGAATTCTTGATTCTTAACCTATTTATTTCTCAGTTTTCTTATTTGTAAAAATTACCCTAGAAACATAATCAGGCATTACCATAGAACCATACACATGAGGTTGTTAAAAGTATTTAACATTTCAAAATATGTACAGTAGTGCCAGTAGTGCCAGACTCTAGAAAGTTTTGACTGTTTTTATTCATGTTAAGGCTCATCCTTTTTTTGGGTGGGGGGGAGGTTATGGGGCTTGAACTCTGGACCTGGGCTCTGACCCTGAGCTCTTCTGCTCAAGGCTAACACTCTACTACTTGAACTACAGATTTCTGATTTTCTGGTAGTTAATTGGAGATAAGAATCTCACAGATTATCGTGCCCAGGCTGTCTTTGACCCGAGATCCTCAGATCTCAGCCTCCTGAGTAGCTAGGATTACAGGCAAGAGCCACTAGTACTCGGCTTCATCATTTTATTTAGTGATATAGTATAGAAAACATTTTTTTCTCTTTGTAAAGTAAGAAGCTATAATGTTTTAGCATATCCACTCTTTTCTCTGTGTGTTTGTGTGTGCGTGTGCGTGTGTGTGTGTGTGTGTGTGTGTGTGTGATGTAACTGACATAGTGGGAACCCTTATTCTCTTCGTGTTTGGTTTTTTTTCCATATATTTTTATTGTAATTAATAGAAGGGTTACATTATATTCACCAGATAGAAGGTGCATTAATTCACATATACTTATACCCTTTCTCATGTCTTGGTCCCCATTTTCCTCCCCTCCCCACCCCCATTCTCTTTGTTTTTTCACTTAACATCTCAGGAACATATTTCCATGTTTTAAATTTTAAGATAGTATATTAAAAATACTATCATTTTTACAGAAAAGAAAGAAGATATAACATTTAATGTGGTTTGCTAATGATGTCTTTCTGTGATACCAATTTAGGCAATTTCTGTTGAAATGTTTTCTAATTGGATATAGGGTTTTTTTCCTATGTACAGAGGAGTTACAGTTATATTCATCAGGTAGTGGGTACATTACTTCTTGAATATTGTTACCCCTTACCCCTTCTCATGTTTTTCTCCCACTTTCCCTCCCTCACCCCCTCCCACTCATCTTGTTTTTCCCTTACCTTCCCTTTTTCAAATAAACTATATATAATATACCAGGTGCCAAAGTCAATTACAATAACAACATGAGATAAACATCAAGGGGAAAATAGAAAAAAAATAGTTCCTGCCCCTTATCAAACATTGTGTAACTCCTGCCAACTTCTTGTTTTTGTTTTTGTTTTAATTGTCATAATGTATAGAAGGGTTACAGTTACATTCGTCAGGTAGTGGGTGCATTACTTTTCATGCATTGATAACCCTTCTCATGTTTTTGTCGCTGTTTCCCTTCCCCTACCCCCTCCCAATCATCTTGTTTTCCCCCTTCCCTTCCCTATTTCAAATAAACACACAAACATATATACAATATACTAGATAACAAAGTCACATACAGTAATGACATGAGATTTATCATAGTGGGGAAAAAGAGAAAAGAAATAACATAGTACATTAAGAACAACAATATTCTGCCAACTTCTTATACTCATTTTGGCCTTGAAGCCTAGTTTTCATTATCTTCATGGTAAATTTACCTCTAATCCAGGACTAATTACATTGGCTTTAAATTTTTCTTTGGTAAATTGTTTTGTAGTACAGTTTTTATTGCTGTGGTACTTATTCATGCACATGGTTTGAACTCTAGCTCTGTAAGACTTTGTATACAAAGCATCTACTTTGCTCTGCTCTGTCCTTTGCTGTCCATTCTCCTTTCATTCTTTTCCTACCTGGAGGAAGCCAGTTTAAGCTCTTTGCTGAAGCTTTTGGTATTTGCCTTCCTGCCTCTTCCTCATCTCTTTATAGGTATGATAATACCTATACTTCTGTTTCTTGACTCGTTAGAGGTAGGCATTTTCAGTTGACTTTTAACAAAAATGCATGAGGATTTCTATTCTTTCTTCATATGCTTTCTTCCCAACCCCAAATCATTCCTGTACTCAATCATTCCTGTAAAGTCAATAAGTAATCCTGGATAGATCTGTACTAGGGAATTACATTTCTATGACTGAATAAGAGCTAATTAAGAAGGAATCATCTGGATTCAGCCTGATATTTCCTCAGTTGGGAGCCTCCTCTCATTCTGTATAGAGAATAATCCTCAAATCTTGTAGAAGAAGCATCTGGTCAACTATCATAAGAAGGTGAGGGCACATGGTTGCTTTTCTACACTTTATACCCATCTTCCTGTTTTGACTTATTTTTCACTTTCCCTTACAGAATTATCCAGTTTCTTCATTGCTAAGGACTGACTGCTATTTTGTTGTCTCTCTGTTCTTTGTCCATGTGATTTATTCCTTTTAAGAAATATCAGCCAGGTGTGAGTAGCTCAGGTCTCTATTCTTGGCTATTCTGAAAGCTAAGACATGATGATCTCAGTTTGGAGACAGCCTGAACAGAAGGTCTGTGTGATTCTTATTTCCAATTAACCAGCAAGAATGCTGGACAGGAGGCATAAATCAAGTAGTAGAGTGCCAGTAGATTAACAAAGCTAACTGAAAGCATGAGATTCTGAGTCCAAGTGCCAGAATTGGCCAAAAGAGAGAGAGAAAGAAGAAAAATCTTTTGTCCCTTTACTGAGGCTTTGAGGAAGAAATGGGACTAAATAACATGTTAGTTCCTTATCTTTTAGTTAAAAACAACTACTGTATAAACTATCCTAGCATAATATGCATCCTTCCTATAGTCACACTCAGGCCCCTTCAGGCCATGAGTGTGTGAGTAGTTTGGGAGGGGAACCTAGATCAAAGGAGATGGCAAAGACTGGGCAAGATGGAGAAGAGTAGAGTTCTGTGGAGTGTGGCAGGTTGTGCAGGGTTCTTTGTCTCTACAGGGTTAATAGTGAAATGGAATATACTAGGAACAAAGCTAATTGACAGTACCCAATCTTTTAAAAACGTTTTTTATACTTGGTTGATTGTTCAGGGGACTACAATCTGATGGATGTGTCCATTTATGTGTACAGTGCATGTTGATGTGAGTCACTTCTTTATCCCTACCAGTCACATCAAGTTTCCCACTTCCTTTTTACATGTGTTCATTGAGTATTGTGACTACATATGTCCACCATTCCCTCTTCCACTTGTCTCCCCCCTTCTATTCACTTGCCCTCATTCAAAACATATTTCAGCTTTCTGATATTATTTTATTAAAACTGACTATTAATTGTTCAAAGGATTTATACCATGAATTTTTACTTCTGTAGTTACTGTGCTTCACTCAACTTGGTTATGTAGTATTTGTATATGCCCCTGTGTATGCTTACTTGAGAGTTTATATTTGGGGACTGAAAACATATATGAGGTGAAACATGCACACTTTGTCTTTCTGAGCCTGGCTTACTTTATTTGGTATGGTTTTTTTTTCCAGATCCATCTGTTTTCTTGCAAGTAACATAATTGCATTCTTCCTGATAGCTGAATAATATTATCCTATTGTATGTGTGTGTATATGTGTATGCATGTGTGTGGTGTATGTGTATAAATTATATATGCGCATAAATAAAATGTGATATATGTGTTATACATGTTATATATATATATATTATGTGATATATATATTGTGATATATGCCACATTTTTTGATCCATTCATTCATTATAGGGCACATGAGCTTGGCTATTGTGAGTAGTGTAGCAATGAACATGGATGTTTAAGTGCATTTATTGGTCCCTCTTGCAGTCTTTTGGACAAATGCCCAGTAGTGGAATTGTTGTATTATAGGGCAACTCTAGGTTTATTATTTTTTTTTAGGAATCTCCATATTGATGTCCACAGTCACTAAACTAATTGACATTTTCACCAGCAATGTATTAGGATTCCTTCTTTCCTACATCTTCACCAACATTTGTTGTCTGTATTTTTATGACGATGATTCTGACTAGAGTAAGAGGAAATCATAATTTTGGTTTGCTTAACAATTCTTTTATATCCAGGATCATTTCCTCATGTATGAGCATTTCATCTGAGAAGTGTCTGGTTAGCTCCTTTGTCCATTATTGATTGTGTTATTGATTGTTTTGGGTTTTAGTTTTTTATACTCCTTGTATATTATGATTATTAGATCTTGTCAGCTGTATAGTTGATAAAGATCTTTTTCTAATCTATTGGCTGTCGTTTTAGCTTTGTGACAATGTTGTTTTAGCATTATACAATCCTATTTATCAGTTCTTCTATTCTGAGATTAAATTCCGTTCAGGAAGTTCATACCCATGCCAATAAATTGTAGTGTTTTCCCTACTTTTTCTTGTAGTATTTTCAAGGTTTCAAGTTTTAGGTTAGAGTCTTTGATCCATTTTGAATTGGTGTTGGTGAGAGATAGGGGCCCAGTGTCAGTCTTCTTTCTGTGGACATGGTGTCCCCAGCAACATATGTCAGAGAGGTGATCCTTTCTCCAATGCTGTTGTACAGTTTCAAAGTAGTATTAATGGTCAGTCTTTGACACATTGGTATGGATCCTCTATCCTAAGTGCTTAATAACGCCTCAGTTCCAAGAATGCGGTCATTAATAATATACACTATTAAATATGTTCAATATTAAGATAATTTACTTTTAAAAAATGTAAGTTCTAGAAAATTAAACAGGTAAAAATTATAACAAATACTCTTTTTTTTATAGCTTGATGATGGAATACATTATACAGCGAAGAGACAATCTGGCAAGATTTTGTAGAAAAATGTTTCAGTGCCTAGTCTGAAAAATAACAGTTTCAGTTCTTTGAAACTCTAAAATATATTTTTCTCATGTCTTTTTTCTTCATTTTCATAATGAAGTCCTTTGCTATATAGCTATGAGTATATCACTACAGTTACAGGAAGTTCCAGTCCACAGTCCATTGATATGACCAACCTGCCTTACATATCTCAAGGAATTCAGTTGATGAAATTATTTAAACTAATCAAGGAATAAAATCCTAATGTTTGAATGACTATTTTCACA
Source organism: Megascapheus bottae (assembly GCF_031878675.1). NCBI lineage: Eukaryota > Metazoa > Chordata > Mammalia > Rodentia > Geomyidae > Megascapheus > Megascapheus bottae. The sequence goes on along the minus strand of NC_143520.1, from coordinate 43,507,097 downwards.
TACTTGTTAAATGTTGGACTATATTATGTTTCAAGGAAATCATGTAAATGCGTAGATCAGTTTTTTTGACAGGCAAAGAAATATTCAAGCTGCATGTGGTAGGTACGGATTACAATCTGTGCTTTGAGAATATTGCAAAACAACTACACAGGAAAAGTTGTAACTTGAGTAACACTGTGTTCTTGGAGATTTGCTGGAATTTAAAAAATAACAAATATTTGAGAGAAATGTGGTACCTTACACTATGTATACTATGTTATTCTTTCATAGCATTAGGTGCCTTGTATTTTAAAAATGTAATAAACCATGACAAATTTTTAAAGGGGATGTATTGTAAAATGAAAAATTATGTATTTCTAAAGGCTGTATTGATGTAAGTTTAATTCATAAAGCTCTGTTTAACTTAGAGTTTTAAAGAAATATTCTCTTCAATTAAGAAATTTTCATAATGGAATGATTTAAATTGAAGTGAAAAGTATTATTAAAATAAAATGTTTATATATGTATTTGTGTATTAAATATGTATCAAGTAATTTTGTATTTTTGCATATAAATATGTCAAATTACTCTTGAATGCTTCTTCTTTAAATAATTTTAGTTTTAGTTTTCATAAGTACATTTTTACTAGTTAAAATATCATAAAACCAAAGCAAGAAGGGATTAAAAAATGCATTTGAGCCAGGTGTTGGTATAATCTTAGCTACTCAGGAGGCTGAGATCTGAGGATCATAGTTTGAAGCCAGCCCAGACTGAAAAAACCATGAGACCTTTATCTCCAATAAACTACTCAAAAAGGTGGAATTGGTTCTGTGGCTCAAATGGTAGAGTGATAGCCTTGAGTAAAATAAGCTCGGGTATAGTGTCCAGACTCTGAGTTACAGCACCACAAAACAAGACAAAACAAAAAATAAATGCGTTTGAATTTTTCCTGTACTGAGATTAAATTAAGTATAAATTATTTGTGATGTGACTCCTAAATTTGGGTCTTGTGTATATCTAGTGGTTCCTGAGCTCCTGGACTTGTGTTCTCAGTGAGCCTTTTACCCAAGATCCACTGGCTTTTATTTATTTTTTATTGTATTTTATTGTCGGGGTGATGTATAAAGTGGTTACAGTTACATTTGTCAGGTAATGGGTATATTACTTCTCGCATATTGATACCCCTTCTCATGTTTTTGTCCCTCTTCCTTCCCCTACCCCTTCCCAATCATCTTGTTTCCCCCTCTTCCCTTTTTCTATTTCAAATAAACAAATAAACGTATATACAATATACCAGGTAACAAAATCAGATACAGTAACTGCATGAGATTAACCATAAGGGGGAAAAAAAGAGAAAAGAAATAACTTCTCATAAGTACATTAAGAACTACAATTAATCATGATCCTTTCCCTTTTCAAATTTTCTGAGAATAATTGTCTTACAAATTTGTTAGTCAGAATTTTAAAAATTCTCTCTGTGGGGCTCTGCCTCAGTTTATTCTGTTTATTCAAGTTGCTTTGGTGTTAACTATAAGTCTAAAATGAAGTTCAGCCTACCCCCTCCCTTTTTTTTTGCCAGTCCTGAGCCTCAATCTCATTGCCCCTAGCCTGAGCACTGTCCTTGGGTTTTTTCAAGGCTTGTGCCCTACTACTTGAGCCACAGCGTCACTTCCAGCTTTTTCTATGTATGTGGTACCGAGGAATCGAACTTGGATCTTCATTCATGCTAGGCAAGCACTCTACCACTAGGTCAAACTCCTGGCCCCAGCATTACCCCTTTCTTTCTACTCTCCCAGTTTTTCCTTTCAAGTTGTATAGTGCATTTTCAGCATCAGTAATTTTCAAGCTAAAAATAATGCCGGTTTATTATAGTTTTGACCTGGTCAGCTTGGCAGGATAAAGTCATATAAAGATGCACACTGCTAAGGCAATTTTAATTAGAAAGGACATAGGTAGCTTTTCAATTACTCATAGATTAGTTTTGGTTGAAGTTTACCTCAATGTTTCTAGTTTTCTGTTCTTGCAGTTTGATAGTTCACAAAGATCTTTCACAATTTACAGAGTAAACTGATTGCAGCAGTAGACATGAGACTCACAGTTTAAATTAGTCTGTAAATATGGTATGAAAGAAGGTTGAACTTGGTAGTGTTGACATCATATATGGACTGTGCTGCACTCAGGACTGGAACTGATTAGTTCAGAGGCCACAGCTGCTGGTAGGACTTCTTTCCCAGGCTGCTTGGTCTTTGATAAGACCTTCCTTAGGAAGAAGCACCTTAAAGCTGGTTAACTGGTGCTCCACTCACCCAGTCATCTGCATGTTATCTATCTTCTCAAGATTTTGCATGTCAGTAATTGCATAACATTGCACAGTGAGCTGCTAAGGACCTCTGCACTTTGTAGTTAAGCATTCATCCTCTTGAGTAGTCCAAGTTTTAGAAGTCAGTCACTGTCACTTATACCTGTGATCCTGTCCACTGGGGAGACAGAGGGAGCAGGATTACTGAGTCCAGGAATTTGGAACCAATCTGGAAAATTAAAAGAGAGATGGTGTCTCTTCAAAAGAAGAAAAGTACATGATCAATTCCTTTCTGCAAGTTAGCCCAAACTAAATAACCAGGCTTTACTTAGCAGGTCTTTGGAGATTTAGGGAGAAGTCATACCCACATCCTGCTAATGCCCTTTCTTTCAAGCAAGATTGACTCTAATTCTGTTTCGCTGAATATGAAGACAAACGTAAGGATTTTGATAATTGGTTTTCATTATTTGCCTTTTCTTCCAGTACATATTTTAAATCCCTTTATTGCACAGTGTTGCAAATTATGACTGATTGAAGGAAGTCTGTTTTGTTGCAAAGACTTTTCTGTTAGATGAGCACTGGAATCTCAAGGGCAACAAAAGTGAAAAATGGGGCAGCTTTAAAAGTGCTTAGAAATGTAACAATGAAATCTTCTTCCTCCCAAATAACTAATGTAAGTTAATAAAAAAAATGCTTAGAGGATTGCTTTTTTCTTTCCCTTTATAGTGCCTTTAGGTGTGTACAGTGTTCTTATTTATTCCTTAAAATATTTTCTTAAATTGAGATATGGCTTCTGTCAGCCTGACATAATTAATTCTTACATAAAACTAATTTTTCCTCTGTCAGTTGTAAATAAAGTTTATCATTTTTTTTTGTAGAATTAAGTTCCCAAGATCAAGCATGAATGTTCTCAAAAGTATACAGCCCTGGGCTGGGAGTGTGGCCTAGTGGTAGAGTGCTTGACTAGCATGAACAAAGCCCTATGTTTGATTTCATAATACCTCAATACATAGAAAAGGCTGGAAGTGGTGCTGTGGTTCACGTGGTAGATCACTAGCCTTGAGAAAGCTTAAGAACAGTGCTTAAGCCCGAGTTCAAGCCCCAGGACCAAAAAAAAAAAATTATAGAGCTAAGAAATGAGAATTACTTGAAATTTGTACACTTAGGTAAAATATTGAATTGCTGATTTTTAAAATGGTACATGATTGGATCAAGAAGATGTCTTTCTCTTGCCATTAGAGGTGAAGATTACCTAAGAAAGTATTTATTTTTTTAACTTGTATTTTAATTCTGACTTTTGATTATCTAAAAATTCAGTTTGTTTATCCTAAAATCTAGGCATCATTTTCATATCACTATGTTTAGAGACCCAGTGCTAAAAAAGAAAGAAAACTGCCATATATTCAATACACATTATCTGTTAGCATGCCGAAAGAAACAAGATGCAATATTTAAGAAAAACTTTACATATGAGAAAGCATTAGTACTCACTGGTTAGTTGTATTTGCCAAAATGTTAATGTAAAGTGGCAATTATCTCCAAGGACAGATGCAAATGCGATTTGATGATGCAAGTGCAATTTTTACTTTTAATGTTTGCAAGAGTGGGGTTTGAACTTAGGGCCTGAGCGCTGTTCCCTGCGCTCTTCATGCTCAAGGCTAGTGCTCTACTACTTTGATCCATGGCATCACTTCTGGATCTGGTAATTAATTGGAGATGTGTTTCATGGGGACTTTCTTGCCCAAGCTAGCTTTGAACCATGACCTTCAGATCTCAGCCTCCTGAGTAAAGAGAATTACAGGTATGAGCCACTGGTTATTATTATTATTATTGTTATTATTTTAACATAGTCTTACTTTTTGCTCAAGTTTGCTTCCCAGATAGCTGGAATGACTTGCATACCATTAAATAAGATGAAATCTTTCAAATACTTTGCCCTGGCTGACCTTAAATTGTAGTCCTCCCAATTTCAGCCTCTTGAATAGTTTGGATTATAGGAATGAACTCTGATTTTATTTTATTTTATTTTTTGCCAGTCCTGGACTTGAGCTCAGGGCCTGAGCACTGTCCTTGGACTTTCTCAAGACTAGAGCTCTGCCACTTGAGCCTCTTAGCACCACTTCCGGCTATTTTTTTCTATGTATATGGTCCTCCTGAGTGCTAGGCAAGCACTCTAGCACTAGGTCAAACTCCTGGCCCTGATTTTATTTTTAAGTTTGAGATTTGAGCAGAGAACCACTCAGTTGAAAATACTTCCTTCATGGGAAAGTAAAAGGTCCAAAGTGGAGATTGTGCAAATTAACTAATTTCATACAATTTTTAGTTTATAATTGCATTGTATTTGTGAGTCCTTTCTTAAGAGCTAGTAGGTTTTATTAACTTAGATCCCTTATGCTAAGCAGTTTGTCCTCTGCTACTTGGCTTTTTCTGTGCCTACTTTTAATTATAATAAGTAATAATAAAGTCAGTCATGTGAGAGAATCCATTAATTTCAGGGAGTCTTATTAATACAGGTAGAAAATTTCTTTTCCCAACTCAAAGTCTTATTTTTGGTGTAGGAAAAAGTAAAAAAAAAAAAAAAATAGGTTCTTTGTGATTGTTGTTCATAATGTACTATGTTATTTCTTTTCTCTTTTTTTCCCCTTATGGTTAATCTCATGTGGTTACTGTATCTGACTCTGCTACCTGGTATATTGTATATATGGTTATTTGTTTATTTGAAAAGGGGAAGGTAAGGGAAAAACAAGATGATTGGGAGGGAGTGGGGGAAGGGAAATAAGTACAAAACATGAGAAGAGGTATCAATGTGTGAGAAGTAATGTACCCACTACCTGATGCACGTAACTGTAACCCCTCTATACATTACCTGATAATAAAATTCTAAAAAAAAGTTAGGTTCTTGGTACATTTGTTTTACTTGGAAAAGCTTTACATTTATTTTTCTTGTGGAAAGATGCACTGTCAATCAAACCATGCCATTCAAAGCAAAATTTCACAGAGGACCATCATTGTCAGAATAAATACAGGATAAAACATATGAACTATTTTTTAATTATGTAAGCCAGGAAAAGGCTGAAATTCAAAATGGGAAGTACTTGTGCATTATTCTCATACCATTGTGAAGTTGAAACACTGCTCAGTGGAACACTGTTAGGTGGGTTTGTGCATATGTTGTGGCAAGCATGTGTGTCGTAACATGCATGTTCCAAGAAAGCTTCAGGGAGGCCCAGGCTGCAAAACAGTGGCTTTCAAACTTGAGCTCACAACAATCTGTCTCTCACTGGGCATAATAGATTGCTGAGCTCCATCTTAGAGTTTCTAATTCAATTTCTGGGGTGGGAGGAGGCCTGGGGATGTTATAGCCAAGGAATGCTGCTACTGGCTCAAGAATCAAAATGACTTATTACTTCTGAGGAACATGTATATATAAATGTATTGGGGATTGAATTCAGAGTCTGGGCTCTGTCCCTTAGCTTTTCTGCTCAGGGCTCTATGACTTGAGCCACAGCTCTACTCCTGGCTTTTTGGAAGTTAATTAGAAATAAGAATCTGTCAGGTTTGTCTGCCCAGACTGGCTCTGCTACTTTTTTGGGCCTGGGAGAAATGAGATGGAACTTGAATTGCCTAGTCAGGCACACCGTAGTGCTTGCTTGAACAATGCTGATCCTCTTTATCAGGACTCTTTTATTCTTAGCTGCAAAGTGGGCAGCTACACTCAATTGCTTTAAAACATTCCTCCCAGCTGTAAAAGTATGCGATTTCAGAAGTTCTATAGTTTGAGGTAGTGCCAAACCCCTTAATGAGTACTTAGTGCTTTATAAAGAGTGGGGATAATTGATCTTGCATAGACCACAGTTTGTTTTTATTTAAGAATTTGCTGTCTCGCCCTTTTAAAGTTTTCAGTCGTTTAATAAACAGTATTTAAGAAGTTAGACTTCAGTGTAGTTTGAATTTGTCAATTTTCTGGATGCTACATGTATCATATAGGCTTTTTTTTTTTTTTTTTTGGCTTGTCCTGGGGCTTGAACTCAGGGTCTAGATACTGTTCCTGAGCTTCTTTTGCTCAAGGCAAGCATTCTGCCACTTTACCCACAGCACCATTTCCAGCTTTTTCTGTGTATGTGGTACTGAGGAATTGAACCTAGGGCTTCATGCATGCTAGGCAAGCACTCTACCACTGAGCCATATCCCCAGCCTCAGATAGTGTCTTTAAAAAAATTGTCTTTAAGGATTTATACAAAGGATTTTCTATTTAACAGAGCCATTTATGAATATTTCAAGTTTCAAGGTGGACATTGCAGCTGGCAGTGTATTTCCCCCCAGAACTGGAATATCTCACCAGTATACTGAACATGATAGCAGTCAGGCTTCTACCAAGAAAACAAAACTTGATGGCTCAGGCACTGAAAGCACTGAGACAACAAGCAAGTGTTGAAGAGAAGGCTGTAATTCCTAGTTGTTTTGAGGATGGATCCTGGGAACCAGGAGGTATTGTTCACAAAACCCAAGGCCCAGCCACCAGAGGAGGGAGCAGCAGAACACAGCAAGGGAGAACAGGAGCCCAAGGCAGAAAAAGAGGGGAGAGGAAGAAGGTAGCTGGCTGTTCTATCTACCCTTCCATTGGCAGGATCTGCCTGGCAGCCACATTGGCATGGTTTCTTAGGACATACAACCCTCTGTTTTTGACTGCTCTAAATTAGAGCAGAATAGCAGATTTCAGGCACTGGTGCTAGAGAGGGGAGCATGCCATAAGAAGACTCACAGGTCAGCAAAAGAACATGCTTGCGAAGATGTCACAGTGCAAAAACTATTTTAAATCTCAGACAAATTTCATCAGGTTCACTCCAGAAAGTAGAATTAGGAGGAATCGCTTTCCTATTGTGGCCTTTGGTTTTGTTTTTTTCATTTGCACCTGGCTTGTTTTGTTTACTGTGTTGATTTTCCTCACCTAATTCCTGTTCTTTTCCCTTTCTTTCTTCCTTATACATTATACTAAAGGCGTTTGGGAAGGGTAAAGGTTTGGGCTTTTCTTTGAGAGATACAGAAGTTTGAACTTAGACACTCACACTTGCTAGTAGGCTCTTTACCAATTGAGTCATGGCCCCGGGATTTTTTTTTGTTTGTTGTTCATTTCCGGATAGGATCTCATCTTTGCCTGGGAGTAGCCTCAGATCTCAACCATCCCAAGCAGCTGGGATAGCAAGTATGAGCCACCACAACTGCTTCACTCATTATGATGGGGTCTGGTTCGTACCTGACCAGCCAGGTCCTAAAAAACAAGCCTCCTAATCTTTACCTTCCAAATAGTTGAGATGACAGACATGAGCCATCGTGCCCAGCTTAATATTGTCTTTTGAAAAACCAATCAAGGCCAGGAGCATAGCCTAGTGGTATAGTGCTAGCCTCTGAAGCACAAAACCCTGGGTTTGATTCCTCAGTACCACATACACAGAAAAGGCTTGGAGTGGCGCTGTGGCATTGAGCAAAAAGTACCAAGGACAGTGCCCAGGCCCTGAGTTCAAGCCCAACCACTGGCAAAACAAATTAAAAAAAAAACCAATCAAATGTAAAACTATAAATGACTTTAAAAAAGGCAAGATGGGAAATAATTTCTAAGAGGAAAATAGAGTCTGTTTTTACTACTTGAAACCTCTTTTAAAATGCTCCTCTGATGAATGTAGCTGTAACCCTTCTATACATCACCTCAATTTTAAAAAATTAAATGAAAAAAAAATGCTCCTCTGGTTATTTGTCACACCTAATTTAAGGACTTACTTACTGATCCTGTAGCATCATTGTTTAACAAGGGAAAGTGTTTTTAGAAAACACCTTTTGTTGGAAATGGGGTGAGCATATAATCTGCAAGCAGTCCTAGCCACTATGTTTTCCTAGTTAAAGCACTAGTGGCACAGCACCTCTTCCCTTTCAGAAGTGCCTCAGTTGAGACAATAAGTTATCTAACCAGCTTCATATAGTGATGTTTCCTGACAATTAGACCACTAACACATATTTTCTAGCTCGCAACCTATTGTCTTTTTTTTGCCAGTCCTGGACTTCAGCTCAGGGCCTGAGCACTATCCTTGGACTTTCTTAAGGCTAGAGCTCTACCACTTGAGCCTCAGCACCACTTCCAGCTTTTTTTCTATGTATGTGGTACCGAGGAATTGAACCCGGGTCTTCGTGCATGCAAGACAAGCACTCTACCACTAGGCCAAACTCCCAGTGCCACAACCTATTGTCTTTATACTAGACTTGAGTGCTTCCATAAAGGAAGTAATTGGCTTATAATACTGAAACTTTTCATTAGATTGCTGAATCCTGCCTTGAAACCATTTTCCTCCCAGAGTGTGGACCTCACACTGATGTGAGGTATCTCTTTAGAAATGGAATAAAAACAAGTGAATTCGGTTCTCTGCTGGCCATATCTCCACCCCTCTCCCCAGAAGGGCCATACACCAGGTCTTACTCTTATAGGAAAGGTAAGTTAAGCAAATATCTAGTTTTAAGCTGGTACATAGGGGAATGTCTAAGGCTAGCTTTATCTCTCAGACCCTAATAGCTGAAGAGTTCTAAAAGTCTTACCATGTATGTTACTTTCATAAAGATTAAGCTGGAGTTTTCATAGGCAAGTTCTTATGCCTTCCCATAGTAAGTAGTCTGTCAACTCTGGTGCAAACAAAGTAGTGATTCTTAGACCATCCTTAAATATTTCACACCATCCATGCTTCAAAAGTATAATGCATGGGGCTGGGAGTTTGTGGTAGAGGGCCTGCATAGCATGTTTGATTCCTCCGTACCCCATACATAGAAGAAAGCTGGAAATGGTGCTGTAGCTAAAGTGGTAGAGCTCTGGCCTTGAGAAAGCCCAATGACAGTGCCCAGGTCCTGAGTTCAAGGCCCAGGACTGGCAAAATAAAAGTATAATGTGAATATGCCCTTGAGTATTATTTCCAAACCAACCACTCAATCTTGTATGTATTGTCTGTCCTATAATGTAGATTTCCAACTCCTACCATTGTGTTTTCTGACACTCATTTTAGATCTAAGCACATGTGCGTGCGCGCACACACACACACACACACACACACACACCCTATAAACTTTCTTTTCACTCCAAGTCATGCTCCATGTTAGCACTCAGAAAGATGAATTTAGGGAACATTCCCCAAGCCAAACCAAACAAAACACAAAAAAATTATGGGACCATGATGAAGTAAGACATTTATGTGATCCCGTTTGGCTTTAGCACAGCATGTGATACCGGCTGTCCTCCAGACATGAAATTTGCAAAGAGGATACAACAGGTCCAAAGAGAATGAAGTCTCAATGACAGTTTTTCTGAGCCCTTGCTTGGTCTCTCAGTCTCTTCATATGCACATGTTTCCTTTTTGTGGAATGTGGTCAGAAAATGCTGACAAAGTGATGGAGGAAAGGTCAGGAATCTGCCTATATTTCTGGCTCATTTTGAGTTTTTGGTAGAGGCAGTGTAATTCTCTGGAGATTATGAAGAGTCTGAATAGATGGTGTGTTTTCCCAGCACAGATGGCAGATTAGAAGTGTTCTTTGTGTTTCTAATATGTGCAAAGTTATCTTTACCTTCAGCTTGTCGCATATTCTCCCATAGCATAATATTGATAAGCAGTTAAAAAATAATGCTTCCCATCCTTTTTAAATTAGATTTAGAAAAGGCGGCTTTGCAGTTGCTGTCAAAGTGCCTCTGAAGGCTCTGGGTTAATAGAAGCTGGAGGGAATGAGGCGGGGTGAGCCATTGGTGTATGAGAGGACATTGTTTGCTAGAAGACTTCCAGGTCTGCACTTTGCTACTGAACTTCGGCATATATATTTGTTTTGAACTGGAATTGCACCAAGTTGGATTTTAGTCGTGAGAGGAAAGTAAATTTAAAAATGTATGCTAGCTGGATTGTAAGTGGAAAAATTATCCTTGGCAAATGGATTGCAAATATGGAAGCAATAACTTTATGATATCTATAAAGCATTGTTTTTCTTTGGTGATATTTTACCCTAAAGGCATATTGGGTTTATCAAAGAACCAAACTGGATGGCTTCACACCTAAACCTGCAGGCAGAGAAGAGGAGACAGATTGAACTTTGAGCTATAGTTAATTTAGTAAGAATCTTTACCATTAGAAATAATTCTGTTCACATTTCCATTTTGCTTCCTTGGTGAAGATGTTAAATGTTCTTTGAAGTCTACCTTTAAAAACATCATAAATATATTCAGCAATAGCTCTCTAGCCAACTATTAATTCATCTCATGAATCTTTGTGTGTAAACCAACTATGTGCGAAGCTCCAGAGAATACATTGGTGAATGATGGATACAGTCTTCAGTCTTGGGAGTTTATGATCTTGTTTTGGGTGGAGGAGTATGTGAAAAGAAAACATACATAGAAACAATAGTCATGAACAGATTGCCACCACCGAAGACTGAAAGGAGAGGATGTCCATAGCCAATAGAAGCTTTATGCAGAAAGTGACATTGAAATGCACTGTGAAATCTGACTCAGATTTTATGAGCAGGTATTGGGAGGTAGGCAGAGACAGTAAACAACTTCAGAGGAGTATCAGAATTTGTGAGGGTTTGAAGAAAGGAAGTGGTCCAGTTTGGACATGGGAGGTGCAAAGGTTAAAGAGTAATGCAAGAAAAATAGTGTTAGCACAAAGCAAATTGCAGAGTATGTCAACCCAGGCAAAGTTAGAGTGTAATAAGAAAGTAGTCTTCAGGAACACCCCACCTTAGGTCTCCCATGTATAGCATTTCCCTTATGATTGACCAGTAGCTCTGCTTCAAGGCCTCTTTATTCTCTTTATTCTGAGTCTAGGCTGAGGAAGTATTTTTTTTTTTTAATCTTGGATGTCATTCTCAGATACTCTTTAAAAAAAAAAAACTTGGATGTCATTAATTACAGAGGAGGGAAAAGTGAACGAGGCCATGTGGTGTGAGAACTCTCATAACATCCTCCACAGAGAAGTGGCCTATGTTAAAGCTGCTTGCATTTCATTGGCTATGGCCAGTTACATAGGCGCTTGCCATCCCTGGGGAAGGAAAATGTAATCAGTCCTTTTACAAGAAAGGACATGGAGCAAATAGCCAAGCCACAGGCTAATGGAAGTCATAAATCTCTTGAGCTGAGATTAAGAATATCAGGGAATCTTCATCTTTCTTCAGAAGTAGGAGGCAAGCTTATCTGATGAGAGAAAGAGGTGAGAGTTTGAAGAGAGGCAAGAGAAGTCAGCGGAAAGTCAGTAACTATCTCAAATGTTTCTACCTGAATTTGGTTCTGCCATGGACCAGCAGGGGGCGCTAAGGTAGCACCTATGCTGATGGTTGGGCTCCCAGAATAAAACTGGCCCTAGTTGAATAGGATTAACCCTGCAATAGTTTGAGTGCTTCATTTATTACTTTTATAGTTGTGAAGCTTCATAGGAGGAGCTTTTAAGGTTTCTCTTTAATTATTAAGGCATCTACTTTTTTTTGAACTGCCAATTTCTATAGTCAAAATGGAATTAATTCCACAGAGTTTAAGGGAACTATTACCTCTTTATTGACTTCACTTGAGGAATAGATTAGAGATTAGGACAGAGAGGAGAAAAGACTCAGGAAAGAGGAAAGTACATTTGTAGCGTGACTGCCCGCAAAGGAAATCTCAGCATCCCTAGGCACAGGCCATATATAATGTTCAACACTGACCAATTGCTTTCCAGAGAAATTATAGTGAATCACAATCTTTTGAACCAATAATGGGTAAGTCTTATTTCTTCCTACTTCTGAAACTCTCACCCTTCCCAAAGGTAGCTTTAAACTATTTGCCATTCTGCCAGAGGAAATATGGAAGTTTGAAGTCACTTAAATTGGCCTCTCTGTCATGTGAAAGTGATATATTTTTTCAATTCTAAATCCTACTTTGACATTTCTTTCCATCCATAAATTAACTGTATGTACATACCCTTTGCCAATGGTCTTTTACTCATTAAATTGTTGGATCTCAATTTATGAGGTCAGTCAAAAAGATTGTTACCAATAGAATCAATAAATTGTACTTTTCAACAGATATTTGAATGATAAATGCCCTTCAAGCATTTTCCCTCCCTTTTTGGAGTGTGTGATCCACCATTCACAGAACTTGTTGACACTTGCCAAGCCACTCCTTAAAATCAGGATCAGGTAGTGATTTATGGAGAATCATTCACTCTCAAGAATGCCACATTTCTTTTATTTGAATATGGAGAAAAGGCAAGAATCAAATGCGTACAAATCTGGTGAATTTGGTGGTTGGAACTGTTTATATCAGAAAAATCTAGAATGACCAAATGCTCCGATTCACTGGGTTTCAAATAGAGCATATTGAAAACAGGCCCTAGGCTTGTTGGACTGTGGCAAATGCTCACTTCTTGGTAGCCTTTCAGGTAAGAGTGATCATACAAATTCCACCATTGATATATGGGTTTGCATTGCTTTGACCAGTTTACTTGAGTTAGAATTTACATTCTTGTACAGCCCACATATCCAGTGTAGCTTTCAGTGATTTTTTTTTAGTATATTCAGAGTTGAGCCATCACCACCATAGTCCATTTTAGAGCCCTTTCCCCCCATTATTCCCAAAGAAACCTGTACCCTTTAATGCTATCCCCAAACCTCAAAGCACCCACAAATTAACTTTCAGTTACTACATTTTTGCCTATGCAGATATTTCATAGAAATGGAACCATGTTTTGAGAGTGGGGAAGGGAAAGCACAGAAATGGTGGAACAAAGGATGAGCTAATTAAACAGATACCCACTAGATACGATGTTAGAAATGAACTACAGAACTTGAAAGGGTAAGGGAAAAACTGGGAGAAAGTGAGGGAGGGGATAACACTGATAAAAAAAGAAATGTAGTCATTACCTGATGTATGCAATTATAATCCCTCTGTATGTCACCTGTACAATGAAATTTATTAAAACATAAAAATTAATTTAAAAAAGAAATGGAACCAGGTTTGAGTTCTGTTGGGACTGACTTCTTTTACCTAGCATAATGTGTACATCCATATTCACAGTGACTATTTGGACTTCATTCATTTCATGATTAAATAATATTCATTCCACTGTATGCCTCTATCATACAGTTGATTCATCAGCTGATGGACTCTTAGAGCATTTCTACCTTTTGGCTGTTCTTAATTGTGCTGCTGTGGCTATTTATATATAGGTTTTTGAGTGGGTATATGTTTTCTTTCTCCTGGGTTTATACCCACGAGGAAATTTCCAAATGACTGTTTATGGTAAATGTATGTTTAACACTGCTTTCCGAGACAGCTACCCTTCTTTACATTTCCAACAGCCAAGTGTTGCATTGTCCACACATCTAACCAACAGTTACAATATCCTGTGTGTCCAAGTGTCTCTCCATTTTCCCATCTTATGTGGGCTGAAGTAGTATCTCATTATGAGTCTGTTTTTGTGCACTATGCTAATGGTGGCTAATTTTCAGTGTCAAGTTGGCTGGTCTACTGGATTTGTAGAAATATTATTTTTGGATGTTATTTCGGTTAAGTGTTTCCAGAAGAGAGTAGCATTTAAATTGAACCAGTGGAGTGAGAAAAACAGATGGCTTTCCTCATTGTAGGTAGGTTCTAGCTACTGTATGGAAATCTGAACAGAACGAAAAAGCAGAAGATGGTTGAACTCACTCTGCTTGATTCCTTGAGCTGAGATGTCAGTCTTCTGTGATGGGAGCTCCAGCCTCTCATACCTTCAGGTTTGACTTGGAATCTACATGATGAGCTGTATGGCTCTCAGGACTCCAATTTCACTAGTACCTCTGGCATTTCCAGCTTGCAGATAGATGATATAACATCTGATGAAACCACCTCCTAACAAGCAAGCAAGCAAGCAAGCAAATAAATGATAGTTTGTTTTCCTGGAGAACTCTGATTGACTCATAAAATCCATTCAGAATTATGTGTATTTTTAATGAAATTCTATGGTGCCATAAGAAAGCATGACATTGCTCCATTCATAAGGAAATGGAAAGACTTGGAAAAAAAATCATATTAAGTGAAGTAAGCCACACTCAAAGAAACACAGGCTCCATGGTTTCCCTCATTTGTAATAATTAGGACACATCTAGGATTCTCCTAGCAGAGGCTCACAATAGCTTAAAAGCTATTGTGGTATGGTCATATAAAATGAGACTCAACTAAATGAACTCTAGGATATGGAAACAAGACGTTTATCTTTTGTGATGATAGTTCTTAATATACTATGTAAAGTTATTTCTTTTTTCTTTTTTCCCTTATGGTTAATCTCATGTAGACTTTGGTACCTGGTATATTGTATATATGTTTATTTGAAATAGGGAAGGGAAGGGGAAAAGCAAAATGATTGGGAGGTGGTGGAAGGAGGGAAACGGGGACAAAAACATGAGGGGTATCAATGTGCAAGAAGTAATATACCCACTACCTGATGAATGTTACTGTAACCCCTCTATACATTACTCTGACAATAAAAAAAATTTATGTGTTTTTTAAAATTGGCATAGTCAAATCAAACTCTCATGCATATTTTTTTAAACTATGGCAACATTGGGCATATTTTTAAGCGGAAAGTTGAGCACCCAGTCACTGTACTTGTGGTGGCTCTTTGTGACTTTGGTTTGCATTTCCTGTGGATTAATGATGCAGAGTAGCTTTTGCCTATGCTTGTCAGCCCATTTGCCTGTTTTCCTAAGAAAATGTCTACTCAAGTTCTTCCATCATTCCAAAATTGACTTTTTATTGTTGAGTTGTAACAAATCTTTATTCATTCTAGACATTCCTCTCCCTTGTACCTACAGGATTAAACATGTAGAGGTGACAGAGTGATGACATATTAGGGGTAATGCCTTTGAAAGAAGAAACACATCACTGTACTGGGTGGGCCACAATGGTGGAACACCAGACTAGTCAAGAGGCAAAAGGCTAGAGTTAGGGGCAGGCACAAGCGGGAGGTTTTGTGGGTTTATGAAACAAGGGGAAGGCAGGGAGTGAGTGGTTAAGACAGGCTAGTTTGAATAATCCCACGGGGCAACTGAAGTAATCTCCAGTTGTTTGGATCTTGGCCCTGGGATGATCTAGGGCAGGTGAGATGTTGAGGTAGACTATGCCAGGTAAGGTTGGTAGTAGTCTGGCCTTGTTTGGATCAGCTGATCTGTACATAGAAGTAGAAGTCCAAGCAAGCCGAGCTGCCATAAACACATGAACACTTTGGCTGCTGCTTTGTTGGCCATGTAATTCATGGTGGCTGACCTGACATAGAGAACCAACACACACACACACACACACACACACACACACACAACAGTACTAGACTCTGACTACATTACTCTTACTTTTTTGGACAGTGTTCTTTGATCTCCCAAATTTTCACCAATTTCATCTTATCTTTTTCATCTTACCGATGATGCTTTTCATATCATTTCTAGAAACTGACTGCAAAAATCTGGAGCTATGAGAATTTATCCTGTGTATTCTTCTAAGAGTTTTGCTGTTTGGCTTTTAAGTAGAGTTCTTTGTTCCATTTTGAGTTCCATTTTATATGGGATGTCCATAGAATAACGAAATAAGATTGGGCTGGCAGTAGAGCTCAGTTGTACAGCACTTGCCTAATCTGTATGAGGCCTTGAGCTTTATCTCGATATTAAAAAAAAACTCAAATCATATATTCAAATCAAACTCAAATGCATAATTCATTGTCGGACTTCATAGTACAGGTTCAGGAAAGGATGTATGTATAAGGTGATTCATTACAACTTTCTTTTGGAAACTATATAATAACAGAGTATGGCAGATACTCCAAATGTCCCTAATTAGGGGTTGATAAGCAAATTGTGAAACAATTATGAAGCTATCTGTTGATTTGGAAAAATATTAGTCAGTCCACTTTCTGTCACTCTAACAAATTACCTGAGATAAAAAACTTAGAATAAGAAACATGTTATTTTGCCTAATGCATCCACTACCAGATGAATGATGTTAACTATAACCCCTCTATACATTACCCCAGCAATAAAAAAATAAATACAAACATTTTTAGAGGCCTTGTGATTTTTGCCTGGTCTTGCCTCAAACTACAGTTTTTTCACCTTCAGCTGGTTAGATAGATTATGAGCTGCTATTAATTTAGCTAGGATACCAGGCAATAACCTCCGCGTCCATCTTATTTTTTGAGATAGAGTCTGATTAGTGTTTTACCTAAACTGACAAACCTCAAGCCTTCCATCTTCACCTCCCATGTATCTAGGATCATAGGCATGTACCACAATAATTATAGTCTCTTAAGATATTTGTAAGAAAATGAAGCCTTCAAGGAGAACAGGCACTGAATGCATGGGACAGATGAGGATGAATTGCTCCTGTTGTCATTTGATTTGCTCTTTCTTTTCTTGTTTGGTTGAATCTTTTGTTAGTTTATGTTGAGAGACAGGGTCTTCATGTAACTCAGGTACAGGCTGGCCTAAAACTCATGGTGATCTTGCTTTGGCCTTTCTGGTGCTGAGATTAGAGATGTGTGCCACTACACTGGGTTGTTCTTAAACCATGGATTATTGACTGAGTGGAGAAGTCAGTCTTCCTTGGTTATGTTGTGACTATGAACACACTACATGACCTATTTCCTTGTGGTTACCAACGTACTGCACCTAGTCACAGCTGGACTGGTATGGGTTTGAGTTATAATCTGTGGTCCCACAGAAAAGCAGCAAGCTGGGTCTCAGGATTCGGAACTAATGGCCTTGGCTTCCTGCACACAGGGAAGGAGGGAAGAAGGTTCCCATATCCTGGCATCTAAAATGAAGCGATTCTAGAAACTCTCTTACTTGAAGAACACAAGTCTGAGTGTACCCATGGCTTCTCATCCTTTATCAGCAAAGCTCTTATATTCCTATCCCTAGGCAAAGGGAAGCGGGAGATTTTTAGAAGACTTTATATCTGTTCTTTAGCCCAGAGAAATCAGAGGCACCACGCTCACTATGAATGATGTACTCTTGAGGCTATTTTGGAAAGTTTTCCCTTGTCTATGATTCTAAAGTTGTCTCTGGACATTTTCCCCCTCTCAACCCTTGTAATAGCAGCTGCAGTTGTTGCCTGTCTGCTCAAAGAGTGCTTCTATCTTGAATGTAAATTTACTCTCTGAAAAATTCGTTTTTCCTTTCTGACTTCTGTGGTTATTAGCACTGCAACAGTGCGGAAACCTAACACACCACAGTGGTTGCTTTGGAAACGCCTAACCTCTTCAATATATGCTAGACAGGAAGACTCAGACATGCATTCTGACATGTACAACTGTGGCCCAGGGCGTGGCTCAAGTGGTATAGCACCAGACAGGGTAAGGGCCCAAGTTTCAGCCATAATACCAGCACACCATACAGACAGACAAACAGACCCCACCACAGGAGACTTCCAGGAAAAGGAAAACTATTTTACAACTATAATTTTCTAAAATAACACAATACTACAGTCTAGAGAGAAATTTGTCTTCTTAAAGACTAAGTCCAGGACAAAAGCTCTCAGTAAGTGTAGTGACTTCCTCAGGAGATAGGGATAAGGGAATCCAGCTATGGCACCTGGAAACCAGAAGGAAAGTCATCCAGCCAAGCTCACATCTCTTCTCCTCTGCATAAAGTAATGATACAAAGCTCCATTCTGAACATCAGAAATGAGTTTTGAGTGGAAGCAAAACATCTATTTTATTGTAAGACAGCCCATACCTCGTTTCTTTTTTAACATTTCACACCTTCTACTTTATTTTTTTTTCCAAAAATGACCAGTGGTTAAACTTTCTTCTTGCATAAGTTTGACCAAATGCATTCTATCCTCTGCATTTGAAAACTTGAAAATATGTCTTTACCTCATTATCTCCTAAAGTCATTAAAATGCAGCCTGTGGCCAAGTGTTTCCTGGCAATTTTGCAGAAGCATGAAAGGGAATAGAAGTCTAGTTTAACCTCTTTTTCATCGTTAGATCCCTCTTATTTTTGGTAAGACAACATAGTCTCTTGATGACAATTTCCAGAGATGTGAGCTTATCCCTACCAGGGAGAATCCAGTCCAAGTTGGTCAGCTCTGGTTTAACGCATTTCCTAGCATATTTCAATGATATTTGCTTCTTTAAGAGTATGTCCATATTAAGCCAGGTTCTTTCTCCTGGTAGTCTTTCAGATACAAGAAGATGGCTCTCATCTTTACTACCAGAAGCACTTACATTCTCCACACTGCCCTTCTCTCCACACTTGGCCACTTGTCACAGTGCTCTCTCTCCAAGCTTCTCATGTCACTTGCTGCCCATGTCTGGTACCCAGCTGCGAGATATATCCCCAAACATCTCTCTCAGTTACCTGTTGAAGAATTGCTTGAGCATTGCTTCATTAAAACTAATTTCATGGTGTGTGTCTCTGTTTTACAACAAAGCTATGCCTTGTGATCTGCTCAAGCCAACTTTGGTAATAGTGCCTCAAACAACTTCACTTATCTTGGCTTCTGGAATGTTGGGGCTGCATCTGGCAAGCATGTCACTGACTCCTCCAAACCTGTAGATTGCTGTCTTACACATCGGCCTTTTGTGTAGGGCTGACCGTGGATAATGTGAACTTTAATTATATGCCATATAGTTTGAACTCTTGCTTCTACGTGAGTGTTTTAGGTCAGTTGTTCCGGGGAAACATAGTCTTGCATGCAGGAGCTGGGTGAGGAATATTCTTATATACAACACTTAGAAAGGGAGAGGAAGATAAGTAGACATGAAGATGATGTTTGTGGGAAAAACAATTGCTTCAGGAGTTTCAGACAAATCTCAGAGCATTCTAGAAGTAGGCTGGCCCCCTAACCTGTCCCCTCTTGAGACAGGGGAGCTGACTTGCCCTCTCTACATGGACCAGCTATTTGATGTAGGCTGTTCTGGGGAAGGTCCATGACCTAGAGCCTGCAAGAACAATTCCTGAGGAGAACCTTTTGGGAGTGTTCAGCAGGCCATAATTGTAGCAACAGAAAATGAGAGCTTGGTGCTGAGATGGAAAGGACCTGAACATCCTCAGTGAGCTTGAATTGATGACAATTGAATGATTCAGAGTTGTGACTACTCTTATTACCTAACACAGCAGTGGATTAAACTATAAAATCACATTACTGTTGTTACTTTTGTACACAGTTGAAGCGTGGAACTCCCCCCCTAAATTTAAAGAATATTTACAATTTGTTTATGAGGATACAATCTAAGTATACAGTATAATTCTATAGGTGCCAGGCTTTGAAACATTCATTGAAAAGGGGCTAATATATAAAATAGAAAAGTTGACCAGGAAAGAGAAACAAGAGGGTTTTTTTTTTCTTTGCTGGAAAACAATTGATTATGTTAGTAGTATTACTGCATATGGTATGTTTCATGACATGGAAGATCTTGTGTACAGCTTCATACTGTACTGCATCCAATCAAGAAGGAGGACTTTTCATACCCAGACGTCTCTGTGTGCCCTGATGCATCCTTCTTCCCATTGAAAGGCAATTGCCATCTTGAACTCTTTCAATACATGTTAGTTTGCTTCCTTTTGATGCTAACACAGGTGAGATTGTATAGCTGGGTTCATTCATGATTACCTTCCTTTTCTTGGTTGTGATTGGGAAAAACTTCATGTTGTAATCCATTTATTTACATGATTAATTATCCACCTATGGTAGCACCCTTTATCCACTCTATCAGAGGGTATTCAATTCCTTTCAGTTCAGGGCCAACCTGAATGGAACTCTGGGCATTTTTGTCCCTCTCTTTTAGGAGCCTGTATGTGCACTTTCTATACTTTGGAAGTTGTATACTCTTCAAAGATCCATGCCAGAGGAATATTTTCTTGTAGTGACTAATAAGCTGTAATATATACTTGAGTATATATAGTAGTCTAGAGAGAGGAAATATTCTAAACCTGCAGATAGTACCAAACCCTGTATTTCTGTTTTTTTAATATGTAAATACCTATGACAAAATTTAATTTGTAAAATAGGCATCATAAGAGATTAACCACAGTAACTAGTAATAAAATAGAATAATTGAAATATTAAAACCATCATAAAAGTTACCATGATGTGGCCTCCCTGTTTCTGTTTCAAGTTTTCATATAAAGGAAGTTCCTTATGGATGCTCATTGGCATATCCTAATTACTCAGTTTACTACTCTTGCTCTGTGAGGCCGTTATTAAATAAAATAAGGGATATGGAAATGGTTGATCTTAAAACAAGATGGCTGCTTAGGGCTTAGTTGGCAGAAAGTATATAATGTGTTCAAATGCTAAATACTACACAGAGCAGCCAAAATCAAGGTGGATATTTTTTTTAATCATACTACTCAAAATGGTACAAGATTTACAATTTATGAATTTTTTTCTGAAATTTTTCACTTAGTATTTTTTGATCATTGTTGATCCCAGGTAATTAAAACCTTAGAAAGTGAAATTTCAGATAAGAAGAATGCTCAGGAATAGAATTTTTAAGTTACATACCATTCTCTCCTATCCATATGTATACCTGCTAGGCAGGTAAGCTGATTCCTAGCTTTACCATCAGGCAAGGCTGTAGATGGGTGTTGATCGGTCTCTTTCATTTCAGTTACTCTTGTGAGCATGTAGGTATATCACGCTGTGGTTCTAATTTGAATTTCCCTGATGATTAATGAAGCTAAACACTCTTTGAATGTCTATTAGGCATTTCCTACTAAAGACTTCTAACGTGTTTTGCCAATTTTTCTATTGGATTGTCTAGGCAGGGATTTCTCTATAATATCACATCATGGATTTCTATTAATCAACATGTCAAAATGCCCATGATAAAGTAACCAGAAAGTAAAGGTTCTGACAGCATAATGCAGCTTATTTACTATAACTGTATTTTTATTTGTATCTATATTAATTGAAGGACCATACACTAAAGCATGAGCCATAGCACTGTCTGATTGGAAATTTAATAAATAGCTTTAACGTTTTTTACTTTCTAGCCGTTCTTATTTGCTTTAGGGTAAGTTTATTTGAATAACAAGCACGGTTTCATTTTATATCCTAGGTAAACAATGAAGCTGTTTTTACTAGGAAGCAAACAATCAAAGCTCAAAATGATACAAGAGCTTGTCAGCTGAGCTGGCTGGGCTCAGCCATCAGTCCAGTCCCATCTGCAGCACTGAGGGGGACGCAGGAAAATCATCCTCTCTGGGCATGGTTTGAAAGTTTACATTAGGAGAAGAGGGTGTAAAAATGAAGAATAACTTCTCCAGCATGGCAGCCATGTGCTCCCATCCACCCTGCTGAGCCTGTGAGATGATCAGGGCCATAAAGATTGGCTAATTACTTCAATTGCCTCTGCTCCTTGCAGCAAACTTTCCCAGTGCCATCCACTGGGCTTATTTGGTTTGATTACTGGAGCCCTGCTGTTAGTTGGGATGAGAAGAGGACATTATTACAGTGTGCAAGTATAATGTTTTTGTTTACATTTTGCAAGGCAAACAGTGATTTCTACTCTTACGTAACCTGTGTTTGCACGAGAAACACATGGCTGGCCCCTCTTTCTCTCTTCCATTTTGTTCCATTTGGTCCTAATAACCCTTATACCAAATCAAGCATCAAACTGTCCTACCCACCAACACACAGCTTCTAAATTCATGAAGGAAATATTAAATTTATGGAAAAACTACCAGGAAAATACAAGGAGCTCTTACTGTTTTGGAAGTTGACCTTATGATTCTTTTTTTTTTTTTGACAGTCCTGGGCCTTGAGCTCAGGGCCTGAGCACTGTCCTTGGGCTTTTTCAACCCTAGAACTTTACCACCTGTGCCACAGCACCACTTCTGGCTTTTTTCTATGTATGTGGTACCAAGGAATCGAACCTGGGTCTTCATACATGCTAGGCAAGCACTCTACCACTAGGCCAAACTCCTGATCCAACCTTATGATTCTTATCACTCCAAATACTCTCTACTGAGAGTACTGAAGTATTCTTAGAATCAAGGCATTACAGTGACATATTAAACCATCCAAATTTGGATTTGTTTTGTTGTCCAGTAATTTCACTTGTCACAAATGTAGTTCAGAAACACCAGGAATTCAATGCATTGGAAACTGAGGTTAAGATTTTTTTTTAATTTTAAAAATTACCCTCCATTAATTATAAAGGGAACTTCATGTAACATTTCCCCCTATACTTATGCTCTACTTCAATCAACATGACCCATCTCTATTGCTCTTCTTTATCTTCCTCCTTCCTTCTTAAAATAATTTCAACTTTCTATTTTCACAATGCAAATAAATAACTTTGACCCTGGTCATTTTCATTTACCTTCTCCTTTTGCCCTCCTCACCATCTGCTGGTACCCCTCCAAACAAAAATTGTTTTTGTGATGATGGACTTAGTTGAAAACCTGCACTGCTTTAAAATCTAAGTGTCCATTTTCTGGGCCTTATCCATGTCGTGGGTCCACCTCTTCTACTCACTAGTGTGAAGAACAGATATCAGCTCTGAAGGGCCCACACACAGGATGAGCGAGGTACTGTTGTACTGACAAGCAGATGGGCTCTGCACAGAGAAACCTGGCAGCAGGACATCTCAGGCTCCTCTTGAGTTAGGGATAGCGCATAGCAAATGTCAACTGAGCTGCAAACTTAATTCCTCCTTTCACCTTTTTCCTCCTATGTATTTCTTTTGCATTGACTTCCTTTTACCTGGCCCTTTTAGTTTCCACTTCATTTTCACACATCACATTCTCAGATTTTTTTTCCCCAGTGTCCTTCAAGATTTCTTCTTTATGGACACTAGGAGACTATGAAAAGTTGCTGCCTATGGGGAGGTGGAAAGGCGAGGAACAAGACTTTCTCCATATGGCTTTTGATGTTGTCTTGTTGTTTAAGCTCAAATAACAGGAGTTCCCTTTTAGCCATGATGTCTTTTCTGACGTTTCAATTATCCCCAGTTAACCATGGCCCAAACCATAGTATGGCTCATTATTTCCATTGCAGGATGGATATAAAACAAAGTGTGTTTTAAATTACATGCAGTTCTGGGTAGCATGATGCAATTCCATGCTGTTCAGATCTGTTGCCCCTGAGACATAGATCTTGCTCTGTCCAGGATCGCCAAACAGCTATGCAGTACTCACTCACCCAGCTCAGCAGATCAACTCTTGTACTTTGGCAGAGGCTGTGTACAGGGATCTTATTTTTTTTTCCTCAATAATGGATCCAGATTACAAGAGTAGTTTTCTAGATGTTTTTTACGTTACGTGAGATTTGTTCTCTTTTGTCATTATTATTTTTATTCATCTCTTGCTGTGTCTGATTTATGAATTAACCCTTATACACAAGTATGAAGGAAACAATACAGAGGTGACTCCGTGCTTCCTAGAGTTCTGGGTAGCACTGAGTGTCCCAGAATGTAAACCCCTGGCTGCAGAGGAACTTCTGTAATGCACTCTCTACTCGAGAAAGTATAGTAGTAACAACCAATCAGATCCAAACCCAGGGCTCCCTCCCTGATGTACTCTTCATCCAAATGAATCTGTTTCAATTAGGCATAAAGTGAAAGCTATCGTGTCTTCTGTACTATCTTGAAAATTTTACCACTGTGGTCTCTTTGTGGCCAATTGCCTAGGTTTCCCTATAGTTTTCCATAGCTGCATCTGTTCTCACTTGTGAGTTTCATGAAGGCACAGGAGGCTTTTTTTCTACATCCATAGATAGTCTAATTCCATTAGATTCTCAGGCAGAAAATTCTCAGGTGGAGGGTCTGATGGGTTCACCCTGTCTGCTACAAATACCCACCATCATGCTGATCTCATTCATTGCATCCATTTCCTAATCTGTGTCTTTCAAATGACATCTCTGAGTTCCAGGATTGTTCTTCAACTTGTCCAGTAGTTATTTGAAATTCAACCACACTTTTTCATGTTTTACAGTTTTCTTAGGAGAATTAATTCTGACCATCCCTGATGTAAGCCTTGTAGTTTGTTTATTTGGTGGTACTGGGGTACAAGGTTTTATTCGTGCTGGGATGGTACTCTACCACTTAAGCCACACACCCAGCCGGGTTTTTTTTTTTTGATTATTTTAGAGATGGAGTCTAGTGAACATTTCTTTCTTGAGCTGGCTTCAAACCAAGTTCCTCCAGATTTGGGACTCTTGTATAGTTAAGCGTTACAAGCATGATCAATTGGTACACAACTAACTTGTGGTATAAGCCAACTTGTAACACACAGCTAACCTGTGGTACTTTTTAGTCTCTTCCTTTCACATAGCTCTTCCTGCTTTTAGCAAGTTATCAATTTTCTTTTAAACATTACTTTTGGAATCTTAAAATCCCATGCCGTATGCATGTAATAAATGGTGTGTTCTCCTTTTCCTGCTAAAAATTAAAGCTAATAAAAGCAAAACTTACTTTGGGCTTCTATGTTTATTCCCATAGCACTTGCTTCTATCATAGTTAATAAACATATACTGACTTTTCTATTAATATTTCTCTTCTAGTACTTTCTCATTTTAATACACCTACTTTAATAGTTTTATAGAGATACAAATTTATATGCAAAAGGATTCAGATGAGGTAAGTGAACAGTTTGAATGTTTCTGTAAATGTAGAACTCCAGTGAATTTTAGCACATTTCCATCAATTCAGAGAATTTCTTTAGTTCCATTTGCAGGCCTTCCTCACACCCTTAGCCCCAGGCAGCTCTGATCTGCTTTTCATTTCTGTAGATTTGCTTTTCCTAGACAGTTCATAGAAGTGGAGCCATGCAATGTGTAGAGTTCTGTGTGTGCTTTCCTTCCACATGTCTGTGACATTTACCCAAGCTGCTCCATCAGGAGTTTGTTCCTTTTGCTGAATGTCATCCTACTGTACAGGTGTGGCATGTTTATCTTTTCATAGTTAATGGAAATTTATTTACTTCATTTTTTGTTTAGTGCTACTCTACACACATATGGAAGTCTTTGCACAGCTTCAAGCCAGAATTCCTTTTCCTAGATGTTTACAAAAGAATTTGGTGGATCCTTTGCTAAGAAACATCTAAATTATTTTCCAAAGAGGCTGTGCCATTTTCAAAAGTCATTAACACATATTTGTCACAAGCAGTCTATCAACTAGGTAGCATGCAGTATCTTATAGTGATACTAATTTGCATTTTCTTATGATTAAAGGTGTGTAGCGTCAGGTATTGGTATCTCATAATTGCAATTTCTAGCTACTCAAGAGACTGAGATCCAGAGGATGGAGGTCCACAGCCAACTTGGACAGGAAAATCCATGAGACTTTATAACCAAATAACCAGCAAAATGCATCACTGGTTCAGCCAACAATGTACAAAAAAGTCAAGTAATAATTTGAGATTTGGATTTAAAGCCTGGTACCAGCAAAAGGTATGGTGGCTCACACCTGTAATCCTAGCTACTCAAGAGGCTGAGCTCTAAGGATCAAGGTTCAAAGCCAGCCCGGCAGAAAGGACCTGAGACTCTTATCTCCAATTAAATTAGAAAATGGGAAGTGGGGCTTGGCTCAAGGGTAGGGCAGTAGCCTTGAGCTGAAGAGTGAGAGATAATGCCCAGGCCCAATGGTAGAGTGGTAGCCTTGAGCTGAAGAGTTCTGGGACAGTGACCAGGCCTAGTTCAAGCCCAGTGACCCACAAAAAGAAAGAAAGAAAGAAAGAAAAAAAGAAAGAAAGAAAGAAAGAAAGAAAGAAAGAAAGAAAGAAAGAAAGAAAGGTACCTTTTCATGTATTCATTAGCCATTCATCTATCTCCTTTGTAACATGTCTAATAAAATTCTTTAGACATTTTCAAATTGTCTTCTAATTACTAAACTGTAAGAATCTGCATGATCTCAATACAAATCCTTGATCAAATATATGATTTGTAAATATTATCTCCAAGTGCATAGTTTATACTTTTTTGGGGGGAAGGGGCTTGAACTTAGGGCCTGGGTACTGTCCCTGAGACTTTTTTATTCAAGGTTTGTGCTTTACCATCTGAGTCACAACTCTGTTTCTGGGTTTTATTGGGAATAAGAATCTCATGGGCTTTCCTGCCTAGGCTGGCTTTGAACTTCAGTCCTCAGATCTCACCTCCTGAGTAGGTAGAATGACAGGGTGAGCCAGTGGTGCCTGACTAGCTTGTATTTTCTTAAGGAAATCCTCTACAGAGAACAATTATAAATGCTGATGAAGTACAACTTTTCATTATATCAATTTTTATTGATTATACTTTTGATGTGAAGTCTAATTATTAATTTATTATCTATTTTTCTTTTTGCCTAAACTCAGTCTACAAAGATTCTTCTTTTTTCTTTTTTAAACTTGAGATTCTGGTGGATCTGAGATAGGAAGACTGCACTTCAAAGCCACTCTGGCCAGCAAAGTGCTTAAGACTCTTATTTCCTCTTAACTATGCCCACCTCCTCCAGAAAGCCAAAAGTGGCTTTCAGTGATAGAGTACTACCTCTAAGTTAAAAAACTGAAGGACAGTGCTCAAGCCCTGAGTTTCAGTCCCAGTACTAGTGTGTGTAAGCACACACATACATATACATATGTGCATGTGCACACAGACACACAAACAGGCTTTATAGTTTTAATTTTTACACCAAAGTCTATCCTCCAGTTAAAATTGCATATGGTATAAGGTAAGAGTCTAACTTCATCTACTAGAGTATTCAGTTGTGTTAGTACTAGCTCAAGTGGTCGCGTGTTGTTGAGTGTTGCCTTGCTAAGATGCCGAGAAACTGTCTTTTCTACAGTGGAGTGCCTTGATACCACTGTCAAAAATCAATTGTCAGCTGGGTGTTGGTGTCTCATGCCTGTAATTCTAGCTACGCAGGAGGCTGAGATCTGAGAATTGCAGTTCAGAGCCAGCCCAGACTGGAAAATTCATGAAACTCTTTATCTCCAAGGAATCACTAGAAAACCAGAAGTAGAGCTGCGGCTCAATGTGGTAGAGTGCTAGTCTTGAGCAAAAGAGCTCAGAGACAGAGCCCAGGCCCTGACTTCAAGTCCCACGACCACTCCTCCCCGCCACACACACACACACACACACACACACACACACACACACACACACACACACAATTGTCCATAAATGTTGGTTCTCCTTAGCCTTTATCTATTTCATGGACCAGTGTGTCATGCCAACACTAAATGGATCACAGTAATTTTGAGCAAGTTTTCAAATTAGGTAATATGAATCCTTTAATTATGTTTTTCTTTTTGAAATGAATATTGGCTGGTATAGATCCTTTATATTTTCATATAAGTTTTTCAAATGAACTTGCTAATATCCCAGTGAGAATTTTGGAAGGAATTACATTTGAACTTGTAGATCAACTTGGGTAAAACTCTTATCACAATACTATTCAATTTCCCAGCTTATGAATTATGGTATATTTCTTTACAGAGATCTTTTAAACATGTGATTTTGACATTCTTACTTGACAAGTCTTATTTTATTAGTATTTTGCCTAGGTTTTGCCAGGTCTTTTTATTGTTATTATGTATTTAACTTTATAAATTCATTCATTCATCGGTTCTGGAAGATTTTTATTTCCTGTAGATCCCATCAAATTTGCCGTATATATTTTTTATGAATAAGGACAGTTTCATTTCTTCCTCTTCAGTTTAGATGGCTTTTATTTCTGTTTATATAGTCTGCTTCTGCTTAGAAACTTCAACAAAATTTCACTTTCAATGATAAAGGTGAGCATCCTTATCTTTTCCTGATCTGGGGTGGTAGAGGAAGGTGGATAGTATTTCATAGTATTTCATCATTAACGATCAGGAAGAGAAAGTTCTGTGTGTGTGTGTGTGTGTGTGTGTGTGTGTGTGTGTGTGTTCTAATTTTGTTCAGTTTTTTTTTGCCATGAGCAACTGTTAAAGTTTTTCCAAATGCTTTCTTATAGCTATTGTTTTCATGAAACACTTGACTTGATTTTCATTGATAAATATGTTTCCCTTGGTTGTTTGCTTTGGGTTGATTTCCAGTCCCCAAAATGGTCATTTTATACAAACTTTTTCCTTTTTTTTTATTGTAAGGTTGATGTACTGAAGGGTTGCAGTTATGTAAAAAAATGAGTATATTTCTTTTTTTATTGTATTTTATTGTTGGGGTAATGTATAGAAGGGTTACAGTTACATTCATCAGGTAGTGGGGAAAATGAATATATTTCTTGTGGAACATGTTAACCCCTCCTTCGTTTTCTCCCACTTTTCCTACTCTCTGACTCTCCTCCACCCAAAGTTGTAAAGTTCATTTCCAACATAGCTTCTTGTGAGTATCACTGTTGCATTAGTTCACCCTTTGTCCTTTGTCTCACCATTTTGTTCTTCTCCTTCCCTTCCCCAAATCATCTACATATGTATGACACAGGGTGCCAGAATCAAAAACAATGACAACAGGGGATAAACCCAAGGGGAAAAAAAAGAAAGAAAACAAAATAAGGTCACACAGTATATCAAACAAACAAAGAAACCAAAAAAGAAAAGAGCTCTTGTCTATGTATCTTGAAGTTTATTTCAATTAGCATCATTTTTTTTGTTTTTTGTTTTTTTTTGTTTTTAAAATTTTTTTATTGTAATTAGTAAAAGGGTTACATGATATTAGCATCATTTTTTATGATCATATGTGCATAGCTATTCAGCTATTGTCTTCTGCACAGGCTCCATGGACTCGTGATTTGTTTCTTTTTTTTTTTTTCTTTTTGGTAGATAAATATTTGACCATCTTCCAGATCTTATTACATAGGTACGTTTATAGTGTTTATTAAAATTTATTTTTGGTGCTTTACCTTCTCAGAGTTATTTATATATATATATATATATATATATATATATATATAGTTTACAATAGTAATGAACTTTATCTTTCTCCCAGATGAAGAGATTTTATTCTTTTTTTTTTTTTTTTTTTGCCAGTCCTGGGCTTGAGCTCAGGGCCTGAGCACTGTCCTTGGATTTTCTCAAGGCTAGAGCTCTACCACTTGAGCCTCAGCACCACTTCCGGCTTTTTTTCTATGTATGTGATACCGAGGAATTGAACCCGGGTCTTCATGCATGCTAGTCAAACACCCTACTACTAGGCCAAACTCCGGCCTGAAGAGAAGATTTTCTAAAGGACTGTTGGTTGATTGAATACATAACCACCCTCATTTTTGGATAAGAGTAATGAACATAATGTATACATATACTAATCTGTGTATGTATATATTGGTACAGCTGTTGAAGCAAATGTCATGTAAGTTCCCAAACTAAAATGAATTTAGTATATCAAAATAGAATGGATTAATCTGTATGCAATGGTAAAGATTAATCTGTGGAAAACTTTCCAGAATTTAGTAATGTTTGGACTTTTTTTGTGATTGTGTTATGTCTGAATGTGGACCATTTGTGACTCAATGTACTCTCGCCTTTTATTTCCTGTCTGCCTCTCTTCCTGTGTCTAACCACAGCCAAATTAGCTTTTCTACTATCTGGGTATAGTCAACCATTATGGAATGCCCTATTTAAAAAGTAATTAGTGCCCATATGAAAGGTTTCTCCATGAGGTTCTTATCTCTTTCCATCTTGAGATGACTGAAGGATTCATCCCCCACCCTGTTTTCCCAGATGCATACAGACATCAGGCAAGCCACCAAAGATATGCACAAACTGCCTGATGTAGGCAGGGCAATCTACCTAAGCCTGGCTGTAAACATTCCATTGTAGGCCCAACTGAAAAGCCCCAACTCCTGTGTCATCTGCCTCCCTGCTAGACCCCATAAAAACACAGCTTCTCAGCCCGGTCCTTGTACAACTTCTAATCCCGTGGGAGAGTTGGTACCCCCTCACAACTTTGGCTCAATAAACATTCCTCACTTGTGGAAGATTGAGTCTGGCCTGTTTCTTTCCTTTTTCCTTCATTTTCCTAAGAATGACCAGTGGGGGGGGAGGGGTGGTAGTGGTGGTGGAAACTGCTGTGTCTGAGTCAGGAATTTCCAAGCTTTCAGGACGGTGGGAAATATATTTCAGTTGTTTATGAGATACCAGTTTGCAGTATTTTATGAAAGCAGCCTGAACAGACTAAGACAATAACTTATAAATAAGGAAAAGCACCTTCTGGGAACTTATTTTTTTTTATGGCAAGCATTCATAGACTAAGGGATATCCAGCAGATGGATTCAAAATGAGACAGGTCCTCCTCACCTTCTAAGAAGAGGAAAAGAGCCACAAAGACTCCTACCTAGAGAGGGTCTGAATGCCTCACCATGCCCTTGAGCAGTGCTGTGTGCAGGCTCCTGGACATAACGTCATAGTCTTGGGAAGTCTCACATGTGGTCCACAGGGCATCATGTCATGGCCCAATGACCTTGAAAGACATGCACATGAACAATCGGATGACTGAATCCCAAAGGTAAACACTGGAATAAGCACCCAGGCAGAGGGGCTAAATGATGCATGGAGAGCTTGAGCAGGCTGTGTGGAGCCTCTGCTGATTGGGTGTGGCCACTGATATGGGCCACAGGCTCTCCACTGATCTTTCCTCTGGAGATCTTGTTAACCCCTACACAATGCACCAAAGGTAGTGCCCTCCCTTGGGACCTGTCCTGTCTATCTGGAGCACTGCTTGTCATTTTGTCCAATAAAGCTTTGCCATTTTATCTCTTCCTCTGTGGCCATGGCCTCATTCTTCTAGACTATCTAGACAAAGGACCTGATCCAGGTATTCCAGTTCTCCAGTATCCTGGGTGTTTCTGTGCCATCCACGGGCCCTATCAAGGGAAAAGTCTGAAATGCATTTAGGTGGGCTGGAATGACATACCTGGCAGCCTTGGTGGGGGCACAGCATGGATACGGCACAGTCTCTGAGAGTCGAATTTACCTCCATCACTTCCCTGCTGAATGGCTTTGACACATAGACACAGGTCTTGTGTCAGAGAAACTAGGATGCTGTTACTTCACAGGGCAAAAGTTGGAGATGACGTATAGGAAGTACTCAGGTCACTGGGAGCGCTATATCATGATAGTAACTAAACCCTGTAATGGCATTGACTACCACTATTTTAGAGGTTTTATGTGCAGACGAAAGGGAAAACATGGTATAGTATTTGGTCCATAATAGTCAATAATTGGTAGACTATTATATAAATTTCAAGGAGCACATCACTTGATGAAGTTCTTCACTCTTTTGGATCCTGGCTTAGTGTGCTCAGAGAATGTCACTTTAAGTCTCAGTTTCCTCACTTATATATTTGGATAAACCAAGACATCTGTCTTTATAAATAAAAAGAAGCACTTCCTCCTATCTTGCCAGGAAGCTTTGAAATGGTAAAAAAACAAACAACAACAAAAAAAACATTCCAGAAACCCAGCTCCAGACTAACAAATTAGGGCCATTAAAGTTGTACAATGAACGAATTCCTTACAAATGAGAAGGTAAGCAAAACAGTTTACACACAGCCAGCTGATTCACTGGGATGCACTTGCCGTGCATGGGGGTCCTGGTGAAAATTGCTCTTCTGAGAACAAAACTCTTTGCAAAAGAGGTTTTTGGTAGTGTTCACACAAAATGCTTCTGGCTCCCAGTGAACCAACCCCTCAGCACACTTTCAGTTTACATGCAGCTTTTCCTCTTGGGTTCAGGGGGAGTTGCCCATGTCATCTTCAGCCTTCTCTTGAAAATACTAAATAATAGTTGTTTTTTTTCCTGTTAAGAAAAACACATTCTTGCCAGTTAAAAGCTCAAGCTTACCGTGAAACACTTTTCCCTCTTAATTAAAAAAGCCTATTATCTGCTCACTCTTCAAGACATTCCCTTGGGTTAAATGTGTGTGTGTGTGTGTGTGTGTGTGTGTGTGTGTGTGTGTGTGTGTGTGTGTGTATGAGAGAGAGAGAGAGAGAGAGAGGGTTGAGGCCTCTAGTTTGGGAAATTGGGAACAAATGTAGTTAATGAACTATGGCAAATATATATTCTTCATTATTCATTTATTTGGTTTGATATATTTGGTGCTTGGCATACAATAGCTGATAATGATTATTGAATAAATACATGAATAGGAGAAATGACTTTTCTCAGCCTCCGACAAAGCAATGGCATGTACAATCTTGTGCGTGTTCATGGTGGATGGAGACAGATATTGAGTATGTTTTGGGAAATAATGCTGCAGAGCTGTCAGGAAAAGAGAGAGCCTGGCTTGGCATACTTGGGTGGAGGAAGAGATGGGTACTGTGGTAAGGTTAGCCACTATAGCTATGGGCTTTAGCATTCAGTCAAACACTGGCCTGGAGGTCTGTGGTGTGGTGTGGTGTGGTGTGGTGTGGTATGGTGTGGTGTGATGTGGTGTGGTGTGGTGTGGTGGTACAGCTGCCTGGCTGGGCCTTGCTACAAGGAGCTAATAGAAAGAAGCAGAGGTTGCAAAGGGGAAACATCTGAGACTACAAATGCTTTCATATATAGGATTGATCTAGGGAATGATCTTGAACTTTCTACTAGGACTTAGCACTACTCTGCATTGGTAAGTTTTATGTTCATGATGCCCTTTCTTGATAGAGGACCAAGAATGTCTCTCTTTTTGTCTGGCCATGTGCAATGTCCATTGCAGCATGAGAGCCAGACTTGTTTTGGGGAAGTAGAAGGAAGTGTGGAAGTCTTGGAATAACCAGAAATCTGTGCGGCTTTGAGCAAATTGAGTAATCTCTATGGACCTTTATGACAACTTTTGTAAATAAAAGAGGCTGGACTCAGCCAAGTATGCAAAATCCCCATTCTTGTTCAGGCTGAGAATGAACAGAGAGAAAATGCCATTAGAGAAAAAGAAGGAATCAATGAATTCAGTTTGCCAGGACTTTTTGGCAGTTCATAAGTGAAAAGGATGAATTAGCCAAAAAATTATTTTTCATTCATTTATTAATTCAGCTGTATAGGAGCAAGCATAGGATGGGAAAATAGCCATGACATGAATTCTTAGACAAGATCTTTTCTTCATTCAGTTTAAGCTAGGGTGTTAGGTTGGTAAGAGGAACTACTAGCATCTACAATTGAGGGAATATTAAATTTGTTGTATTTTATTCTCTCAGTGTACCTAGGAGAAGATGGTATCCCCACTTTACCATGAATTTTCCCTATGGGAAATCATACAAAAAAGTGAATCGGCCAAGTTCACATGAATAAAACCACTTTGACAGTAATACTCACTAGAAACTATGCTGAAAATGAACTTTACAAGGTAACCTATTTGAAAAAGAAATGTACTCATTGGGTGGGGGTTTGGCCTAGAGGTAGAGTGGTTGCCTTGCATGCATAAAGACCCAGGTTCTATTCCTCGGTGCTGTGGATCAAGTGACAGAGTGGTAGCACAGAAAAAGCCAGAAATGGTGCTGTGGTTCAAGTGGCAGAGTGCTAGCCTTAAGAAAAAAGCCCAAGGACAGTGCTCAGGCCCTGAGTTCAAGACCCAGGACTGGCAAAAAAAAAAAAGAAAAAGAAAAGAAATGTACATTTTCTAACTTATGTACCTATTATCCCTCTGTACATTACTTTTACCATAAAATGAAAAGAAAAAGGCATTCGTTCTCAAATTAGACTTTGTCTTCAAAGCTCTAGCATTTGTATGACACAATTTTATGGAAGAAGGAGCTCTCAGAGCCATCAAGGGACAGTGTTTCCTGTACCTAGCATTTCCCCCTCCCTTTTTCCTTCCCTCCCTTCTTAATGCTCTCATTACTGAAAGGATGGTGCTATGTAATATCTGAGGGGTTAGCAGAGCTAGTTTGGTCCTGGGAAAGGCTGCCACACACAGAATGGAAAGCTCCAGTCAGGATTGTCTGGAGGACTGTGGGCTGTAGCCTAGATGGTCTTTAAGAGCTTGCCGTACACAATGGTGGAGAAGTGGGTGCTGAGCATTGCAGACAGCAATAGACTTGTGGAAGTATTTGAGTGCAAAACATTTGAGAGACCATCAAGGAAAGGAATCCTATGGTAAAAGTCAGAGGTGCCCTAATTTATCTCTCCAAACTGTCAGAAAGCCCTCATTATAAAACTTCTCTTACCAATGCCCCAAAGACCTCTATTGAAATGCAAATGAGGTTTGTTAAAGATGTCTTATTAAGCCATTACCAGCAATTAGACCCTTGCCAACCCCTTCTTTCCTCATTGACAATACCTCCCCTCCCCCAGGTACTCAGGCATCTGAATTGTGAAGGAAGGGTTGAGACTTGATCCCTGCCTGAGTGTTATTTGAAAAGGTAGACATGATGGCCGGGAGTTTGGTCTAGTGGTTAAAGTGCTTGCCTAGCATGCATGAAGACCCGGGTTCGATTCCTCGGTACCACATACATAGAAAAAAATCAGAAGTGGTGCTGAGGCTCAAGTGGTAGAGCTCTAGCCTTGAGAAAGTTCAAGGACAGTGCTCAGGCCCTGAGCTCAAGCCCAGGACTGGCAAAAAAAAAAAAGAAAAGGTAGACATGTCAAGAGAAAGAACTGTCACCACCAACCAGCTGAGACCCTTCTGTCCTCCCCAGATGGCAGTCATGGGCAGATGAAGAGAACTTCTTCCCTTATTCTGGGGCTCCTGATGGCATTTTTGCACTGCACCATGGCTGGCAGCAGGCAGAAGCAGTGGATCAGAGCCCTTGGACAGCTAGGGTGGGAGCACAGGGTTCTAGATCTGCGTCAGAGCTGGTGTCACAGTCTAAAGCATTACAACTTGTCCAATACAACTGCTGCTCCCACCTCCATAGGTTCAGATCAATCTTTGATCAGTGTGAGACCACTCTTGTTGATGGCCCCTCTGCTATAGCTCTGTATGCCCAAGGTTGTCTGTTCCAGTTGCCAGGGAAGATCCTGGTCAGCTGAGATTACCCCAGTGCTGCTTTTCTCCAAGGCTCCCACCAGTGTGGGGAGTGTTTGTTCTGGTCCACTGTTGGCTCTGGCCACACTGCCACTGGGCACTTGTTACATTGTTCTTTTCTTCATGGTACGGCCTCAGCTGCTCTACTAATGACTGAAATCCAAAGGAAAATCTTTTTCTTTCCTTTTCCTTTGATTTAATTTTGAGGCCTGGCCTTTGAACTCAAGTCTGACTTTCTTAGGCATGTATTTGAGCCATGCCTCCAGCCCTTTGTTGCTTCCTCTCTTTCTGAGATGTCTTACTTTTTTTTGCATAGACAGGCTTAGTGTATGATCCTCTTATTATTTTTTTTTTCTGGAAATGGGATGACTGGAATGTCTGACCATACTCAGGTTTTGTTTTTGTTTGTTTAGATGGGGAGTCTCTTGAATGCTTTTGAGCTAGCCTGAAAACCATAATCCTTCTAACTCAGCCTCCTACGCAGATGAAATGACAGACATATGTCACTGTGGCCAACTGTTGGTTAAGATGGGAGGTTGATAAGCATTCTTTTTGTTGTTGGTTTTGTGTTTGTTTTGCCCTGCCTGGCCTTGAACTTGGATTTTTCCAATCCTTGCAATCCAAGTAGCTAGTTTTAGAGTCATGAGCTACTGGCTCTCAGCTCAAGAGAAGTCTTTATTGGAGTTTCTACTTAATATAGGGGCCAGTATGGAGGGTGTCCCCTGGCCACTCACAAACCGGAGCAGCCTGCTTCTGTAGCCAGAAGGGGTTGTAGCAGGGAGTCTGCACCAATCATAGCAATTCCCTTTAGAAATGAAGGACATAGCAGTCTCCTGTCTTCTGTAGGGATACCAGGAAGTCCATCCTCTTTGGCTAGAGTGGCAAAGGCAGCAGGGTCATCTAGCTTTCACAAAGGCTGTGGTAGCCAAGAGTCACTTACAAGTTTCCTGCAAGTACCCTGCCTTCTGAAGCCAGGGCTATGGTAGGTGTTGACAAGAGGGAGGTCTCCCTAGTTATTTGCTTAAAAGATATTAATTAGGAAGTTAACTCTTTCAAAGCCCTTCCGTGGCCCCTCCATCTCAGCACAATTAAAAGAAAAATTAATTTTCAATAACAGTGCTTACAACAAGGGCTTATCAGTAGCAGAGCTTTAGCCTCCTTTCACAGTGCTCTCACAGCATTTACTTCCTGTCCTAGTGCCCCAAGGAAAGGTGGTCCGATTGTTTCAGAATCTTTTTCTCTGGAGCTTTGAAAATCTACTTTTCCTCTGGGACTGAAATTTCTGTTACTCGGTTTTTTTTTTTTTTTCCTTTCTTTTTTGGTGGGTATTTGGTAGACAGCTTAATCTCCTGGCCTGAACACAGTGGTTTCTTTGCCTTTTTTTTTTTTTCTTGATAAAATTTTTTTATTGTAATTAGTAAAAGGGTTACATGATATTTGCCAGATAGAAGGTGCGTTAATTCACATACATTGATACCCTTTCACATGTCTTGGTACCCATTTCCCTCCCCTCCCCACACCCCCCACCCGTGTTGGTTTTCCCCCCTTCCCTATCAAATGGTTTCTTTGCCTTTTCAGGCAGCCTGGTACTTTATCACTTAAGTTCACTTCCAACTTTTTGGTACTTAATTGTATGATATGAGTCTCTTCTCAGTCTGGCTTTGAATTGTGATCTTCTTTATAGATTGTCAGCCTCCTGAGCAAGTAGCACACACATAAGCCACCAGTGCCTGGTTTAGCTTCAGTCCTTTTAAAGGCATGGTTTACCCACTCAGGAACCACAAATTCCTTATGAAAATAAGAGCATGAATCCCAGCCAAATGTATCCAAACTCCCTTTGTACAAAATAAACCTGCTCACCCCGCCCCCCACCCCACAGCCAGGCTGTCTTTTGATTTCTTCAGATTAACAAGCTTCATTTTAATGCTTCTCAAGGTGAGTTTCTTGGCTGCCCAGTCAGCTTTCCCAACAATGGGACTTTTGGCTTTAAAACAAACATTCTTCTAGAGATGCCTCATGAACAGAAAAATCTCTGGCCTGCTAACCACTTGTTCAAGTGACATATTGCAGGCACATCTCACTTCGTAAACAATTAATTTGAAAAGTATTGATTTGTTAGCCTGCAATTAGTTTGCGACTCAAATGAGGCACATAAACATGGACTTCCCTTGATGTTTTATTCCCCCAGTGGTTTCCTCCTAGGTGTGTGTCGCCTAATTGGGAGGGAGGGGATGGGACTACAGTATGTATTTTTCAAAGTACTGCTCAATCGGATAATTCTGATGTTCCTTACTGGATGATATATGGGGGAAAAGTAAGATGTGTTTTAGGTCCTTCAAGCTGTTGTCTTTTCTTCTGATCTAAATTGGCACTCCAATTAATTCTTTACAAAGACATATAAAATGTTTTAATGCTTAATGCTAGCATATTAATTTTATATAACATTTATAATAGCATTGTTATATAACATTTTGTAGAACATCAGGGTCCAAAGGATATCAATCTATTGCTTTCATTTATGACCATTTTCTTTTTTTAATATGGTAGATGTTTATAGCTATTTCATTGTATATTGCTAACTACAATGGTAATTTTCTCCATTCCAGTTTTTCAGCCTCCTCATTCTTCCTCTTGACATCAAAGTCTGTGCATTTGCTTCTATCTTATTTTTCTCCTCATAAGGTGAAGTTCCTAGATTCAGCCCAATTCAGAATGCTTGGAATATGTGAGCATGAATATATCTTAAACAATGGAACCACAATGTTGGTGTTTTGTGACACTTTCAACATTGCAGAGCATGAGTGAATTTGTCCAAGATACCTCAGTCTTGGGAATGTACCCTCTGCACCCAGAGTTCACAGGCAGGGAAAAAGCTAGAGTGTCACCTTGGGTTGGTGACACAGCCTCTGTATCTGCTAACTTGATGTCCCCCATTTCTTTTGTTTCATTTGTCTCAGCTTCACCTATTCTTTTCCAAGCAGCTGCTGGGTGTGTGATCATAAAGAGGAACACATAAGCAAGCTTGGCTGAAACCTTAAAATCAAAATGCATCCACCAGCAAACACGGGCTGTTTTCTGTGCAGTCACCTCTGAGCTTTGCTTCTGATTTATTTTCTCATCATGTTACCTCCATAGGGGTCCATTTTTATAAGATGGGGGAGTGAGAATCCTCATGCATCCCAGGTTTGATCTTGAATTTCCCTGGAAATATTTCTGCCATCACTTAACATGTTCGCCCTGGGATTTCACAGTGACCAGTGACAGATCTGAAATGTTGGAAGTACTCTGGAGATGGAATTAGGGATGGATGCTTAGCAGTGTGGAAAAGGGCCAAAGCAGTATCCTCCCTGCCTTGAAGATTGGCTTGACGCAGGGAGATTTTTATGTGCCAGAAACCACACGCTAGGCTGTAATTGAGCGTAATTACTGCCCTGCATGCTACAAAGTGCTGGACTTGAGGCATGCAGCGGAATCCCAATAAGTTCTTGATCAGGCTCTAAAAAGTAAGCCCCCCCAACAGGGCCAGAAAGATTTGCATTTAATCTGCCTAGTCTTTAAATGAAGACATTGCTGGCACCCAGTTGGCTAATGTTTCCCCTAACTCCAGGGCCTTCAGCCATGATCCAGGACGCCATTGTTAATCCGAATGTCTACACCACCTTGGAATATTTCCACACCAGAAAATTGAAATGAACAATAAAAGAATTTATATGAATAATTCAAACAGGACCTGAAATATGCCCAGAATAGAAAATAAGCCATTTGTAATTATCTGATTATTTCGGCTGAGAGGTTTGAAAAAAAAAAAAAAAGAGCTATTTGGGTAATTACTTTTTT
The DNA here is from genome assembly GCF_031878675.1 of Megascapheus bottae. Taxonomy (NCBI): domain Eukaryota; kingdom Metazoa; phylum Chordata; class Mammalia; order Rodentia; family Geomyidae; genus Megascapheus; species Megascapheus bottae. Next base: position 43,468,125 of record NC_143520.1, on the reverse strand, counting down.
CTTTCTCTTCCTCATGTTGGAATGGCTCCATGTTCAATGTGTTTTCATGAAGCCCCTAGGAATCCAAGATTCTGCCTCTTCCCCTGACATAGGATGTTGAGCTGTGTGGAAATGTGAGGCTTTGCACTTTCATATCAACCTCAAGGACCTGATAGTCAATCTCCAACACCACAAAATAAAACAAAATGCATATCACCCTTCAAGATTAGGTATGTTTTTAGAACACAACTTAATCATGATGAAATTATGCCAAATTGTTAAATTTTTTCCCCAAAATGTTTGCATCTGGTGTGTATAAATACAATCTGGGGAGGAGTAGTTTATTTTTGCTGATTAAATGTGTCCAGGTATCCAACATCATTGTCTTCATCACTAAATCTGTTCATTTAGGCTGTCATAAACAAAAAATGAAATCTAGGAGGAATAAATCTTGTCCATAGGGTCGATTATGAGAATAGGCATATTTTTTTAAAAAATAGAATTTTATTGTTATTGTGAAGGTGTTGCATGGTTCGGGGTGGGGGGCACTACCATTTTATACATTAGGTAATAAGCACGATTCTTTTAAGACAATGTCACTCCTTCCTTTTCTTCCTTTTCTTAGTTTCTCCTTCTTATCTCTGTCCACAGGTTGTATAGTTCATTTTCTTTTTAATATTTCTTTTTTTATTGTTGGCATAATGTATAGAGGGGATACAGTTATATTTGTCAGGTAGTAGGTGCATTACTTCTCACACATTGATACCCCTTCTCATGTTTTTGTCCCCATTTCCTTAACCCCACCGCCTCCCAATCATCCTGTTTTCCCCCCTTACCTTTCCTATTTCCTATTTTTTAAAAAGTCACATACAGTAACAATATGAGATTAACGATAAGGGCAAAAAAAAAAGTGAAGAGAAATAACATAATACATTAAGAACAACAATCATACAAGATAAAGTTCTTGTTTCCATATCCTAGAGATTCTTTTATTTAGTCTAATCCTGTATGACCTTATGCATCTAGAGTTTGAGCTATTGTAATCCTCTGCTAGGAGAGTTCTAGATAGGTACTAATTATTACAAATGAGGGAAACCATTGAGCCTATGTTCCTTTGAGTCTGGCTTACTTCACTTAATAGGATTTTTTTCCAAGTCTTTCCAGTTCCTTACAAATGATGCAATGTTGTTCTTTCTGATGGTGGCATACAATTCCATTGTGTATAAATACCACATCTTCCTGATCCAGTCATCTACTGAGGGGCATCTCTGTTGGTTCCATATGTTTACTATGGTAAATAGTGCTGCAATGCACATCATTGTGCTAGTGGGTTTCGTATGTCCTTGTTTCTGGACCATTTGAGTAAATGCCAAGGAATGGAATTGCTGGATCATAGGGGAGATCTATGTTTAGTCTTTTGAGGAAACACCATACTACTTTCCATAGTGGTTGGATGAGTTTATACTCCAACAGTATAGTAGTGATCACTCCTGGCCACATCCCCTCCAGCACCTGTTATTGGATTTCTTGATCCTGGCCCTTCTAACTGGAGTGAGGTGGAATCTCAGAGTTGTTTTGATTTGCATTTCTTTTATGACCAGAGATGTTGAGCATTTCTTCATGTGTCTATAGGCCATTCTTATTTCCTCTTCAGAGAAGTCTCTCTTTAGGTCTTTGGCCCATCTTTTAATGGGATGGTTGTTTCTTTAGAGATTTGTTTTGAAGAGATTCAATTTTTTTTTGCTGTTGGTATATTTTAGATATGAGACCTTTGTCTGTTCTATGATTAATGAAGATCTTCTCCCACTCTGTGCGCTTTCTATTTAACTTGCCAGCTATGTCCTTTGCCATACAAGTTCTGCAATTTAATGCAGTCCCATTTGTCCAAGCTATCTTTAATTTGTTGTGTTTCTGTCTCCTACCAAATTAAAAAAAATAAAAACCTCAAAACCAAAACAATCAACAATACCACCACCAACAGTAACAAGAACAAGAACAACAACAGACTGTACATGTGTGTGACTATCTGGAGTCTTGTGTAAATTATCATGCTCAGGTGTATTTTATATCAAACTCCCACAAATGAGGGAAAACATGCACTGTTTGTATCTCTGAGCTTGGCTTACCTTCCTTAAAATGATTTGTTCTAAGTCCATTCATTTACCTGCAAATGACATAATATTATTTTTTCTAAGGGCTGTGCAAAATTAAATTGTGTATAGGTAACACATGTTTTGGACCCACTCATCGATTGTAGGGCATCTAGGCTGTTGCCATGACTTGCAAACAGTGAAGCAATGAACATGGATGTGCAAGTATCTTTATGATATCCTGGATTATGTAGCTCTAGGTAGATGCCTAGAAATGGTGTTGGGTCATAGGGAAGGTCTATGTTTAATTATTTTGAGGAACCTTCAAATTGCTGTCCAGAATGGTTGTGCTAGTTTAGATTTTCACCAATAATGCAAGACAGTTTCTATTCCCCACATCCCCACCAACTTTTGTTGTTTGAATTCATGAACTTGGCCAGGCTAACTGGGGTGAGATGGATTGTCAGAGTTGTTTTCTTTATGGCCATGGATATTGAGGAATAGACATATTTTAAACAATTGAGGCTACTATTAGGTTTAGTGTTGTGGTGATATTTCTTTTTTGCCTCTTGAAATAAATAACACCCAACCTTCAAATAACTGAAAACTATTGTGTACCTTCCAGTGAATTTAAATGTTACTGGTTCAGGTGGTCTAGAAGAATCTGATGGCCAAGTAGCTCCCAAGTCCTCATGTTACTTCTTTTTTTTTCTCTTTATTTTTCTGTATTTTTATTGTAATTAATAGAAGGGTTACATTATTTTCACCAGTTAGAATGTACGTTTCTTCACAAACATTGATACCCTTTCTTATGTCTTGGTCCCCATTTTTCTTACCCCACCCCCTGTCTTTTGCTTTCCTTTTTTTATTGTATTTAATAAAAGGGTAACATGGTATTTGCCAGATAGAAGGTGCATTAATTCACATATTTTGATACCCTTCCACATGTCTTGGTCCCATTACCCTCCCCCCCTTCCCTGTCCAATTTCAAGTAACCAAATACAAATGTATCTAATATATCAGGTAACAAAGTGAGATATTGTGTCAATATGAGATAACAAAGGAACAGCAAAAGAGATGAGATAACATAGCACATTAAGGACAGCAATCATTCATTTTATGGCTTTTGTTTCAATATCCTAGAGGTCCATTCAATTAGTTTCATACTATATGGCCTTATGTATCAAGTTTTTGCTCTATTCCAAACTCATGTTACTTCTCAGGAAACTTTCTGTCCCATCTGCTCTGGTAGGGATTAAGGAGTAGTTCTCTTTTGAGGAGATACTTGCAGTGTCTGCTATGCTATGGATTCATCATGCCTACTAACTCAGCCTTTTCATATGAAATACATTCAGAGATCTAGCCTTGAATTTAAGGTAATGTGAACCAGCTTCTCCATCAAGATAGCAAGAAAAGATTCTAGCCTCTTTCTTGTGACCCATGCCTGGCCTAATCCTTCACCTAGCAGGATTCAGGACTATTCAGTTACTTGTTGCCCATGTCTCAGAGAAGACCACTCAGAGAGGACCTCTTCAGAGGACAAGGCTACTTCTGTGATTAAGTGAATATACTGGGCATATTTCCCTCTAGCGTCTATTGGTCTTCATTGGAGTTCATTGATTACTTACCATAGAGTAGTTTTTAAATATGAAGTTTAGTTAATCAAAAATTTCCTTTATATATCATCAGTTATGTGCCTTCTTTATTAAAGATTATCAAAAGAGGTGAATAAAATATGCTTTTTTTCTGAGCTACACGTGGTAGCTGTTCAGGAGGCTGAGAGCAGGGGGCTGAGATTGGCAGGAATGAAGACTCAGGCAGAACTCAGGAGAAACGTCTGTGAAATGACCACATCAATCAGAAAAGCTGGACACAGTAGCATATGCTTGTCATCCTAAGTATGTCAGAAAGTGTCAATAGGAAAATCAAGGTTCAGGCTAGGTTGTGCAAAAAGTGAGGCCTATCTAAACATAATCAGAGCAAAAAGGGATGGCAGCATGGATCAAGTGACAGAGCATCTCCTAGCAAGTACTAGGACATATACTTCAAATTTTGAAAAGTATGTCTAAATTGATGATGCATTGCTTCATAATACATTACAAGCTAAGGAAGATTGAAATAATAAATGTGGGTTATTTCAATCTTCCTTCAATTTTCCTGATTCAGGAATCCAGGCAAGGATTAACAGGGTATTTTTTCCTGCTCGGTCTTTCTAGGGGCTGAAAGCCAGCTGTTGGCTGGGTCTGGGGTCTATCTGAGGTCCTCAATCAGAATCTTAAGGGCAGAATTCACTTTCTTGAGCTGCAGAACTTGTGGTGGTTTGCTTCTTTAAATCCAGTGGACGTGGTCTTGATCTCTTGGTCCTCTTCTAAGAACCCATGCGATTAGGTTTGGCCTACCTCAGGAAAAATTTCCCTCTGATTAACTCAGAGTCACTGATAAGCTCTGGTTACAGCAACACAAATCCCTTTGCTTTGTCATTTATCATGACATCATAGTCCCAGGTACTGTCTACATTTAAGGGAAATGTCAGAGTTTGGACACCAGAGAGTGAAATCTTGGGGATTATTTTAGAATTCTATCAAAAATTGAAAGCTACCACATATCTTAAAAAGCTTTGTTAAAAAATAGATTTTTAAAAGAATGTCTAGAACTTAAGTCAAATGTATATATAGCATTAAGTTGATTCAAGAATTTCTATTATAACATGGTAACATTTTCCTGAAAACCTCCATATTCTGCAAAATCTCACACTAAAAAATAACAAGGTTATGGCAAAGTTCAAGTTAAGAGAAGATTAGTCAATACCTACGCTACTTTGTAACCAGAACATTAAGAAGTCAATAAAACTCCTAATAAAAACACTAGCATAGTTAAAAAGACACATGGAATGCCTAATAAATAATGATATGTTACCACAAACATAGAACTCAACAGGGGAAAAAATGAGCAAAGCTTAATGGTTGCAGGGATACAGAAAGAGGAGAATGCAATTGTTCAGACTGGTGAGACCTCGCCCTATGAGGAGCACATTACCAAACGCAGCAAGAGGAACATATGGGACACATGTAAGTTATATAGTCCTGTTCTTCTCTATAGACAATACTGTGTATTCAGTTGTTTTAATGAATATGCTTCTCAACTGGTATTGCCTAATTACAATTGTGTATGTGTGTTTGAGTGTGTGGTGTGTATGCACGCATGTGTGTACATGCACACACACTGCTACTTAAACTTACTTCCAGAGCTCTCATTTTTTTTTTACTCAGGCTGGTGTTCTACTACTTGAGCCACACCTCTACTTCTGGCTTTTTGGTGGTTAATTGCAAGAGAGAGTCTCACAGACTTTTCTGCCCCAGCTGGCCTCAAAGTTCTATCCTCAGATCTCAGCCTCCTGAGTAGTTAGAATTATAGATGTAAACTACCAGTGTCTGCCTTACATCTAATTCTTGTGAATGACTGAGTAGTAATTTACTTGTGTTTATTTAATTACAGTCTTTGAATTTCAATTTAAGAAGTTTTGAAGCAGCTTGTTATTGAATTGTTATAGCTTTAGGGCCATTGTAGCCTTTGTCTTTGGAATTTGCCTGAAGCAAAGTCTCTCTGTTTCTGTCTCTCTGTCTCTGTCTCTGTCTCTGTCTCTGTCTCTCTCTCACACACACATACACACACACACACACACACACACACACACACACACACACACACACACACACAATCATCATGCTAAAATTCCCAGAATACTGGGAATTACACCAGCTTCATTTCCCAATTGCCCACTTATAAATCCATTTAAAGGGCCCACCTATGGCAGAGAGGGGTATTATCCAAGGCTACAGATTATGATTAAGAACACAGGGCAAAAGAAGGATACTATTAGGGCAGGAACACAAAGGTGCAATAGCTTTGTGGATCTGACCATCTAAATAATATTTATCAAAATCAATTCCAGGAAATGGAAATGAAATTGTTTCTTTGTTGTTGGTCTTTTCCCTTTCTTTTTGTTTTGTTTGTCCCTTTATCTGCCTTTAGGAGGGTAAGGGGGGCACAGAAATGGAGGGACAAAGGGTGAATAAATGCAGCAGTGATACTCCCTAGACACTATGTGGAAATGAACTAGACAACTTGTAGGTGGGGGTGGGAGGGAAAACCTGAGCATAAAGGATGTGGTGACATTGTTCACAAAGAAATGTACTCTTCACCTGACATATGAAACTGTAACTTCTCCATACATCACCTTTATAATAGCAATAAAATATATTTAAACATTTTTAATAAGTAACAGTGGTCAGCAAACAATTGTCCATGGGTCAAATCTATCTGGTGGCCTCTTGGAGAACAAAATGTTGTTTACATGTTTTTTTAAATATATTTTTTAAATTTTGGTCTGTCATGGGACTTGAACTCTGGGCCTGGGCATTGTCCCTGAGCAATTCAGCTCTAGGTTACTGCCCTACCCCTTGAGCCACAGTGCCACTTCCAATTTTCTGGTGGTTAATTGGAGATAAGAGTCTCACAGGCTTTAGTGCCTAAGATTGTTTTGAACCATGATCCTCAGATTTCAGCCTTCTGAGTAGCTAGGATTACAGGCATGAGCCACTGCACCTAGCTGTTGTTTACATTCTTTAAAGATTTAAAAAGCAAAAAAACCCAAGAAACAAAAAATGAAAACAGAGCTATAGATTCTCACAAAGCCTAAAATATTTGTCATCTGACCCTTTACATAAAGAGTTTAATGGGGTTAGAGGCGTGGCTCAGTTGATACAGTGATAGCCAATAAGCAAAGGCATCAGGCAGCAAGTTCAAGTCTTGGTCTTGGATCTTTAAAAAAAAAAAAAATTGCTGATTCTTAAGAACCCAGTCTTATGGGGCCGGGAGTTTGGTTTAGTGGTTAAAGTGCTTGCCTAGCATGCATGAAGACCCGGGTTCGATTCCTCGGTACCACATACATAGAAAAAAGCCAGAAGTGGTGCTGAGGCTCAAGTGGTAGAGCTCTAGCCTTGAAAAAGTCCAAGGACAGTGCTCAGGCCCTGAGCTCAAGCCCAGGACTGGCAAAAAAAAAAAAAAAAAAAAGAACCCAGTCTTCAGAATCAGACCTGGGTTTGTATCAACCCTAATGAGACTCAGTCATGCTACTTCATGTTCCAAAGCTGCAATCTTCTCATTACTAAAATGGGATTGATCTGAGGATGAAATGAAACTGGCTTTGTAGAGCATTTCTTCTTGAGCCTTGCAAGAATGCTGTTTGAAAGTTTGCTTCATTTTTATTGGAGAAAAACCTCTGTACTCTGCAGAGTAGGCTACTCCGATCCCTTGCGGGGGCCATGGAGGTGTTGCCATCTGCTGTGGGTTGATTGTGCTTCATGGCCTTTCTCCTCACTCTGTTTTTCACTATCAGCAGGCAATCATTTCACTCCTTGCACTTAATCAAACGATTTTGCCATTTCACATTCAGACACTCTGTGCCTTTCAGACGATTCTGTGAAACTCGTATATTTTCATTAAGAGTTGATAATAAACTCTAGCACTGAGTTTTTTCAAGCTCGTGATGGATGACAGTGTGATAGGTTCCCCAGTGGTTCTACTGGCCAGCTCAGGCAAGAATGTGCTCGGGGAAATGGTAGAGTGCCTCCCAACACCAGCCAGCTTCACTGGCCCCTGAGAGCCAAAGATAGCCAGATCCCTCCCCAGGCACCCAGGCAGAACAAACTATTAGCCATGGTTTTGCATCTTTCTCTCTCCCACTTCTGCATCCTGGAGGTGGAAATTCCAGGCAGAAGGCCAGTCCTGGTGTAACCTACAAGACACAAGAAGGGTAGTCATTGATGGTTTCATTTTTCCTCTTCTTTATTTTTCTATTGTCCATTTCTTTGTCTCTTCCTCTTGAAAAAATTAGCCCATACTCTGTAATCTGAGTTCTTTTCTAAAAGCATTATTAGCATAAACTAATTGTACAAAGGAGTTCATTGTGATCTTTCCAAACATGCATATTGTGTATGCTCTATTAAATTCACTCTTCAATTACTTTTTGACTCACCTCCTTCCTCTTTTTTAAAAAATTTATTGTCAGATTGGTGTATAGAGGGGTTGCAGTTATATACATAAGGAAGTGAGTACATGTCTTGAACATTGTTACCCCCTCCTGCAGTTTTTCTCCCAAGTTCCCTTCCTCCACTCCCTCCCAAGTTGTGAAGTTCATTTGCAACATATTGTCCTGTGAATATGGCTGTTACATTGGTTCACCCTTTGTCCTTTGTCTCATCACCTTTTTGTTCCCCTTACCTTCCCTAATTCAAATAAACAATTAGAAATATATTCAGTGCACCAGGTACCAAAATCAGATACAGTAACAAAAGGGAATAAACCATAAGGGGGTAAAAACAAAAGAAAAAAAAAGAAACAAGTTCACATAGCTCATTAAAAATAACAACCACAAAAAACAAACCTCTTGTTTCCATATTCTGGAGTTCATTTCGCTTAGCATCATCCTCTATGGTCATAGGTATATATCTACTGAGCTATTGTGATCCTCTGGCTAGGAAAATCCTAGACATGTACTAATTGTTACAAATGAGGGAAACCATAGAGCCTGTTTCTTTGGGACTGGCCTACTTCACTTAATAGGAATTTTTCCAAATCTTTCCATTTCCTTATGAATGAGGATTTGAATAGTTTTTTACCATGTTTTTAAAAATTTATTTATTCATCTACTTATCTATTAATTCATCAGTAGTGAAGCTTGAGATTAGGGTCTTGTGCTTGGCTTTAAAAAGTTAATCAAGAAAGATGCTCTGTCACTTGAGCCACAGCTCTACTTCTGGTTTTTTTTTTTTTTTTTTTTTGCTTGTTAAGTTAGAGATAAGAATCTCATGGACTTTCCTGCCAAACTGGCTTTGAACTGCACCAACACCTGGCTGCTATTTTCATACATATATTTAATGTATATTCACCTTACAAGTCTCTTCTTTCCCCCTCCATCTCTCAGTGGTCTCCTCACAAACAGTCTCCTTTTACAATCATGTCACCTTTTCTTATTCTCCTTTATGGCTGAATTATATATATCTGGTTGTGTATATGTGTTGTATTTTCTTTATCCATTCATCAGTTGATGTATACTTAGGCAGATTCCATAATCTAGCTATGGTGAGTACTGCTGCTATAAACATTTATGTACAGGTAGAAGTTATCTCAAGTTGTATGTTTTATGTCTTAAATTCTTTGTGTGTTTGTGTGTGTGCGCGCGCATGTGCTCGCGTGCCAGTCCTGGGGTATGAACTCTGTGCCTGGGCTCTGTCTCTGAGCTTTGGTATTCAAGGCTGGGACTCAACCACTTGAACCACAGCTCTATTTCTGGTTTTTTGGTGTGTAATTGGAGACAAGACTTTCACAGACTTTTCTGCCTGGGCTGACTTAAAACCACAATCCTCAGAACTCAGCCTGCTGAGTAGCTAGGATTTCAGGCGTGAGCCCTGGGCACCCAGCTTGTCTTAAATTTTGAAGATGGGGTGAACAGGGCTCCTCTGTAGGCTATTCCAGAGGCAGAGATGTGACTGAAGTTGAGAGGAGCCAGAGGGTCTAGGACTCCCATTACTGTCTGCAGGTTGGGTGGCCATCACCCTTCCCAAGAGACACCAGGCCTGTGAGCTGCAGCTCCTTCCTCAGTGAAACAATCCAATAGCCGTCACTAGAACCTGCATTGCTCATGGTTCCCGCTCGCCTCCACACTGCTTCCAGAGGAAACTATTTAATCATTTGCACAGGAATCTCTGTCAAAAGGGAGTGGATGGCACACACTGTTCCTAGTAATGGGTGTTTGGGTTGGGATTGCAGACTCCAGGACTGTGGAGGAGGCAATCAATCACCCATTGCCTGTCCCTCTGCATCCCTGGGCTCCATATCTATAAAGTCACTCAACAACACATGGAAAATCTATTTTTCAATTGCATCTATACTGAATATGCATATAGACTTTCCCTCCCTTGCCTGATTGCCTGAACAAGGCAGTGTAACAACTATTTATATAGCATTTACATTGTGTTAGGCATTATTCGTCCTCAGGAGATTGAGTTAAAGTATATGGAGGATGCGCATCTGCTACAGACACGCAGACAGTGGGAACCAGAGTATTGTACAGGTTGTGGGCTGTCCATTCTACTGAATTTTCTCAACTGTTTGTCCTCTGTGTGAAGCTGAAAATCCAGAGAACATATCCTCTCCTTTCATTTCTGTGGGAATAATCTAGATTCCCCAAGAAACATCTGTATGATTGATTCTGCTGCTGCTCTCTAGCTGATGGGGCCTGGCTGCCTTGAGGAGGTGGCTGGCAGATAGAAACCCCTTTCCCCACCTCCAAGCCTCAGGGATATCTGGGGGGCTTATTATCTTACCAGTCTTTGCCATGTGTCCTGAGAGTTCCTCGCTGCCATACTCAAAGCAACTTTCTTCGCCTACTACCACTTCTCAGGAGGGTAGGAAAAACAGGGAGTGAGTGAGGCTTCTGCTGAAACTTCTTCAGAGGGATTTACCTGTATTCTTGGCTGCTTTTGAGATTTTTTGAAAAAGCAGAAATAGAAAATACAAAACTTAAACTACCTTAACCAAAAAAGGAAGTACCTGAACTCAAGCAACCAAAAAGGTCAGAGGCAGACCTAGCTAGCCGAATGCAGACTTCTCATGTTGCTCTGGAGTAAGATCTCTGTGGATATCCAAAGTTTGCTTCTGTTCATGTTGGCACTCCCCCTATAGTGTGCCAGCAAGAACCTGCCATGAACTAGGATCAACTGTGTGCAGTAGGTACAGGAAATTCACATGCAAAAAGAAACCCATTAGAAAGGGCATGTTATGCTCAAATGCCTAGCAAGAAGGACTTCCTTAGTTCAGAGAGAGAGAGAGAGAGAGAGCACAAAGGAAAAAAAGAAGAAGGGAGGGAAAAAGATAAAGGAAGAAAAGTAAAGAACCCAATGAAACCAAAAAATAACATTGGGTTTTATCTGCCTTTATATTCACCATAAGCAGTTCTTTTTCTCCAAAGAGCTTCGGCACTTCTGGACTTTTGTGTGTGTATGTGCGTGTGATTAATGGGAATAGGAATCTCACAAACTTTTCTGCCCAGACTGGCTTTGAACCACAGTCCTCAGATCCTAGCTTCCTAAAAAGCTAGCTGTGAGCCACCTGAATCCGGCTAACCACTCTCTCTGAATCTCATCAATAGATGATGTGTGCAGGCCATATAGTGACAGCGTCTGTGAACACCATCTAAATGCATCTGTCTTGGAGAAAGTATCTTTACCTCTCTGTGCTTTTATATTTTACATAAAAATGTGGGAGTCACTATCTACCATTAGCATGAGACTTATCAGCCAGCAATAGAAAAATGGATAGGATGGCATCCAGCTCAGACAAAACCTTCAGAGTAGGTTTGCTCTCATAATTAACTTATTTTCATTCTATACCCTTCTCTACTTTTCTTTTTTAAAGACTGTGTCTCATGGTTTCTGTTAAGAGCCCCATCTTCCCTTGGGATGGCCCAGGCCTACACAAATATCCTGCACTCTCACTTGCAGATGATCTCTGAGGGTATCTCATGACTGTCAACCATGCCCAGACCCCAGTTACATTTAGATGAAAGCTGGTTGCTGATCCAGTTAGATGGTACCACAACTTGCTCTGTTTCCTCCATCACTTCACTTTCTCCCCAGAGTAACCTGCGGAACTGTTGATAAGCATTTTTGCACTACCACTTGAGCCATACCTCCATGTCTGGCTTTTTGGTAGCTAGTTGGTGATTAGTCTCACAGACTTCCTTTTTTAAGATTTCTTTTTAAATTTAATTTTTTATTTTAATTTTTTATTATGTATAGAGGGGTTACAGTTACATTCGCCAGATAGTAGGTACATTACTTCTCATACATTCATACACCTTCTCATGTTTTTGTGCCCATTTCCCTCCCCCACCTTCTCCCAATCATCTTGTGTTCCCCCCTTCCCTTTCCTATTTCAAATAAACAAATAATCATGTATACCATATACCAGGTAACAAAATCAGATACAGTAACAATATGAGATTAACCATAAGGGCAACAAAGGAGAAGAGAAATAACATAGTACATTAAGAACAACAATCATACAAGATAAAGTTCTTGCTTCCATGTCCTAGAGATCCTTTCATTTAGTCTCATCCTGTATGACCTTATGTATCTAGAGTTTGAGCTATTGTAATCCTCTGCTAGGAGAGTTCTAGATAGGTACTAATTATTACAAATGAGGGAAACCATTGAGCCTATGTTCCTTTGAGTCTGGCTTACTTCACTTAATAGGATTTTTTTCCAAGTCTTTCCAGTTCCTTACAAATGATGCAATGTTGTTCTTTCTGATGGTGGCATACAATTCCATTGTGTATAAATACCACATCTTCCTGATCCAGTCATCTACTGAGGGGCATCTCTGTTGGTTCCATATGTTTACTATGGTAAATAGTGCTGCAATGCACGTCATTGTGCTAGTGGGTTTAGTATGTCCTTGTTTCTGGACCATTTGAGTAAATGCCAAGGAGTGGAATTGCTGGATCATAGGGGAGATCTATGTTTAGTCTTTTGAGGAAACACCATACTACTTTCCATAGTGGTTGGATGAGTTTATACTCCAACAGTGTAGTAGTGATCACTCCTGGCCACATCCCCTCCAGCACCTGTTATTGGATTTCTTGATCCTGGCCATTCTAACTGGAGTGAGGTGAAATCTCAGAGTTGTTTTGATTTGCATTTCTTTTATGACCAGAGATGTTGAGCATTTCTTCATGTGTCTATAGGCCATTCTTATTTCCTTTTAATGGGATGGTTGTTGCTTTGGAGATTTGTTTTGGAGAGATTCAATTTTTTAGCTGTTGATGTATTTTAGATATGAGGCCCTTGTCTGCTGTATGGTTAGTGAAGATTTTCCACTCTGGGGGCTTTCTATTTGACTTACTACCTATGTCCTTTGTCATACAGAAGCTCTGTAGTTTAATGCAGTTCTATTTGTCCAAACATTCTTTAATTTGTTGTGTTTCTGGGTCTTAAGAAAGTTTCGACCTGTCTCACAGACTTTCAGCCTGGGCTGGCTTTGAACAATTCTCAGATTTCAACTTCCTGAGTGGTTGGGATCACAGGTGTCCATCATCGTTTCTTGACCGAGCATGCATTGTTTTTGAGGGAATGCTCTATATTTATTCAAACAAAGCAAGACTCTCAGTCTGTTTAGGTGATAAGACAAAGAACGGTAGAATGTATCTGTAGTTTCTGCTTCATGGGGAGCTAAGGCATGCCGATGGCCATATCTAGGAGTCTGAGGCCAGCATGGGTGACATGGAAAGACCCTGTCTCAGAACCAACAAACAAACCTCCATAACAGCACAAAGAACTTGAAAGCAAGGTGGTGCTCCTACTGCTGTCAGAAGATTTATGTACAGTAGAGGCTGCTCAGTGGTAGAGTATGTGCACAGGAGAGGTCCTGAGCTCAATCTTCAACACCAAAAAAGAAAAAGAAAAAGAAAAACAAAGATAGATGGTAGACTGTGGTTATAGATTTTACAGTATGCCAACATCTTGGATACCTCAAGATTTGTTTCCAGTTATATGTTTCAAGTAGAAGCTGAGGCTGAGGGATAGACAGATAGAGCAATGAGACACATCTAAAGGATTTGGCAGAGGGAATGAAATCAAGGCCAGAGCCAGCTTTAATGGAATATCTCAAAGGAGGAAGAATGGACTGTCTTGAATAAGGAAGAATGTGTTTACTTAACAATTTGAGTGTTATAAACCTTGCTTTTTAGGGCAGTCCAGAGTATTTTTTTTACTACAAGTTAATAGATAAAACTTTCCTTAAAACACATGATGGTTATAAAGTCTGGCCTTCCCTTCCCTCCTTCTCTTCTTTCCTCCCTCTCTCCCTCTCTCCTTCCCTCCTTCTCTCCCTCCCTCCCTTCCTCCTTTCTGTCTTTCCTCCCTTCTGTCTCTTTGTCTTTCTTTGCCTCTTTCTTTCTTTTTATTGATACCAAGTTTGAACTCTGGGTTACCTCTTGCTTGATTGGCTTTATTTGGCTGGTGGCTCTATCACTTGAGGCATGCCTCTAGCCCAACCTTTTGTTGGATATTTGAAAGATGAAGCCTCACTTTTCTGGCCTTGTGCCTTGACCCTTTGGATCATAGACACTTTTCTTCTAGATTTGTGACATACCATATGCTGCAGTTGATAACCCCGTAGATAGCTTGTAGTGCCAGTAGGTAATAATATCATCTGTGCCTCAGTTCATATGCACAGCAGCTGGCCAGTGTCTTCTTTGAAGGGCAGACAGTAAACACACTAGGCTGTGGGCTGTGTGGGCTGTGTGGTCTCTATCACAGACTCTCTGTGCTGTCTCTGTAGCTTGGAAGAAGCCCCAGGTCATGGGAGTGACTGTGCTTCATTAAAACCTTATGTGTGGATGCTGAAGTTAAATTTTCTGAGGGTTACAAAATTATAAACCCTCCTTTTTACTTTTTCTATCATATAACAATGTACATTTTTTGGCTGTGAGCCATATAAGGCTAGCGAACCCTGTAGGTGATAGCTGGTAACCCCAGCTTTAAAAGAATCTCACTTAGTCCCAATGGACTAATGCAAAAGCGGAGACACTGGGATGTACAGGCCATTGCCTAGATTTTGGAATTCTTGCACACTATATCACATTATCCTTCGAGCACCAGACCGTATTGGGTGCTGATAAAGGCTGAATCAGGCATTCCATGGAGTCATCTCCTATAGACTCCTGCTGAATTAATCTGTGTACAAGTGGTTAAAGCTAAGATGGCCAGGAAGCAGGGCAGGTTATGGGACTTGCTTTCCAGAGAACCTGACCTGGGGGTGTGGCTTAGTGGTACAGCAATTCCTAGCGTGTGTGTGAGGCCCTCGTTTGATCCCCAGTCTCAACGAGAGAGGTGGTGGGGGAGATAGAGAGAGAGACAAGAACTGTGAGGAGCTAGCTAGAGGACAGTCATCAGCTGCTATATCTTGTACCCAGCAGCATTCCTGTGGGCCATGACAATACTGACTGCCGTCGAGACCCAGGCCCTGGCCAATCTTGCCTAATGCTGAGCCCTTCCCCGGGCTATCTTTACCTTGAGGTCTGTATCAGTCTGGTTTAAGCTTTCTCAGAACTACACTGCAGCAGGTCATGATACTCCATCCTGTGGCAATCCTGTCCCTCTCAGTTCACAGCTGTCACACCAGCATGGTAGTTGACAGCCATGCCAGATACACTTGCTCCCTTTTCATAGGCATTTGCCCCTTCACACCTTTTCTTGGGGGACTCAGACTGACCAAGGGGACACTGAGAGGAAACTGTGTAAAGTAGATATATATTACTTTAAAGTCAGTTCATTTTTTTTCTATCCTCTCCTCATTTTCCTGAAGATGGAATCAACAGGGCTAGAAAATAGCTCTGCTGATTTTAATGGAACTGATGAATGAATCTCAGTCAAGTGTGAAATTTTTTCCTGAACGCCTAGTATTCTCCACATGAGACTAGTAATCCCTGAGGGAACTCTTACCTTGCATACATAGCTTCAAGAAAAAGTTAATCCTCTTCAATAGTTCATGTTAAAGGGCATAAAGTTGCAATATCCGAAGGCCCTTAGGAAGTATTTGGGTGGGAGGCTGGGGAGTTGAGCCCAGTTTGGCAATCTCAAGATGGATGCCAGCTGAAGAGGTGAAGAGTAGCATGATTTGGGAAGTGGGGGAATAGTTCCAATGTTATTCTTTGTGATGACTCTTTGGAATCTACTACAGAACTGATATTAGAGTTCAGTCTCGGGGAGAATGACTCACACATTCCACATGAATGCATTGGAGTTCCATAAAAAATGCCTGAGATCTACGGCCAGCTTGCCACCCCAAGAAGGACCAGCAGGAACCCCATGTCCAAGACATGACACAGACAACAGCTCACACTCACCCTCCCAGCACAGTTACCTAGGTGCAAATTAGAGTTGGGTTCATAAGTGTCTGACAAATGTTCAGTAGTAAATCTTCGGCCTTAGTTGGTGGTACTACTAAATCACTGGCAATTAGTCCTTGAAGAAAATAGTGCCCCCTCTAACCTCCTCTCTCTCTCTGTCTCCCTCCCCCTCTTTCTGAATACTTGATGCTAACATCTGCAGATATCATGCCTTCCTTATCTCCAGCTTTACATAGGCTTTTCTGCTCAAATTGGAAACACTTTCAAGTCTTTCTTCCATGCTCTGTGTTCTTCATTCTCATGGTAAACCTCACTCCAAGCAGCTAGCAATAACCATGACACTTATGGGACCACTTTGAAATTTCCTCTACAAGATGAATTAGTAGCCAAGATTTCAAGCCACAGAAAAAGTATACACTAGTGGGTTTTTTTAATGTTTTTGTCTTTGCCATGCTGAATGGCTTCTAGTTCTTTCCCACTAGGGTCCTCATTCCCATTTGAAAGTTGATGATTTTGGCCTTCACTGGCTTCGTTGGCACCCTGGTCTTCAGAGCTCCCTCTGGAATACACCATTCATCTCTGCCATTACCATGGTAGGGATGCTTCTACCTATACCTCTGAACATTTCCCAATTCGTCCCACAGACCAATTCCAGAGCCTTAAGAACCCCAAGTGAGCTTCAGTCACAGCAATGAATCTGCTTCTCATAGACCAATGTTCATGTTAGGTACTTTTATAGCCATGCCCAAAATACCCCAAAAGTCAACTTTATTACTTGTCTCTAGTAATTCTGGGATTATTGTGAGGCCATACATCTCTAGTGATGGGAATGTGTGGTGAGGCAGGTTTCTCACATCACGGTGGCCACAGTCAGTGAACAAGGAAGGGACTCAGGACCAGGGGAAACTGTTGAAGGTATACCTACCTTCCCCACAACCTCCCAGTGGAATGACACCAGCTGAAACTTTGTGCCTCTCTATCAGATTACATCCCATGGCTGTTTTTAGTCACTGTCAAAGGAAGCTTAAATAATTCTGTTATGACAAGCTTAGTCATGTATCAAGGGTGGGATGCCTGACTAAAAGTGGGATTCTCTTGGGAAGATAAAAGGCTAGAGGGAAAGCTACAGGGCAGACTACTGGCCCCTTGTCTGGTGACTGGTTCTGTCTTTTTTTGTGTGCACTGACAAAACCTGAAACCCACAATGGGGACATGCTCCATACTCTATATCCTACTTTTTCATAGGGGAGCCATGCAGTTCAATTCTTACCTGATAATGTTGCATTACTTGTAAGGTTTGGTGGGGAAAAAGTTCTTCTGATTATGGCGGGGGGAGCTCACAAGGAGCATTCTTCTTAATCACTCTTTGTTTTTGGAAGGTGAGTTCATATGAGGGCTTGATGACGCCTGGATCTTTGGAAGGGATTTTGAGGTAAAAAGCTTAAGTATGAAAGTCAAGAGAGGAAAACCTGTGTCCTTAAAGATAATTTTGGACAATGGATTCAATCAACCTAAGACTACACTCTTCTCTCCCAACCTCAAGTTACCACTAGTGTTACCACATGGCTGGTATGTGACAGAATTGGAATTTGAATGTAGGCTCTGTGGAGAAAAAGCAGAATATTGAAGCTCGGGTAAGGGCAATATGTATGCGTTGGCTGGGGGTGGGGTGTGGAGGTCAGTCATAATTTCTTTTTCTAATAGCTGGGATGACAGTTCAAGAACCCCCAGTCATTTCCCTCCTCACCTGCAGCTCTCCGGAAAGAACGGATTTCAACTCTGGCCTATGAATGGACTCAGCCATGTGTCAATCAGGAGATCCTACCTCCACTCACCCGGGTTGCACTAGGGCACTGGATGTGTGTGACATTTGGTGAGGGACATGGAGCTCACTGCTAGGTCTGCTCATTTAGAGCACTGAGGAAAGGAGTTGATGCCATGAGCAATCCTCTTGATGCTCAGTGGTAGGGCAAGCAGTGTGGCTGGGGTCTCAATGGGGATACGTCATTGTGATAGCATGTAGTTTTTCTTGAACTTTTTCATCATGTGTAAAGCTAGACATTCAGGAATACTTAGTCAGCAAGGCAAAATCTGCTGCTGCTGCCAGTTTAGATTTCCAGATAAGCCTTGAGGGGCTGGAGCCCACAGACTCCTAGCTCGGCAAGGGGAAAGGAGTCCTCAGAGCCTGGCGGGTGATGTCTGCATAGCTAAGAGAAGTGTTTGAGAGTGGGAACAGTAGTAGGGCCTGTCTCTTGCGGTCCTGGTCAGTCATCCAGGTATACCTGGATCCTGTGCTCATATGGGGTATGTGTGTGGCAGGGGATGGAGGTAAGGAGGGATAAAAAGCAAATAGCATTTATGTAGTTTGTCATGTGTGGGTTTTGGAGGTTTGAATTCAGGATCTCATGTTTGTTAGGCAGATGCTCTACCACTGAGCCAAGATTCCAGCCCCTTTTTGCCTGATTAAATTTTTTAGACAGGAAGTAGCTCTCTTCCTGCCTTAATATTTCTGCCTAGACCAATTGGACTTGGGTTTCAATTTCCAAATGTGGCTAAATTAGAAATTGGCAAATTATAGGTAAATAAAAATATAGCCCTTCATGTATTTCACTGATTAAAAAAACAAAACAAAACAACAGCCTAGCATGGTGGCTCACACTTGTAATCCTAGCAACTCAGGAGGCTGAGATCTGAGGATCGTGGTTCAAAGCCAGGCCAGGCACTAAAATCCAAGAGACTCTTATCTCCAGTTAACCACTAGAAAATCGGAAGTGATGCTGTGGCACAAGGGGTAGGTTGGTAGCCTTGAGCTGAAGAGTTCAGGTACAGTGCCCAGGCTCAGAGTTCAAGCACCACAACTGGGGAAAAAAAATTATCCTTAGCCAGGTGTGGTGGCTTATGCCCATAATTCTAGCTACTTATGAGGCTAAGATCAGACAATCGCAGTTCAAAGCTAGCCTGGGTACTAAAGTCCATGAGACTCTTATTTCCAATTAAACACCAGAAAATGGGAAGTGGTGCTGTGTCTCAAGGGGTAGGGCAGTAGCTTTGAGCTGAAGAGCTCAGGGACAATACCAGGCCAGAGTTCAAGTTTCACAACTGACACAAAAAATCAAAATCCTCACTTTGTATGCATATATGTGCACAGACATGCACACGTGTTTGCTTCCCTATGTGTGTACATACCCACTGATCCTGGAGCTTGAACTCAGGGCTTGAATGCTGCCCCTAGGTTTTTGTGCTCATGGTTAGTACACTATCACTTGAGCCACAGTTACATTTCTGGTATTTTTGGTTGTTCCTGTCCAGGCATACTTTGAATCACAATCCTCAGATTTCAGCCTCTTGAATAGCTAGGATTATAGGTATGGCCCAGTGGTGTCTAGCTTCTCAGTTTTGTTTTTGTTTTTGTTTTTTTGCCAGTCCCGGCTGAAACCTAGAGCCTGAGCACTGTCCTTGGGCTTTCTCAAGGCTAGGACTCTTCCACTTGAGCCATAGCACCACTTCTGGCTTTTCCTATGTATGTGGTGCTGAGGAATCAAAATCAGGGCTTCAGGCATGCTGGACAGACACTCTACTAGGCCATACTCCCGGCTCCTTAGTTGTTTTTGTTTTTTAAGTCGTGAAATATACATGTCCTAAAATATATCAGTTTAACTCCATTCAAGTATACAATTCACTGGTATTAAATACATATGTATTGAGCAATCATTTCAACAACTTGTTTTGGGGTTTTTTTGGTTGGTCATGGGGCTTGAACTCTGGGCCTGGGTACTGTCCCACCCTACCGCATGAGCCACAAACACTTCTGGTTTTCTAGTGGTTAACTGGAGATAAAAGTCTCACGGACTTTAGTGCCTGGGTTGGCTTTGAACCACGATCCTCAGATCTCAGCCTCCTGAGTTGCTAGGATTATAGGCATGAGCCACCACACCCAGCTATCAACAATTCTTTTCTACTTCTTTGGGTTTTTAATTAGGCAGATTTTATAACAAGAGAAAACATATTAACAAGAGGGCTAAAAACACATGTTTATTAAATTTATGTCACTAAGCACAGAGGAGATACCCAGAAAAGTACCCTTCCTATATGCTTCCTACATCTGTGAATTCAGCCAGTCTCAGCTAGAAAAGATTTGAGAAGAAAGTTGCATCTATTCTGAACATGTAGACTTCTTATTATCCTCTAATAATACAGTATGACAGCTCTTTGTATAGCATGAGCATTATGTAGGCATTGTAAGTAATCGAAAGAAGATTTAAAGTATAAGGGGAAAGGTTCTATGCAAATACAAAGCCATCTTATATAAGGGACATGAATATGTATGGATTTGTGTGGTGTGGGGAGGGGGAGGGCGTGGTGTCCTGGAACAAAGACCTAAATCTTCTTATGATACCTAGGAAAACCCAGGGAAGTGATGTTTCTTGTTATTGTTGTACTGGAATTAGTTCAAGGCTAGTAACTCACAAATACTAGGCAAGGGTTCTACCCCTGGATCTCATGGAGGTGACTTTGAATTAGGCTAAAAGAAACAAAAACAGTTAAGAAGGTGATAGCCTCAGGCAGGCATGTAGGAGAAACCCAGTGAACAGGATGAGGTTCCTTACACAAGGCCCTCTCCACTGACCAAAGTCATTGGCGATTTCCTTCTAGGGCCATACTCTCTTCCTGGTGTCAAGAGAGGCATTCTTACAATGGGAGATTTCCTCTAAACATATCAATTTCTCCTTCAAGAGAGTTACTTCACATCTGTTTTCAGAGCTACGCCTGTGCCTACAGTTTCTTAAAATAATCTGTATGACCAAGAGATGTATTTTGGGTTGGTATATTCTGGTCTTCCACACAGCCTTCTGCTGGTGTACCCTCTCTGTATTGGAGATGCGAACATTAGTGGGGGTGGAAAAGGATAAAGGAGATCCTTCAGCTTCCCAGTCTTTTTGCATGTAAACACTGGCCCTAATATGCACAACAAAAAGAAACATTTGAGAGGTTTCATTAAAAGAAGAATCTCCAACATAGAAGTTTAGCAAGGGCTTATTTATTTATTTTTGTTGTATGACAAAAGTGATGTACATAGGGGTTACAGTTACAAAAGTCAGGTATTGAGTACATTTATTTTTTAACTGTGTCAACTCTTTCCCTTGCTTTCTACCATTTTTTCCCTCCCATTCTTTCCCTCTACAAGTGGTAGAATTCATTTGCAACAATGTCCCATAAATATCACTACGGTATTTGTTTACCTTTTATTCTACCATTTTTTTCAGTTTAATTTTATTGTCAAGGTGATGTACACAGGGATTTGTCCCACCATTTCTGTGCTCTCCTCTCACTCTTCCCTCAAACACGTAAAACCTATAAATAAGACAAAAGGTACAGAAAATAAAAACAGCAACAAAAGTGGGAAAAAATCCTTTTTTCCATTTCTCAGAGTTCATTTTGATAAATATCATTTTATATGCTCATGCACACATAGCCATTGTATCTTTGCAGTCGTTTCCTAAGACTATCTGGCAAGAACCTATTTAGAAAATATGAGATAAAATAGAGAAGGGAAAATAAAAGCATCTTTTATCTGACAGGCTGGATATGGAGCAAAGAATCCTCACAATTGTGCCTTTCGTTTGGCAATTGATGGTTTCTGTAAGGCACCCACCCCTAAGTTTGCTCACACAGACCTAATGGATTGAGGGTGTTTTTACCACTCAAATCATGGCTAAGATAGGATTTGTTGTTTCTCAAAACATGGAGATTAGGGGCCTAGGCCTATCCCAAATTTGAGACAATAGTGTCATATTTAGCTCCATCTTGGGTTCATTCAAATATCTTTCAGTATTTTGATGTGGAAAAAAATAAAATTGAGCCAGATGCCCCATGACTTAATCTTAACTCCTAAGGAGACCAAAACTTGGAGGATCATAGTTTGAGGTTAACCCGTTAAACAGTTCAAAAGACTATTTCCAGTTAAACACCATAAAGCCAGTCTGGAACTATGGCTCTAGTGGAAGAGTACCACTGTGAGCAAGCCCTGATACCTATTGATAAGTAAATTAAATAAACAAACAAATAGGTCTAAATGTGTCATGCTAAACTGTAAGACCAGCATTCAGAAGGAGAAAGATTTGAAGCTCAAGGACCTGGGCTATACAGCAAGCCTTTGTCTCAAAAATATGTAAACAAATAAGTAAGCAGGTAGGTAAATCAATAATGGTAGTGGTATATAAAATAGAACAAATATTAACTTCCTAAAATAAGAATAAAATCTTTTATGAAAGAAAAGTTTGTGCTATTCCCAGAAACAGCACATAATAAAGCAAATCTGTTGTTAAAAATCTGTGTTCTGTGCTCTGGGACAGGCTGGGAAGTTCAGGAAAGTGGAATTAGGGTTGTCAGAGTGATTAATCACCACTCTGCTAGGAAGTGAAAAATTTCACTTTTAGAAAAGAAAATGGATTTTCCAATCCCAAGTATGTTTTTTTCTCCTGTAAGAGTGAAACTTTCACATTACTTAACTCTCTTTCATTTTATTTATTCAGTTACTTCTCTGAAATTTCTATCCCTTCGGTTGAACAAAGCTCACTGCCATTGCCATTGACCTTGACATTCACATTCAATTTTTCTGCATAAAGGTCTCATTTGGAGTGGTTTAGCTCACCAATGAGGAGCCTTTCTGAGGCCTTCTTTTTCATGTCTTCCTGCAAAGGAGCCCATTTGTGAGTTGCCAGGTAACTGGGTGGCTGGGGGACTTTGATAGACTGAGAAATTGAAGCTTTCAAACTCTCAAATGACAGCAGTTAGCCTCTCTTATCAGAGCCTGGGCATTGTCCTAAAAGTTACCTACAATAAACTTCTGCACCAAATTAATTAAAGAAAGGCTTGATAATTCCATTCCAAGGTGTTCCAATGAAAGTAATTTTCAGATCCATAATGCAAAATTGGCTTCTCCACTTAACTTTCAAATGAAATTCTCAAGATAGTTAGTGCCATTTGAATTAGTCAACTAAACAATCAAATCCTCAGGCAGAAGAGACAGACAAAATTTTAGGGAGGAAGGTCTCTGGGAAGAGTGGTGGTCATTACATGATTTTTTTTGCCAGTCCTCAGGTTTGAACTCAGCACCTGGGCCCTGTCCTTGGGCTTTCTCAAGGCTAGCACTTTACCAGTTGAGCCACATCACCATTTCTGGCTTTTTCTGTGTATGTCGTACCAAGGAATTGAACCCAGGGCTTCATGCATGCTAGGCAAGTTACTCCACCACTAGGCCAAACTCTGGTCCCTAATTAGATGATTTAAATGGAAGTTGAAGAACTTAGTTATAGCCTAATCTTTCCTGAAAGAGAAACACTTTCAGGAAAGAATATATTGGGAGATGCCCTAAAAGAAATAATTCACTGAACACTGAGTTGTAATAAGGACTTTCTTCATGCCAGTTGACTTTATAGTGGACTCAGTAGAAGAGAGATTGAGCTCAGCTCCAAATACAGTAAAGAAATGCTGGGGGCTGATAACCAAGGACTAGAATAAGGAGATCAGTGAATGGGGATTTACTAAGAGGAAGACATCAAAGGTGAGAGAGTATCCTTGCTACCACTTAGACACCTAGCACAAGAGATGAGGAAGTTCATCAAGTGTCCAGGGGTTACAGGGAATACTCAGCATGGTTCTTGCTAACATTGAGATTGCCGAGAACGAACACCAACAAGCCCAAGTGGAGATCTAGTTGAGAAACGCAACTAAAGTTTGCTAAAAAAGAGAGCTTTTGGGCTCAAATGGTAGAATATCAGCCTTAGAACAAAAGCATCAGACTCTGAGTTCAAGCCTCAGGCCTGGGACTGATCTCTAGACCTGATCTTCAATGACAAATAATAGAAAGTAAGTTCAAGAGGAAATTGGAGGGTTACACTTAAAAGCTTGTCAGTAAAGTTTGGTGCCTGGGAGAGGAACAGAGAGAGTAAGAACAATTGACATCTCAGCAGCCCTGGAGCTGTTGTCTCTGACTTGATTGGAGGGGGGAGGTACGGGGGAGTGGTCACCACCTGCCTACATGAAGTTGTGTCTCTAGTCCTTATTACCCAGAGAACACTGGCTGAGCTGCCAGTTTCTCATCCTAGCGGTTGGAACCCAATAAGTTCAGAACAAGACAAGGGCCTCTCCTGAGGCAGACTTCTTTAAGGGTCTCCCAGTGGTGGTACCTGCTCACTGGGCCTTGTCCTTCAGCTCTGTCTCTCTCTACATCATTCTCTAACACTTACCCAAGCTACCTAGTTCTGGCTGGTCCAGTTGCCTTTTGATGGTTTAGTTTCGGACTGCAAATTTGGAGCCTCTCCATTCTAAAATGTATTCTGATGTGTTTGTTTCCAAAAACCTAGGTACCTACTATTTTCATGTCAATGAGGGAAAAGAAAGGCATTAAATAACAAGTTTCCTTGCCAGAACTCAATTCTGGCTTGAAGTGAAGCTGCAGAGGACAGGTTATAATAAAATCAAGTAGAAGTCAACTGTTCGTTACTTTCTAATACAGTTGTCTGAACCTGGCATTGGGAGCCATGAGGTTGGCAATTCCACCATTATGTAAATTGCTGATAATACTCCTTGCTGTCGTCTGCATTGTTTCCTACAGCATCTTCAGGAAGGAAAAGCTCCAGCAGGTCAGGAGCAGCTCAAGAAAGAGCAGACAAGAAAAGATTTATTAAAAACAAAACAAAAAAAAAACCCTAAGCTAACTGTTGGAAGCATTTAAGTATGTGCAAGAAGGCAGCTCTTGTTTAAAGGAAAAAAAATAGGAACAGTGCCATTCTACTGTGTGGCCATCTCTGTGTTAGCCTCCTGTCTTTGCTGCAGTCTTGACCCCATACTATGAAGTATTCTTTGAACCCGGAAGGAGCAGGGGTTGTGGTGGTGCTGACCTTTATTGGAGGGTGGGAAGAGAAGCAGTCTTGCAGTTTGTCCTAGCCTGAGCACCTACCTGCTTATGGCGCAGCCTTTAATTACTAAATCTTCATAAAAGGGGACCATAAAATTTGTTCATTCCTTCATTTGTTCATGGTTTGCTTCCTTCTCATTTTTTTCTTTTTTTTTTCAGGAGTACTGGCTGGATGATTTAGCTATCCATGTAACTGGCTTCTTACACAGATCCACTCATGTCCTCTGTGCTGAGTGCTGGAATCTGCCACTCCTAGGTGTGTGTGTGTGTGTGTGTGTGTGTGTGTGTGTGTGTGTGTGTGTGTGTACTAGGCTTAAACTCAAAATCTGAGTGTTGTTCTTTAGCTTTCTTGCTCAAGGCTAGCACCGTACTACTGGAGCCTCGGATTTCCTTTAGGTTTTTCATCTAGTTAATGGTAGATAAGACATTCATGGGTTTGTCTACTGGGGCTGGCTTTGAACTGGAATACTCAGATTTCAGCCTCCTGAATAGCTAAGCATTCAGGAGTGAGACACTGGCATCCAGCTTTCTTGTAAGATCAGTACTCACAGTGGGCATCTATACCCATCTCAGTCTATCTCTACATTACTCTATCTTGATTGCCTTATTGAGAGTGCTTCCTATAGAATAATACCAAACATTACCTACTAACATCTGATTTATCATATCCATTATTGTGAACGTTACATAGAAACATTGAAATATTTTAGTGAAGGGATTGGACCATACATGGCTGTGGTGTAGAACCAGCTCTTGGTATTTTTTGCTAAACATACAGTGGTGTGAGAACAAGTGCATCTGGTCCATCTAGGTCCATCCTACTCCCAAATGGGACATAGGTGAAGAAACAGCAGGTTGTTGATGCCTGAAGAAGGCACCCTTCAGAAATTACACCATTTACATGACCCCAGAGTGAAAGAAGTGGCAAAATTAAAGACCTGGGCCAGAAGTGAGGCCTAGTGGTAGGGTGCTTGTGTAGCATGCATGAAGCCCTGGGTTTGAATCCTCAGTACCACATGCACAGAAAAACCTGGAAGTGGTGCTGTGGATCAAGTGGTAGAGCACTAGCTTTGAGGAAAACCCAAGGCTTCGAGTTCAAGCCCAAGGACTGGTAAAAAAAAATCAAGACTCTCACATGCCAACTTCTTTTCAGACTATATCAAGAGTCCAGGGGCTGCTTGGTACAGAGGGGTATCCATATCAATAAACACTTGTATCTGAGGTCTAAGAGGTCAGCCAAAGTGCTGTTACTACTCTAAATTCACAAGTACACAGATACATTTGCAACATCTAATTAGCTTCTTATGGGAAGATATCACACAGTGGGGGAGAGAAGCCAACAGTGTGCTTCAGAAGAATGCATCAAACAAGTAACAGCTTATTGAGACATAATTCACACATTAAGTGATCCACTAAAGTGTACAAATCAATATTTATTTGGTTACATGCAGAGCAGTGTACTTCCTGGGTTGGCTTCAAACCTTGATCCTCAGATCTCTGACTCCCAAATAAGTAGCATTTGAGCTATGAACCACCATCCTCCAATCTCCTAAATTCATCCACTATAAATAAATACTAGGCTATTTTCTGTCTTTATGGATTTACTTATTTGGGATATTTCAGGTGAATGGGATCAGACAACATAGGCCCTTTTGTGGCTGGCATCCTTCATTAATCATAAAAATTTCAAGACTCTAAATACAGAATCATGTCATCTGCAAAGAGGGAGAGTTTCATTTCCTCTTTCCCTATTTGGACCCCTTTGTGCTTGCTTCTTGCCTTATTGCTTTGGCTAGGAATTCTAATACTATGTTAAAGAGGAGTGGAGAGAGTGGGCATCCTTGTCTCGTTCCTGATTTTAGAGGGAATGGCTTTAGCTTTTCGCCATTAAGTATAATACTAGCTGTGGGTTTGTCATAAAGCCCAGCCTTTATTATATTGAGGAATGTTCCATGGATTCCTAGTTTCTTCAGGGCTTTTAACATAAAGGGGTGTTGGATCTTGTCAAATGCCTTTTCCGCATCTATTGAGACAATCATGTGATTTTTGTCCTTGCTCCTGTTGATGTGTTGAATTATATTAATTGATTTGCATATGTTGAACCAGCTTTGCCTTCCTGTGATGAAACCTGTTTGATCATAGTGTATAATTTTTTGATAAGTTGTTGTAGACGGTTGGCCAGTATTTTGTTAAGTTTTGCATCGCTGTTCATCAAAGAAATAGGTCTATAGTTCTCTTTCTTTGATGAATCTCTGTCTGGTTTGGGGATTAGGGTTATACTGGCTTCATAGAATGAGTTTGGTAAAGAACCTTCATTTTCAATTTCGTTGAAGAGCTTGAGGTGTGAGCTCTACTTTGAAGACCTTATAGAATTCAGCTGTAAATCCATCTGGCCCTGGGCTTTTCTTAGGTGGAAGGTCTCTTATTGCCATTTCTATTTCAGTGCTTGAAATAGGCCTGTTTAGTTGGGTTAGTCTTCTTGGTTCAGTGTGGGTATGTTAATATTGGGTAGGAATTCATTTATTTCTTCTAGATTCTCAAATTTGTTGGCGTAAAGGTTTGAGAAATATTCGCTCATGATACTCTGGATCTTGGTAATTTCTGTCGTGATATTACCATTCTCATCTGTGATTTTGTTTATTTCGATATGCTCTCTTCTTTTTTTGGTAAGATTTGCTAAGGGTTTGTCAATTTTGTTAATTCTTTCAAAGAACCAACTCCTTGCTTTTTGGATTCTTTCTATAGCTTTTTTTGGACTCCAATTCATTTAATTCTGCTTTGATTTTAAAACTTGCTTCCTTCTACTGGGATTAGTTTTGGTTTGTTGCTTTTTTTCCAAGAGTGTGACATTAAATTGTTGGTTTGCAATTTTTCCAATTTGTTTATGTAGGCACTCAGAGCTATAAATTTTCCTTTGAGTGCTGCCTTTGCTGTGTCCCACAGGAGCTGGTATTTTGTGTGCTTCTTTTTGTTAAATTTCAAAAACTGTTGAATTTCTGTTCTGATCTCCTCGATGACCCATTGGTGATTCAATAATGTGTTTTTCAATCTCCTTGAAGTACAGGGTTTTCGTTGGTGGAGGCTGATGTTCAGTTCCAATTTGATGCCCTTGTGGTCTGAGAGAATGCAGGGAATAACCTCAGTGTTTCTGAAAATACAAGCATAAAGGGAAGGAGGAAGTGAAACTTTCCCTCTTTGCAGATGACATGATTCTGTATATAAAGAACCCTATAGACTTCACTCCCAAGCTGCTTGAGCTGATTCAAAACTTTGGCAAAAATCAACTGCCTTCCTCTACACCAACAATGAGAGGAATGAGGCAATAATCAGGAAAGCAACTCCTTTTGCAATAGCCTCAAAGAAAATAAGGTAACTAGGAATTAATTTAACTAAAAATGTCAAAGATCTTTTTGATGAAAACTTTAAAACCCTGAAAAAGGAAATTAAAGCAGAACTGAGGAAATGGAAAAAATCTCCCATGCTCCTGGATTGGAAGAATAAATATCGTGAAAATGGCAATCTTGCCACGGGCTATCTAGAAATTCAATGCAATACCTGTCAGTAACCCAATGTCATTCTTTAAAGAAATAGAAGAGGCAATCCAAAATTTCATATGGAATAATAAAAGGCCCTGTATAGCAAAAACACTTCTTAGCAGAAAGAACAAGGCAGGAGGAAATTCAATGCCAAACTTTAGACTCTATTACAGAGCTATAGTGACCTAACCAGCTTGGTACTGGCACAAGAACAGGCCTGAAGACCAACTGAATAGAACTGAGAACCCAGATATTAGCCCACAGATCTATGGCCACCTAATTTTGATAAGGGAGCTAAAAAAATAGAATGGAAGAAAGACAGATTCTTCAACAAGTGGTGCTGGAAGAACTGGTTAAGCACCTGCAGAAAACTAAAGTTGGATCCTTCTTTGTCACCCTGCACCAGGATTAACTCCAAATGGATCAAAGACCTGGAGGTCAGATACACTGAAAATTTTACAAGAAGGAATAGAAGATACACTAGTTCTCCTCAGCACAGGTTGAAACTTTCTTAATAAGGACCAAGAATCACAACAAATCAGAGAAAGTCTGGATAAGTGGGACTGCATTAAACTGCAGAGCTTCTGTATGGCAAAGGACATAGCTAGCAAATTAACTAGAAAGCCTACAGAGTGGGAGAAGATCTTCACTAACCATACAGTGAACAAAGGCCTCATATCTAAAATATATCAACAGCTCAAAAAATTGAATCACTCCCAAACTAATCTCCAAAGAAACAACCATCCCATTAAAAGATGGGCCAAAGACGTAAAGAAAGTCTTCTGTGAAGAAGAAATAAGAATTGCCTATAGATGCATGAAGAAATGCTCGACATCTCTGGCCATAAAAGAAATGCAAATCACAACAACTCTAAGATTCCACCTCACTCCAGTTAGAATGGCCAGGATCAGGAAAACTAATAACAACAGATGCTGGCAGGGATGTGGCCAGGAGGGATCACTACTACACTGTTGGTGGGAGTGCAAACTCATTCAACCACTATAGAAAGCAGTATGGCAGTTCCTCAAAAGACTAAACATAGAACTTTCTATGACCCAGCAATTCTACTACTTGGCATTTACCCAATCGTCCAGAAAAAAGGACATATTAAATCCACTAGCACAATGATGTTCATTGCAGCACTATTTACCATAGCAAAGATATGGAACCAACCTAGATGTCCCTCAGTTGATGAGTGGATCAACAAGATGTGGTATTTATACACAATGGAATTCTATGCTGCTTCAGAAAGAATGATCTTGCCCCATTTGTAGGAAATGAAAAGATTTAGAAAAAAAATCATATTAAGTGAAGTAAGCCAGACTCAAAGGAACATAGGCTCAATGGTTTCCCTCATTTGTCATAATCTGTAGAAAGCTTGGGCTCTCCTAGCAGTGATTTACAATAGAACAAAACCTAGATACATATGGCTATATAGTATGATGCTAAGTGAAAGGACCTCCAGGATATAGAAACAAAAGCCATATAATGAGTGATTGTTGTCCTTAAAGTACTATGTTATCTCTCATCTATTTTGCTATATCACACTGTTACAGTATCTCACCTTATTATCTGATATATTGTATATATGTGTATTTGGTTATTTGAAATAGGATAGGGAAGGGGGGAAAACAAGATGAGGGGCCGGGGTGGTGGGAGGGAAATGGGGACCAAGACATGAGAAAATGTATCAATAAATGTGAAGTAATACACACTCTATCTGGTGAATATAACGTAACCCTTCTATTAATTACAATAAAATATATGAAAAATATGAAAAAAGATAAAATAAATAATGCTAATAAAAAATTCAAAACTCGGCGCCAGGAGTTTGGCCTAGTGGTAGAGTGCTTGCCTTGCATGCACAAAGACCCGGGTTCATTTCCTCAATACCACATACATAGAAAAAAAGCTGGAAGTGGTGCTGTGGCCCAAGTGGTAGAGCTCTAGCCTTGAGAAAGTCCAAGGGCAGTGCTCAGGCCCTGAGCTGAAGCCAGGACTGGAAAAAAATTTCAAAACTCATTTATTTATGTTAACATGTATCCGTTCTCTATTTTCTATGTTTAAATAATATCATACATATAATATTTCAGTATTTACTACATTTTGATCATTGTGAATAAACTTGTAGGAACATTTAGTACAAGTTTTTGGTAAACCTTTTCTTTTTTTTTTTGATATTTAAGATAGAGCCTTACTATGTAGCTTAGGCTAACCTTGAACTTGAAATCTTCCTGTCTGTTCTCTTGAATGCTGGGATTGTATTACTATGCCTGGCTTAGACGTACTTGAAGTTCTCTTATATATTCTAAGGGATAGAATTACTAGATCATAGGAGACATAAGAGGAAGAGTTTTGAGTAAAGCATAGTGTTTGTTTCTGAGATTTCTCTGACTTTTGTAGCCTGGTGAAGGATGCAGCATCTCTGGTGCATCTGGAGAGTCACCAGAATGGAAGAGAGAATTGGGACAGAAGTTCTTTCAGTGTTAATATTTACCATACACCCTTCCCTTATCCCCCATGTCATGTTTTGCCACTCTAAATCTTTGACATGACTCCAGCATTGGGCAGAGCCCTATGAATGACTTTGGAGTTCCTCACAGTTTCTAAGGGAAGTAATTAGGGATAGAACCCATGAAAGCAAAACAATATGATGCTTTTTACACTGTCAAGCTTTCTGATTTCTTTTAGCTGCAATTGTGAAGGGAGCTCCAGGAGTGATGTATTTGAGGGGACAATAAGTAAGTCACCTTATTGCATTGGGAAAGAAACAATTGAGAATGTACAAGGAAATCAGGTAAAGGCTGCCATGAAAGAATTTAGACTGTCCTGATGCATTGAACAGGTAGTGGAATCTGAACAAGATCTAGCCTGTGACTCTTCTTTTCTGTGCTGGAATGGGAAACACAGTTGCTGTGTGCACAATGAGATCCCAGACACTAGGATGACTGTTTTTGAATTAAACTATTTGAGGCTAAATAAGAACTCAGGAATCATTGAACAATATCACTATCAGGAAGCAGACACATGTGAAAACCATGATATGATATCACCTCCCACATACTAGAATGACTATGATAGGGAATGTCAGGGATGTGGAGAAATTGGAATTCATGCTTTGCTGTTGGGATGTAGCACGCTGCAAGTATTTGGGATATGGTTTTATGATTCCTCCAAAAGCTGACCACATAGTTACTATATGACTCAGAAATTCCATGTCAACATAACTACTGAAGAGAAATGAAAGCATATGACCACACAAAAGCCTGTCCATGTATATTCATGGTGGCTCTGTTCTTATAGCTAAGAATTGGAAACAACTCAAATATGTACTAATTGATAAAGTGATATATTGTCATACATTATCCACCAACATTAATGCCTGTAGTTCTAGCTACTTGGAAAGCTGAGATACAGAAGACTATACTTCAATGCCTACTCAGGCAGGAAAGTCAGTGATCCCTACCTGAGTGGAAGAAGCTGTATGTGGTTGTACATGTCTGACATCCAGCTAAAATGGAAAGCCTAAAACAGGCAAATTATAGTGTAAACCTACTCCTGGGAAGAAGGTAAGGCTCTGTGTTTAAAATAACTGTACAAGAAAGGGATGGAGGCATGACTCAAGTGGCAGAAACCTGAGGCCCTGAGTTCAAAACTTAGTACCACCAAAAAAAGAGAATAAAATGCTGATATTGTTAAAATATTGTTAAGCATAGAAAACTAAAGAGAAGCTGGCACATAGGTCTATATATTGTTTGTTTCTCTATCAAATACCCAGCATAGATAAATTCATGGAGATTGTAAATGACTTCCAGCGTTGGGGTAGTGTATTGAAACTAAATGACTTGGCTTCCAGATGATAAAAATGTTCAGCAATTAAATCATTGTAATGATTGCAAAACCAGTGGATAAAATAAAAAGGCATTGAGTTGAACACCTTAAGTACTTTGAAAACAATTTCATGGCTATCTGGCACTTCACAAGTCCTGTCATCAGAATATTTGACCCACGAATCACTTGTCCTGATTTATTGGGGGAGGTGGGGATCTGAGGAGTTTCTGGGCCTGGGACTGTCACTTCTGAGGAAGGGTGACAGGAGAATCCACACAGCAGTTGCCAAGTGCTGGGTGTGGAAACACAGCTTGGCAATGACAGCAAAGGTGGGTGACATTCACAGCCCGTTTGTCATTCATAATGGCATTTCCTGCCTCTGATCACTGTGGGAAGTAGATGCTGCAGCAAGTGTTGTTTAATTCCTATGTATGAACAAGGAACAGAGGCCCTGGGAAGATGAGAGATTTGTCTGAGTTGGTACGGTCAGAAATGGCAGCTGTGGATGTCAAGCCTGACCCTCAAGATTCCCAGACCAGGCTCTTTGCTCTACATGGATGGTAATTTGTATCCACCAGCAGAACTGGTCTGCATGCATCTCATTAATATGACAGCCACCTCCTTCAAAATCCAAGGGCTTCTCTCTGGACTCTCCTTTTCATTCTCAGAAGGTTCATGCTGTGAAAAGTCAGTCTTCTGACCCAGGAAATACAGTTAGTGTTATATCTAAGTTTATAATCTCTGGTCCTGTAGTCTCTAGAAATACGAACTGTGTCTTAGACCTCTCTGTTTTTCACTCCTATTTCCTTGCCTTGTCTGCATTGCTGAGAAGCCCGGTTTCTCCTCCAAACAGCAAGAGTGACAATCCTAGATGACAGCAGATCCCACCACAGCTCACTTGCTTGTAACTTTTGATTGATGACCATGGTAGTCACATGCTGGTTACCAACCCCCCAATTCAAAGAATTATATCCAGTTATCCCAAGACTTATTAAGTGGGACTATTGTGTGTGTGTGTGTGTGTGTGTGCGTGTGTGTTCATGTTGCTGTTTTTGGTTGGTTAACATTTTGGATAGTCCACAGAGCAGTGATTAGCTATTCAGTCCCAACATGCATCTATTAGGGGAGAAGGTTGAAAGGAAAGATGAAAGTCCCTTGCTGCCTAGATTGTACATGTTACTGCCGCCCACATTTACACATTTTGTTAATTTCTTGCTTGCAGAGTCATTCAGCATACTCTGTTTCCAGCCTTTGGCATCAACTAGCAACTTTGGTGTGACCTTTGACCTTCATCATAGCATCCATTCCTCATTAGTGCCATTTGTTCTATGAGGATCTAGATTTATTTAACATTAATTACTTTCCCTAGAAAGCTCTTCTTTGCCAAATGAGAACATGTTAGAAATAATATTGAATGCTTCTCAAGTTTAAAACATGTATGGAAGATGTAATTACATATTTTGGGACTCTGGGACTCCTTAGAATCTGGAAACTTTAGGATTGATGTTTATATTCCAGGATGCTATAAAATACAGACTATTTCCAAGCCATAGAACTGTTTTGTTGGAAGATTCTTAAAAATACCCAAAACGAGTGAGGTAGTGACGCTATTCAAAAAGAAATGTTCTCATTACCTGACTTATGTAACTGTAACCCCTCTGTACATCACCTTTGCAATTAAAAAAAATACACCTACAACTGGGTGCTGGGCTCAGGTGTATATTCCTAATTACTGAGAAGTCAGGATCTAGAGGATCACCTTTCCTGGCAGCCCCAACAAAGAGTTCAGGACCCCTCCTCAGCCGATAGCTGTGTTGGTTTCTTTTAATCTTATCTATGGAAAGAAGCTTAATTAGGTGGATCCTAATCAATGCCAACCAGTGTAAGAAGATGAAGGAAGCAAGACCTATTTACCTATACTCATCCACTTCAGCTCTGGGGTCATCTCAGTTTTCAAAGCTCATTAGATATACACTAAGCTGAAAGCACTATGTGATCATGTCTTTAAATTTTTTTTTTTTGACGGGGTAAAGTATAGAGGGGTTACAGTTACATTCACTAAGTAGTAGGTACATTCTTGAACATTGATACCCCTTCTCGTGTTTTTGTCCCCATTTTCCTCCCCCCATCCTTCCCAATCATCTTTTTCCCCCTTCCCTTTTCTATTTCAAATAAACAAATAAAAGTATATATAATATACTTCAGATACAGTAACAATATGAGATTAACCAAAGGGCAAAAAAAGAAAAGAGAAATAACATAAAACATTAAGAACAACATTCACACAAGATAAAGCTCTTGTTTCCATATCCTAGAGATCCTTTCATTTAGTCTCATCCTATATGATCTTATGTACTTAGGTTTTGAGCTATTGTAATCCTCAGCTAGGAGAGTCTTAAATGTGTACTATGGCCTATAGACACAGGAAGAAATGTTTGACATCTCTGGCCATACAAGAAATGCAAATCAAAACAATCTTGAGATTCCACCTCACCCCAGTTAGAATGGCCATGATCAAGAAATCTAATAACAACCGATGCTGTTGGGGACGTGGCCAGGAGGGATCGCTACTAAACTGTTGGTGGGAGTATAAACTCCTTCATCCACTCTGGAAAGCAGTGTGGCAATTCCTCAAAAGACTAAACATAGAGCTCCCCAGCAACTCCACTCCTTGGCATTTATCCAAATGTCCAGAAACAAGGACATATGATGTTCATGTTGCAGCACTATTTTCCATAGCAAAGATATGGAACCAACAGAGATGCCCCTCAGTAGATGATTGGATCAAGAAGACTTGGTACTTATACACAATGAAATTCTATGCTGCCATCAGAAAGAATGACATTGCCCCATTTGTAAAGAAATGAAAAGACTTGGAAAAAAAATCAAATTAAGTGATCATGTCTTTTATCACCCTTTAAGCCAAGTTGAAAGCCTAAATAATGTACCATAATTTTCCTCTTCTGTCCTTCTATGTCTCCCCCCTTCTTCCACTCATAGATAAATCTTCATCTGTTGGGTATGAATTCTTGCTTTTCTCTCTGGCTGTGCCTGAGATCATTCATGGATGATGGTCATTTACCCAGTTACTCTTGCCTAAGACCCCACATCTCTAACTTCAAGTTTGATTTTGAGAACCTATCCTGGGTGGAATTTGGAAATCAGAAGAAATTCTGCAATGGTTCTGCACTGAATCAAATCCTGAGCTGGTAAGATGGGTGACCTTGGGTAAATATTGAGCTTCCTTGAGTCTACATGCATGTTTTGGGCAAAACATTCCTTGTCAGAATGATAGAGCATATTAAAGATCATCTGTGGTAGTGGGGACCTGGCCACAGCCACTAAGTTAAATCTTTGTCTTCTCCACACTCTTGCAGTGCTGCAGCTCCAGACCTCTTGGATCCAGAAGGGGCTTTCACACATTGGGTTCTCAATGTCACTTTCCTTTTAGCTGCCAGGGATTAGACATGCCAGGGGTTGGGGGTAGATAAGCAGACAAACCACCCAAAAAAATGCCAGTGTTCATAAAATCTTTAAAAAGAGAAAAAAAGGACAAGGTAGAATTTGATGAGAAGACAAATTGCTATAGAGCTTTGAGAGGATCTGTGAGCACCAAGAATGGCATATTTACCCCATGGTCCCCTGCAAGACTGCTACATCAAATTTGAGCCCTTTATTCCTATCATTAGGAATAAAGTGAGCGAGTGAGTGCTCTGGAGCTTCCTTGGTAACTATTATGACCAAAAGATAAACAGAGTGAATAATGTCAATAGTGACCTGAGGCTCCCTCTGTCTGCTTTCCCTCTGCTTCCCAACTCACCCCAATAAAGCTTTTGTGTTCAGTGAAGTCTTCTATGTTTTGATGAGAGTACTCTTATTGCTAGTGTTTAATGTAACTATGCAAAACAGGGAAACAGTAAGTGAAGGAAGGGTAGGGACAGAAAGTAAACTTAAGACATGTCATACTTTGAACTTGGGCCTGGAGTGGCCCATTTGTTATTGGCTTTTCAATACATACTCGTCATGTGTTCTACCATCTGAGCTAATTCACCAGCCCTATTTCCATGAGTTATGTTTGAGATAAGGTTTTAATTTTTTCTTGGACTGGCCTATGCCTCTATTGTCTTATTTATGCTTCTTTGAGTAGCAGAGATAAAAGGCATATGCTTCCATACCCAAGTTTTGGTTGAGATGGAGTCTCACAAATATTTTCCCCTTGGCTGATGTTCAACTGTGATCCTTATGTCTGACTTTCAAGAAGTTTAGACTACAGGCTTGAACTACAGTGTCAAGCTGAACTTACCTTTTAAGATCATAGACTTGTCTTCGTCACAAGAAAGTCTCCTTATTGCTTTATTTTTGAAATTTCTTAATGTACAAGGCCCTGGGACAACTAGGGGATTGCTATAAGATCAACCTCTTTCCCTAAGCCGGGTGCCTGTGGCTCATGCCTGTAATCCTAGCTACTCAGGAAGTTGAGATCTCCTGAGTATAGCAATTCAAAGATAGTCCAAGCATGAAAGTCCATGAGACTCTTATCTTCAATTAACCACCAGAAAACTGGTGGCTCAAGTGGTAGAGCACTAGCCTTGAGCAGAAGAGCTCAGGGTCCGTACCCAGGCCCAGAGTTTGAGCCCCATGATAAACAAAAAACAAAAAAAGCAAAGCAACAACAACAACAACAAAAAAGACAATAAGAAAACCTTAATCCCCAGATCTCAGCCTCCAGAGTAGCAAGAATTATAAGCCACCAGCATTTAGCTTAATGTAAGTGCTTATGAGCTGTGCTACCAGTCCTTTAATTTGTATTCTTCATATGTGTGTGGTCCTGGGGTTTGAGCTCAAGGCATCTTGCAAGCTTTGTTTGTCTGTATGTGGCTGTCACTTTACTAGTTGGAGATGGAGTTTTAGGAATTTTCTTGTGTTTCAAACCGTGATCTGTTCAGATCACAACCACCTGAGTAGGTGGGATTTACAGGCACTGGTATTCAACCTATATTCTTTTCTAAGTTAGTCATGGATCTTGAACTCAGGGCCTGGGCACTGTCCTTGAACTCTGTGTGTGTGTGTGTGTGTGTGTGTGTGTGTGTGTGTGTGTGTGTGTGTGCAAGGCTAGCACTCTACCATTTTGAGCCACAGTGCCACTTCCAGTTTTCTGGTGGTTAATTGGATATAAGAGTCTAGTGGATTTTCCTGCCTGAGCTGGCTTCAAACCATGATCCTCAGATCTCAGCCTCCTGAGTAGCTAGAATTACAGGCATGAGCTATTGGCGCCCAGCTAAAAGTGGGTATTTCTTCGTTACTCATTTGATAGTTCTTGAACTCTGTCGTTCTATGCTTTCTACTTTGTACTCTTAAGAGTTTTCTTATTAATTATTGCTTTTATATTTCTGGTTGCTATGAATTGTTAGGAAGTGTCCCCAACAGGCTCATGGGTTGAAAGCTTGTTTCCAGCTGGTACATCTAACCAGTGGAGGATTCTATTCATGGATGGACTTATAACTTGTTAGTATTATTAGGAGATAATAGAAACTTTTAATAGTGGAGATTGAGTCCCTAATGACATGCCTGGAAAGATACCTTGTCCCCATTCTCTTCATTCTCCTCCTTAACTTTTCAATTTCTGGAGGCCATGTGAGCAGCTTTGCTCACCACTCACTCCAACCACCATGCCATGTTGCCTGACCACAGGCTCACTGCAACAGGGCAAGCAGACCATGAGCCAAACCTCTGCAACAGCAAGCCAACTAAATCATTTGCCCCATAAGCTGTTTACTTTATATTGTTTGTCATGACTATATATATATATATATATTTAATAAAAACTGACTAATATACCTGCTGTCTATTTTTCTTCTTCTATTGTCTTATTCTAGATATTGGATGACACTCATGGGGTTTTAGTCGGCAATGAAGAAAGCAGAACTAGGCAGAAGGAAGAGAGAAACTAGTGATGTGCTCACAACCAAAGGACTTGGGAGTAGGGACGACCTTTGCCAATTGCCCTCATTGAAGGATCTGCCAGTCCTCCAAAACGGGAATGACCTCAGATGAAGCAGCTCTTTTCATCTGAATTGGAGAGGCATTCAAATGGCAGCTGGCAGTTCTCAGTCCCTGGCAACTTCATGATTTTGGTTTGGCGGATTATTTACAGGCCAAGGGTCAAATCTCATCCATTGCCTGTTTCTGTAAATAAAAGTTACTTGGGATTCTCCTTGTGCATTTTCACAAAGTCTCTCTCTCTCCCTCTCCCTCTCCCTCTCCCTCTCCCTCTCCCTCTCCCTCTCCCTCTCCCTCTCCCTCTCCCTCTCCCTCTCCCTCTCTCTCTCTCTCTCTCTCTCTCTCTCTCTCTCTCTCTCTCTCTCTCTCTCTCTCTCTCTCTCTCTCTCCCTCCCTCCCTCTCTCCCTCCCTCCCTCTCTCCTTCCCTCTCCCTCTCTGCTCTAGGTCTCCTCTTTTCCTTATAAAGACATCAATTTTTTGCTTAAGACACATATGGATGACTTATTTTCATTCAGTTAACTGTTTTAAAATAAGGTCATATTCACAAGTCTCCAGGGTTGAGATTTCAACATGCTTAGGGGACAGAAGCACAGTGTGCACACCGTGAGAAACAGAAAATACAGAAAGAAGACAGAAAAAAGGCTTCCTTTTTCAGGCCAACTCTAGCATTTGGGTAACTGTCTACAAAGCAGTTTAGTTCTACCAGCAGGTGACAGTTAAACAGAAAAGAGCTATGCTGGTGGTTCATTCATTTGTTGCCCTAGTGGCCAAAGGTCAGGAGGCAGCTAGCTGATCACCCTGCCCTTTCTGTCCCCAGGACTGGACTGTAGTGTTGTTTAAACTTATCTGCTCATACCTGGGCAGGATTGTGAAAGTTATGCAACACCTTTTATTAAAAGAGGAAAGAAAGAAAGAAAAAAGAAAACAGAAGGAGGAGGAGAAGAAAAGGCAGCAGAGCCAGCAAGCTGTCCAGCAGGGAGCCAAGTTACTTATAGCCAGCTGTGCTCTGTATACTGCTCTGAAATTCCTTATCTTTCCTGCAACATATCCAATTATTTTCAAAAGGAGCTTCATTCCTGGAGGAGCCATGCTTTTAAAAAGCATTTTTTTAACTTTCTGGTAAATAATTATTGTATACATTTATGGGCTAACATTTGAAGCCTCAAGACATATGTACAATGATCAAGGAAAGCTAATTTGCATATGCATCACTTTAAATATTTACCATTTCTTTGGGTTAAGAATATTGAAAATCTCCCCTTTTGAAATGCTGGGAGTTACAGAATTATATCTTTGTTGTTGTTGTTGATATAATATCATTTACCCCAAAAGTTAAGCCCTGATGGATATCAAGTGAGAGGTAGTTCTGGAGGTGTGAAGGTCAAATGTTTAGAAACTAGCTCTCCAAAAATGAAAGATGTGGGGTAGGGAATCCCTACAGAGCCTTTGCCAATTCCCATGGTGTGAAGATTTGTAGCCTCATGAATTTCAAGGAACTGGTGTGAGCTTACTGAGCAGAGAGTTGAAATAGTTGTGTAAAATCACCTCCCAAGGTTTGAAGTACCTTTAGTATCCTTGGACCGTCTGGGTACAGGGAGAACTTCTATGTCTTTTTCTTTCCTCTTTTTCTCTTTTCTCTTTTTTTTGCTTCCTTCACTCTCCTTCCTTTTTGTATTTCCTTCCTTCCTTCCTCCCTCCCTCCCTCCCTCCCTCCCTCCCTCCCTCCCTCCCTCCCTCCCTCCCTCCCTCCCTTCCTTCCTTCCTTCCTTCCTTCCTTCCTTCCTTCCTTCCTTTCTCCTCTTCAGTTGTATTGGGGTTCACACATAGCTTTGAGACATGTTCATTTTTTGTTTTCATTGTTTTTTGAAGAGGGTTTCAAATCCAGGACTGGAATCTTCCTATCTATGATCCCTGTGTAGCTGGGATGATACATGCATTTCACTATCCCTTAATGGGTTAGATAGGGGTTCTCAAAGTTTTTGCCCAGCCTGGTCTTAAACACCAATTTTTCTTCAACTCTATCTCTCAAGTAGTTTTGATTATGGTAAATGGATAGCTGGATCTTTTCCCTTAATTTTTCTACCTGGTCACCATTTTGCTCATATATCCTGATGCAATATCCATGAAATCCAGTGTCTAACCTACCCAATCCAAAAATGCTGGCAAGTCCGATCAGATTGGACATACTACTTGCATGTCTCCCAGCTGGCCTAACATACATGTTTTTGCACATTTGTTCAGGCAATAATGATCATTCCCATAGTGGGATATACTTAAGGTAGCACAGTATCAAAATTGTCAAAACTATGTCTAGATTGACACTGGGCTTATTGCCTACTCACTCAAAGAAGAAGCCAAAACTCTGAAGTTGATTTTTGGCAAATCTGCTATACTTAATGCCCATTCTATCTGCCAAGGAGGTGAGGATCCAGATTAAATGCAATTTTTAGTCATGAACCCTTGCATCCTTGTCATTTCCATTCAAAATTTTGGTCTTCTTTTCAGTCTCCTTCCAGCCACCTTGAAGGGTAAGAGATGAAGGTACAGTTAGCTTTGATTATTTTTCTGAGCCAAAGAGGAAGATGAGCTGCCACTTGAGTTTAGAATTAGCATTTGGCTTCCATTCTTTGTTGACTTCTGTGTTTGCACAACGAGGAATTTATTTATAGACAAGACAGTCCTTGGGAAGAATCATGAGAGACTGCTCTTTCTCATGTTTGTCAGACTATAAATGCTTTTCCAATGGAGGGAAAATGGTTTTAAGAGTGGAGGAAGATATTATCAATAATACAAAAATCCCTCCATTTGTTCTCAATGGAAAATGGGATAGGTTGGTAGGTCAGGGATTCCATCAAATGTAATGCCATAGCCGACAGGTCCATATTTTACCCATAACATAAGCACAGGAAGAAAGACAGACACTTGCTCCAGACAGCCACATGGACTTCTTTGTTTTTGTATTTAAAAAATTATTGTTATTGAAAAGGTGATGTACAGAGGGGTTGGAGTTATATGTCAGGTAATCAATAAGTTTCTTTGTTTTTCTCTCCTTTTTGCCTGTCCTGAGGTTTGAACCCAGGGCTTGAGCACTGTCTTTGAGCTTTCTCAAGGCTAAGTCCCTACCACTTGAATCACAGTGCCACTTCCAGCTTTTTCTGTGTATGTGGTACCAAGGAATTGAACCCTGGGCTTCATGCATGCTAGGCAAGCACTCTACCACTAGGCCCAACTCCTGGCCGCATGAGGATATTTCTTTATGAACAGAGTCATGTCTTCCCTAGTTTTCTGTACTTTTTAAAATATTTCTTGTCATTCAACAAATCAGTTATGAATACAATGTATTTTAATCAATGGCAGTCTTTTCACCATTCTCCCCCTTCCCTCTCCACCCATCCCTTTGCTCAATTTTCATAAATTTGTAGGAGATGCAATTCAATTTTTTTTTTTGCCAGTCCTGGGCTTCAGCTCAGGGCCTGAGCACTGTCCTTGGACTTTCTCAAGGCTAGAACTCTACCACTTAAGCCTCAGCACCACTTCTGGCTTTTTTCTATGTATGTGGTACCAAGGAATTGAACCCGGGTCTTCATGCATGCTAGGCAAGCACTCTACCACTAGGCCAAACTCCCGGCCCCTGCATTTAATTTTATGACTGAATTCTCTCCCCCCACTCTTCCTCTCCATTCCTTTCCTCCCTCTTCTTGATGATCCAGATTCCTTCCAGGTGACTTGTTCTCACGACTAAGGCGGTGTGGGTCTAATAGCTGAACACCAGGGTATGGAGAGTATTTGTACTTAGTGTATTTGTAGGACAAGGTCTGCTTGCAATGAAGAAAACTATAAAGACCCATGGTCACTGTCAGCATTGGAAATAGGTATGCTTTTCATTTATTTCATTGAATCTCAATGCACAGATGGGCTTTTACAATGGAGCCTCATTGCCTGAGCTGGGTAGGCCATGGGTGGGGCTTCTTGCTCTGAGGCTGGGGAATAGAGTAGGTGGACAGATTCCTCCAGTACTCTCAGAGACCAAGGTCCCTAAGAACACATTTGCCATCTCTCTCTCAAGTAGTGGCCTCATTCTGCATTGACCAAAAATATTAGAAAGCCACAGCTATGTATTTAAATTAGCCACCCGCCACTTGGTTGTTTTAGAGCTCCAAACAACTTGACGCTTATTTTTAGTGAAGATAAAGTTGGAGAATGTAGAGTCCCTGCTGTTCAGTAAATTCTGTGTTGTGCAGTGTGTATGAAAATAGGGAGTTGTGCTGGATGAAATATAAACGCTGTGTTATCTACACATCCCCAACTGCCATAGACCAGGAATCTCATCTTCCCAGTATCTGTAGCTCTTGCTACAATTAACATGCAAAGAGACATTAATTTGGCAATTTCTGTCTTTTTTCTTTCTTTAAAAAATTGTGCATAGTTAGGGTGTGCAGTATGATGTTTTGATATTCC
Source organism: Megascapheus bottae (assembly GCF_031878675.1). NCBI lineage: Eukaryota > Metazoa > Chordata > Mammalia > Rodentia > Geomyidae > Megascapheus > Megascapheus bottae. Next base: position 43,425,338 of record NC_143520.1, on the reverse strand, counting down.
TATTCATGGTGAAATGACAATTAGTCAAACAAATTACAATATCCATTGCCCTTCCTGAATACTTCTGTGTGTTGTTAAAAGCACCTAAAGGCAACTTCAGTATTCACTACAATATTAATAACTACAGTCCTCTTGCTGTACCCAGAGCTTCAGGCTTGCTCATCTTATATAATCACAACTTGGCATTCTGTGACCTACTTCCCATCTTCTCTACCCCTTGCCTTCTCCCTGGTAAACCACCATCGTCCTTTCTATTTCTATGGATTCAGCTTTTTCAGAGACTGTGCCATAATACTCTTCCTCTCTCTAGATTATTGCACTTAGCATAATATCCTCCGGGTTCATCCATGTCATTGCCACTCCTTTTTTTTGTTTCATCTTGAATAATATTCCCTTAAGGAAATATGCTACAATTTCTTCATCTACTCATCTGTCAGTGGATACAGGCTGTTTCCATTTCTTGGCTAGCATGACTGGAGATGCTTCAGTGAGCCTGGGAACACAGATATTTATGCTTCTTTGCATAGTGATTGCTAGGCCGGCAAGTGGATCTATGTGCATTTTTTGGAGGAGCTTCCATACTGTGTTCTGTGATTGCTGTACTAATTCACATTCCCACAGACTGTACCTACCAACACTCCACATACCTACCCACCCTCATTTTCTCTTTTGTTTTCATTGTAACCATCCTAACAGGTGTGAGATAATCTGCCATGTGGTCTTGATTTGCTTTTGCCTGAGGATTGGTGGATGTTGAGCATATTGTTACATAGTCTTAAACCTTATATTATGCTATATATTATTTATACTATAAACATTTATTTATATTATAGACATCTTTATATTATAGATAAATACATATAATAATAAATAGCATATATAATATAAATGAATTTAGATATAAATATGTATATATTATATGTAGAAATTTATATCCACTTATGACCTATGTGCCTTAGTCCATATTTTATTACTCTAATAAAATTCTCAAGGCAAGATAACTTCATAAAGAAAATGGGTTTATGATGAAATACTGTCTATTCATTTTTACATGTGACATACTTAGTATGTTTGACATTGATTTTAGGTCATAACTGTTTTGAAATACTTTGCGGTTTGGTCTATTAAAGGGATCGTAATATTTTTTTCATATATTTTTATTGTAATTAATAGAGGGGTTACATGATATTTGCCAGATAGATGGGTGCATTAATTCCCATGCATTGATACCCTTTCACATGTCTTGGTCCCCATTTCCCTCCCCCTACCCCCACCCCTCATCTTGTTTTCCCCCATTCCCTATCCAATTTCAAATAGATCGTAATATTTTTTAAAAAGAAAATGGGTTTTGTAGCTCACCGTTTTGAGATCCAGCCTCTAGTGAGGGCTAACAGATGGAGCAAGAGACCATACTGCAAAACAACAAAACAGACGCAGAGAGCAACTCTTACAAACTGTGTCTCCTGAGGGCTCAAGATTCCTATAAGAGAGAATTAATCTCTTCTGAGATTAACTTCCCCCAAACCTAAGGACACATAAGAAACCCCGCTTAGTAGTTCCACCATCATACTAGGGACTAAGCTTCCAACGTTTGAACCTATGGACACTTGAGGGTCATATTTAAGTATCTCTGCATCTCTCTGTCTCTCTGTCTCTGTCTCTCTCTCTCTCTCCTGTTAATAAGTGTATTTTGTATTTATAATGACAACATTATTTTTTTCTTTCTTTTATTGAGTAGTTCTTGGATTTGAACTCAAGGTTTTTGCATTCGAAAAGCAAAGGCATTATTACTTAGGCCATACCTCTAGTCTTTTTGCTTTCAGTTTCTTTTCTTTCCTTTTTAAAAAATAGAGTGTCCAGGGGCCGGGAATTTGGCCCCTTCGTGCCTAACATGCACGAGACCTGGGGTTCGATTCCTTGGTACCACATACATAGAAAAAAGCCAAACGTGGTGCTGAGGCTCAAGTGGTAGAGCTCTAGCCTTGAGAAAGTCCAAGGACAATGGACTGGCAAAAAAAAAAAAAAAAATAGAGTCTCCACTTGCCTGGTCTGGCATTGGACTATGATCCTTCCTACCTGTGCCTTTTGTATAGGTAAGGCCACAAGGGGGCACTACCACATTCTGTTTCTTGATGGAGTGTGCTAGTACTAGGGTCAAGGACTCTCTCATTCACCTTTTTCAGTTGTGGCTCTGCCAGCCCCGCTTCCAATTCCATCTTTCTGCACGTTAATTTGTGATAAGAGTCTCTCACATTAACTGCCCAGACTGGCTTTGAATCGCCATCCTCAGATTGCAGCCTCCTGAGTAACTAGCATTATAGGTGTGAGGCACTGGTTCGAGACTGCTTTATTTATTTTTATTGTTTATTTATTTTTTAATTTTTATTGTCTGGTAATACAGGGGTTACAGTTACATTCATCAGATCATAGGTTCATTACTTCTCACACATTGATACCCCTTCTCATGTTTTTGTCCCCATTTCCCTCCCTCTATCTCCTTCCAATCATCTTGTTTTGCCCTCTTCCCTTTCCTATTTCAAATAAACAAATAAACATATATACAATATATGTGGTAACAAACTCAGATACAGTAACAATATGAGATTAACCACAGAGCAAAAAAAGAGAAGAGAAATAACATAATACATTAAGAACAACAATCACACAAGATAAAGCTCTTTCTTGTTTCCATATCCTAGAGATCATTTCATTTAGTCTCATCCTATATGACCTTATGTGCACAGCTTCTGAGCTATTGTAATCTTCTATTAAGAGAGTCCTAGATATGTACTGATTATTACAAATGAGGGAAACCATTGAGCCTATGTTCCTTTGGGTCTGGCTTACTTCACTTAGTATGATTTTTTCCAAGTCTTTCCATTTCCTTACAAATGGGGTGATGTCATTCTTTCTTTCTTTTCTTTCTTTTTTTTCCTTTGGCCAGTCCTGGGCTTCAACTCAGGGCCTGAGCACTGTCCTTGGACTTTCTCAAGGCTAGAGCTCTGCCACTTGAGCCTCAGTACCACTTTTAGCTTTTTTACTATGTATGTGATACCAAGGAATTGAACCTGGGTCTTCATGCATGCTAGGCAAGCACTCTACCACTAGGCCAAACTGCGGCCCTCATGTCATTCTTTCTGATGGCAGCATAGAATTCTATTGTGTATAAATGCCACATCTTCTTGATCCAATCATCTACTGAGGGACTTCTGGGTTGGTTCCATATCTTTGCTATGGTAAATAGCGCTGCAATGAACATCATTGTGCTAGTAAGTTTAGTATGTTTCTGGACATTTAAGTAATTGCTGTTTCATAGAGGAGTCTATGTTTAGTCTTTTGAGGAACTGCCATACTAATTTCTGGTTTATTTTTTGGTATAGAATCTCAGTAACTTTTGTCCATGCTATCTTTGAGCTGTAGTCTCTCAGCTATGAAACTGAGTTTACAGACCATTGCATCTGGTTCAGTGGTCTGTAATCTCATCATTCTTTGAAGCAGTAGATTTATATAAATACACTGCAAATTGTTATCTGTTTTCAAGTAGATGGATCCCTGGGCATTTCAGGTTGTGATGGTCATTGACAACTTGCTATAAATGTTCGCTCTCTCTTTTCCTCTGTGTGTGTGTGTGTGTGTGTGTGTGTGTGTGTGTGTGTGTGTGTGTGTGCATGCACGCCTGTGCTACAGTACTAGGGCTTGAACTGAGTGCCTCACACTCTTGCTTCAATTATTTTGTTGTCAGTCATGTCTGGTGCTTTATCACTTGAGCCACATATCCACTTCTGGCCTTTTGCTGGAAAAAACAGTCTCATGGATTCTTATATCTGGACTTTCTTTGAACCCAATTCTCAGATTATTTCTTTGACTGATAAAACAGTTGAATAATTTTGCATTGTTTACTGTCCATCTGTATTTCCTCTATCATGAAAGGCCCCTTTTTTGTAAATCTCTGTAGCTCGTTTAAAAATTTGAATTGTCTATTTTTAAATAAATTTATCTAAATGAAAGCTTAATTGATAAAAGTTATAAAGCAATGCAGGTATTTAAACCTACTTGGAGTTTGTTATGAACATCATGCTTTGTAATATCAATGCATCTTACTATTTATTATTTGCATTTGCCACAGGTATCCTGATTTTCAGATTTTTTTTTTTGTGGGTCTTGGCTCATGGGTAGCGCTGAGCTGAAGAGCTCAGAGACAGGGCCCAGGCTGAGTTCAAGAGGTTAATTTTCTAGAGGTTAATTAGAGATAAGAGTCTCAGGTCCTTTTGTTCCAGGCTGGCTTTGAACCTTGATCCTCAGATCTCAGCCTCCTGAGTAGCTAGGATTAGGATTTTCAGAATTTTTTTAAATGAACTAAAGTTTGTGAACCTTTTCTTTTATAGCTATTAGGACATAGTTTTTGTATATCACAAACACAAGCCATATATAATTTAAAATGCTGTAGTAACCATAATTAAGAAGTAAAAAGGAAAGTGAAAATATTTCTAATATGTTATATAATCTACGATGTCATTTTCATAGGAAATCAGCATAAGGAAACTATAAGATAATTTATATCCCATCACCTTATGAACTCTTTGCAGTCTGGTTTGAATTCCATAGAATGCATGGCAGCTTGGGCTATCCATACATCTCAGTTCCTTAGGCTCTGTGGTCCATGGCAGGTAGCTCAACTCAGTATCTGTTATGGCAGGTGAGCAGCCTCTGCTGTGTGGCTAGCTTCATCCTGCAGGTAAGCTCTGGCACATCTAGACTTAGTTCTCTGAGGTCTCTCTACTATGGTCGAAGCTTCCACGATTTCTGTGACTTGGAGGAAATTGGCTTTGGCTAATGGCTCCCTCTTAGTTTTCTCAGTAATTATTCTTTGAGGTATCATATCTATGTCCCCCTTGCTATTCAATTTCTCTGAGCAATTCTCTCCTTTCCAGTTCTCAGCTCTACAAAACCCAACAGCTCCACCTGCAATCTGAATTCCTAGCTGAGCAAGGTGGCCATGTTCAAGCTTGAGTGCCTCACCTTGCCCAGGTTCCTCTAGGCAGAAAGGCATAAGTCTGGTGCTTGTAGGGCTTACCTCATTAGATTACTGTGCTAGTAGCTTTCCATTCCTGAGAAAAAATACCAGAATGGCAACTCACAGGAGGAAGTTTATTTTGACTCACAATTTCCAAGGTTTCAGTTCAGGGTTAGTTGACCTGTGGGACTGCAGGGAGGAAGAGCATCTCGATGGACAGGAGTGTGGGGAGAGTGTTTGCTGCTTGCCTCAGAGCCTCTGGGAAGGGATGAGGAAGAGAAAAGAAGCCTATGGTCTATCATTCCCTCTTGTCCTCATTGGTCTAACCTCCTTGCACTAGGCTCCACCTCCTAAAACCCAAGCCTTCAGCATATAGGTTTTGGGGAAAATACTTAATAGCTAACTGAACAGTTATCTTCTCTGAATAGAGCTGGTGGAGTGAAAGCTTCACTCTTGGTAATAAACTTGGTCAGAAGCAGGGATCCTGCTTAAAAACAACCTGAGTGTGGCAATGCATATGACTCTAATTCAGCTACTTGGGAGGCAGAGATAGAAGGATTATGGTTCAAGTTAAGAGTCCAGTCTGGGCAAAAGCACAAGACTCTATCAAAAGAAACAAATTAAAAGTAAAATGATCAGAGCACGTCTCAGAGCAATAACCTAGTAAAAAAAAAAGTCTTGGGACCAAATCACTAGTTACCCTCCTCCTCACACCCCCCTCCCAAAATAGATTTTATATTAGTTATACTATGTAGATCCTTTGCAATTATTTTGCTCTTTAGTAATTGATTCCTATTGTCTCCTTAATTTTACTCCCTTTGTCACTTCATTTATTTTTATTTTTTCCTGTTTATTGGAAGCACTTAGAGATGTGGATTTCTCTCTTAAGTGTTTCCTTGAGCTATTCCCACAGACTTTGATATATAGTATTTTCTAGGTCATTATTCTCCAGATAATTGGGATTTTTTCCTTTGGCTTACTTTAAAGGTAAGGATTGTTCCAGAGATTTAAAAGTTTTTTGTCTTTATTCCTTTTACTTTCTCCCTCCCTCCCTCCCTCCCTCCCTCCCTCCTTTCCTTCCTCCCTCCCTCCTTTCCTTCCCCTCCCTCCCTCCCTCCCTTTCTTCCTTCCTTCCCCTTTCTCCCTCCCTGTCTCCCCTCCTTACTTGCTTTCTTGCTCAAGCAGGCTTTGAACCACAGTCCTTAGATCTTAGCCTCCCCAGTAGCTAGGATTTCAAGCATGAGCCACCAGCACTTAGCTGAAAGTATTATTGAGATGGTAGAGATTTTTGTGTCAGTGTTTTGGTTCTGATATTAACTTGAATCCTATTGCATTATAAATAAAAATTGGCATGTGTTTATAGTTTTAAAAATGTTTTCAGTTTTCTTTATAGTGTAGCAATTACTGAGATTTTCTCTTAACCTTATTTCTCATAAACCTTATTTTACACAATGAGTTAGTTATCAATTGGATCATACAAAATAAATTCAAATATAATATGTGTATACATAGTATTGTATATGTTTACTTGGGGATAGAGATAGTGGAATTATCTTTTAACTTTTAAAACTAAATTTCATTTTTAAAATATTTTTAAAATAAAAATAAGTATCAAAGACCATTTAGAATGTGCAAACTATGAATATGAATTTGTGTGGGTCCTAGAATAGTATGACACTTGAGTCAAGCTGAGACAAAAGGCCATCTACCATGATATTTCCTCATAGTTTGAATTCCTTTTTTCCTCCAAGGAATATGCTAATTAAAAAAATCTGGATTGCACCCACCCAAGCTGGGTGCCATGCCAGACTGCCTTCAAAAGGTGAGAGCATATTAAATGTTTTTTAACTGGGCCAAGGAAAAGTCGAGGTGAAATGAAAATTTATTTCCTCTGGCCATTTGCTCAAAGTGTATTTTTCTATTTTTGTTATAAGGGACTGGTTTTAATTAGTCTCATTGTCTGGCCATGCATCTATAATCTGTGTTCACACTTTGGAAGAGAAAAATTTGATGACAGAAAATGGATAGTAATGGAAATCTTGTCTGAGCTAAACAAATTGAGATTGTCAAATATCTTGTATGAAAACTAGCTGTGCAGCTGAGAGAAGAGAAGTATTTGGGCTGGTGACAAAAACCCCTGCCTTTCCCCCAGTGCCAATGTTCTACCTGGCACAGTCTCACAAGGAGCTATCATCATAGTGTGGAAAGCATTTTGGTGCCAAAATAAACTAGAATTAGAATTCTACGCCTTGACCATTTTAGCAAGTCACTAAATCCCTAGTCTCTTATTTCCTTGTCGGCAAAATAGAGGCAAGAATATTTCATTCGTAGCTTTGTGAGGATGGGAAAAACAAATTACATCAATGTGCACCATTATATTATGAATTAAGAGAAAGACTAAGAAAAGAATGACAAAAGATTTCAGCCTTTGGTGTCTGGACTGAGAGATTCTAACTTTGTCACATAGAAAAGGAGCTCTTTCAAGATCTGAATCTGGAAGTACAAAAGCCTGAAGAGTCCAGGCTTGCCTGCCCACGTAACTGAGAGATGGGTAGAAGATCATCAAGCTCCTTTAGGGAAGCAAAATGCACAGATTAAAAAACAAAACAAAACAGTTTCTTTGCTAGCAAAGGTCCTATGGAGACCTGGTAGAGATGGAGAAAATCTAGTCTTTGACTTTGAAGCTTGCAATTTAACAGGTATCAGGGAAGGAGATGGGAAAAGGGGGAAGGAGAAGAGAACAAAGGATGCAAGAATGGAGGAAGGGGGGAGAAGCAAGAAGATAACCCCATAGGCAAATATGAAGCCACCTGGAGAGATATGGTGGCCTTACATGCTCCCTCCCTCTACCCACAAATCCAAGATGGTGTGGAAATGGAATAGTCCCTTTGATTACCAGGTCATAGATCCATGGGTTTGTTCAGAAAACACAGCCCCGTATTTCCATGAACAGCACTGAGGATATATTTCCTGAGCACCTACTGTATACCAGAGTGCCCTTCTGTTGAGGGTTAGGAATGTGGCCTCAGGAGTAGGAAGTATTTGGGTTAATTTGAATCTCTCATCTTCTTAAATGCTGCTTCTGATGATTTTGGCAGTACTTGGGTTTGAACTCAGGGCCTTGCAATCAATCATTTCCCTTGCTTTAGCTTAGTTTTAGATAGGGTCTTAGACCACAATTTTTCTACCTTTACCTCTTGCATAGCTGCAATTACAGATGTGTGCCACCAGTCCCTGCCTTATTCTTCAAAAAGTGTGTATATATGAAGTGTACAATATATTTTTGATGCACACATTCATAGAGGCATGATGATTACAGTCAAGCAAATTAAATCTGTCACATTCCACAGTGAATTTTCTGTGGGGGGGAGTGGGGAAAAAGGGAGGGAGGGAGAGAGAGGGGGGGAGGGAGAGAGAGAGAGGAAGGGAGGTACCTAAAATCTACCCTTGGCAAAGTTTCAGTGTAAATTAAAAATTAACTGAAATTTCCCTGCTGTAAATTAGATCTCTAGATTTGTTCATCTTGCACAGTTGCAACTTCCTATCCTGTGAACCTCATTTCCAGTCTCACCACCATTGGGAATTATATTTTCCTGCTCTTTGTTTCTGTATATTTGAGCTTTTAAATATGCATATATAAAGCAGGGAACTGGGGCCACGAGTTTGGTTTAGTGGTAGATTGTTTGCCTAGCATGCATGAAGACTGGGTTTCAGGTTAGATTGCTTGTTACCACATACATGGAAAAAGCTAGAAGTGGTGCTGTGGCTCAAGTGGTAGAGGTCATCCTGAGGAAAGCCCAAGGACAGTGCTCAGGCTCTGAATTCAAACCCCAGGCCTGGCAAAAAAAGAAAAAAAAAAGATCCTCACTTAATGGTGACTGGATTATGTCAGCATACGGGTCTGTGCTAGAAAGAATCTATCTACCTACCTACTTACCCACCTATCTATCTATCTATCTATCGCCAATGCAATATGTTTATATATAATATATGTATATATCTAATGTAATATATATATACACACACATATATATTTCTTCAAGATAGTGGCTTTTGAGATTGGGAGAGCCCCTGACCCCTTATTTTACAACCTGGGGAGAATTTTTCATCTTGGATACCAGTAGTCCTACAATGTGCAGGTCAACCCTCCTCCCTTCTACATTTCTTCCTTCCTTTCGGGGATTAGAAGATGAAAAGAGAAAGACCCAGAACCCCCAACCCCACATCAGTAGAAGCCCCTCTCCTTCTCTCCCCAGCCGAAAGGTCACAGTTCAAAGCTGATTTTGTACGCATTGCCCCCGCAGCAGTCCTGGCTATGGGGAGCGGCTTCTCCAGCTCCATCCTCACCCACATTCACTTCTCCAATTAAAGACCTCCACCCAGGCGCCAGGGCTGCGGAGGGGAACTGAGAGGGGACAGCTGCATGCTCGCTGGCTCTGCAGCTCCCTTGGCGGGAAGGCAAGGCGGCGCCAGCGCACACTTGGGAGGCTATGGGCCACGTCGGGGTTTTATGGAGAACCTCCTTTGCCTAATTGAGGCGGACGTCCCTAGGCTCGCGGACGCACCATCATCAATAGTGGAAGCTGGAAGCCCTCCCGGAGCCGGGCCTGGCACAGCGCGCATCTCCTGCTCAGAAGCAGCAGCCACCTCTAGTGTCCCAAAGGCTGGAGGCCAGGGCTCCTTCTCAGTGTGCCAGAGGAGGGTGAAGGCTGACTCCACCGACGGTCTCCATGGCCAGGCCATCCCCAACCTCAGCAAGGCCCAGAATGGCTGTAGGGGTGAGGGAGGGACGGGTAAGGGAGAAGTTATCCTTCTCCAAGCCCTTGGAGCTCACTCGTCTTTCCGAGGCTCCTCACCCCCCTGGCCGCTCAGCTCAGCGGGGCTCACCCCAGCTTGGCGGAATGCAGGAAGGTGGGGGCGGGGGGCTTGGAGACCATGACTGGTTGTTGAGTCAGCCTGCGCCCCCGCCTGGTTAGGTCTATAGCCAGGCAGCTGAGCTAGACCTGCTGTGGTTAATGATTTATCACTGATTATTCCCGCCGCCACTCCCCTCCAACCTCCCGCACCATCGGGTAGGGTGCTCCAGGAGGGCGGGCCGGGCCACCAGTGCCAGGAAGCTGGAAGCAGAGCGCAGTGTGGCCAGGCAAAGTGCGCTCCTGGAGCAGGGGAGAAAGGGCACTCGGGTCTCGCTTGGGGCGGGGCAGGGCAATTAGAATCCGTCCCCCCACTTCCCCTCCTCCTCCTCCTCCTCCTCCTCTTCTCTTTCTCTCCCCCCTAAAAGCCCATCCCCGCCCCTCCTCGCCCCTCCCCCCCCCCCCCCCCCCCCCCGCCTCTTCTAGTCTGGTCTACTTCAGGAAGTTTTCTCGAAACTGCCCAAGGGGAGAAAGTCTCACTCCCACTGGAGTGAGCTGCAGCCCAGAATTTTGGAGGAAAAAGGGGAAGTTGGAAGGACTTTGGATCTGGTGGCCTGTGGTTCTTCAGCTCATGGCTTCCCCCGGTGGCACCAGCAAAGATTGCTCCACTGTCATCGATCACAGCCATGTCCCCGAGTTTGAAGTGGCCACCTGGATCAAAATCACCCTCTTCCTGGTGTATCTGGTCATCTTCGTGGCGGGTATCGTGGGCAACAGTATCACCATTCGCGTGACCCAGGTGCTGCAGAAGAAGGGGTACCTGCAGAAGGAGGTGACGGACCATATGGCGAGCCTGGCTTGCTCCGACATCCTGGTCTTTCTCATCGGCATGCCCATGGAGTTTTACAGCATCATCTGGAACCCGCTGACGACTCCCAGCTCTGCCGTGACCTGTAAGCTCCACACTTTCCTCTTCGAGGCCTGCAGCTATGCCACCCTGCTGCACGTGCTGACACTCAGCTTCGAGCGCTACATTGCCATCTGTCACCCCTTCAGGTATAAGGCCCTCTCCGGGCCCTGTCAGGTGAAACTGCTGATCACTTTCGTCTGGGTCACCTCCGTCCTGGTGGCATTGCCCTTGCTTTTTGCCATGGGTGTTGAGTACCCTCTGGTGAACCTGTCGGGTCATGGCGGTGTCACTTGCAACCGCTCCCGCTCCCACCACCTAGAGCAACCCGAGTCTTCCAACATGTCCATCTGCACCAATCTCTCCAGCCGCTGGGCCGTGTTCCAATCCAGCATCTTCGGGGCTTTCGCCGTCTACCTCTTGGTGCTGGCCTCAGTGGCTTTCATGTGCTGGAACATGATGAAAGTTCTCCTGAGGAGCAAGAGGGGAACACAGGCCAGCGCTGCCCCGCAGCTGCAGCTGCGCAAGTCGGAGAGTGAGGAGACCCGCACGGCCCGGAGGCAGACCATCATTTTCCTGAGTGAGTCAGGGAGGAAGGAGGGTGATCTGGGCCCCACACCCTCTCCTGTAGGTCCTCTTCACCCGAAAGTGCTGCCCTAGAAGTGGAAAATGTAGCTCCCCCAGGTTGAAGAGCTTTACTGGGCTGAGGGGTTGATCTGGGTCTGTGTTTGGGGTGATGGTGAAGAGAGCACTTGACCAGGAATCAGAGACCTTAGAGAGCCATTTCTGTGACCTCTTGGGTAAACCTGGTGTGTGTGTGGGGGGTGATAATGATGTGAGGAGGAACAAATTAGGTAATTTAGGGGAGGTGAAAGTCCCTTTGAAAACTGCATGTTCTGCAGAGATAAGTGGAACACTCTTATCACACTCCGTTTTTATCCTGGACAACCTTTCTCAGGCAATTAGATTGAATTCCATTTTCTCTTCCTTGGAGAAGACAAGAGTCCAGGGCACGCACTTTCTAGGCTGTTATTTTGTACCCTGGAGTGGTTTTAACAAATGGAGGATGGCACTCTCACCATGGAGCTTGGGGTTTGTGCCCTGTGTGTAGGTGCGTTTGTGCTTTACCAGGGCAGAGAAACATGGCAGGATGGCCTTTTTGTTTGTCCAGAAAAATCCAGCTTGACTAATTTTGCAGATATTACGGGTTTGAATTCAATCTCCTCAAGTACCCAAGATGGGTGCAGAGAGAGCTGTTTGCGTCCCCGATTTCATTGTAGTACAAACATTTGAAGGCTTGGCCTTCTTTGTACTTATGGGGGGTGTTTTCTGGGAGCCCCAAAACCTTCAAAGAGAGAATTCATTGGTTCTTTCTCTGAACAGGGCTTTACTGGGGACAATGTGAGCAAAATATGTGTTAAAATTGTGTCTTGTTGTTTTAGCAGAAACAGATCAATAAAAAAGGTTACATTGTGGTGTATGACTGTGAGTGAGGTGGGACCTGAAATTGCAATGTATGTCCCCAGTCTCCCCACCCCTACTGTGGTGTCCAGAGTAGAGGTAAATCATGGAGCTGTTTGTTTTGGTGTGGGAAACCTGAGAAACTGGTTCCAGGAGCAGGGGTCAGGCAAGGAGTCATTTTGGAAGGCACTTAGGTCTTGGGTCTGTCTTGCTTCTGATTTCTCAAGGATCAGTGAGCCTTGATTTTACTTTAATGCAAACCAAGAAGGAAGGGCTTACAATATTTGAATGTTTATTCTATATCAGGGGCTGTACTGGATGATATATCCTCCCATTTTATAGAGGAGGAATTTGAGGTTTAAAATGAAAAGCTTTTCAGTGTAGCTCCAAGATTATCCACTTGCTTCTTGGGCAGGGCAGTGAGTGCCTGGCAGTGGCTTTCACAGGCTTATGGTGCAGGGCAATGAAATCAAGAAGGACTTTGGTAAGGTAGGAGCTACCTAGATTAGCTCTCTGTTGTTGCTGTGTCCCAGGCCCTCTGTCATTGGAAACTAGTCACTAGATGAAACCCTGTCTGGGGCCATGGGAAAGGAACCAAACCCACCCTAGTCTCTACTGCCCACTGGCTGCTGCCCTAACATCCCAGGGAACAAATGTTCAAGCTTGAACATTTGTTGAAGGGCCAGTTCTCCTTTCTTTCCTACATGATGAGCCATTTCTTATCTTAACCTGAAAGCTGTAATTCATACTTTGCTTTTTCCTTTCTGAATGTGGGCTGGGTACTGGCCTGATGCATAAAAATTAGGGGGGAGGGCCTGGAGTGTAGCTAAGGGTAGAGTGCTCACCTAGCATGCACGAAGCCCTGGGTTCAATTCCTTGGTACCACATACTCAGAAAAATCCGGAAGTGGTGTTGTGGCTCAAGTGGCAGAGCGCTAGCCTCGAGCAAAAGTGTTCAAGGAAAATGCTCAAGCTTTGAGCTCAAGCCCCAGGGCTGGCAAAAGAAAAAAAAATTAGAGGGTAGACAAGGATTAGTAAATCAATATCTCTTAGTCTAATTTAGGAATAACAGGGTGCCACTGACCATAGGAAAAATCGCTGACTTAATCTCTACTCTGTAGGGGACCAATTTCTGTGTTTTTTTTGTTTTTGTTTTTGTGTATGTCTTTGAGTAGATATCTGTTCTTTCCCCAGTGAGTATTATTCTGAGTTAAAGGCAGTGTCTAGTAGCATCAAATCAGAATACCACAGACTTATTTAGAGATGGATAGGGCTTTGGAGATGGTCTCATTCGGTTAGTAATTGCCTGTGGTGAGTTTGTTGTCACTGCTGCTCTCCTTTCCTGGTTGCTCTACTTTCCCTGTCCTTATAACAACCATCTATCAATCACCCACTGTGCTCCCAGCATAAAGATTGCTGAATGGCAATCAGGTGCTCAATGTGTGATAATGTCTTGAGGAAATTTACCATTTGTATTTAGTCCATTTCCTCTGCAGTAGGTTTTCCCAGCAGTTCTTTGCAAACTTCTCTCTCAATGAATTTCAAAGAGCTTTTAAAAGCAGGAACCTCACTAATTAACTCAAGTTAAGAAATAAATTAATGGAGTGAAGAGTTGGAAATCATGGCCACATCCATCAGATTAATACAATGCAATTTGCTTTGTGGGTTTCATAAAATTTGTGCTGTGGGGCATTTTTAACCTAGAACAAATGAACATATAAATTGTTTACAAATCGCTGAATTTAATGTAGTGATTTAGCTGTCTTTTTAGTATTTCATTTAACAGATGGATCCAATTAAAATAAATATTTGCTCCTTTCTAACATATTTTGAATTTAATGTGAAATGTAAATGACAATGTAGCACAAGATGGCTTTGGAACTCTTGAAGCAATAATTAAAAAAAAAGAAGAATCCTTGCCATTGTTAAAAATTCCAACTTCTGTATAATGGAAACAAGATTCATAAATCTACCTGAGATGCAGAAGCCCAGGTAGAAAGTATTAATTCTGCTTTTGCATCTTTTGCTATTAAGCCTCAGCGAAATTTAGGAGCTGGGCTGGTTAATAATGAAAACAAATTGGGAACTCTGGGAGAGAAAAATGCTGAGACACCTACCTGGTTTCAAGTAGTTTGTAAAAGAAGCAATAATAAGGAGAAGTATAGATTCCTGGATATTTGAGTGTCTCTCCTCTCTTTTCAGCTCAGCAATCAGAATTAGACTTGCTTCCCCTCAAGGTCAAGGCCAATCTGGGGTTACTTGTCCAATGTCAGAACAAAGGTCACTGTCCTGGGTTCTACCTCTTGGAGAAAAGGAACTGGCCCTTCCTTTGTGGATGCTGAATAAGCTTTCTTCCAAGCAAGCCTCTTCATTACAGTGATGTTCACATGCTCAAAGCATCCAGGTCCTGGGACACGTGGTCTGCTGTCAAATGTGATCCACTTAGACTGGAACAACGGAGTTGTTTAAAATAACTATAATTTTAATTTGTACTTTTCAAGAGCATGAAATGATTGGACTTGGTTACCACTACCTCTTGAAGTTATGCAAAGCCATGGTTGACTTTCTTTTTTTTTTTTTTTTGCCAGTCCTGGGCTTGAGCTCAGGGCCTGAGCACTGTCCTTGGATCTTCTCAAGGCTAGAGCTCTACCACTTGAGCCTCAGCCCCACTTCCGGCTTTTTTTCTATGTATGTGGTACCAAGGTCCTCATGCATGCTAGGCAAGCACTTTAACCACTAGGCCAAACTCCCGGCCGCCATGGTTGACTTTCAAATGGAATTCTGAGAAGTATTTTTTTTTCCTTTCAAATAATGGTAAAGATGAGAAATTAAAGGAATAGCACCAGATTCAGGGATTTACATAAGTCTAGTCTTTTGCTTTCCTGAGCCAGGATAAAGGGAAGGAAATACAGCTGATGTTAGGCATTGATAAACAGCTTGGGTTGCTCACAGGAGAATGTCTGGCATATGGCCAGCAACTACCATATGTATTTGAACAGAAAGGAAAGGTGAGAGTTTCTGCTGTCACCTTCTACTCTAAAATAAGTTGTATGTATATTTAGGTACCAGGATATTTGGTGAGGGGAGAAGTAGGGGATCAGAAACCTATCGTCTGGGTTTTTAGACTTCAGATTTAAAGGCCAAGCCTAAGAAAGGAATGTGTGCATCTGTATGTGTGTGTGTGTGTGTGTGTGTGTGTGTGTGTGTGTGTGTGTGTAAGAGACAAAGAAAACTACATTATATATTGATGTTCTGTTTGTCCTCTTGATCTGAAAAACTGAAAAGAACCCTTAATTTGATTCTTTTTCTTTCAGCTGAAGCCTTTACTTTACGTGATCCTACAAGTCCTTCTGTATTTGGAAATGTGTCTATCATTTGATTGGTCAGTCTCTTTCTTCCACCTCAAGTCTCACACGTTAATTCATTTTGGATGTGTATTTTTTTTTTCCTGTCTCATTTCCCCTCTTGTGATTTGGAGATTACATATTTGATTTAAAAGAGAAAAATGGGCTCCAAAACTTCATGTGAAAGAGATTGGATTGGAACTGAAAGTGATAATTATCAGAAGTAATTTACTTTGTATTTTGTAGATATAGACTATAATCATGTTAATTCTTGATGAAGTATGGCTTTGGGGTCATAATCCTTCCTTCCTTCCTTCCTTCCTTCCTTCCTTCCTTCCTTCCTTCCTTCCTTCCTTCCTTCTTTCCTCTGTTCCCCTGACCCTGGCACTATTTAGGTCCAGACCAGCTCAGGCATTATTATGCCATGCCTGTGTTCTATGTCTTGTGTTTCCTGGCTCTCCTCAGGTCATCAGGATGCCCCACTTCAGCTCTTCATTAGAGTTGATCTGGTTTGTTGGTATTGTTTTTCTGCTTTTCTGCTCTTTCCTTCCCACCCTGCCCTTTATGGCTCAGTTTTCTAACAGTGTTAAGTGTATTTGAGAGGCTGCAGGTCTTTGAGACAGAAGTCCACCTGCAAACACTGACACTCAAGGCAACCTCTCAAAATGCGGCTTCTCTGTTTCTTACAAGTTTTACCATACATACTTTTGCTTGTAATTTGTTTTTCAGACAGGGTCTGCAAAGTCCCTAAATGTCATGATCTTCCTCCCTTCCTAGTAGATATGTATCCCTGCATCTGGCTTGTGTTGTGAGCCTGGACTTCAAACACGATCCCTTCATTTCTGCTTCCACTGAAGCTAGGATCACATTTGTGAGCTATCACACTAGCTATAGGGCATCATTTCCTGACAGAACTCTGTAATAGTCTTTGTTTTGTTTTTGTTTTTTTCTTAGCACGATTATGAAAGGACTTTGTCTCAAGGGAGTCCCATTTTTTTTTTTGCTGTAAAATCATGCTCATTGAAGCACGTTTGGTGTCAGTTTTGTAACTTTCTGTTCTCTAAGTATTAATTGTTGTAACTTACACAGACATCATTGATCCGTGGTTTAACATTTGATTTCTAGGTTTCTTCAGATCCTTTTTGGTTGACTTCATAAAATTCTGTATTTTGAATGCAGGCTATCATTTAAAATCCATCCATATTTTACTGTGTATCAGCATTGTATGGGAATTGTTGTCTTCAAATGTTTCAAATGAGCTCTAATACTTGATTTGTATTATTTATTCTTTTCATTTTGCCAGTACTGAGGCTTGAAACTTGGTCAGCTTACTTATTTGGTTGATACTTTACCACTTGAGCCATGGCTATAGCCCAGCTTCCTGTTGATTATTTTGTAAATGGTGTCTCAAGGACTTTTTTTTTGCCTGGACTGGTTTCAAATTCTGATCCTCTGGATCTCAGCCTCCTGAGTAGCTAGGATTATAGACGTCAACCCTGGTGTCTAGCTAATAGTTATTTTCTTGACTAGTTACAATCATGTTTTTACTAGTAATTTTCCTAGCAAGGGATTTTCCAGAGAAATAGAATGATATGTCAACCCAGTCTCTCAGGGAAATATCACCAGAATTAAATTGGTGATATTTTAGTATAAGATAGTATTTCGATTCAAATGTTGGAACATATCAGGGAAAGTTTTGCTTCAAATATTCACATTATCGCCTCTAGTCTCATCTTCCCTTTATTGATGCGGCTACGGCTATAGTAAATGATATTTCATGTTTATTTTTCTATTTGTGATGTCTATCATAAATTGCAAATGTCCTGTGATCAGCCTGGCAGACAAATATAATAATGCTGCTTTATTTGTATAATCAGGCTGTCTCAAAAGATTTCATTTCTCTGTTGGAGGGATGCATGATTCTCAGGGTAGGGAATACTGGAGTCCCAGAACCCATTCATTAGCAAGCCTGTTCATCTGTCTTAGTTGCTTGCCTCGTGGGGGCTACCAACGCATGAGCAAGCAGTGAGGCCTTAGTTGAGCTAAGCATTCAGCTTATGAATGCTAAAATGTTTGCAATAAAAACCATTTGCCACTGAGGATTCACACAGGAAAAAATAATGAATTAGGAGTTCAGGAACCCTGTCCTGCCTCATGGTATGATGTCCCCCATTCACTTCACTCAGATACCCCTGTCAGTTCTCATTGACTTTGCCTTCTGCCCTTTTCCCTGCCTATTCATGATGGGGTACTTACTGAGTACTGGAGAGAAGGTTGGTCATCATAGCCGTTGTTTGTGTAGATAGGTGATGTTTAGCCCTACCTTAGCTCTGTCCTCTGCAAGCATATTCCAGGAGCCTGAGTTACCATCATATGCTTTCTACTGTTTCCAGGAAGCTTGCCTTCTGGGCAAGAGTTCTCCACTTGGTCTGCAGGTCATCAGAAGAGTCTGCATCGACACTTGCCAGAGACTGGGCTGTCCTTCAGATGGCAGCCACTGGTGGTGTCTCATTGGCATTCCACCTCTACCCAGCTACAAGTATTCCATGGCTCCTCACAGGTATCATGTCAAATACAGGCTGAACTCTTGACTTCAGTCTCTCCCAGACCACTGGCTGTCCAACTTTATTGAGTTTCTATCTCCCTTTGGATTCATCTCTTCAGCTGCCCTAACAATTTACAAGCTGGGGGCTTAAACAACAGACATTGATTTTCTTATAGCTCTGGCAGCTGGAAGTCTGAGTCAGGGTGCCAGCAGAGTTGGTTTCTTCTGGTTTACACAGAGCTGAGCCCTTATTGAACCCTCCCGGGGGCCTCTTCTGTGTCTTTTCTACTCTTAGAAGAGTACCAGTCATGTTGTAGGACCTTATCCTTACTTCCCCATTTAACCATTGTTATGCCTTTTGAAAGCTCATCTCCAAACAAGTCTGTAGGATTTAACCTCTGAGATTTTAGGGGAGACACACTTAGTCTGTAACATATCTTTTTCTGTTCCTCTGGACCTGCTTCAGTCCTTCAGTAGGCAGGACAGGACCTCCCTACCCCATGGCCTCTGCACACATTTCTTCTGCTCGCTTTGCTTTTCTTGTCTAATCCCACATTCTGAACTCGAGGCCTTGAACTTGTGAGGCAAGTGCCTTACCATATGAGACATAATCTAACCCCAGCCCATTTATTTTGAGTGTTTCAGATGAGATCTCATACCACCTTGGCCTAGGTGGTTTTCCGTTACAATCCTCCAGTTAATGCTTTCTGAGCAGTGTAATCACTGGATGGTTGTCCTCTCCCTTCTCTTCCATTAATAGCAGGTGCTTTTCCCAGTTCCTCTTGATCTTGAATCCTAACTATCCTCTAGCACAAAGTAGAAGTTTAATGAATATTTGTTGATGAAATAAATATATGTACAAATAAATATATGTAAGGTTGAATATAGGAGATCAAGTTTTACTTTCCCTTGGACATGCATTCTTGTGGAAGATTACCACTCATCAAATATGTTCTGGTTAGTCTAAACTCACAAGACATTGCTTTGAAAGGGCTTCAAATTTTTTAAAATTATTTTTTATTTTTTATTGTTTGGGTAGTCTTGGGCCTTGAACTCAGGGCCTGGGCACTGTCTCAAGGCTAGAGCTCTACCACTTGAGCCACAGCACCATTTCTGTCCTTTCTCTATGTATGTGGTACCGAGGACTCAAACCCGGGTTTTCATGCATGCTAGGCAAGCACTCTACCACTAGGCTAAACTCCTGGCCCTAAATCTTTTGAGACCTCTAAAAATTCAGTAGAAGCTAAGCATTGGGTGCTTGCATCTGAAATCCTAGCTCCTCAGCAGGCTGTGATTTGAGGTCACAGTTCAAAGCCAGCCTGGGCAGAAAAGTCCATGAGACTTGTATATTTTATTAATTCCTAAAAATCTGATAGTGGAGCTGTTAATCAAGTGGTAGAACACAAGCCTTAGCACAAAAGCTCAGAGACAGTGCCCAAATTCTGAATTCAATCCCCAGTACTAACACACACACACACACACACACACACACACACACACACACACACGTATGCAGTGTTGGAAGAGACTTAAAACTTTCTTTCCTCTGCAAAAATGCCCAGCAGTCTTTGAACATATGATTTAACCACCTCTTCTTGCCAGAAGTAACTTTTTTTGGTCTATCATGGCATTTGAACTTTGGGCCTGAGTGCTGTCCCTGAGCTCTTCATCTTAAGGCTACTGCCCTTCCCGCTGAGCAACACCACCACTTCTGGTTTTCTAGTGGTTAATTGGAGATAAAAGTTTCATGGACTTTAGTGTCTGGGCTGGCTTTGTACTGAGATCCTCAGATCTCAGCCTCCTGAGTAGCTAGGTGGTGGGAGTTACCATGCCCAGCTCAGAAGTAACTCTTAACAGAGGGTGATTTTGGTGGTGTTTAAGCCCTTTAAGTACTGAATAACAAGATGTTAATGCAATAGTAAAGTTCCATATGTAATATTTCAGCAGGCTTTTCTCTAGTAGGCAACCAGAAGGTCCTGGAGTAATGGAGAAAGGAGGCCAGGGGTAATTTTTTGGAACTATTAGACCAATGCGTTTTCATTTTCTCTTTCAATTGCATTCTCTTATGTCATCTCCTTCAAGGCTGAGCCTTGAGGTTTATGGGTCTAGAGGGGAAAAAAAGCAGATGTTGCCTACCACAAAGATACACTGGATCAGTTTTGAGATTAGAGATGGGTTTCTTGATCTCTTTAGTTGGACAATTACTTTGAAAAGCTCAGCTTAATGAAGGGTGAAAAAGGATTGTAAACTCCCTAGCTCTCCCTTTAGAGTCTCATGGACTTTTCTGCCTGGGCTGGCTTCTAACTGTAATCCTTAGATCTCAGCCCCCTGAGTAACTAGGATTACAGGTGTGAGCCACCAGTGTCTGGCCCAATCTTGCTGGCTATTTTGAATATAGAGCTTAGTGAACATATTTCCCCAGGGTGGCTTAAAATCTTGATCCTCTGGATATCAGTCTCCTGAGTAGCTAGAACTACTAGTACCTGATTCTTCTTGCAGTTTGACTGAGCTCTGGCTCTTGGTTTTCCCAGGACTTGCTGCCACAACCTCCCATAACCAGATAGTGTTTGGGCTTCTAGCCAGCTCCTCATTCTTTCCTAGCATAGAGGTCAGATCTGCCCAGTCTAGCTTCTGCTGTAACCACAGCAGGTGGCAGACCTAGGAGACAGGTCTTAGGTCTAACTTGTTATCTGTACTAGGCTACAGATCATCTGTTCTTCAATGGCAATCTCAGATCATCCCATCTCACCCCAATACTGGCCTTGCTGGACCACTAGAACCAACATGTCATGAGCCATCTTGAACATTTCTCAGAGGGGGATGCAAGTGTCTCCTCATGGCACAATGAAGTCCATGACACCAGTATTCTTATGACACTCCTCAGAGGCTGAGCTACTGTCATTGACTGACACTAGGTGCTAGCCCTGGAATGAAGGGAAATCACCTAAGTTAGGACACTCAGGAGTTAGTCTTTGGGCTCCATCTACCTCTCTTCTTCATTGAAATCACAGTTTTGAGATGGTCCCTGTGGGTACACTGACCAGTCCAGATGTTGCCCAAAGGGATTTTGTGGATGCCATTAATGAAGTCTCAATCTGTTGATCTCAAAATGGGGAAATTTTCTATGTGGGTTTAACCAAGTCACATGACTAAATCTGAGTCGAGAGGTCAGAGCTAGGAGAAGTAGAAGGCTCCAGCATGAGCAGATTTACAAGGAAGAACCTTCTTGTGGCTGATTTTGAAGATGGGAGAGTAGTACATGGTCAGGAATGCAGGAAGACTTAGGAGCTGAAGACTTGGAAGGAGAGGAGGAGCCCAGCAAGCTCAGAGGTGGAAAAGAACACAGTCTGGCCTATGTTATAAGCCAACCAGCCTGTGCTAAAATTTATAAATTGGTGAGCTTTAAGCTACTGAATTAGTAATGACTTGTTATGAAGCAACAGAAATTCCCTGAACCCTGAATAAAGGTCCTCTGAGAAGACACATGTCCTGCCTTCCATCCTGAAGCTTCTCTTTGAAAGTCTCACCTTCAAAGAATCAGGCTTTTAGGCAAGCCATTAATTGGTTTGGCAGCCACCTATTGATTGCCTGCTCAGTGTTGTACAGACAATGCATTCATTGCATTCCAGCGTGCTGTGGAATGTTCCCTGGATTGCCAGACTTTTGTTTCAGGAATCCAGTGTGTGTAGAAGTGAGGCCCACCAGAGGGAAATATTTGGAATTCTGATAGTTTGGTCATCCAAGGGGAAATTGATACAAGATTGATCTTGGGACTGTCACCCCTTTGGTTGCAATTTGTCCCTACATTCTGGCACTTAGTAGGTGCTAAATAGATGCATTCAAAAACGAATTCACCTCTGTCATTTTGCTGCATCTGGGAGCCTTCTTCATCAGAAAAAGATATTCTTCATCATTTAGATTTTAGGAAATCTTGGGGTGGGGGGAGGAGAAGCCAATCAAGGTGCTGAAAGTCATCTAAATAAGAGAGTTTCCCAAGACAAATAAACTTTTACCAGTTCCTGACTTTGGTGGTTCTAGGCAGTTTTGAAACTTGACAGAATTTTATGTTTGAACATTCTGTGTGTAAGAACCACTCTGGCAGGCAGAAGCTTTGCAGAGAAAATGTCCCACCGCTTCACACGTCTCTGTGGTGGCTGCGGCTGCTTACTTGGAGAGCAATGGTGTTACCAGAACCTGACAGACAGAGACCAGGAGCTCAGTGACAGCATCAAGTTGCTACTGTTCTTGTTAAATGTCTAACTGGCTGTGGAAGTAAATGGCATGAGGAAATGGGAGTCAGGCCCAGCAGGAAAGGATAAGGTTCATTGAATACAGAGAGAAAAATACCATCTTCTTTCTCTAATGAAGGGGAAAAACAAACCCACCCTCTCTTAAAATAAAACAACACACGGGTATCTGAACAGAGGTGGAAGATGTTTGGTTTTAACCATTTTATTGGGCTTTTGTGTATTGTAATTCTTTGGAAGACATAATAGACACTGTTGAAATACACTCTTGAAATACACCATTTTCTGGGGATTTATGGAACTACTTTCTGTATGCTGACAAATTAAATACCACATTGAAATGACAGTTATGTATTTTCTATATTTGGAAGACAACTGATGGGTTGCCACTGCCTTTCAAGTTCAAGTTTGTCTTGACAGAGGTGACAAATGGGTCATCTTGGTGATCGAAATTTGCTCTCTGGAGAATGAAGATTTCTGTGGAAGCCAGCCGTTCTCTGTCTTGGGTCTAAACTTCCTTTTTTGATTTTTTTGTAAACCTGCTTCCTCCAGGAAGTCTGCCTCAAACGGCTTTACTCTTTTCTGGTTCCTCCTGCATCTATGCGCCTGGCTTGACCATCTATCCAGCAAGTATTTATAAAATTTGGAATGTGCAAAATATCCTTTAAATTAAAATCAGGATCCTGACTACTCATTTCTAGGAGACTTATTAATATTTCTCTAGTATGGTAGTAGAGCCTCCTAGCAGCCTAAACAATAGCATTTAATGGAAGGCAAAGGGTAGTGACCACTTATGAAGCAAGATAAACATTGGCTCCAGAATTTCTAGTAGTTGGAAAAACTACCGGTCTTCATTCAGAGACGTTTCTACACTCTCAGTATTCACACCTCTGTGGTCCAGCTACACTGGAAAAATCATGAATTTGAATTAGAGTCTGCATTTCTAAACAGATCCCTAGAGAGTGAGAAGCCCTGATTTATGGCACTTATAGGGTGTTCTTAAAATTCTAGAAACCTGGAAAGCATGAGGTGAGGGGACTAATCTCGCCAGAGATGGAGAGTGACATTATTGTTTGCTTTGTTGTTAAGAGTAGAGGGGGGTTGGGGGGAGGGTAATGGGGACCAAGACATGTGGAAGGGTATCAATGTTTGTGAATTAATGCACCTTCTATCTGGCAAATATCATGTAACGCTTTTATTAAATACAATAAAAAAAAAGAGTAGGTAGGAAATTGCTCTACCACATACAACTTCCCATTTCTTGAGTATAAAAAAAGGAACTTAAATGTGGCTTCTAGGCACCCATTTATGAATAAAGTTTGACTCTGTGGGAAACTTTGTTGTATCAAAACTCAAGGGACAGACACCCCAGCCATGCAACTGTCATCTATCATCAAAAGCCATATGAGATTGGGAGAATGGTGGTTCTAGGCCATCCCAGCCAGAAAAGTCTGAGAGGCTTCATGTCAATGGAGGGAAAAAGAAGCTGGAGGAGATGGTGTGTTATTAAGCCTGTGATCCCAGCACTGACAGAGAACCTAATACAGATGATTGAAGCCCCCAACTTGTAGTCAGAAGGTCAGATGTGGTATTTCAAAAAGTAATGTGGGAGATACACAGATGGAGGTGTGATTCAGAGTTAGAAGGCCTGCTGAGCAAGCTTGACACCCTGAGTTTCAAAACAAAACAGCAAAACAAAAACTCATCTGACTTATAAGGTGTCCCCCAAATGACATGTTCTTTGTTCAAAGGAATATTGTTCTTATTGTTCCTCTTGTTTTACGATTCTACTGTTGAAGCTGGCCAGAACATGGACACAGTTGCTAAAGGGAAGCCTTTATATTTTACTCTCCCTTCCTAATAACTTCATAATCACAAGGACATAATTTTCTTTACTTTTCATTGGCTGAAATCTGACAAACTCTGACATCTATGTCCTTGCCCTGAAAGAAGGACATGTTCTAACTGGGAGCACTTGTTATATATGGTAAGTGTGGGCAGGCATGACAGGACAAAATGAAGACTGGTAGACATGCTGAATATTTGTCTACATTTTTTTGCTACTAAGCAACTGTGGATTACCTTCTAGTACTGAAGTTGGAAGCCAGGGTCTAGAGCTCACTCAGCTGACATTTGTCATTTGAGTCATACTTCTAGCCTAGATTTTTTGCTGCTTAATTGGAGTTGGAGACTCATGAGCCTTGAACTGTGACCCCCCCACTCCCACCCCTGGATTTCAGCCTCCTGAGTAGCTAGGATTAAAAATCAAGCATCCATTGAATATTTTCTTTTGGTGCGTGTGTGTGTGTGTGTGTGTGTGTGTGTGTGTGTGTGTGTGTGTGTGCGCGCTAGTCAAGTCCTGGGTCTTGAACTCAGAGCCTAGCACTGTCTCTGAGCTTCTTTTGCTCAAGACTAGCACTCTACCAGGTGAACCATACCACCAAATTTTGGCCTTTTCTGAGTTAGCTTATTGAAGATAGTCTGCAGAACCATGATCCTCAAATCTCAGCCACCTGAGTAGCTAGGATTACAGGTGTGAGTCAGCAGCATCTGGATCATTGATTTCCTGTGTATGTTTGAGGGTTTCTCTTATTTTAAGTCCATGCCCCTTAAGATAGGGGTCAGAAACTTGCTTTCCCAGCAATCTCTGCCCACAAGATGTGGCATGTGACCCTGATCAGGTCAATCATATATAACCCCATGAGATTCTCACATGGAAAAGAATGGTGGGAAACAGCTGCATAGAGTGCTGCTGGATAAAGAGCCAGTGTGTGACCAGATAACTTCATATGATTCCTAGCTGTGTGACAGATTTTTCTGAACTTCTTATCAGCCCGTTGCTCACTGGGACTGGAATGGCCCTTTATTTTGGACTAGATAATTGTAATAGATAGTGTATAGGGATCTATAAAAGAACAGCAACTGGTGAATTTAGACCAGAACATGGGTTGGATCAAATGTAGAGGTAGTTGATAACTGGGCATACTGGAAGTAATAGGGAGCTTTGGACATCTTTAGAGGAGTAGAAAAGAGGGAGTGTGAAAGACTGGTATAGCTGTAGAGGTGTGGCAGGCAGGTGGAGGCAGCAAGGGAATGCAGGAATGAAAATGGCTGTGGGTATTGAGGATAGAGAGTAGACAGATTTGGCCACATGTAATATCCTATAAAGTGCAATGCCCCAGTACCTGGTACCCTGACTCTCAGGTCACTGGTTGAGTATCAGTCCATTAGCAGCAGGTCTTTGAAAGGTGGGGTTGGCCTTGGACATTAGTATTATTCAATCTTACAAGTGACTTCAGTGAGTAGGCAGGATTGAGAAGGGGGGTAGGCTTGGGAAAGTAGGATGGCCTTATAAACTTGACACTTGAGGACTGTGCCAATATCTTTTGCAAGCTACCAAACCTGATCCTGAGTTACTGAAGAAGTAAACAAGGAAGCAGGACACTGGTGGCTCATGGTCATAATCCTAGCTACTGAAGAGGTTAATTTCTGAGGATCATGGCTTAAAGTCAGAAGGGCCAGGAAAATCTGGCAGATTCCGGCTCAAGGACTGGAATAACAAGGAGAGAGAGAGAGAGAGAGAGAGAGAGAGAGAGAGAGAGAGAGAGAGAGAGAGAGAGAGAGAGAGAGAGAGAGAGAGAGAGAGAGAGAGAGAGAGATCCAAATTTCATGGCAATATTAATCAACTATATTTGTGATTTTAGAATCAAGAAACAGTCTAGGTAAAAAGTGGTTCCAAATGCTTTGCTCTCAACATGGTCTAGAAACATTTAAGGACAGAAGTAATGTGCAGGAAGCAGAAGAAATAGCTTGATTGGTTAAAGTTTGGCATTTGCTTTCCTTGAACCTGGTTGGAACAAGTGGTTGTTGGTGGGTGACTGAAGCTCAGCTGCTGTGATTGGCTGAGACTTAGCATTTATTACAAGGGTAGATTGTAGCCTGTTTACATACCAAGACTGGCTACAAGGTTCTCTATGTACAGAGAAACCCTATAGGCCAAACTGCAAATCTTTATGGAGGGAACTTTAGGCCAAATGCAATTAACAGAGTGTGTTCTCTGAATTTCCTCTTTGCCTCCTTTTATTGAGTCTTGGATGATATTTCCCAGAGACCAGGGCATCTCAATGTATGGGAGATTTAGGGAGAGACAGAGGAGGGGCTAGAAGCTATCCCTCTGCTTTTGAAATGCTGCTTCCAGGAGCTGATGAATGCCAAATTCACGGGTGTGTTGTTTCCTGTCTAGAACCTTGATTGACTCATTCTTCCAGGCCACTGGCCAGGTATCAGGGTGAATGCAGACCTGGGGCCGTGTGATTGGGGAGGATCTCCCTCCCCCCCTCTCTCTCTGCCTTGGAATGAAATGAAGGCCCACTTTCAGGTTGAAGACTGCTGGAATCTTCCAGTGGTAGGAGAGGCAGATAGCTTTATGGGAGCCTTTTTACTTTTTCTTTTTTTTAAAATATATGCATTATTCCTATTCCTAAGAGCTGCTATCATTCCTCAGCACCACCGTTGTTCCCTAAGTGTTGATAGAACTTTTCAGAGGAGGACTGAGTGGAAGATAGTAGTTAGGTAATGGGAGATAGAGCTCTCTGAAAGGATTAATGATGCTCTCTTGGAGTTACTTCCTATAAGAGGGGGTTGATAGAAAGCTAGCAAGACTAACCCTGCTGGTACTCCAACTTGCAGTCTTGTTTCTGATCTCTTTCCAGCCTATGATTGCATCATGCTGCCATCTTCAATGCTGCCAACATCCACACAGATTGTGCTACCCAGTTTTAGCCTTTTAGACTTTTAACTGCCCAAACTGTGAGTTAGAAAATGTCTCTGTCTCTCTGTCTGTGTCTTTTTCTCTTTCTTACATAATTACCCAGTTTCTAGGTACTTAGTTATGGCCATGTAAAACAGACTACATAAAATGTCTGTTTTCATGGACCTAATTATCTCCACAGGTCAATCTAATACCACCACAAATGACTGGGAACTAGGGGAGGGGCTGGGGAGAAGACATTGCATCTGATTGAATTTGGAGTCTGCTTTGATATTCCATGGTAACCTCTGGATGAAGATAAACTCCTTATCTTTAATCACTCCTGCAAAGACTTTTTTTTTTTGCTTATAGGGGAGCATTTTCAGTTTCTAGGAAATAGGACCCGACCTTTGTGGAAAATTTTCCTGCCTACTAGAAGCCTTAAAGAAGTGTTAGAAAGCATCCTTTCCTGGCCCTTTAGAGTCACTATACAGCAGAAAGGACATGTGTTCCCATCCCTTTCCTGTTATCTACAAGTTGGGGCACTTGGGAAAGTGACTTACCATTCAGGTCCTTAGTGTTAGGACCTCTCGTTTAGACACAGTGTAGACATTCCAGGTCAGCTGACATTTTGTGGGAAGTGTATCGATCCTCCAGGGTGGTGGCAGGTGTGTGGCACATCCTTCTGTAAGACTATTTTCCCTAAGTGGCCTTGTGATAGTATAGAGAGAATTCTGGTTGAGAACCCAAGGCAACTTGGTTTCTGTCCTTGTTGGACTACTGGGTGGTATCCTGTTGAGCAAAATGCAGCATATTTTTCTTTTGAGAAATATGAAGGGGGTGAATTTGAGTTGACTGAAGTATTTTACATGTGTATGTGAAAGCAGAACAAGGAAACTTCTTGAGCCCATTTAAAAATTTTTATTTTAAGGATGATGTAGACACGATGAATCTCATTTGTATAAGTAATACATGGTAATAACAATTAATTTAAAATTTCTATAGGGCTGAGCACCCTATAGGCTCATGCCAACAATCCTAGCTACTTAGGAGTCTGAGGACTGTGGTTCACAGCCAGCCTCGGGAGGAAAGTTCATGAGACTCTTATTGCTAATTAGCCACCAGAAAACTGGAGGTGGTGAGGTGTGGCTCAAACTGGTACAACACTATCTTTGAGCAAAAAAGCTCAAAGACAGTGCCTAGGCCCTGAGTTCAAGACCAATAACAAAATTTTCTATAGAAATGAGCTTGGCTTCTAGGGGTCTGGTGTTTGGCCTAGTGGTAGAGTGCTTGCCTAGTATGCATAAAGACCTAGATTTGACTCATTGGTACCACATACATAGAAGAAAAAAAAGGAAAGAGTGAAGAATGATTCCAAGATTGTAAACCTCAGTAAAATGACCAAATTAAGCAAGTACAGAAAAGTGAGCTGGCCTTGCAATAAAATGAAGCATTAAAAAAAAGAAAAGAATAAGCCTGGCTTCTAGACTAGGGTACTCCATAAAATAAATAGACATTTGTATTTCATTCCACTGTTCGTTACGTATTCTTGATCAGATATCAGCATGTTTAAAGTTGCTTTTCAGAAAGTACAAGTGTAAGTACAGTAGGTACTGAGTGCTTATACCTGTAATCCTAGTTATTCAGGAGGCTGAGATCTGTGAACCATTGGTGCAAGGCCAGGCTGGAGACAAACCCATGAGACTCTTATCTTTCCAATTAACTAGTGAAAAGTCAGAAGTAAAGCTGTGACTAGAGTGTGGAACAGTAGCCTTGAGCAAAAAAAGCTAAAAAGCACAATGCCCAAACCCTGAGTTCAAATCCCAGTAGATACACACCACACACACACACACACACACACACACACACACACACACACACACACACACACTCAGAGCACATGTATAGTAAGAGAGGACATGATGGTTCTGAGGAGTCCTAAAGAGCCTATGGCGTGCTGTGAGATGGGCCTGCCATGAGCTCGTCCTAGTGGAGAAGTGCAGGCTCTGTAGTTCCAGAGGGCCCTGTTTCAGATTTCTGAAACTACTTGCCTTTGACCTTTGGTCTGTGCGAAGTCACTGGAGGAGCAAGAGCAGCTCCAGATCCGGATCCCATCAGAGGTGGGAGCTTGTGATAAATGAATGGCTGATGTTTCTTCACGCATCTGTGAGGCCCAGGTATTGTTGGCCAGGGCAATCGATAGATCAAAATAAATTTTTAAAAGACGGTCATCAAACCACGCTTTATTTTCAAGAATACAAAAAACTCTAACCCAAAGAGGGAAAGATGACTTTCATCAAGAAATAAACAGCTAATGGCTTAGACATTACTTATGTCTTTAGTCCATCTGAGATATGGACGCCTCAGAAACCAATTCTTCTAGTATGCACATTCCCGATGCCCATTAAAACTGGAGGCACTGAAATCGTGTTTTCTCCGTTCTCCTGTTTTAATGACAATAATGAGAACACAACAGTGGCATTCTGAATTTCTATTGCTTGTGTCTGTGAGGTGCCGGAAGCTTTTTGTACAGAGCCACTCGTTAATCTTCGTCAAGTAGAATGATGTTGGGAGCAGGTAATGGTTGTAATAATATCCAGCTTAGCTGAAGAAATTGTTGCCAGGTAGGATACTGCTGCCTGTGGGCAGAGAAACGTCTGGAAACTCTAAATGCTGCTTTAGCTCCTCTGTCTTGTTCCTCTCTTCAGTCAAATGTATAACGGTACTGTGTCTCTTCAGTGGCACTGGTGTTGTGAAGGTGACTGTATTAATCATTTTGACTAATATATCTATCTTTTGTATGTACCATGTGTTCCAAAAGCATTTCATTCACTCTTCATTCATTCATTCACTCAGTGAGAATTCAAATTTTTACAAAAATCCGAGGAAGCAAATATAGTTCTTAACTCTGTTTTAGAGAAAGGCCAATTGAAGCCCAGATAGTTTAAAGAATTTGTAGCTGAGCAATTAGGAGGTTGAGGTGGATTTGGATTTATACAAGGTGGCTATAGAGTTTATATTATCTTAAAGTTGTTGTAACTTTGATGTTGTACCATAGGACATACAATACATGTTCAAGCAAACAAAAGTTTCACTGAATAATATTCACCCATCCTTACCTTAGAAGGTGAAATGCATTTTGATATTTCCTCTATTGCATTAAAAAAAAAGCCAGTGTTGATCCTTTCTTTCTTTGCTAGTCCTGGACGTGGGCACTGTCCCTGAGCTTCTTTTGCTCAAGGCTAGCACTTTATGACTTGAGCCACAACCCCATTTCCAGCTTTTTCTGTTTATGTGGTACTGAGCAATCAAACCAGGGCTTTTTTGCATGCTAGGCAAGCACTCTACCACTAAGCCACATTCTCAGCCCTTGACCCACATTTTGAAACATTTTGCACAATACCTTCCTTTTCCTTGGCTGCTGTTCCTAGATGCAAGGAATGTATGTGATTGACTGATGAGGATGTGGGAGGAGATCTGGAAGTGAGAAGTGCGAGTCTTGGCTGAAGAAGTGTCTGAGCCCTGGGGTGAAGCTGGGCAGAGACAGCTTCTCCTTCTCCCTCTCCATCTTCCTCTCCCTCTCCCTCTCCTTCTCTCTTTCCCTCTTCCTCCCTCTCTGTCTCCTTCCCTCCCTCCCTCCCTCCCTCTCCTACTCCTCCCAATCTCTCTCCTGCCTTGCACCATGTGGTCTTGGGGAATCTTCTCAGCCTACAAGAAGCCTGGGTATCACCTCTAAGTTTAACCTAGGTGTTAACTGAACAGCTGTTTTGTGCTGGCCCTGTAGGTATTGAGCTCTGCCTGGGAGAACTGCAGAGAAGCATCAGGCATGAACTCTGATCACAAGCCTCTAGAGAAGGAGGGCAGACATATGGAAGGACAACTGGGGACGAGAGAGCATTAAGAAGCAGAGTTTTAGAAACAGCCAGCACACGGTTTGAGTCCCATTTGCCAGCTAGTAATGTGATGTTGGACAAACATGTGACCCCTTAGCACCTGTCTCTGGCCTGCAGTGGAAGCTGGAGTGTGAGGTAACACTAGGGAAAGCTTTTGGTGCTCTATGCAGTTCTATGAGGAGGTTGGGTGGTATGTTATCACAGCAGTATTGACACATATTGAAAGTCTGGTGCACTGGTGAATACAATATGGTTGTGGGAGTAGGGGCTCTGGGAAGGAATGAGTGTTCCTCAGCAGTTACTGAAGATTTCCTGGAGGAGGCAGTATCTGAGGAAATCTGAAGAGGCATTTTCAGTTCATGGTCACAAGAATAGTGGTTGTGCTCACTCAGGATCAAGACAAATAGATATGCAAGACTTACTACTCATATTTGAGCAGTGCTTACAGATGGTCCTCCTTTTTAAACAGGAGGACCAGAACTGAGTTATGCGACAGTGACTTGGATAACTGCTTGATTCCCTTAGATCAGGAATCAGCTGGAGACATATGAGCGAGATCTATTGCTGTTTGACTCATAACTTTTGCAATATAATGTAAGAATGACTTTTATATGCCTGTAACTGTAGTTACTGAAGAGACTGAAATCTAGAGAATAGCTGTTCAAAGACAGCCCTGGCAGAAAAGTCCATGAGAAACCATCTCCAAAAAAATCCAGCAAATCTGTGCTGGTGGCATGACTCAAATGATAAGGCACCAGCCTAATAAACAAGCTGAAAAAGGAAAAGGTTTGCTTTTTAAAAAGCATTAGAGGAAAAAAAAAAAGAACAAAGAAAGGACTCTGTAACCGTAACGCCAGGACCTGGGAAGCCAAAGGTATATATTATCTGGCCATTTTTAAAGAAAAAAAAATGCCACTTGGAACCTCAGGTGTATAATCGCTGCTTCAAGCAAAAGGCCTGGCTTTGTTCTGAGCCACTCGTTAGTCACTCACTGCCCTTTTGTCACACCCTAAAGTCACACAGGCCTGTGCACCAGAGGGGGGAGAAAACAGGTCCCATCGCTCAGTGCTGCACAAGCTGTCAGGAATGCCCTGCTGTGCTGGAAGCATGTCGATATGTAATGCTGAGCATGTGTATGTTTAGTGCTTTCGACATGTGGCATGCTGTGATTAGTGCCAAATGCCAAACTGCTAGGCAAGAGCATTGATGCCATCTATAATAAGTTGCACAAGAACAGTCCCCCATGACAAAGCATTCCACTTACCAACATAAATAACTTGGGAGCCTAAGCCACCAGCATTTCTCTTGAGCTCTACTTGGCCATTTGCAATGAGCTGTGATGGGAAGTCTCATTTAAATAAATAGTTAAACCTGGAAAGTCACCATGTAGAGCCAAGTTTATTACTTATTTAGAAATTAGGAAAAGAGAAAAGGTGAGAGGTTATTTTTTTGTAGTAAGTACTTTGATGATAGGCTAATGTGCAGCTCAAAATAAAGATGTTGCCAGGTGCCAGTGGCTAACACCTGGAATCCTAGCTACTCAGCAATCTGAGATCTGTAGATCTTGGTTTGAAGCCAGCTTGGGTAGCAAACTACATGAGACTCTCCGCTCCAATTAACCACTGAAAAAGCCAGAAGTGGGGCTATGGCTTAAGTGGTAGAGCACTAGCCTTGTGCAAAAAGAACTAAGGACAGTTCCTAGGCAAACCTTGAGTTCAGGAATGCAACCCCCCTAAAAAAAAATTAATAAAGGCATTGTGAGTAGAAAGAGGTCCACATATCCCTGATACAATCTGCAAAGAGGTTTTGGTAAATAACTGTGAAGAACAGATTGCTTTAACAGCTTTGTGGAATATATAGAGTTGTCTATGCCAGAGGCTCAGACAGCTCCACTTGACAATGAAGGCCTTTTGTTACCAGAGGTTTAGATTCTTTTAGATAGGCATGGGTTGTTCTTATTTTTTTTCCATATAGAAAACTTAGGGACTAGGAAGATAAAATGATCGTGCTGCTCAGAGGACTTCTAGACAAAGCATAGTTCAGGAAAACATTTTCATTTGCTCCAGTTCATTTTGCTAGGGCTCATTTCTGAGCTGGCACTGTTCCAATAGAGGCTTACATGGCTCTGAAAGAGGAAGTGAGTTTTTGAAAAAAATATCTTATGGAATTTGGACTGTTTACACATTTTCTTGAGTCACCAGGTTCTCCACCATGACAGCTAAGGAGTGCTACAGGGACACCCAGTTATGTGTTAAGAAGGTTCTTTTCTTCCCATGTTGGTCTCAAACTGCAATTTTCCCATTCTCTGCCTCCCAAGTGGCTAGGATTACAGGAGAGAGCCATCAATGGCTAGCCTGTGGTTGTCTGCCTGCCTGCCTGCCTGCCTTCCTTCCTTCCTTCCTTCCTTCCTTCCTTCCTTCCTTCCTTCCTTCCTTCCTTCCTTCCACCCTCCCTCCCTTCCTTTCTTCTTTTTCTCCTCCCTCCCCCTCCTTCCTTCCTCTCCTCTCTCTCTTTTATAAAGAACTTGAATTCCCTAGACAAGCTTCCACCTTCCTCCAGAGTTTGTAGATTACATCCAAATGTTGCATCCAGTTAACCCCCACTCTACCACTTTGTGAGTGCAGGACTCCAGTCACAAAGATATGTGAATAACAGGTGGGTACTTAAAACTCAACCCAGCTTGTAGAGAAACATCCCCAAATTTCTTTGTCCTCAAGGTGGTTTATGAACCCCAGCCTTTTCCAAAGATGGTTAAGGCCCATCTTTCTGTTGACTCCTACTTCAAGAAAGGTGGCCATTTCTGATTGGTTAATTACAGCACATTTTGTGACTCAGAAAGATTGGTGATCCTCTTTCATTTGCCTTACAGTCTGGGCCTGGATTCTCAGCTAGACTAGGGCAGAGGGCTGGTAAATCGAGAAGGCACTGTAGAGCTAGCCCTGTAGGTTGCTGTCACCCTTCTTCCCCTTCTCCAGATGCAAACTCAGACAAGGACAGTTTCTTAGGGAAGGAACATGGTTGATGTAAAAGAGGGGAGGAGCAATTAGAAGTGCCTTTGACCTTCATTTGAGTTCCAGGGCTGGATAGGGAAATGCCACATGGTCTAATGGCTGGTGGAAATGGGAATGAGTTGCAAAATTTGGCCAGAGTTATCATAGAGGCCTTGTGGGAGGAAAGAACTCATGATGAGCTCAGCCATCATAGCATTTTAAGAGAATTCTTTGAAATCTTTCTAGTCACCAGATTAAAAAAAATTAATGGCGGACAAAAGACACTACTGTGACTCAATTGCACATGGCACCAGAAAGGAAATGAGACACAAGCCCTGGGTAAGGCAAGGAAGGCATGCACCAGCTAGGAGAGTCTTAATGTGTCATACCTACCATCCTAGCTGGTCTGCCCTCCTGGGTCCTTTGCTCTGCCCTTTGTTCCTGTGGCTAAGGGCTTCAGACAACAACTTTACTGTTTGACTTGAAAGTCTAGGGTCTTTGGGGGATGTCATCTTCTTTGACTGCAGACATCGGATCCCCTGGAGGAAACCAGCCCAGGCCCTTCTTGTATTTAGGGATTGGGGGGAAGTACTACTTGAGAATGAGGCATTATCCAGTGATGATGGTAAAAGTTTCTTGGCCAGAGAGCCCCCTTTTTCTTTTCTTCTATCCCAAAAGTTGAAGCAAGCCAAGTGGTTAATTCTAGTCTTTATTCTTTCATTCTTTTTTTTTCAGGTAAGCCTAGTGTGTCTGATGTCTCCCAGCTCTTGCCCATGTCCCCAAATGAGACAGAATGATCTCCCTCTCCTCTGTGTTCTGTGGAAGCTGCCAGAGCAGGAAATGAGATGTGTATACAAGTAACTAGGAAGTCCAGACTTGTGAGGTATTGTGGTTAAGACAGGAACTTCTTTGCTTACAAGCATATAAGCAGAACTAGTTCACAGTCTTTGCCTAGAAACTGGATTCCTTTTCTAGTACAGATTTTCTTTTCATGCACAAATGTTTCCAGAAAGAAGTATTTATTGAACACCTATTAGAGAAGAAGTTGAGAATGCTATGGAAGTAAGCCTTTGAATGGCCATCAAGTCAGAAAGACTAGTCCTGACAAAGTGGTATAATGGAATGTTGGCGGTGGTATCAGACATTGGACATGATTGTGAAAGGGCCCTAGGAATCTCCCGAAGGAATAGAGCAACTAATATACCGGAACTGTATTTCTTTCTTTCCCCCTTCACCGTGAACTCGAAGCTTCCATTTCTTCAACTCAGCTATTCCAGTGATATTAAGAGGAAGGCAGCTAACTGAAGGTTGCATGGGAGCAGACTGATAGGAGGGGCAGCAGCACCCCGAGGCTCTCTGTGCCTGAATGGTCTAAGACTAAAAATTACCAAAAGCTGGCCCTGGAAAGTGACTCTTCAGGCCAAAAGATCATCTTATCCCATGTTCGGACTTAGCCCATAAATTTCAGCTTCAGACTTTATTTTTTCCTACTCTCTTATGAAGGGACCATTTCTTGTTTAGGGATAATAATACAAGCATAAAAGCTTTTTTTTTTTTTTTTTAATGAGCCACGCTGGCGGCTCATACCTCTAATCCTTGTTACTCAGGAGGCTGACATCTGAGGATTTCTGTTAGAAGTCAGCCCAGGCTGAAAAGTCCGTGAGAATCTTTTCTCCAATAAACCAATCAGAAAAGGCTGGAAGTGGTTCTACAGCTCAAATGGTAGAGGGCTAGTCTTGTGCACAAAGAGTCTCAGGGACAGCACTCAAGCTCCCAGTCCAAGCTGAAGGATTGGCAAAACAAACAAACAAAGATGCCTATAGAGTCAGAGTTGCCCTTCAAAAACACTTGAAAAGCTCGGATTTAAGACCAAATTATCCTCTCAGTAAATCCCAGCCAACAACTTCTCCTTTCTCTGTTGGAGCAGATGATGGAATTGTTCACTTGGAGA
Organism: Megascapheus bottae; assembly: GCF_031878675.1. Lineage (NCBI taxonomy): Eukaryota > Metazoa > Chordata > Mammalia > Rodentia > Geomyidae > Megascapheus > Megascapheus bottae. Next base: position 43,389,384 of record NC_143520.1, on the reverse strand, counting down.
ATTGGATGAAGGAATTGGATCTAAGAAATACAAAAATAAGAATATCAAGACACTAAAATTTCATTCACTGTGGTGACTAATACCCCTCTTAGAAATACGTACTGACAATGAAATCCATGGATATAATGTACATTCTAGATTTCATCTCAAACCCATCTTGCCTGAGTGACCCAGGTCCTGGATCCATACATCTGAGCATGAGGGACCCAACTGTGTCCTGTAATTCTCCCTTCCCCTCCTCCTCTCTCTGTCACACACACATAGACATACATAGTAGATAGAGCTCACAGATGCTTTAGCTCTTTGAATGCTTCATGACCCATCCTGTAAACACTAGTTTTCTTAATCAAGAGAACCCAGATCGCAGAGAAATTGTCCCCAAACCTCTGGTTCTGTATTCTTGAATGAGAAAGCAGGTGAATCTGATTGCACATGGCTTTTGCTTTTCATAGCTGTCAGACATGACTTTGGAGAGCAGAGAAGATTGGAGTGACAGAAGAGTTTAGGTGCATGGAGGAAATAAACAAATTCTTCTTGTCACACAGCACGGTAATAAAATGCCTGTGTAGTGGAGTATGGTTTTCTACAGTTACAACATGTCTATATTCTTGCTTCTCTTTTTTTTCTGTCTGTGATTCTGGAGATTCTCTTGGATTCCCACCAGTGGTATGTGTAGACAAAGCAGCATTTTTCATTATTAGAAATTTTATATTAGGTGATATTAATTCTTACATTAGCAACTAGACTAAATTAAGCCTTGACTATTATAATTAGGAATCATCTTAAAGATATTTATGTGGATTTAATTTAGTTTAAGAAATGAAAAATCACCTTTATTTAATAACCCTAATGTAGAAGTCAGGAGAGATGGCACATGGTTTTAATCCCAGCTATTCCAGAGGCAGAGAATGGGAAAATTGCAGTTTGACTTCCCAAGCAAAAGAATAAATAAGATGCCATACCAACTAAGAAGCTGGGCATAGTGTTGTAAACCTATCATCTGAGTATGCAAGAGAGGGCATAGGTGGCAGAAACTTTGAATTCAGTTCTAGGCAAAAAATCAGAGTCCTGTCTGTAAAATGAATGAAGCAAAAAGAGATGTGTGGCTTGCTCAAGTGTTAAAGCATCTACCTAGCAATCTCAAAGCCTAATACTTTCAGAAAAACAGAACAAAATTGTGATTTTAATTTAAATTCCTGATAATATTTTATCAACTTTATAGAAAACTTGACTCTATTTTTCTAACAAGCTTTTACTATACTTTATGCATTTATAAGCAAAGTAGATATGACTTGTACTGTCAAAATCTTTGAAAATAGCATATATTTATCTTATGAAGGGGGTTTGATTATGATGTCCTTATATGCAGATATATTGTACTTTTTGTCAAACTTACCCTGTTACTTTTCCATTCCAAACAAATTTCGACAAATTTCGAACAAATTTTTGACAAATTTAATCATTCTATTTTCATAATGTGCCCAAAGTACATCAATTGTATTCATCCTATTCATCCTCTTTCATTCTCTTTTGATCCTCCCCTTCCTGCTGGCACCTTTCCCTGTTTCCAGTTCCATCTTTTACTTTTAAGGACTAGACTCCCTGGAGGAGAGAGAACATGTGATATTTGAATTTCTCAGTCTGGCTTGTTTTGCTAAACATGGTGATCTGTTGTTTCATCCCTTCAAATTTTATTCACCTAATACTATCGCATTGTGTTCCAATCACTGAGATCGTTCTGGCCAATAGAACAGATATCATATTAAAACTCTAGATTTTTTTTGCCAGTCCTGGGCTTGAGCTCAGGGCTTGTGCACTGTCCTAGGACTTTTCTCAAGGCTAGCACTCTACCACTTCAGCCTCAGCACCACTTCCGGTTTTTTGCTATGTATATGGGGTACCGAGGAATCGAACCCAGGTCTTCGCGCATGCTATGCAAGCACTCTACCACTAGGCCAAACTCCCAGCACCAAAACTCTAGATTTTTTTTGTAACAGTCTTGCTGAAATTAAAGCAAGAAAAAGAAATCATATGTAGCAAATAAGTAATAACCAGTGAAGTACTTTTCACACATTCCACATTTCTGGAATGTGAATGAAACAGCTAGAATGTTCATTGATTGGTGAATTTGTTCATCTTTGGAATTTTGCAACTTTCAGTCTTATGAGATCCATACTTTAAAATATTTATATATATATATATATATATATTCTCTGCTGTAGATTAAAACCTACCAAGAACAATTGCTCTACCATTGAGCTATACCTTGCACTAAACATATTTTTTCATATATTTTTATTGTAATTAATAGAACGTTACATTATATTCACCAGATAGAAGGTGCATTACTTCACAAACATTGTTACCCTTTCTCATGTTTTGGTCACCATTTCCCTCCCTACACCCCGCCCCTCATCTTGTCTTCCCCCCTTCCCTATCCTATTTCAAATAACCAAATAAACATATATACAATATATTAGATAACAAGGTAACATACTGTAACAATATGAGATAACCAAGGAACAGCAAAAGAAATGAGAGATAATATAGTACATTAAGGACAACAATCACTCATTATATGGTTTTTGTTTCTATATCCTGGAGGTCCTTTCATCTAGTGTCATCCTATATGGCCTTATGTATTTAGGTTTTTCTCTATTGTAAATCTCTGCTATGAGAGCCCAAGGTTTCTACTGGTTATGACAAATGAGAGAAACCATTGAGCCTATGTTCCTTTGAGTCTGGCTTACTTCACTTAATATGATTTTTTCTAAGTCTTTCCATTTCCTTACAAATGGGGCAATGTTATTCTTTCTGACAGCAGCATAGAATTCCATTGTGTATAAATACCACATCTTGTTGATCCACTCATCAACTGAGGGATATCTGGGTTGGTTTCATATCTTTGCTATGGTAAATAGTGCTGCAATGAACATTTTTGTGCTAGTGGATTTAGTATGTCCTTGTTTCTGGATGATTGGGTAAATGCCAAGTAGTGGAATTGTTGGGTCATAGGGGACCTCTATGTTTAGTCTTTTGAGTAACTACCATACTGCTTTCCATAGTAGTTGAATGAGTTTGCACTCCCACCAACAGTGTAGTAGTGATCCCTCCTGGCCACATCCCTGCTAGCATCTGTTATTATTAGATTTTATGATCCTGGCCATTCTAACTGGAGTGAGGTGGAGTCTTAGAGTTGGCTAAACATATTTATAAAGTTTGTTGTTATGAACATGTATTTGTCAGAGAAGATGTATTTGTTGTCATCATCATCCTTTTTCTCCTCCTCCTCCTGCTCTTCCTCCTCTTTCTCCTCCTTCTGTTTTTGTTTTTGCTTGGTGCTTACGTGGAGATAAGATTCTCAAAGTTTTCCATGCCTAGGCTTGTTTTGAACAATGATCCTTAGATCTCAGCCTTCTGAGTAGCTAAGATTACAGTTGTGAGCGTCTGGTACCCAGCTAGTTTTATACTTTTAAAAATATATAAAGGATTGAAAATCATTCATGGTTTATCATTAAAACAATTCTGCCTTCATGTTGTCTGAGTGCATTTTTTTTGCTATAAAAATACTTGAAGACTCAGTAGCAGAGTGCTTGCCTTGCAACTGTGAAGTCCTGAGTTCAAATCTCACTACTACCAAAGCATCTCTCCCACCAAAAAAATCAAAAGCATAAACCTCTCCTAAGTAATTTATGATACCAGAGTTTGAATTTAGGGCCTCTCATTTTCCCCCGCTAGTGCCTGAACACTGTCCTTGGGCTTTCTCAAGGCTAGAGCTCTACCACTTGAGCCACTGTACTGCTTCCAACTTTTTCTATGTATGTGGTACCGAGGAATTGAACGCAGGCCTTCATGCATACTAGGCAAACACTCTACCACTAGGCCAAACTCCTGGCCCCTGTAAAAACCCAATTTTGTGGTATGAAATCCAGTCCTAATAGGGGGTAATCTTACTCTCATGAGGAAAACAAATCCTGCAGACTGATCCCATCATCACTGCGCTGGGGACCGAGCCTCAGCATATGTTCTGATGAAGAAAAGCCATAGTCCAGCCATGACACATCTTAATTTGCATGTGCACACAACTATTATATATATTTCATATATTCGCATTTTTTTGTTTTAAAAGTCAAATATATTTCATAAATTCTCATTTTTTTGTTTTAAAAGTCAATCACTCCTTTATGGTTCCAGTGTCTCCATTATTTCCATTATTTGGGTCTCAATAATATGAGATGTTTTCAGATTCCTTGTTTTGTTATACAGAAATCTGAAAGCCAAAGAAAAGACCAGTTTGTATCTTTTAGATAGCAGTGAATGTTTATTGGTTCTGTAGTACCTAAGTAACTCCTTTAAATCTCTCTGACTTATTTATTTATTATTTAATTTAAAATTATTCAAAAGTAGTTGTACAAAGGGGATTTAATTCAACATGGCAGTTTGTAAGTACAATGCATCATGAGTAATGTCACCCTTTCTGTCATCTCCCATCTCTCCCATCCTCACTATCCCCCAATTTAGCTAGTATTATTTTCTCATATGTGAATATTCTCCTACTAATTTCAATAAGGCAAACCAAAATTGTAAGTTTAACTGATTAATATACATGTCAGAGTTAACATATTTATTTTAGGGCAAATTTTATCACACAATAGACCTAACCTTGGCATATGGAGGTCCCTATGATTGATGTGGAGAGGACATTTATGCCTGTCTTCCAAGTCTTTTCTCTCATTGTTTTATGAGGCTTTTAAACTGTATTTTGAGATTTATTATTGTATCTGCTTCTATGACAAATTGTTGGTCATACTTGTAATTTATTTTTCACTAATTTGTTCTTGGAGAACAACCTTGAAATGTAACAGTGCAGTATAACACTATCCCTACCAAGAAATAAGCATCTTGTGCCCTGACACATACTAGGGTAAAAAGTAGACACTGCTCATATCCGTGTGTTGTTCTCTGGTCAAGAGGAACTTGAGAGGTCACATGTTTTTCTGGCACACCCACTAGAAGGAGTATGCATTCAACTGCAGGGATAAGAATAGGAAAATCTATGGAAGGGATAACAAGCTAGGAGGTAGGGTGAGGACCGCTATTTTAACCGAAGGCCATCACTCATCACAGAACTATACCAACAAGTCTTTAAATAATAAAGGAGAGCTCTTGGGTTAAAGCAGATTTGCAAATCACCTTTAATATATTTTCTTAAATAGTCTAAAGATCTCTAGAATGGAGTGGTGCATATATTTTTATTGTAAACCATTACTAAATGCCCCAGCACAATGCTAGAATATTGCTTTTATTCTTTCTTTTCTTCAACCACCAATTGATATCACTAATTACTTGCCAGCTACTGTTGGGCCTCCAGACATAGACCCATAAAAAACGGTCTCCATGTTTTTCTTCTGGGGCATAGCAATGACAGCATACACAGCCACATGCGTGCACACATACGCACACACGCACACTCCAGATGTTACAATTCAGATCAAGAACATGCTAAAGCATAACTATGGAAACATGCCATGGAAACATTTGTTCTTTCAGCAAGAGCTTGTGGGAGTTTCTGTTGTGCATCAGGTATTGTGCAGAGTGCAGGAGATTTAGGGGAGAGTAAACCACGTAAGACTCTTGCCTCATAGAACATTCAGCTCAGTTGTGCCAGAATTCCTCCAGAAATAAAATAACCTTACAACTCTGCCTGCAGGGAAAGCTTTCATTGGTTGTAGACTTCGTTCACATTTTGTGGGACTTGGTATGGTTCCTCAAATACTGGTTTGACCTTTTCACCTTTGACCACATTTCTTGCAAGCCCTTTGGTTTATTCATTGTTGCTTGTTTCATCATCAAACATTATATTGTCAAGCAAATTGTGTTGTCCAAGCACACACTGAGCAAAGCTGTGTCCAGTTGTTGGTCAATAAATACTTTTACTTTCTGGAGTATATGTGGGTTTTTCTTTGGGGTTAAAGATTTTCCCTTTCTTTTTCCCAGTGAAAGTTGCAAACACCTTTCACCCTATCTTCCTGTCCCATAAGAACCCCTTCTCTAGGTCAGTTGTTTGTGCTTATAGCCAAATGTCTGCTTGCTGTTTTATTTTTTATCATTTAAATTTTTTATTATAATGAATAGAAGGGTTACATTATATTCGCCAGATAGAAGATGCATTACTTAACAATCAATGCTACCCCGTCTCATGTTTTTTCCCCCATTTCCCTCCCCTAACCCCTCCCTTCATCTTGTTTTCTCCCCTTCCCTATCCTATTTCAAATAACTGTTTGCTGTTTTCTGTGTCTAGTCATCCTATGGAAATCCTTCTGGTAATCTTGAATTCTTATCATTGTTTCAGAGTTGGCCAAGAAACTTTTCTGCATCAATGCTTTGGTATTTCTACAGCTCATTTGTTTTTTACATGATGGTGATGATGATAATGATGATATGATGATGATGATGCCAGTTTGGGGGCTTTAACTAAGTGTCTGGGCACTATCCCTAAATTTTCTTTTTGGTAGATGATTGGAGAGAAGAATCTCCAGGACTTTTCTGCCCAGGCTGGCTTAGAACCACAATTCTCAGACCCCAACCTCCTGAGTAGCTAGGATTATAGGTGGGGGCCACTGGTGCCAATCTCCCCTGCTCTTTTTGAAAGGACAGTGTGATGGATACTTCTGGTTGTTTTTGTTTTTTATTTTTGTTGTTATTTTTGTTTTTTAATTTTCTTTCCCAGTACTGGAGTATGAATTCATAACTGTTCTTCCTAGGTTGGTGTTCTACCACTTGAATTGAGCCTCTAGCCCTGTTTTTCAGTGGTTATTTTAAGGATAGGTTCTTACTTCCTGTCCAATCCTGCTGAATTTTCAATTATTAGTCTATTTTTGGCTCTGTGTTGTTGCTGGGATAAAAGTCACATATCACAGAGTCTAGTTTTCCTCCAAGGATAGAGTCTTGTGGACTTTTCTTCTCTAGCTGAACTGTGAAGTTCTCAACCTCAGCTTCTCATGTAGCTTGGTACAACAAGAGCATTCACTGTGCCCAGCAGTTAGTCCTTTGAGTTAACAAAGGGTCTTGTGAATGTTTCTACCTATTGTGGCCCTGAAATACAATCCTGCCATTCCCAGCATTCCCAGCCTGCCACCGACCCTCACCCCTCCCCGCCCCCCCCCCTCCACCCGACCCTCTGATTATAGGCATGAGGCACTGGCACTTGCTTTTTCTCATATCCCTCTATGGTGAGGCTTGAATGTGGTTGGTTTCCACCAAGCATCCCATCGAGGCTTGAGTTTTCCTATGTTGCAATAGTATTGAGATTGTGGTGCCTTTAAGAGATGTGATGAGGTGTTCAAGGTAAATTAATGTGCGCTCGCTCTCTCTCTCTCTCTCTCTCTCTCTCTCTCTCTCTCTCTCTCTCTCGCTCTCTTCACAAGTGCCTTCCTGGTCTTGCTCTCTTGCTCTTATGGGACTAGATTAGTGCTCCTGGAAGGCAGTGGATAAGTGAGGCCACCTCATATGTTTGATCTCTTCGGCATGCATCGTAACTGCCATTTTTGCATGACATCTCATCATATCACATCACCTCTCATGTTGTGACACAGACAGATGGCCTATTCTAGATATTAGTGCCAGGTTGTTTGGACTCTGCAGCCATGAGAATCATGAACTGAATAAGCTTTATTTCTCAATTCATCTTCACCCAGAATGAGCTATTCTCTTATATAAAGGCAAAAATGAACCAAGGCATTTGATTATTGTGCACTTTTCAGTAGGTCATCTTGTCCTTTCCTCTGTTTCCTGTCTGTCTTTTATTATTTATTTATTCATTTTTGTCAGTCATGGGACTTGAACTCTGGGCCTGCTTATTGTCCCTGAGCTCTTCAGCTCAAGGCTACCACCCTACCCTTGAGCCACAGCACCACTTCTGGTTTTCTAGTGGTTAATTGGGGATAAGAGTCTCCCAGACTTTAGTGCCTGGGCTGGCTTTGAACTGCAATCCTCAGATCTCAGCCTCCTGAGTAGCTAGGATTACAGGCCTGAGCCACTGCGCCCGGCTTCCTGTCTGTCTTGTCCATCACATTTCTCATCACCATGAGGTTCTATCCAAGCTCATGGTACCAAGAGACCTTAGATTGAGCGCTATGAAACAGTGAGTCAAAATAAATCTTTCCTCTTTTAAAATAATAAATAGGCCAGAGTCCCATGACTTTAGCATACTATCTAGGTGTTCATCTCAGAAAAGGCAGTGCAAGCTTTCAGTCAGTCAGTCAGTCAAAGAAAGCAAGGCTGGGCACGGGAGAACAACATAGTCAGGCACAGTGATCAACAGGTGATTCCTGGCTCGTCCTCGGCAGACCTTATTTTCTCTTGATTCCTCACTGCTGTTTTCACTGAAGTCGGCTTGCTACTCACTTGCTTACAGAGCTCATTTGCTACCAGTCTAATCAAAAATCTAGGTTCACATATTTCACAAAAATATATATGATGACATTTATTAAGCTGACGATGTAACGTACAGGCCTGCTAAGGATTCAAATTGCTTGCAGACAAGAGACCCCTTTTTCTAAGCTCCAGTAAACATATCTGAGATCTTCCAATGCATTTTTCACAAGTGAAGAAAAGAAGACTTTGTTAAAAAGAAACTTTAAGGGCCGGGGGTTTGGCCTAGTGGTAGAGTGCTTGCCTAGCATGCACGAAGACCCAGGTTCAATTCCTCGGCACCACATACATAGAAAAAAAAGCCGGAAATTGTGCTGAGGCTCAAGTGGTAGAGCTCTAACCTTGAGAAAGTCCAAGGACAGTGCTCAAACCCTGAGCTCAAGCCCAGGACTGGCCAAAAAAAAAATAAATAAACAAACTTTAAAAAAGTATACTCAGGGGGCCAGGAGTTTGGCCTAGTGGTAGAGTGCTTGCCTAGCATGCATGAAGATCCGGGTTCGATTCCTTGGTATCCCACATACACAGCAAAAAAAAAAAATGCCGGAAGTGGTGCTGAGGCTCAAGTGGTAGAGTGCTAGCCTTGAGAAAGTCCAAGGACAGTGCTCAAGCCCAGGACTGGCAAAAAAAAAAAAAGTATACTCAAGTACCTTACTTCATAAGCACTGGAAGTCTGCTTTAAGGCAGATCAAGAGCTTTCAGTGAAAGAGGGGCTTGATTTAATCAGGACTGTTGTTGTCTGTTGATGAACGCTTTCTGTGAATGAGTTCATGAGTCCTTCAAGAAATTCTTTTCATGAACAGCAAGTGATTTGCCTGGCTAATCACCTGGCTAGTGACATCCTTAGGGGATGGTAATAAAGTAGTAAAGCCACCAGAACACAGCCACTATGCTATGTGGAGGGTAGATTGTCTTAGATCTCTCTTGTTCACCAGGCAGGAGACAATGGATGACTACAGGACAAAAGACAAAGATTTTCCCTAAAGATTATGTTCCTGAGACATCTTAACTTTTACTTAGGCATCTGCAGAGACTATGGGGGTTCTCTTCTGTCTTGAAATCATGTCCTAAGGGTAAGGTGGGATTTGTTGGCAAGTTGCTGGGCACTGATTCCTGGGGTTTGCCTGACATTTTGTCCTTACTGCTGATTAAAAAGCCGTGCCATTCAAGGAACCTGCAGACCACTGCATTCCCTTTTCCCTGTGTCCCATCTCTCTTGACATTCATCCTTCTACGGGACATTTATGAATGTAGAGAGTATATCTTATAGCTTCACTGCCATTGTGTCATGTGTCACTTGGTCAGAAAGTGGCAGCCCATCTTCCATTTCTTGCCAACTGCCACCAACTCACCTCTAGGTGAGTATTGTAAAAATCACTCCTTCCTTTGATCACACAACAAAACCTCACCAAGGAAATCAGAAATTGATTTTCCTTCCCTTCTGTCCACACGATGCATCCTCAGACACCTTTTTGCTGCCTTCCTGGGTGGAAGGAAGGGGTCAGCCCCTTGTTTTTAAGTGATGCAAATAAAAGAAAATAAGTTTGACTTTCTTCGGACTTCCACAGACCCCAGGCCTCATGCAAGCTGCAGCTTTATTAAGCAACTACTCCCATTGCCATGAACCCCTCTACTTGTGGCTGGAGGTGAACAGTGGATAATAGGGAAAGTTTATTTTTCAAATTTTTAAATTGAGTTTTTGAGTAAATAAGCAGATGAGCCTATACTGTAGCTAGAGCTGCCATTTAACTCAGCCCATGGTTTCTGGAAATTGCCTTCCTCCTCACACAGTGTCTGTGCTGGACTCACTCTTCATGAAACTGTTTGAATTTTTATTTAGTTATCAGGTTTGAGGGCTGCTCATCAGTCCCTTTGTGTTATTTTTTTTTAACTTTTTAAAAAGCATTCCACTTCAGATCTCATCATCTTTTTCCTCAGTTGAACTGAGAGCAAGTGTAATTTTAATGAAGCACTGATCCTTTTTGCAAAACCTTTTTTTTTCCAGTGGGCCTTGATGATTGGCATATGTGATCATTTCCTGTCTGCCTTCTGCCTTGGATATAAAGAAACCTTGGAGTTGTTTTCTCTCAGATGTGTTTTCCAGGTTTAATGGGGTCTCACTTCTCTGCCCCCTCTCCCTTTTTTTCTTCTGCCATATTTCCTATCTCACTTTCTTCCCTAAACCTAGCACCCTCTGGGATAACCTCATGGTGGTGTTTCTAAATTTTGATGGTAGAAATGCCTGGGTTGAAGAAGATAGCTTGGAAATCTGAGATACAACCTGAGCAGAAAGATGGAAGGTAGAATTTGGTCTATCAAGCTTGTATCATTAACCTTTTGATAGTCCATTTTCATAGAAGCATTATTATCATACTGTCTGCCTGGGACTTGATGGACAGGCATAAAGAACCTGGCACAGTGCCTGGCACATAGTAGCCTCTCTGTAATTGTTGATTTTCTGCTTCCTTTACCTATGTGCTCTGAGGTCCCAGCCAGGCAGCTGGGTGCTGGCAGGTGTTTGGAGAACAGCCATCAAATTGAGCACCGCTGGAGAAGAGCTGAGAGTGCTTTCTGTGTGGCATTTGAACATCTTCCCTCTCCAGTGTCAGCCCACAGAGCTAACATCAGATCAATAACAGCCTACCATTTCCTTTTAATGAGTAGCTCCAATTCCCAGGTCTCAAACAGCTCCAGCAGGCTGCAGGATTGCTTTTTTTTCATATAGAATACTCTGGAACCAATTTCTTGAAAGGGACCTAAGTTTCCCGTACATAATTGTCTCTGGTTTTCAGCCCAGGTTGCAGCATTTTGCAGCACAGGATAAAAGAAGAGACTACCAATACAGTCATGGGCAGCCATGGTGAGGAAGGATGTGAATTGGACGAGGATGTTATGTGTCAGCATAGTGTGGGAGCAACTGGAGGACATCTGAGAGTAGATTGCTACAGTGGAGGGCGAGGGAAGGGGGAGTTATAGGGGAAAAAGGACTTGTATGTATAGAGAAGAATGGACTGCTCTTTATGTGGGGAGAGATGCGTGGTTGACTACAATTTGCACTTGAACAGGGAGCAATTGCCAGCTTCTTATCTATGTCTGAGTGTTTGTCTCTGAGTGTTTGTCTTGGTGCTCCATGTATGGGAAGTACTTTAGCCTTTTCTGTCAGAAAAGACTGTCATGACCACAGCCCATCATTCTAGCTTATGATTCCTTTTCACTTCACCCTCCAATTACATTCTCTTCATCTATTTTTCTTTGTAGTACTCACTACTACTTGTCATTTAATTGCTTATTGATAATACAGTATGTCTCCCCCATTAAATATGAGTTCCATGAGGGCAGAGACAGTGTCCAATTTGTTTCCTGTTCCATTACTAGTGCATTCAGATATGCTTCACAAGGTTTAGATGCTCAGTGTCTTGAGCCCTCAGTATCTTGGGGCTTGAACTCAGGGCCTGAGCACTGTCCTTGGGCTTCCAAAGACTAGTGCTCAACCACTTGAGTCACAGCACCATTTCTGGCTTTTTCTATGTACGTGGTTCTGAGGAATTGAACCCGGGTCTTTGTGCATGCTAGGCAAGCACTCTACCACTAGGTCAAACTCCTGGCCCCTTAGTATTTTTTCTTAAATTGATTGATTGAATGAAGGGCTAGATGAAAGTTTTTAAAATCTAGGGATGCCAAATGCTAAAGTGAGGGGCTTTATGTGAGGCAGGGTTTGTAGCTGGTAAATACAAAAAAAATGACAGATTAATCTCTTCCTTCCTTCCTTCCTTCCTTCCTTCCTTCCTTCCTTCCTTCCTTCCTTCTTTCCTTCCTTCCTTCCGTACTCCTCGTCCTCCTCCTCCTCGTCCTCCTCCTTCTCCTTCTCCTCTTTCTCCTTTTCTTTTTGCCAGTCCTGGGTCTTAAACTCAGGGCTTTCTCAAGGCTAGAGTTCTACTACTTGAGCCACAGTACCACTTCATGAATGCTAGGCCACACTCCTGGCCCTTTCCTTTATTCTCACTCTCTGTTTTATTTGATTATACTATTATTTTATTTTATCTTTAGTTCTACAAAGGGGTTTCGATTTAACATATCCGTTTGTGAGTACAATACATCTTGATAATTTTCCACATCACACCCAATTCTACCATCTACCCTCTCAGTTTACCTAGTTCTATTTTTATATGTGTATATTGAATATTATAGCTGCATTTTCCTACCTTTCCTATCTCCATTCATCTTCCTACCTTCTCCTGACGCCACTCCCTCCCCCACATTCTGGCTTCCTAATATTCATTTTGTTAAATTGTAAGTTGTTCAAATGAGTCATACCATTCAATTCTCCCTTGCATATGCCATAAAAATTCAGTTAGTTTGCATATATATGTATATGTATATGCTTACATATACTTATAATATTTATGATTTAATTTATATTTTAAATGCATTTATAATTTAAATTTAACTTGTACCTACAAGAGAAAACATGTCTTTTATCTCTCTGGGCCTGACTTACTTTACTTAACAATTTTTCCAGGTTCATTCATTTTCCTGACATTGACATAATATCATTCTCACTGATGACTAGTAAAATTCTATTGGATTGCATTATTTTTCTTAGAATTTACCTTTGTGCTATTAAGTAAATACATTTATCTGTATAATGACAACTTTTCCCTTTCTTGCTATTGAAGATAATGAAGATGGTAGCTTATTCCCTTTTCTTTTCATTGTTATAGTTCAACTACGTTAGACTCTATACTACTTACCGCCTGTTTCTAATCACTGGTCCCTACTTGTTTTAGTCATAGTGCTGTATTTTAGTACATACAGTTTTTCTCATTAGACCTTTGCATTTGTTTTCCATTCATCTCCTAGATGGATGAAAAGCACTTCTTGTAACAGTTCCTTTGAGATAAGAACCAAATCTTTTGAATTCTTGACTGTTCAAAAATGCTGGTTTATAATTGCTAACATAAATGATAGCTGTGTTGAGTATAGAATTCTTGACTAGCACTCGTTTAGTAGAGCCTAGTTGCAAAGGTATTACCTTACTGTCCTCGAATATTCAATGAAACAATAATAAATCTTGAAGTCAACCCCTTGTTTCCTTGCTCCCATCTCATCCTGTGTGGGGAATGTGTGGATGCCCACGGCTTCTCTCTTTATGGTTGAAGTTTTATAAATGTACCTATTAATGTTTGTCAGTCATTTCCCAGGATACGTTGTGGTTATCAATGGGTTCATGACTTCTTTTATTTGTGGGAATCCTTATTGAATAAAATCGTTTGGTAAACTTCTATGTCCTTTAGCAATCTTCCTTGTCTGTCATTTTTCCTCCATTCTTTCAAGTTCCTCATTGATGATTTCCATTTCTTTTTCCTTTCCTTAGTTCCTCACTTTCCTAATCACTCTATCTTTATTGTGTTCTGTGTGGTATCTTACTTTTCATCTTATTCTTTGAATTGCTTCTATTTGTAGTGACTTTATTTTTAAAATGTTCAATTGCTGAGTATAGTGGCACACACCTGTGCCCCTAGAAGTTGAAGGATGAGGCAAGAGGAACCTGAATTTGAGGCTATCCTGGGCTATATAGTAAGACTACCTAAAAAGAAACTTCATTTATTTGTAGATTTTTAATAGCTCATATTCCAACTTGTTCATCCATATATTCCATGAACTTTAGAGCATATGTTTCTGTATGTGTGATTAATTCATTGAATTGCTTAAATAGGTGATAAAATGTTTAGCCAAATACTTTTTGTTTCTTTCAATTGTAATAGTTTTCTGGCAGTTAATTCTTTTCTTTTAACAGGTCTTATCTTGGGCTCCTGTGCAGACTGGTCTATGTGTTTTGTTTTGTCACTCTCGTTAGTATCTCAGAACAAAGCTTGGCTCAGGAAGGTTCTGGCTGGCAGCATTTTGCAGTCCATCTCCATTGTTGAAGACAAGAAATTTTGTTTCTGTACTTCTGTGCCTACCTCTCTTTTTCTTTCTGAACATGATGACACAAAGGGAACCATTTTTTTATCATTTAAATAACTTCAGATTTTATTTTTCTGTAGAATTATATAGGTTAATGCCTCTTTTGTAAATATTTTATTGATATTATAAAGGTGATATACAGAGGGGTTAAAGTTACATAATTCATGTAAAGTACCTTTCTTTTGGGACAATTTCACCCCTCCCCTTGCTCTCTTCAAGCTTTTCCCTATCATCCTCACCCACAAGTTGTATAGTTCATTTTCAATATAGTTTCTAACGAGTACCACTGCTGCATTTGTTTACCCTTTGTGCCTCCATTTCTGTGCTCATCCTCACAAAGACAGATAAATGAATAAGCAAAACAAAAAGAAAAGAAAACTAAACCATCAACAAAGGAAGAGCCTCTTGTTTCCATTTCTTGGAGTTCATTTTGTTAAATATGATTTTATATGATCAGATGCACATAGGCATTGTGCCTTTTTATTCCTCACTGTATATGAATGCCTATAATTCTGTATAATTTATCATGTCCTGGTCTATTTTAGATCTGTCTTCTGAATAGGAAGAAAAAGTATGACTGTCTCTCTGCGCATAATATCCTTTCTCATTTTACATGATTTGTTCTGGCTTATCCATTTCTCTTCAAATGACATATCCATTCTAATGGCTGTGTATAATTTCAGGGGGTATAGGTACCAGATGTTTTTTATCCACTCATCTATTTTTGGGGCATCTGAGATGCTTCCATAGCTTGGGTATTGTGAACCAAGTGATAAAGAACATGGATATACATGCCTTTGTAGTATTCTGGCTTGTGATGTTCTGGGTAGATGCCTAGAGGTGGTATGGCTGAGTTGTAGTCAAGATCTATACTTAGTTTTTTGAGAAACTTCCAGACTGCTATCCAGAGTGGTTGCAGTAGTTTTCATTCCCACCACGAGTTTTCACTGCTCATTCTAAAGCCAAGGTCCTTTGTCACTGTGTGTCTGTATTCCTTCTGCCCTGTATCCATCCTTATGTCGTAGTCATATTCCTGAGCATCAGGCCTAAAAGCAAGAGAGACTGACGAGGCCTGTGACTCTTATGGTATTCTCAACCTCCTTAATGCCTTCTCAAGTAGAAACATTTTTTAAAGCCTAGTATCTCCCAAATGTTTCATGTCAGGGTTGCTTGGTGGGAAGATGGCGAGATCTTTCACAGGTGAAAGAAGCCCTTAGTCATTGAGGGCAAGCCTACTTGTTTGTTTGTTTGCTTGCTTTCTTCCATCCCTATCTCTGTCATCCAATCCCATCTGTATCAGAACATTCTGGGGTCTGTCTCACTGTAATCCCAAAGCAATGTGGCTAATCAATCCTCTCTCTCTCTCTCTCTCTCTCTCTCTCTCTCTCTCTCTCTCTCTCTCTCTCTCTCTCTCTCTCTCTCCTCCCTCTCTCCCCCCTCTCTCCCCCTCCCTCCCTCACCCCCTCCCTTTCCCTCTCCCCCCCCTCTCATTTTCTCCTTTTTATCTTTATTTTCTCAGTTGCTAAAACAGAAGTCTTTTAACTTTCATTCAGTATCAGGAAGTGACCTATACCAAAACTGAAACTGCAAACTGATTTAGGATACAACTTTTCTTTTGGTAAGTTTCTTATTTCAGGTATTCTATAATAGTGATAGAAATCTGACACAGATGGTTTTCAAAAACCAAACATCTCCTTCTGATCCTATTATATGAGCAACTTGGAATACACTCTCCATCCCCACCCTCATTTCCAGACTCTGGCTCAGCTCAATAGTAACTGTTGGAAGCAGGCACAGAAGGGTCAAGTGACTTCTCCAAGATTAAATATTTTCACTTTTATATCCTGACGTGCTCTCTGCTTTTGCTTTTCACATGATACTCTATAAACCACAAATGTGCAATTTCTCTAGTGGATGAATCAACGTATCTAAAGGTTAGTTTGTGCTAAAGTTAGTCTTGGTGTCTTCACTGGGTTGGAGGTGGGTTGAGATAAAAGATACTTTTTTTTAATAGAAAAAGGAGTCATTAGAGTAGAATTGCAAGTGTGCATTTGACACCAATCAATAAGCCAGTCAGTACTCAAGCTGAGATGTTCCAGTATGATAAGGGGTTGGAGAAACGAAGATGGTAATTTTAACCAGAGCAGTCTCTTTGACCTCAGCCAGTTGGAAACTCATTGGAATGAACTGTTTCTTCCAGTTAGTAAAAAGAAGAGTGAGATGTTAACTTCCCATTTCTGGGAAATCACTCTCTCTCTCTCTCTCTCTCTCTCTCTCTCTCTCTCTCTCTCTCTCTCTCTCTCTCTCTCTCTCTCTCTCTCTCTCTCTCTCTCTCTCTCTCTCGCTCTGGCTCTCGCTCTTTCTCGCTCTCTCTCGCTCTCTCCCATTTTACCAAAACTTCAGGTAGAAGTGATACTCAAGTATATATCACAGCTATGTTTGGGTAAGGAATTTAAGTTTCCCCAGTCAGAAAAGCTGAGAACAAAATACTAGAGGTTGTCTCAGCAGCCCAGAACTTTATAGTCTGGGTGTGTTAGCGATTGGGGAAAGATGGGACATGGGCAGGGCTGGGCTGGGCTGGGGGATGTGTGAGAGACAGAGAAGATGTGCCAACAACTTCCAAAGCCATCTGACTGCTTTGGCAATTCCTTCCCAGGAGTAATAATGCAGGATCCGCAGGGGTAATGTTTTCATTCTACAGGAAATATGGATAAATAAAGTGGCTTCCCTGATACTACAAATACACTTTTGACAGAACTCAGGCCCCAGCCCTGGCTCTGGCTCCTACCTCACAACCTTCTCTTTAGTGTATCACAGAGCTGGCTTTCTGTGCCACTACAGAAAATGTTTCCTAGTGCTTCCTGCATGAGAGCATTAGCCAAGAGGCACTACTATAGTAATAAATGGTTACATTGATAATGCCAGCAGCAGAGGAGCTTATGTAAAAAATATGATTGAATGTATTTTCAAGTTTGAAAGTAATGTATTACAGCTCAGAAAATAAAACAACTGGAGAATGGCCAAAAACAAGAAACATTTAAAATACTCTCAGGCTGCTAACACAACTGTTGTAGTAATTTTGGTCTGCAGCTTTATGGTCATTTTCCATACACATTTAGCTTTTTAAAATACCTGCTGAAAAGTGTATATTGCACATACAATGTCATTTCTTGCTGTTTTCATGTAGCCTTTTCGTCATAAATAATTTCCCTTACAATCACTGGAATGGCAGAAGGACATTTAAAAGAGCTCAATAATGAAGCATTTACTAACCAGACTATTGATTTTACTATATTAATTTACTAAGGGTCTGTGTTAAGCTCCTTGTCCGCAGGCTCCCCTGGCAGCCCCTGTCCCAGTAGCCATCACTTTGATGTGGCAAGAGAGTTGAAATATTTGGAATCATGCTAGTGGGAGGCACTCCATAAGCTGGCAGGACCCTGGGCTTTTATTCTGTCACAAACTTCACACTCAGGCTGTCTGGGGCCAAGGTAAAAGGAGGTAAGATCATCCTGTGTCTATCTACCACAGTCTCCTCTACTCCATCCTTGTAACTATTTCATTTACCTCCCAGTCACTCTGTGAATCTACTTTCCCATCCTTATCCTTATTCTCAGACTCTCAACATCACTAACTGGCTTAGTTATGCTTTTTCTCCTGACCTGCTGCCCACTTTTGCTTTTCACGGGAAGGGATCCCTGTACTAGAATTATGGGAATGATCAAGCAAAAAGTGCCCTATCTCATACCACTGAGATTGCTTATTTGTAACCTGCAGTCATGGTCTGGATGAGGAGAGTGCCAGCTGATCTGCATCATGTGAGGTTGCACTCAGCACAGAGTGGACACCTAGAGTATACAGGTGGAGGCAGGCTGGGAGCCAGGGGAGGCAGGGTCTTCAGTATCAAGAGGCCGAGGACCTCTTGGTTTTGCTGATGTATTTGAATAAGTTTCGTCCTTATGTAGAAGTGAAACCCAATAGTCAAGATGAACAGGAATTCGCCCTTGTGGGGGGAGAGAGAGAGAGAGGGAGGGAGGGAGGGAGGGAGGGGGAGGGAGGGAGGGAGGGAGGGGGAGGGAGGGAGGGAGGAAGAGAGAGAGGGAGAAGGAGGTGGGGGAGAGAGTTGTGGGGGATATCTTGGGTGTAGAGTAGGGAGAGGAACTGTTAAACCATTTTAAGTGCTCTGGATTTTTTTTTTTTTTTTGCCAGTCCTGGCTTGAGCTCAGGGCCTGAGCACTGTCCTTGGATTTTCTCAAGGCTAGAGCTCTACCATTTGAACCTCAGCACCACTTCCGGCTTTTTCCTATATATGTGGTACTGAGGAATTGAACCTGGGTCTTTGTGTGTGCTAGACAAGCACTCTACCACTAGGCTAAACTCCTGGCCCCAGTGCTCTGCATTTTATGAGATATCAAAACAGCGCCAAATCACAAGCCTAAATGTCAGGCTTCCTCCTCTTTTAGTAAACCTATGGGCCTCTCTCTCCCTGTCTCTGCATTTTTGTTCATCTGTGCTCTCTCTCTTTCTCTCTCTCAGGTGTGTGTGTGTGTATGTGTGTGTGTGTGTGTGTGTGCACATGTGTGTCTGTGTGCACATGTGTGTCTGTGTCTGTGTGTGGTATGTGTGCTAGGGCTGAGACTTGAACTAAGAACCTCACATTCTTGCTTGACTTTCTTGCTGGTTCTCTACCACTTGAGCCACACAGCTAATCCAACTTGTTTTTGCTGGTTAATTAGAGATAGAGTGTATTGTGTTTTGTGCCCAGGCTGGCTTTGAACTATGATCTTAAGATCTCAATTCCTGGATTATAAGTATGAGAAACTGGCATCTGGCTCCATTTGTTAATACCTTGGTCTTTGTTGACTTACCTTTGAAAAGCTATAGAATGAGAGGGTTAATAGTACAAACTCCAAAGTCAGAAATGCTGGGTTTAAGTTCAGGTGAGCCAGGTGCTGGCTGGGTGACACTGGGTGAGTCATTCTATGCCTCAGTTAGTTTCTTCATGTATCACATGGAGATGATGGTAACAATACCTCAGAGTAAAGATTGACTGTAAAGCACCAGAGCTGTGCTGACACAGCTATGTATATGCTAATATTATTAAACTTGTAGCATTATTATTCAGTTCATTTCTGCCTTTCTTTACTTCTTTCCTCAAAGATTGCAGTCTTGGAGAGTCTAGAGTCATTCCTAAAAAATGTACTGTACCCATTCATTCATTCATCCATCCACCCATCCATTCAGTAAACACACACTTAAGGACCCCTGTCTGTAGGAGATTTTATTTAATGGTGAAAGAACCCATCAAAGGAGGAGACTGATAGACACCTTAGAAGTTATGGCTAGGTGGAAGTGTATGGACAGAAGATAGACAAAGACTGGTAAAAGATAGTTGTGATTTGCAAAAATGTTCAGAATGAAGGAAAAGAATTGAAAAATGGCTTGATTCCCCTATGCAAAGATCCTTGGGAAGAGGGCAGGTCTCTTTTGTTGTGGGGTGGCTTCTGATCCCTGGAGAGTCCTGCTTTGTTAACACATTTTATATGTTGATCTAAGTGGAGAGTCAGGAAAATGGATGGAAAGAGATATGAGTAGGGAGGTAAAAGGAGAAAACCTGCTCCGGGAAGTAAAACTTTGATGCAGTGGCGAGAAAGATTATGTGTAAGAGAGAGAGAGCAGCCCCCCCCCCCCGCATAAAAGTTATGCCCTGCCTGCTTAACAAATTATTCCAGAATCTAGTCCCTGGAAACAATGGTGTGTTATTTCTCATGACTTCTTAGGTTGCTCCTTAATCCTTAGGGTTGATTTTTGCTAGTTTTGACTCATTCAGTAGCAAGATGGGCAAGGCTCTTAATGTCTCCTGCTAACTGATAAGAATGGCAGAGTGTGTTGACTTCCATGTGATGTGGTTTCCACTGAACATTCACTTTCCCACTTGAAAATGGAATTTTTAAATGATGAACCCCTTGTGATTAAACCCCTGGGCATTAAGTCTCTCCTTAGATTCTCTTGGCAAAATCATCTCTACAAGAGATGCTGTATTTTTCTCAGGGTGAAGAAGCTGTGTATGGAGTCATCACAGAGAGGGAGCATGGGTTCCTTGAGACTCCATCTCTATCTGCTCCCCTTGTGATTCATACCATCTCACTGTCCACTAAAACATGTATGCTGAGTCCTTTGGGGGAGCTTGGCACACTGGTCTCATTCTATTACACAAGTTGTCTTCAAGGGAGAAGGTGGAAACTTTTCAGGGGTCATGGGATAATGCTAGAAAACAGCATAAGAATCTCTTTGGGGGAGACTACCCAACATGCGAAGGGAGTGGTGGTGCTGAGGGAAAACATTATTGCTTCAGACTAGGATGTAGAATTTAATAGAGATGGATTTAGTTTTCTACTAAATATTTAATAACTGCATTATCTTAGAAAAATTAATAAACCTTTCTGATCTTTGATGTCACATACTCAGAGTGATTGTGCATATTAATGCATCTAAGCTGTCAGTAATATGAAGTAAATACTTGTTAAACTTAGGACCCTTTCGGTGTTAGGTCTCTACATGGTATTTTTCTCTTTTTCCTTACAAGCGTAGGATTGTTCTGTAATGAGCAAGCATTTTCTTTTATAATGAGAAAGAAGATACCTATGAAAAACAGTCATAAAGCTTCCAGCCTGTTCCTTGGTTCACCCAGATATGGCAAACCCTTGACTTTGGGTCTCTCTAAATGGTCATTATACATGAACAAGAGGAAGTGTCCATTTCTTAACTAAGTGACTAAAGAACTATTTGTTACTGACATAGGTAAATTACCTGAGATTTTTTTCAAACTTTCAGCAATTTTAATTCAAATAGATTTTTATCTGGAGTAATTTGCATTGAGCAGGATTACTACCAGAATATTAAAATATATATGTATATTAAATCTTCTTGTGGAGCAACTTTTTCCAATTTTTTATCCCTGTGATATCGTTTTTGTTCTGCTTTCTACTGGTAATAAAATATGCTTTGTCAGATAGGCTGGGGAGTGCTAAAGTGAGTTTGGTAGCCCTGAGGTGCATTCATGGGGCCAGGTTTTGCTGAGGTTGTGTGTTGGTGGAGAGAGTCCCTGAAGTGCCAGGCCTTACCTCTCATGCAGGGCAAATGCAAAGAGGGCAGTGACACTGCCTCCCACACCATCCTGGCACCTTGTGCTCTTTTCATGAAACAGTATATAGAAGAAGTAGAGAAGTCCTACTATGCACAACTTAAATGAGTTGCTGCATGTCCTTTGGTATTCTCTTCAAGTCTGTAAATTTTCAGATGGAAGATGGGTAGAGAATTTCAAGCCTAGTTTTCCTCTGAAAATGTCCAGAAATTGGAGTGGCATTTGCAGTTAGCACATAGCATCAACAACTCCTTTGAGCTGGTACAACCCTACTTCAGCTATTATTATACCTCATTTAGAATTTTTCATCTCACACCGAATTGTGAACTCACTCCTGTATAGCAAGCACATTGAATAATCCAATACATATATGCATATACCTACACACATATATATGTGTATACATATGCATATATATTTAACATTTTGAAAAAATATCTACCAAAAAGTGATGCATCTATCAATTGAAAGTGTTACCGTAGTATGTACACTAGGGGTGGTAGAAATACAGAACCACAGCATGTATCACAAGAAATTTCCTCCAACCTGTTTGAGCCAAGCAGACTATTATATTGTCTCAGTCTTTATGGGAGTTATAAAATGAGTAATTCAGTCTACACAGGTTTTGAGCAGTCATATACCCAGCAGGGCGTTGGCCCCTGTGGAACATTTAAGAGCTTCAAATGCAGTCTCCGTGTAGTCAAGTTGGTAAGAGACAGCTACTGTAAATGAAGGTCTCTAATGGGTAATAAAGATGCTGTATAATTTAGCACCAGGATCTATGGCCCTAGAGCTTACAAAGGAAAGGAGTAGAGTAGCCCCAACAGGAAGGATTCCTGCAGGAAATTGGAATGAAACTAGATCTCAAGGGTCAGGCCATATCTACATTGACTAACTTTTCATACCTTTTAAGAGGAAATATGCTTCTAGTTTTCTATTTGCCTGGGAGAATTTCCCAGAAGAAATTAGATTATGCATCCAACAGTCCCAGGTTAATGATATCTGGCTGTTAAACTCCACTCTTCTCACCCTTAAGTGCCTTATAGCTTAACTCGAATATCTTGAACTTTCAGCTACTAGAATAGTCTCCTTAAAAGTTCTGTCCTCAGCATTGATGACTGGCGTGATGGGAAGTCTTTTTCTCTGCTAAATAAAACTAATCAGTGTGGAAGTCTAACAAAAATACATACACTCTAAGCTTAAACACTCAATCAAATATCAACATTTATTAAGACCTTATGATACAAGTATAGAAACGTAACCCTGATATAATGGTTAATAGTCTTCTATTTATTAAATGATTTTCACCATCTAGACGACAGCAATAAAATTGACTGTACTAAGGCTGGGGTGTGGCCTAGTGGTAGAGTTCTTGCCTACAATGCATGAAGCCCTGGGTTCGATTCCTCAGTATCACTACACAGAAAAGGCTGGATATGGTGCTGTGGTTCAAATGTCAGAGCACTAGCCTTGAGCAAAAGTGTTCAAGCACAGTGCCCAGGCTCTGAGTTCAAGCACCAGGACTGTAAAAAAAAATGGCTATACCATGTAAGAGGAGCTATAAGGATGGAGAGTGAAATTAACCCTAGTGGGGAAGGTGTTTGTATAGAGGTAGGAAAGGGACTCCTCTGCAAAGAAAACCTAAAATGGACCAGTATGGACATGGTGAGTTTAGGGAAAATTGTGAAAGGAGTTGTAGAGATGACTGGTGCAGAAATAGCCCAACCTAGCTGAGCACATGGGGATGTGAATGAGTGTCATCACAAGGAAAATTGGAATGAGGAATAGACTCTAGAAGATGAGAACAAGAGGTTGGGGCCAATCTTTTGGGTAGACCTAAGCTCTGCCCAGAAAACTCTGAGCAGAAAAGAGGCATGGGTTTTATTCTCTGAATTGAGTCTACCTTGATAGGAAGTTGTTCTATTGACACAAAGGCCTCAGAAACCCCTTCCTGGGACTGTGGGCCACTCAGCTTTCTGCTACTAGAGCTTTTGTCACTGCGTACTTCCTCTAGATGGCGATTTCTCTCATTCCTGCCTTCCAGGACCCACGGGGTCCACAGGGTTGATACAGGGGAAAATGCTGTCTCCTGTTTCTTAATTCAAAGCCCTTCAAAATTCCTACTGACATATTCTATTCAAGCTGAAATGAGTGGCTGGGGGCAACTCATACATAATTTCCTTCTATTTAGTGACTTCCTACATTATGGGGTCTGCATGATTTCTATTCATTTAATTAAAGGTTATATTGGCAAATTGTTATCCTCCAGAGTGTGAGGATGTGGGGAGCACTTTTTGGAATACATTACAGGGTAATTCCCTTTGCCCTTTATTGCCTCTGCAGGCCGTGCAAAATTGAATCGCAAATAACACATTTTAGAAACAGGCAGAGGGACTGAAGCCTGTGCTCCCCTTGGCTTTAATAAGATAGCGAGTGTGGGTAGGTAAATGACCCTCTGGTTATACAGGCAAGAAGGAGGAGATACAGCAAAATGGCTAAGGGCAGTGATTTCTCCACTACAGAAAGTGAGTTCAGCAACTTTCGCACTTGCAGAGAGCGTGGGAATCCAGCAGCTGACACCTCCAGAGGGTCATTATTCTTTATGGGGAGTCCCTTTTGAGCTCCATGGAAGACCAGCTCAATTTGCATGCTTCAATGAGGAAGAGCAGCTGGACACCAACTTGCCTTGCCAATCTTCCTCTCCACAGGTGGATTCAGTTTCCACAGTTCTGAGTATGAGGAAAGTGCCAGTAAGTGGAAACCGTTGCGGCCAAGTTGCCCACTCTCAGAACAATGGGTGAAAGCCTGCACAGTGCGGAGGAAGCATGCTCTTTAAGTATTGGGAAGTGGTGGATGGTCTGGGCTGTGGGCTAAAGGCAAGCAGTGACTATGAGATGGTATGGCTGCTTAGGACAGGCAGCAGACTGAGATCCACATGGATAAGGGCTGTCACAACTGTCATAGTCTGTGATGTATTTGTTCCCAAGACTGAAGCTTCAGAATCAATACTTCTGCGTCCCCTTCATCAGTATGAGTGGAGGTGACAAGCTGCCACCTGTGAGCACTGGGAGAAAGGTAAGGATGCAGAGAAGGTGAAGGTATTTCCTTATGCAGTAGGGGCCTAGAATGATGGATGACCAGAAAGAGTGACTGGAGTAGAATGGGTAAAGAGAAGAGGTCGAGGAAATGGATTGGGAGGAGATTACAAGGTTCCATTGGCCATGGAAAGAAGTTAATTTCTATTCTGAGGAAAATGGGAGGTATGGAAGTTGTTGAACAGTGAAGTGATATGAAGCTAATATGAAAAACTGATGATCCAGTGTTATGGCTCAAATATATGATTCCAGGAATGTGAGGGAAGCATATTCTAAACAGTGGAGAGAAGAGCATCTATCCCTGTCCAGGAAGAAAGGACAGAGAGGACAAGAAAAAATTTCTACACTGGGTTCCAGTGCCTCCTCGTTGCTCAAGAGGCTGAGATCTGAGGATTATGGTTTATGCCCTAAGTGGTAGGGACAGCGCTCAGGCTCTGAGTTCAAGCCCTATGACCAAAACTTATAAAATGAAAAGATACAGGGGTCATTCACAACTTCCTAACTCCCACCCTATCCTCTGTGTTTACTTGTCAGCAAGATAGCCAGGAACCATTTTATCTTCTCTGAATTCCTGGACACCTAATCTAGACCTGCCAGCCTATGATTTGTATGAGACCAGTCTGCAATCTGTTTTGTAGGGTTTGGTCAATACATGCCTGATTCTCTGGACATTCACCTTGATTTGGGACTATTTCCTGTTCTTAGGCTCATGGCAAGTCAGTACTCTGTGTAGCTGTCTCATGTAATTGAGTTTTATTGTAGCCAAATTCTTTATTGAGAGCTTTAATCCTAAAGTATTGGGGTGAGACAGATGGAGGTAAAATTGAAACAAGGTTTTTATTTTGTTTGTTTGTTTGCTTTTATAGGCACATCCCAAGAATATATAAACAGTTTTCTAGTCACTTGAGATATCTCTGGGCAAGATATACAGAATCACTTTGAGTTAGAATAGTCCAGTGTGGAGGAAGAAGGAAGAAGCATATGCATATTATTCTGTAGTAACGCTGACTTCTTGCAAAGTCTTTTCTTTGTTCACTGGAGTAGTAGCATGAGTTCCCACAGGGATCAGAGGTAGTCAAAGATTCAAGCTCTGTGGAAACC
This sequence comes from Megascapheus bottae, assembly GCF_031878675.1. Classification (NCBI taxonomy): domain Eukaryota; kingdom Metazoa; phylum Chordata; class Mammalia; order Rodentia; family Geomyidae; genus Megascapheus; species Megascapheus bottae. The sequence continues at coordinate 43,363,647 of NC_143520.1, read as the reverse complement.
TTATGGGGTCAATGGGTAGGGTGTGACCTTCCTTGGATCTTAGTAGGGCCTTCCTTGGGTTGGCAGTGAAGTACAAATGGATCATGACAGTGGGGTGAACATGGCCTCCCCTTTCATCCCGTGGGTCCTGAGTCCATTTATTTTTGTTGCTAAGAGCATTGCATAGGATCAGTTCAATCTATAGCATATCTTAAAAAGTAGATTCTAATCTTACCACACTTTCTGTCCGACTCTTCCACAAATGTGTGTCCTTAACTGAAGTAGCTTTCATAGTCTGCTACAATATTCTCTCAGGAAGAATGTCTTGGGGGTGGGAAATAACCCCAGGTCATTCATTGTTAGACTTTCTTAGCAATAGAATGAACCTCTTGGTCTTGGGATTGCTGCTTGGAGAGGTCTCTATAGATTAGGGACTTCACAAGATGTGGCTCCAGATTTCTGACAGGAGCATTCAAAGCAGGTAGGGAAACTGATTTAGTGGCATGTTGTTATCAGAGAAGATAAACTGAAATTTCATTTAATGAGAAATGGGCTTGGTGCACACAACCTGCCATCAGACTGGTCTTCTTAAGGAATGACTCAGGATTAGTCTATACTTGTAACAACTTGGTCACTCCATATCACCCACAGTGAGTGAGGCCTGTACTATTGGGCCTACAAATAACCTCTGTCCTTGAACAAGCAATGGGGAATTGAGAAAAGAAGCTAGCTCACATTTACTGGCATCCTTTTGTCATATTTGACCCTTGGGACTTCTGTCTCAACATAGACTAGTGTGAGTTATAAATATTTGAAAGCTTTGTGAGCATGTCTATAGGTCCATCTAGAACTCTTGGTCAGGACCTTCCATGTTTATTGTTCCTTGCTCTTGATCTATGATCTAAGTCGCTGACTGTAGGCATGGATAAGTATTTGGTTGTAAGTCAGTTTCCTGAGAAGCCCTGATTGAGTGGGGCTGTATATAGCAGCAAGCTATCCCTACTGTCAACAGACCTGAATTTTTTTTCCTCTTGCATCATGTGGTCTTAGGAAATGGGAGGCCATGGGTATGGATTATAAACAAAAAGATTTTGGCATCATAAAGGGAAGTGGCATGATAGTCACCTAACCATATAGAATGTATTTTTCTTTTCTTTCCTTTTTTTTTCCAAATTTCTTGTACTTTCTAGATCTGCTTGGTACCAAAATGGCCACTTTTAACTATACAGTGGATTTCTACTTACACCAACATGGCCAGAAGACACTATGGCTTCAGCAACACTATGGCTTCAGCAACTCATGATGGACAGCTCGGGTTACAGGCCACTAGATGTTTTAAAATCAGATGCTTATCTCAAGAGTCATCTTTGCTGTGGAAGATTTGGTTTTTTCTTAAGAATGTCATTAAGGAAGTGATTGGGCAAGGACATGGACAGTTAGCATGCACAGATCCTGCCCTGAGGGAAGCTCCACAATGAATCAATAATATGATATTGATCAAATTCATTAGAATGTTAAATAATAAAGAGGACAACAATAATAATATAAAAAAGAATGTCATTAAATGGAACTTTATAGGAAGCTTCGCTAGCCTCTAATCTACCACCCAACCTTTCCTGCATTGTGAGATTTACTGAAATATATAATTCAAGTGTCAAGGCTGCTCTGGAAGCCTTCTGGGACATCAGAGAAATACATCTGAGGATTTTCCAAAATGTATTAAAGGTTTCTTTAAAACTCAAAGAACTCCAACAAACATGATACTTCTCTTGTAGTAATAAGTGTCCAGTTAGGGGCATGTATAGCTACTGAAAGCTTTAAAAATGTCACTAACTTGTCAGATTCTAAATATTTCTGACACATGTATATCCTTTTAGTGAAGTATGCATGCCACTTTTTTTTTGCCAGTCCTGGGCTTGAGCTCGGGGCCTAAGCACTGTCCTTGGACTTCCTCATGGCTAGAACTCTACCACTTGAGCCTCAGCACCACTTCTGGCTTTCTTTCTATGTATGTGGTACTGAGGAATCAGGTCTTCGTGCATGCTAGGCAAGCGCTCTACCACTAGGTCAAACTCCCGGCCCCTGTAAGCCATTTTTATTCCTCAGTGCAATTAGTATGTTCCCATTGGATAGCAGACCAGTGCAATATTCTGCAGAACCCTTACATAATCAGGTTTCCCAAGGCTTTCATTATTAACAAGAGAGTTAACACAGCCCTTAGGGTATTACCTTATAGGGGTACTGCAGTCCTTGCTATGGAAAGACAAATTAGTTTTTATGCCATCACCTCATTCCTATAAGAAGTATTGGAAACAAGCATTAGCAAGTTAGGCCCCAGTCTATGGTAATCTATTTCAGTAAAGATTTTTATTACATCGAACTCACCAGTTGACATTTGGACTAGCATTCCACTACTTTTTCAGTAACTAAAGACATTTCCATAATCTCTTTGGTTTCTGCAAGGGCATGAGAGATGTGAAATGCATCTCTAACCCTGGATCTTTCAAGATTTTGGCTGTGGCATTAATCTCTTCAGTTCTTTCAGGAAAGCAACAAGTGGCATACCATTGATAATCTTTGAAGAAAAGAGGGCATTTTCATGTGGCTCTTATTACCATAATGGCTCTAACTCCACAGTCAGGGAACATAAAAGAGGCTCTTTCTCATTACTAAGTGATCTCTGCCAATGACACTTGAAGTGACTGGAGAAATAACAAGAGGGTGGTCCAGTGGACTCATTAGCCACATTGTGATGTGGGCCCAGGCAAGCAGGCGGGAATAACAGTACTTTTTAGGGGGAGAGGGAGCTTTTGTCTGTCAGCCTGGATCTTTAAAAAGTTATGGGTTTTATTTTTTCTGTTTTTGATTGTTTTGTTTTGTGCTGGTTCCTGAGTCTTGAACTCAGGGCCTAAGTACCATCCCAGAGTGTTTCTGCTCAAGGCTGGCACTCTACCGCTTAAGCCAGATCTCTCTGCTTCTAGGTTTTTGCTATTAAATGGAAACTAGAGTCTCATGGATTTTCCTGGCTTTTAACAGTGATCCTCAGATCTCAGCCTCTTGAGCAGCTAAAATTGTAGATGTTAGCCACTAGCGCCCTAGTTTTCTTCACTGTGGCAACTGATGTCCTGCTTCTGCTCCACGCCAGCCTTCAGCTGTAGTGCCAGGAGCCAAGGACTCTGTTCCTTCACCACCTGCTAATCTGCCTCTGGCAGCTAACCATCCATGATTCTCAAGACAAGACACCCTATCAGCTGCTATCAAGTTTTGATGAGAATAATAATAATTGCATTCCTTCTTTTAAAAGATTGTTGTAATGAGAAGAAAAATTTCACTCAGTTGGTTGGCTTGTTGTACTTACTATCTAGCCATTTTTAGATTGAGAAGCTGAAATTGGACATAGATTCAAATTTTGTCCTAAGGAAGTGAGCTTGTGGCACTCTTTTCCAGTTTTGAAATCTGAAGTTATCCCAAGGCCTAGGGGCCATAGCCTCAAGGGAAGTAATGCATTTATGAAGAGTGCTCATTGCCATGTTTATCAATTATTGAGCACACATACATACAATAGTGTTTGTCACTATGTGACATGGGTTTCATATTTGAAATTTTAGTAAGGTCTAGTGAACTGGGGAAACAGTATGAATATTTAATGACCACTTATTTTATAATGGTGTAAAAGTTTGACATAATAGTGTTGGCTAAGCTGAGATGTTTGCGTTTTAGTTGAAGATTGGAGAAATAGCTCAACATTTAAAGACTGGACAACTTTGAGTCATCATGCTCATAAGGTGGCATTATTCACACTTCCCATTTTCTCCTGTGGGAGCTTACATAGGTTTTGTTTGGGATGTGTACATAGTTGACTCTTAGATTTGATCAGATTTCTTTTATCTTTAATTTGTCCTAGGAAATTATGCTTTGTAAATTATTGTCATATGTATAATTGTTACGTTTTGGGTGCACCTAATTTGACATTTTAAAAATATTTTCATAAGCGAGGGAAAAGGTGACAGTGTTCAAAAAGAAATGTACTTATTACCTGACTTGTGTAACTTTAACCCCTGTATATATCACCTTTACACTAAAAATTAAAATTAAAAACATTTTCATTTAGGTATTTATTTTCAGATCAGAAAATGAGGAAATATATTATGCATTGCTCTGAAATGAAAGCAAACAAGAAAGCAGTAAGTAAAAACAACTAAATAAAGCAAAGATTATTGTAAGGAAAAAAACGTTTTGAGAAATTGCTACTGCAGAAAAAGCTATTTATTACTTATTTGAGAATTTCTTAAACATGAATAAGAAGAGGAAAGGGAGGGAACTGAATGGAACTATGGCGGAAAAGGAATATAGTTTCTCAGCTACAATATGAGGAAGAACCTGGAGATGAAAGAAGACAATATAAACAGGAGTTCTTAAAAAAATGTGACCAAGGGCCAATTCTAGCTCTCTACTTCTTTTAAAATAATGTTCATTGGAACATAGCCATACCCATTCACTTATGTGATGTCTCTGTATATGGCTGAATCAGACTATATAGTCTATATAGATGGAAATATTTACTGTGTGGCTCCTATACACACCAGATAGAAAGAAAATTCTGGATATGGATACAGTGTGGATAATGAATGCATGTGAATTGCTTCTCTCCTCTCATCTTCTGTCTTGTCTCTCATAACAGTGACTTAATGAATGGTGTTTAGTAATCTCACTTTTTGGAAGCCATGATTTATCAAAGAGTTAATCCCAGCAATTTACAAATTTGAAATCAAGACTATAACCTCTACAGAACTTGCGACAGTTTATTCATCCCCTTTTAGTAACTATATTTGTAATTGAGATGCAGTTTCACACCTAATTGGGCATAAGACCAACTATTTGAAATAAAAATTGAAATTAATTGGGACTCAGTATTATGGTAACTCTAAAAAAAAAAATCACACACTGTCTGGGTTTTTAGTCTTTCTTGCCTCCTGACCCACAAAAGGGACAGAGAGAACACGTCCCAACTAAGATGAGACCAAGAAAGGTTAGGGCCTACTGGCGGCCCACAACCAGCCCTCCCTCACTGGAGGACAGACAGACACGTCAGGGAGATCCATAGCAGCAGAAACTCGTTTATTCCAGAAGTACATTGGGCTAAAATAGGATGCAGGAGCCTATCAGGATAGAGGTGGGCATGGCAGGGGGAGGTAGGCGCTGTCCTAGAGGGCAGCAGGGCCAATCCCAGAGTTAGAGGTAGCCTTATTTACATCACAAACCACAGCCAAACCTCCCAATGAGGTGACAGGCCAGTTGGATCTCAAGACCAGGAAATGAGCCCATTTTCCTGATGACATGTGCCCCACATCTCCTCCCTTTTGTTTTATTAAGCAGGTATTTGCCTTACTCGAGAAGTGTGCCTGTCTTAGATTGTCCCCCTCTGGGGATCTTACCCATCATTGACAACCACTCTAGCACTTCAGGCAATTTACCTGTAGGATTGGCAGACCCAAATGGAGATTTGAAATAGGGGGGATGGCCAACATCAGTAAAGGAAACCCTTCTGTATACCTGCACATCCTGGGAAGGGCCAGGGCCAACCTTATAGGGTTCCCAGTCTACCATCTCATAGCACAGCATATTGTTGCCAGACCACCATTAGCTGAACAGCTTTAACTTGATCCGGATCTCTAAGAAACTGAAGGAGCTTATTGATCACACAAGGTCTGAATGTGAATACAAACACCACTGTAAACAAGGGGTCTGCCCACAAAGGGGAGAAGGTAAGGAAGCCAACCATTTAGTCCAGTCCATAGATAGTTTGCATCCAGTTCATTTTGGAGGCATTTGAGAACCTCCTGCAGCCTTTTTAAACAGATAAAGGCCTTGACAATTTTGGAGGACTACTACAGTCAGGGAATCAAGTTGAGATTGTAGGTCCAAACTAGTGTCTTTGTAGGTGGCATGGATAATGATGCTCAGGATGAGGAGAAGGAAGGCGACTGAAGAATCCAACCACAGCTAAGCAGAGTGTCCAGTATGGTCTCCTCATTCCTGTGAGCGAGAGGGAGAAGGCATACCTCAAGAGGGGGTGCTCTTGGGTAATTATTTTTTAGTTGCTTACAATATTTTAAATCTCTAACCGGTGCCCAAATTGGGTTTGGTTCTCCCACTGGGAAGACACATCCAAATCCTCTTTCCACATTAATGAGGGTATCAGGACCTCTCCATGATCCAGTAAGAGGATCTCTCCAATGGACTTCAACCTTTAAATAAGGTGTCTGATTAGACCAATGTCTCTGAAAGGCAGTCAGAAGCTGATCCTTGGAGAAATTTAAAATATTTAATGTAAGCATAGCTGTCCTCAATTGATCATGGGGGTTGCTTCCCCCTTTTTGTTTTATTAAACAAGGCCCATTATCGGTTTTAACCTGTAGGGGTAAACTCAAGATAACAAAACATTGTAAAGAATGGCTTTCAGCGTGTCAGGCTCTGTTACTGGAATGCGCAGTAGCCCAACAAGCATGTGAATGAGTATCTATAGACATAAATACGTATTTTAATTTCCCAAAGGGTGCTTAATGGGTTACATCAGTCTGCCAGATAACGTTAGGTTTGAGGCCCCAGGGATTGACTCTAGGAGATTGTAGAGGTGGGACTTGTAAAAATGTCCTCACGATCTTTTTTAAGTCCTTTATAGGGACCAGGGGGAATCTTTGATGTATCCCTCTCTGATTTAAGTGAGTCAGTTCACATGGCAGGGATCTGACTTGAATCATTAGGGGACAAGTTTAAGAAATACTAATCATATCACCCACTTTACCATCAGATTTCCAGTGTCAGTGTGCAAGGAAGAAGGACAAAGATGGTCCACTCAGTAAGAGACAGGCAGGCAAAGCTTCTGACACTCATAAACAAATTTACATTTAAATTTTGATACTTATCTCCAAACTTTAACTCAAGGAAATAAATTCCAAATTCCCTAATTCCTCTGGACTAAACAGGATACAATGTTTACAAGGTAAACAGCTTTATGCATTACTATACCAGATTTTCTTTTTAAATGCAGATTTTAGAATCTTTAGAAAACTCCCATTAACTAGTTTCTCTTTAAAATGATTCAATAATCCTTTGAGACATTGAAAAACATTTAAACCTAATAATTTTCCTGAAGTTTAGACTTACCCAATTGGGTTCAGATTTACCCAATTGCCTTTGTGTTTCAATTATGAATTTATCCATTGTTTTGGATGCTGACAATTTAACCTTGAACATGTTTACTTACACCCATTCACACACACATTCATAAAGATCTTAAAGCACGCAAAATTAATAACGGTCGTACATTTTAAAAAGAATTTGTGTACACACACCCACAGAAACCACAAGTATCCATATTTAGGATGGGTATCAATTTTACCATAATACTTTATGCAGATGGAAGTTGGGTGGGAGTCTTAAACCTAGGAGAATTAAGTCTGAAGTCTGCGTCCTGCCATCAACTGTCTCCAGACTGTCACTTCAGCAGGTTGTTAGGGAAAAGGAAACTAGACTAAGCCTGCAGCTGCTTTGTCTGGCCTCAATTGCAGCCCAGGTGGGGCTGAAACTTTTGTTTTCTCGAAATAATTAAATAGATACCCAAGGAAAAACAAGAAGGAGACAGAGAAGCAGAGACTTTTAAGAAACTCCTAAACTTCTGATGGCATGCCTGGCCTTAAACTACCAGAGAGACAGAAAGACCATGGGGCCCTGAACTCAGGGGGTGCCTCCCCTACAAAGATTTCCATTCCCTGGTAGCTGGCTGGCAGGGGCCATCCTAACCTACTCTCAAACAGAACCAGACTTACAACAGAAAATGGGACTCAATTGGATACATTTAACAACAACATGAACTCAGATGAACATTCTCACCAAAGAACTTATTCAGATTTAAACATGTCTTGCTGGTGAGACTCTCAGGCATGCCCTGCTACTGATAAGAAATCCAGAAGGGGGTCAAGGCATCCCTTGACCACCCAGGCCTTAGAGAGCTTGCTGCGTCCAGCTTTTTAGACAGACATACAGGGTGGTCGGCCGACTTTTACTTACTTCCGGAGGCCTTTGCTTTAGACCTGGGTGTCTTTTCCAAAAAAGGTTGTTATAGGAGGGGCAGTAAAGGAAAACCACTGTTTCTAGAAAAAATTCTTTATCTCAATAGCATAAATATTATTAGGAATTGATTAAAGAGTTGGGAGCCCTGGTTGGGTGGCCCCCATGGGCATACTGCAGGGGGATCATGAAGAAACCTGTATTTGAAACTTGTATTTGCCTGATCCTTATGATAACAAATATGGGGAGTTCTGAAGCTGTTAGTAGCTCCAATTGTTTTTTCTGCCAATAGGCCACTGCTCCACCCACAGGGGGCCATGTGATTAGACTGTGGCCCCTAGAATTGGGGTAGCAGTTCTATGCCACTTTTTTCCTAACTAATGCAGTCATCATACAATGCGACAACATTCGTATCTTGTGTCTCCCTAGAGATTATAGGGCAGGTCCTCTTTAAGAGCAGGGGCTGAATGGCTCTGGCCAGGACAGGGGGCATGCCAATTGCTAAGATACTGCTAGGCCAGCTATGCCCAGGAGCTGGGGCCTGCTGCAGTTTTTAGGAGCTGGGAACTTAAGGCCTGAGAGGCGATTGTAGTTCCTCAGGGACAGGGTATTATAGGTGGAGTTAGACCTTTTGTCTGGCCTGAAAGTCATCCCTGTGGGGGATCAGGTCTCATCCATCACCTAGGGCAATCTATTTTAAAGTGGCCTTGCTGGCCACACCCATAACAAACTCCTCTTCCAGCCCCACTGAAAGAGGGAAGGGCAGTAGACGTGCCTAGGCAAATGAAGCCCTTTGGGCTTGTAGGGCCACAACCAGCGTCTGTGATTGGTGGGCCTAAGTGCCCACATCCTTAGTGGCAACTCTCCACCTCCCCATTGATCTTTCCTTCATTCCTGCACAGTCCAGTTTGTGGTCTGCAGTCATCCCCTCCCAGACCAGCATGAACAGTTCTCAGAGGGGTCCTGAGGGAAACTTTCTTCGGAGGCTCCATTCTTATCTTTCTATAAAGGTAGCAAGGTCCTCGGTAGCCTTCTGAGTAATTACTGATATTGGAGGCTCTGAGGGGCCTTCTTCCAATTTTTTCCATGTAGCCAGTCTCAAAGCCTGCACCTGTTCTTGGTAGGGGGCAGGGATAGCAGCCTGCTGGGGGCCTGTGAAGTGATCACTGGATCCTGATAGCATCCCATAAGTCACAGAGACCGGGGGATTAAGAGCTTGGTTCCTCTCAGCCTGGGCATGGCACTCCTCATTAGAAAAGGCACACCATTTGTGATACAGAGGGCCAGGAAGCCTTAGTTAAATTCTTCCAGTCTTGAGTTGTGCACTGCTGATAGCCAGGCCTTGGAGGATGGTTTTGGCCCAGGGCTAATTAGGCCCATCCTTGGAGACTGCTTTCTTAAGCTCTTTTAGGGCCGGTCTAGGGTTAGCATTTACTGGGAAGGCCAAGCATGGTGGAAAGGAGTAAAATGGCAGCTTAACCCGCCCTTTTGGTTTGGGGGAAGAGCCACCACTGTATGGCGGCTTAACCTCCTCTTCCGTTTTAACATGAGGTGGTAAAGCGCGGGAAGAGGGATAGTAAAATGGCGGAGGTCCCCCAGCACCCCAATTGTCTGCGGCAAATTCCGGGGCAGGAGCACTTGGTGTAGGGCTCAGGGGCCCGATCCCAGGATCAAAGAGGACCAAAAATCCCTCCTCAGGGTAAGGCTCTAAACCCTTTTATTTTTTCCCAAGCAGCGGGAGGGCTAACTCTCCACAGCTCTGAGCATTCCTCAATTAAAGTTTCTTTGGACTTAGATGTAACTGAGCCAGGATAGAAGCAGGCCTTAAGGGCAGACAAAGTCAGATAGATCCCGAGGGGAGGGTCCTCTCCCAAGTTAATCTTCCTCCTCACCAGGCTCTCTATGCGGTCCCATGTGGCCCAATTGAAAAGCTTGGCCACCATTAAGCTTGGCGCGTGTTAAGACCTCCCAGAACTTCTCAGCCTGGGGATCTGAAATCTCCAAACCTCTGCTTTTAAATCTAGACGCTGTGAGCGCTGGTCCTCATTCTTGGTGTAGTATTGCCCCATCTTTTCAGGGAGAACCTTACCTCGTAACCCGCTTGGCCCGGGTCGCCGATGGTTCCGCCTCTGATGAGTGTTTTTTTCGTTCCCCACATTGGGCGCCAGAATGTTGGGGTTTTTAGTCCTTTTTGCTTCCTGACTCACAAGAGGGGCAGAGAGAACACGCCCTGACTAAGATGAGACCGAGAAAGGTTAGGGCCGACTGGTGGCCCACACCTAGCCCTCCCTCACTGGAGGACAGACAAACATTCCAGGGAGATCCATAGCAGCAGAAACTCGTTTATTCCGGAAGTACATTGGGCTAAAATAGGATGCAGAAGCCTATCAGCATAGAGGTGGGCATGGCAGAGGGAGATAGGTGCTGTCCAAGAGGGCAGCAGGGCCAATCCCAGAGTTAGAGGTAGCCTTATATTACATCACAAACACAGCCAAACCTCCCAATGAGGTGACAGGCTGGTTGGATCTCAAGACCAGGAAATGAGCCCATTTTCCTGATGTGACGTTCCCCATGACACACTATTGCATTCCATGTTTCCAGAGCTGATTCCTTAAGGGGACGCTCCCAATCTCTGATCAACTGCCCAACACAAAGAAATAATTAATAACAGAACTAACTGAATGCACGAAGTATCTAAAATAGTGTTTGGAAGATGGTAGGTTCTTAATAAATGTTTGTTGACTTATTGGACAGTTATCCATTCATTCAAATGAATGAGAAGTTTCAGGCTACAGAGTGCAGACTATGCCAGATGCAAGCTGAGGCTCTCTGTAGGGTGCACACAAGTAATTTAAAATCTACATCTAATTTATTTGTCAGAGTGTTGTATAGCCATTGGTTGGCCCCAAATACCAGATGAGCTTCCCAATCAATGCTATCTAACAAGAACAGCTACACATCAAAGATGGACGGCTCAGTCAGGAGGGACCTCATGGCGGTGCTGCTTCAAGGCCAATTAAGTGGTGCCTGACATCTCCCAGTAAATCTAAATGAAATGCATTCTTGTGAATTCTAATTTCAAGTGAGTTTAATTGAACTTGGGAGGGGAGCTACCATTTAACAAGTAAAATGAAAGTAAAGTAAATTGAATATTTTTCCAGACTTGTATTTGAAATGTGCTCCATCAAATGTTGTTTTAGAACCCAAGTGGACAGCTGCACATGGTTAATATTTGGAGAGGGAAGAGAAGTATCTAAATGTCAGCCCATAGCCACTAGGAGGGTAAATACAATAGCAGTGTATTCAATTACTAGTGGTAGGCTCTACTTGGCATTCAGTTTTTCTCTAAAGTTGGAAGTTAAATAATGTGGTTAAACAATAAGGTTGAGTGTAGATAGCTAAACATCAATCAAACCAAAGCAGCTTTCACCATTTTCCTCCTCTCCAATAAAAAAATAGAGCAGGGTTGATGATTTGAAATTATGTTTTGACGGTTTTTTACCAACTGATTACACATGAAAATGTTGAGCCCTTTATTCAGTAACTATTTATTAATGTCTACAGTGTTTCAAGCATTGTGGGAAATAAGTGATTATACAAGGTTGAGTCCATGGCCTGAGGGAGATTTCTGTTCATAGTGAGATGAGTCCTGAAAATACATTGGTCTGGGAAAGTAAACTTGATCCATACCATAAAAGCAAGCACTGAAGGCTGAAAGGAATCTAGACTTCTGACTAAGAAAACAAAGTATTCCTTCCTAAGGAAAATTGAGCTGTCAATATGTGAGAGAGGAAGAAAGCCTGAAATCTATTTGGAGAAAGATGAAACATTTAATTGGGCTAGTGTGGAAGATTTGTGGGATAGGGTAGTGTAAAATAAATGGGTGTGGTGATTGTAGTTCTGAATGGGTTTATACTTCATTTGTTAGCCTCTAAGCAGGGAAAAGGTTTGACCAGAGATAGGGAATAAGAATCTAGATACAATGCTTAACATGACTAAACTGGTAGAAAGATTCAAATAAAAGCCACTACAATATACCACCTCATACACGCTTGGATGGCTCCTATAATAAACCACCCCCAAAATAGCAAGGGTCTTCAGGATGTGGAGAAATTGATGTTCTTGTACACGGTTGATGGGAATGTAAAATGGTATAACCAATGTGGACAACAGTATGGAGTTTCATCAAATACTTTTTATTAGAATATCCATGTGATCTAACACTTAAGATGTGCATGTGTGCACATACAGATCTTGTAAAGCAAGGTATGTATACAGCCATATTCATATAACATTATTCATAATGACCTAGAGGAGAAAGCAACTCAAACACACCACACACACACACACACACACACACACACACACACACACACAGAGAGAGAGAGAGAGAGAGAGAGAGAGAGAGAGAGAGAGAGAGAGAGAGAGAGAGAGAATTATTATTATTAAGTCCTGTCAAGAAGAAATCAACAACATATTAAAACAGGGATGAATTTTGAAGGCATTCTGCTAAGTGAATTGAACTATTCACAAAAGGATAATTGCTGTATTATTTTACCTGCATAAACTACCTAAAATCATCAAATTCGTAGAAACAGAAAGTAGAAAGATGGTTTCAAAAAAGAAAAAGCAGAAGTACCTCATACATCTTTAGCTAACTATCAAGCAAACAACCCAGAAAATAGCAAAGGTTGGGAAAAGGAAGGAGAAAGTTATTATTGCTAAGTAGATATAGAACAATTCATAACAATGTTAATGAAGCTGACTCTTAAACTTAAAAATGGCTGAGTGAAATTTATATGAAGTTATTAAAATCTGCATTAGTCGTGATAAAAAATATGTGTGTGTGTGTGTGTGTGTGTGTGTGTGTGTGTGTGTTTCAGTGTTGGACTGAATCTAGAAGAGGAAAGAACAGCACGATGAGTTTAGAGGCTTTGCCCTGGATTTGGGCAAGAACAAGAAGAAGATTCATTAGTAAGACTTGGTACCTTCTGGATCCTGGATTGAGAGAACAGGAATCACAGTCAACTTGGAAGTTCCCAACCTGTTCTAATGAGAAAATGATAGAGCTGTTTCCAGAAATAGTGACTTATGTGAGCAGTTAAGGCATTTGATCTGGAATTAATTTTGACTGCATGATGTATCCAATTGTGTTGAAACTGATTGTTCTGAGAGCTGTTAGAAATTCCTTTTGGTTCATTGTGTATTTTCTCTCATCCTTCCCTGTGTTCTGTCCTTCCACTCCTTAACTGGCTTTGTTCAAGGGTTTAGCCCCAAGTCTTCCAATCAATGGTAGGCAGTGCGTTTTGGGGATGTGAATCCCTCATGAATATTTTCATTGGCTCTTCTATTTGAGCTTTAGTACTTTTCAGAAGTTGTGAAAATTAGGGATGTCTGAAAATACACTTTCCCTCTCTTGAAAAACAGCATACATTTCTCTTTCCATTAGAATGAGTTCATTCAAGCTGGTCAGGTGGACATGATGTCCTTACCATTTTAATATGACACTTACTCCTTTATGTTGGAAACACTCTCAGGTATGAGTTTATTTCTTTGCTTTAAGTGTTTGACAGGGACCAGAGGTTTACCAGTGTATTTGTGCACTGATCTATAAGGTCATCACCTTTACCTTCCCAGAGTGGTGGCTTTAGTACTTTCATTAATTTCAAAACTGTGTTTTCACAGTCAAGAGAATTCTGTCAGGGAAGCTAAAGAAGAGTGATGGCACAGCCTGAGTTCACCATGGCAGGATGGGTTTACAAAAGCAATCACCTATCTCAGTATCTCAACATGTCTTTTTAATGTTTGCACCAGGAGGTAAGAGAAATAGTTGGGGTTATTTTCATAGGCCAGAATCTGAGGCTGTAATCCGAAGCAATTTCATGGTGTCATCTTTATTGTGTCATCTTTTTCAGGAAAAAATTTTCCCACTGATATTTGTGGCATACAATTTCAAATCCTAAATACAGCTTGAGCTTTGCTTAACAAACTGCCTAAATATTTCAGCTCTGAAAATCTCAAATACTTAGAAATTTACCTTAGGTTTTGGAAAATCACTTAGATTTTAAGACAAAAGTTTTATAAAACTATTTGACGTTGCATGGACTTGGAAATAGTAACTTTTAAAAATTAATAGTACCATAGATGTCAATTTCAGAAAATTTAGAAAATACAGACGAATAAAAATGTCCCATGCTAAAAAAAAGTCCCATGCTTTACACATAAGAATAACCACTATTAATATCATGTCATCTGTCCTTTAATAATGATGCAGACGTGTGTGTGTGTGTGTGTGTGTGTGTGTGTGTGTGTGTGTGTGTATGCCTGTGAATGGACTATTCTCCAAATATTAATTGTAGTATAGGGTTTTACAATTAAAATATCAGGCATATCTTTCTATATTATGACTTCTCTTTTTAAGTATTTATTTTATAAATGATATGATGGTCTATTTTTTAAAATCTACTTTCCACTCTCAGTTTGCCTTTGCTATATCCTGGATTACTGATGAGTAATATTTCCTGTTACATTCAAAAGTATCCTAACCCGGTCAATAAAGAAGACTACCACCCTACTCATTAAGAAAAATGTCTATATATTCCAAAGCTTACTTTTTGTGCATACCCACTCACTAATATTTCCTTAGGGTAAGCACCTTAAGAAATGAGATGCTTATTTGAAATGGCAACCCTGTAGTCCCTCTTAGAGGTATATACTCTAATGCCTCCAGTGAATGTATAAAATCATAGATAATACAGAATCCTTCATATACACAGCCATTTATGGCTTTCATCTCTTTGGCATATTTAGTTTATTCTTGTGCTTTGGGATTTTTTCCTCTTTTTGTGTATTTTATTGTACAGGTGATATAAAGAGTGGTTATAGATATATAAAGCTAACTAATGAGTATATATCCTTTTGAACAGCATCTGAGACTATTCTTTTTTTTAGACTATTCTTTTTTATTTTTTATTGTAATTAATAAAAGGGTTACATGCTAGACTATTCTTAAGTGAAATAACCATACTTGAATACAAGCACTCTTTATTGCAACAGTCATCTGACAACTAAGACGGCTTACTAGGTGCTAATGGGCACCTAGATGAAGGGGAAAGTTCATGTCTCAGGCAGGATGGAGTTGGGGTTGTAAGATATATGAGTAGTTTATTGCAAGGATTTTCCTTTTAACATTTTTAGGCTCTTATTGGCTGCAAACAAATGAAAGTTAGGAAAAAGAAACTGTGGTAAATAATTTAGATTTGCCCTTGATAATCATGACTCAGCATTTATTAGACATTCACTTAACAGCAGGTTGAAGAAATTGAAGCAGGGCATCAATTAAAAATATCTGGTGCTTGTAGAAATAGAACTATCGGAAGAGTAATATGACTTTCCCTTGTCTCACTGTGTCTTTATGAAGACTGCTAATGATAAATTATCCCTCTTTGGCTGCCATTGTCAAATCAAATATTTTGTTAGAAAAGAGCCTCTGAATTAAGATATACAGAAAATGGTTGAAGTGGGACCTGAAAGGAAGGACTCACAAGGAAGTCAGATTGTCTTAGGAAGGAGGCAGCTCTGACCCAACCTCTTTAACCATGGAAAACTCATAGCAATATCCTTATCTCTAATGTTTTCCTAGGCCATCTCCTGACCTTTCAGGAAGCCTTCACCTGACTGTGCAGGAATGACTAGTACCTGTATCTTCCTCCCAGACCATCTCCTGATCTTAAAGGAATTCTCTGCAGGCTAAAACTACCGTTGCAAAATCTATATCAAAGAGGCTGCCTCATTTAAACCTAAGACCTTGACTCACGAAGCAATAACGGAACAAAACTGAACAGTCTCTGGACATACAGACCCTTCTTTCAAGTGTTGATGTTCCATAAGCATGAGATTTGCATTCTACATAGAGGTTAGTATTCGGTGCCAATGCCTGCTCACCTACATCTCTGTGACTGGGCAATTAGCTGATTAGGTCCAGACATCGGCTTTGACACTTATTTCCTTTTCTCTGAATTATGTTGGTTCATTTCCTCTTTTATAAGATTTCTCAATTGACGTGAAGATTTTTTTTTTTGCTGTCTCAGGGTTCACAGGTGTTTATACTCAGTGTGTCTGGTTCATGTGCTTGACCCCTCACTTAACAAGAGGTCCCTGGCCTCGTTTCTGCAGCGTGCTATACAGTCAGAGATCTTTGATGTGTGGAAACAATGGGGTTTTTTGAGTGAATCGGGCCTGGGTGTAGGAGGAGCACAGTAGCTTCTGGGAGCAGCAGGTGACTTTGGGGCCCCACGCTCAACTCCAGAACACAGCAGCCTCTTTTCATACATAGTATACCCTATTTCTGCATTTTCAATTACACCTGACTCAAAATTACAAATATCTCAATTTCAATTCTTTCTTTATTTGAGCTATCAACATTTTCCCATTATTCAGGTTCAACATTCTTCAGGCAGATTTGACAAGCTATGATTTAGATGATTCTATTAAACAATGTGCTTGTGTTACCTATTGCTAGGTAAAAGACCACCCTAGAAATTATTGTGGAGTGGTAGTCATAATTTTAGTATCTCAACAGGACATAGGTTAGCTGCCTCTTTGTAATACCAGTGGGCTGAAATGAGCTGCAAAGCTAGTCTGGAAGCCCCCCAGGGTTCCTCCTTGAGGCCTTCCTCCACCATGTCCTCCTTATAGCTGGGAATTCTTAGTAGTCTTTTAGTATGGCTTGGTTGTATTAGAAGATGACTGGCTTCCAACTGAACAAAAAGAAAAGCTTCCAGCCTTTCACATAACTTAAACATGGAACTGACAAAACGTCATGGCCATCTCATTCTATTGAGCAAAGTAAGTAGAAGACCACTCAAGATTTAAGGGTAGGAGAAACTGATTTTGTGTCTGATTAGGAGAGAACCTAGGAAAAAAGAATTGTGGCTTCAGTCTCAGAGGCTGGATATTATCCCTGCGTAAAACCATTAGAAGTACAAGTATTTCAATAATAAAATGTTACTACTTCTGGGGTACCAGTGAACCTCTATTTTCAAGGTTTCCGATTTTATTACAGTAGCTTCCATATTGGTAGTATTTAACAGACCAGGAGCTACCATAATTTACAACACAGCCAAAATTTTTCCATTGTTTTATCTGGCTTTGATAGAATTTAAACCTATCCATATGCTTTATAAAAAGAAATACATATACTGTAGGTGCAGTAACTTCAGAGTTATTTTATGCACAGCGATTAGTGCCAAGCAAATCCCATGATGCAGAAAATAGGAATAGCAATGGAAATCAGGAATTCAGGAGCAAGATGGATCAAGTTTGACTATTGGCTGTATGGCTGTGAATCTTTGGTCCAGTTGTGAAGGTTATGGAGATTCCATATGCTCAAATTGGTATGAGACACATAGGTAACACACACATGTCTATTACTATTGCTATTGCTGTTCTTATTGTTAGGATGGGAATTCAGCAGTAGACATAAAAAAATCCCTTTTATATAAGGGTGATATACAGAAGAATTACAGTTATATAAATAATGTAATGAGAACATTTCTCGTTGAATGTTGTTATCCCCACCCTCTTTTTCACCCACTTCTCCCTCCTCCACTCCCCTCAAGTTGTAAAGTCCATTTCCAGCGTAGTGTCTTGTGAATATTGCTGTTGCATTTGTTCACTCTTTGAGCAGTGGACAATTAAAAGAGGTCATGAGTGGAACAAGTTACATGGTCGGCTCATATCATTTCTGTCCCATAGGTCACACCTGTGTTATATCCATATTATCTCATCCAGCTTACTGGCTGGATGTATAGTAGAAATGTACAACAGTTGAGGAGCAGAGAAAGCCCCCTTTGGCTTCTGTATAATGATAGAGTGTTTCCACATCCCTTTACTTCTTGAGAAGCTCTAGTGATTGGCAGTACTGATATCCTAGTTATAGCACTAATGGCAGTCTTCAGAAACAGGCTTGTCTTGTTTCTCAGCAAGGCAGTTAACGTTCAGCCTTGTGACTCTATCTTACTGGAGAATCTAGGTGCTCTTCAGTTGATGCACCCATTAGATATCACCAAAGGCTCCAGCCTGCATCCAGATTCACATGCTGAGAGCTGCAGCTCTGTGTTCTCACCCAGAGTATTGGATGAAGACCACAAGAACTCCCAGGGTGTCTGTAAAAGAACCTTCTGACTTCTTTGCCATTTCTTCAGATCGGCAGTGGCTGGGAATATGCTATCCTGGGAACTTGAGCTTTCTGTCCACTTTCCTCTTTTTTGTTCCATTGAAGGATTAGAGTGTAAGTCTTGCACTTGAGTTTGTTGGGAATGTCACTGCTCAGCCCCAAACCCCTACCATGATGGAACTGAATATGTAATACTGATCCTGCTTACTAGCTAACTAACTCACTAACTTGGGGGTTAGTGACCCATCTTTGGTCCTTTAAGCAACTCACCAAGCCTAGAAGTTTACTTTTTGGTGTATTTTCACCTTCACTCACGATCACTAATATGTACTAGTTACAGATGTATGGCCAGGGCCAAAGGCCAGGGTTTTGATAAACACACACTAAGATGTGAATACGTCCCCTGGGGCTATATGGAAAAATTGAGTTTCTTGCCCTTTATGTCCAGATGCTTAGAATACTAGAAATCCTGTTAAGAATATTCCTACTGAAAAGAAGTAAGCACTTGCTGGCTAACACTTTAAAAAGCATCCAGGAGTGGACAAAAAGCAAAGAACCTCAGAGAACACAGACTCATTGAGTGTCCAAACAGAGATCTCTGAGGGCACTGGGGAGACAAGGTGAACATGACATTAGTTTTGCACAGGAATGGGAGACAGATGAAAACATCCCTGGATAGGGAGTCTAGTTGGCTGCCTAAAACGAGAAGTCTAACTGGAGACTCCCCAAATACTATTAAGTTAGGACTCCAAATAGCTATGTCCATTGGTAGTTTTGAGGCAGAATAAGCCCCAGGGAATGGCAAAGACATGCTGCCTGTATCAACCCTAATTCTGAATGGAAGGGAGAAAGTCTCTCATTAGAGTGTGGACATCTGTATTTAGATCTGTAGCTGGGATGTGCCATATGGGTAGTCTGGGAAACCTCAGGTAGAAAACTAATATAAAGTCCAGATTGATAGTGCTCTTGGGAGAAACTCACATGTCACCATGGACTCAAGGAATTTGTACAAATAATGTCCTGGGAAAAAATGAGCTTTTACTTTTTAGGAAAAAAAAACATAGCTAACACACCAAGAGTAGTGTCTGAAAAGCAACAGGCTATCATTCAGATATTGACATTAAAAGACACAGATTATAAAGTAACTATGTTTCATTTATTTAAAATAATAAAGAGACTTAGAAAATATGATAGGAACACTATATTTTAAATGGCTGGTAGCTTTGATAAGGAAAAACATTAAACTTTTAGAAATGAAAACTGTAATAGACAAATTTAGCTTTTTCATTTAACAGATTTAACAACCAGTTAGATTTTATGAAAGATTGGTGAACTGGAATAGATATAAGGAAAGTATTTATAATACATTCCAATAAGACAAAGAGATGGGGAAATAAAAGGGAGATTAAATGGACAAAATGAGAAGGTCTGCAGATAGCTAATGAGAATTTCAGAAGGATTAATGAGAAAATGTGGGGAGAAGGTACCCTTTGTCTTGTATATGAGTACCTGCTTTTGGGGAAGGAATGGGGAAATCACAGAAACAGTGGGGCCAAGGATGAAGTAATGTAATACTGATAATCACAAGACAACTTAAGAAGGGAAGGGAATAGGGAAGAGAGAAAGCAGGGCAAAAGGAGGGAGGGGATAACACTGTAAAAAGAAATATACCCATTATCTGATTTATGTAACTTTTTGTATATCACCTTTATAATAAAATAAAATGCAATAAGATAAAGAGACAATAGCTGAGACTATCCCCCAAACTATTGAAATTAAGCATGTTTAGAAAACTTCCATCTCAAGAAACTCAAATCAAAGGTCTCTCCCTATATGCATTCCATGGAAAGTTAATATCAAAGGCAAGTAGAAGAAAAAATTTGGATAAAGCACTGAGTATCTTTCAGAAAATCAATCCATTTTTAGATTTTCTTTCCTATCTGTGTGGATTAACAACAATGAAATGAATATCATTGTGCTAGTGGATTTAGTATGTCTTTCTTTCTGGATCATTGGGTAAATGCCTAGTAGTGGAATTGCTGGGTCATAGGGGAGCTCTATGTTTAGCCTTTTGAGGCACTGCCATACTGCTTTCCATAGTGGTTGAACGAGTTTGCACTCCCACCAACAGTGTAGTAGTGATCCCTCCTGGCCACATCCCCTCCAGCATCTGTTGTTATTAGTTTTCCTGATCCTGGCCATTCTAACTGGAGTGAGGTGGAATCTTAGAGTTGTTTTGATTTGCATTTCTTTTATGGCCAGAGATGTCGAGCATTTCTTCATGTGTCTATAGGCCATTTTTGTTTCTTCTTCAGAGAAGACTCTCTTTAAGTCTTTGGCCCATCTTTTAATGGGATGGTTGTTTCTTTGGAGATTAGTTTTGGAGTGATTCAATTTTTTCAATTGTTGATATATTTTAGAAATGAGGCCTTTGTCTGTTGTATGTTTGGTGAAGATCTTCTCCCATTCTGTAGGCTTCCTAATTAATTTACTAGCTATGTCCTTTGCCATACAAAAGCTCTGCAGTTTAATGCAGTCCCACTTATCCAGCCTTTCTCTGATTTGTTGTGATTCTTGGTCCTTATTAAGAATGTTTCGACCTGTGCCAAGGAGGCCTAGTGTATCTCCTATTCCTTCTTGTAAAGTTTTCAGAGTGTCGGCTTTTACCTCCAGGTCTTTGATCCATTTGGAGTTAATTCTAGTGCAGGGTGACAAAGAAGGATCCAACTTCAGTTTTCTGTAGGTGCTTGAACAGTTGTGCCAGCACCACTTCTTAAAGAGGCTGTCTTTCTTCCATTAACTTTTATGTTTTGTTTAAAATCCACTTTTACAAAGGTTGATAATGGTAAATCTTTTTTTCATATATTTTTATTGTAATTAATAGAAGAGTTACATTATATTCACTGTATAGAAGGTGCATGACTTCACAAGCATTGATACTCTTTCTCAAGTTTTGTCCCCATTTCCCTCCCTCTATCACCTCCCCTCATCTTGGTTTTCCCCATTCCCTATCCTATTTCAAATAAACAAACATATATACAATATATCAGATAACAAAGTAAGATACTGTAACAATATGAGAAAACCAAGGGACAGCAAAAGAGATGAGAAATAACATAGTACATTAAGAACAACAATCACAAATTATATGGCTCTTGTTTCTATGGAGATGAGATTCTTTTTTTCCATTTATTTTTATTATAATTAATAGAAGGGGGCCGGGAGTTTGGCCTAGTGGTAGAGTGCTTGCCTAGCATGCACCAAGACCCAGGTTTGATTCCTCGGTACCACAT
This sequence comes from Megascapheus bottae, assembly GCF_031878675.1. NCBI lineage: Eukaryota > Metazoa > Chordata > Mammalia > Rodentia > Geomyidae > Megascapheus > Megascapheus bottae. Next base: position 43,342,128 of record NC_143520.1, on the reverse strand, counting down.
ACACAGAAAAAAAAAAAAAAACAACTGGAAGTGGTGCTGAGGCTCAAGTGGTAGAGTGCTAAGCCTTGAGAAAGTCCAAGGACAGTGCTCAGGCCCTGAGCCCAAGCCCAGGACTGGCAAAAAATAATAATATATATATATAATTAATAGAAGGGTTACATTATATTCACCAGATAGAAGCTATATTACTTCATATACATTGATGCCCTTTTTTATGTCTTGGTCCCCATTTTTCCCTCCCCATCCCCACCCCTCATCTTGTTTTCCCCCTCTTCCTATCCTATTTCAAATAAACAAGTATAGGTATATCCAATATATCACATAACAAGATGAAATACTGTAAAAATATGAGATAACCAAGGAACAGCAAAAGAGATGAGAGATAACATAGTACATTAAGGACAACAATCACTCATTATATGGCTTTTGTTTCTCTATCCTAGTGGTCCTTTCACATAGCATCATACTATATGGCCGTATGTATCTAGGTTTTGTTCTGTTGTAAATCTCTGCTAAGAGAGCCCAAGATTTCTACTGATTATGACAAATGAGGGAAACCATTGAGCCTAAGTTCCTTTGAGTCTGGCTTCCTTCACTTAATATGATTTTTTCTAAGTCTTTCCATTTCCTTACAAATGGGGCGATGTCATTCTTTCTGACAGCAGCATAGAATTCCATTGTGTACAAATACCACATCTTGTTGATCCACTCATCAACTAAGGGGAATCTGGGTTGGTTCTATATCTTTGCTATGGTAAATAGTGCTGCAATGAACATCATTGTGCTAGTGGATTTAGTATGTCCTTGCTTCTGGACGACAGGGTAAATGCCTAGTAATGGAATTGCCAGGTCATAGGGGAGTTCTATGTTTAATATTTTGAGTAACTGCCATACTCTTTCCATAGTGGTTGAACAAGTTTGCACTCCCACCAACAGTGTAGGAGGGACTCCTCCTGGCCACATCCCCTCCAGCATCAGTTGTTATTAGATTTTATGATCATGGCCATTCTAACTGGAGTGAGGTGGAATCTTAGAGTTGTTTTGATTTGCATTTCTTTTATGGCCAGAGATATCAAGCATTTCTTCATGTGTCTATAGGCCATTTTTATTTTTTCTTCAGAGAAGACTCTCTAAGTCTTTGGCCCATCGTTTAATGGGATGGATATTTCTTTGGAGATTAGTTTTGGAGTGATTCAGTTTTTTCAATTGTTGATATATTTTAGATATGAGGCCTTTGTTCATTGTATGGTTAGTGAAGATCTTCTCCCACTCTGTAGGCTTTCTAGTTAATTTGCTAGCTATGTTCTTTGCCATACAAAATCTCTGCAGTATTTTCTATTCCTTCTTGTAAAGTTTTCAGTGTGTCAGCTTTTACCTCCAGGTCTTTGATCCATTTGGAGTTAATTCTAGTGCAGAGTGACAAAGAAGGATCCAACTTCAGCTTTCTGCAGGTGCTTGAACAGTTGTGCCAGCACCACTTGTTGAAGAGGCTGTCTTTCTTCCATTCTATTTTTTTGTCTCCCTTGTCAAAGATTAGGTGGCCATAGGTCTGTGGTTTAATATCTGGGTCCTCAGTTCTATTCCATTGGTCTTCAGGCCTGTTCTTATGCCAGTACCAAGCTGTTTAGGTCACTATAGCTCTGTAATACTGTCTAAAGTTTGGTATTGAAATTTCTCTTGTGCTGTTCTTTCTGCTAAGAATTGTTTTTGCTATACTGGGTCTTATTATTCCATATGAAATTTTGGATTGTCTCTTCTACTTCTTTAAAGAAAGACATTGAGATATTGATGGGTATTGTGCCGAATTTGTAGATAGCCCTTTGCAAGTTTGCCATTTCCTCAATGTTGATTCTTCCAATCCAGTAGCATGGGAGGTTTTTCCATTTCCTCAGTTCTGCTTTAATTTCCTTTTTCAGCATTTTATAGTTTTCATCAAAATGATCCTTTACATTCTTAGTTAATTCCTGGATACTTTATTTTCTTAGGGGCTATTGCAGAAGGATTTGCTTTCCTGATTGTTGCCTCGTTCCTCTCATTGTGAGCATATAGGAAGGCAGTTGATTTTTGAGGGTTAATTTTATACCTTGCTACCTTGCCAAAGTTTTGAATCAACTGAAGCAGCTTGGGAGTGGAGTCTATAGGGTTCTTTAAATACAGAATCATGTCATCTGCAAAGAGGGAAAGTTTCACTTCCTCTTTCCCCATTTGGATCCACTTTATTCTTGCTTCTTGCCTTATTACTCTGGCTAGGAATTCTAATACTATGTTAAAGAGGAGTGGAGAGAGTGGGCATTCTTGTCTCATTCCTGATTTTAGAGGGAATGGCTTTAGCTTTCACCATTAAGTATAATACTAGCTGTGGGTTTCTCATATATAGCCTTTATTATAATGAGGAATGTCCCATGGATTCCTAGTTTCTCCAGAGCTTTTACCATAAAGGGGTATTGGATCTTGTCAAATGCCTTTCTTGCATCTATTGAGACAATCATGTGATTCTTGTCCTTGCTCCTGTTGATGTGTTGAATTATATTGATTTGCGTATGTTGAACCAGCTTTACAATCCTGTGATGAATCCTGTTTGATCATTGTGAATAATTCTTTTGATGACTTGCTGAAGACAGTTGGCCAGTATTTTGTTGAGAAGTTTTGCATCAATATTCATCAAAGAAATGGGTCTATAGCTCTCTTTCTTTGATGAATTTCTGTCTGGTTTTGGGATGAAGGTTATAGTGACTTTGTAGAATGAGTTTGGCAAAGAGCCTTCCTTTTCAATTTCGTTGAAGAACTTGAGGAGTATTGGTGTGAGTTCTGTTTTGAAGACTTTATAGAATTCAGCTGTGAATTCATCTGGCCCTGGGCTTTTCTTAGGTGGAAGGTCTCATTGCCATTTCTACTTCAGTGCTTGAAATAGGTCTGTAGTTGGATTAGGTCTTCTTGGTTCAGTGTGGGTATGTTAACATTGTCTAGAAATTCATCCATTTCTTCTAGATTCTCAAATTTGTTGGCATAATAGTTTGCAAAATATTGTCTCATGATGCTCTGGATCTTGGTAATTTCTGTCGTGATATTACTATTCTTGTCTGGGATTTTGTTTATTTCGGTATGCTCCCTTCTTTTTTGGGTAAGATTTGCTAAAGGTCTGTCAATTTTGTTAATTTTTTCAAAGAACCAACTCCTGGTTTTGTTGATTCTTTCTATAGTTTTTTTGTACTCCAATTCATTTAGTTCTGCTTTGATTTTAATAATTTGCTTCCTTCTAGTGGGATTAGTTTTGGTTTGTTGCTCTTTTTATAAGAGCTTAAGGTGGGACATTAAATTGTTGGTTTGAATTTTTCCAATTTTGATTGTAGGCACTCAGAGCTATAAATATTCCTCTGAGTACTGCCCTTGCCATGTCCCAGAGGAGCTGGTATTTTGTGTGCTCCTTTTTGTTATATTTCATAAACTGCTGAATTTCTGTTCTGAAATCCTTGATGACCCACTGGTGATTCAACAACGTGTTGTTTAATATCCATGAGTTACAGGGTTTTCGTTGGTGGAGATTGATGTTCAGTTCCAATTTGATGCCCTTGTGGTCTGAGAGAATGCCGGGAATAATTTTGGTGTTTCTGATTCTTCAAAGGTTTGCTTTATGCCCTAAAATGTGGTGTATTTTGGAAAATGTTGCATGTGCTGCTGAAAAAAATGTATGTTGTGTTGTTGCTGGGTGGAATATTCTGCAGAGGTCTGTTAGATCTAGTTGATCTATATAGTTGTTCAATTCTGAGGTTTCTCTGTTGAGTTTTGCCTGGTTGATCTGTCCATAGGTTAGAGTGGTGTGTTAAAGTCACCAACAATCACTGTGTTTCGATCTATGTGTGGTTTTAGTCAAAGTAAAGTTTGCTTGATGACGTTTGGTGCTCCGGGATTAGGTGTGTAGATATTTAGGATGGTTATGTCCTCCTGGAGGAGAGATCCCTTTACTAGTATGTAATAACCTTCTTTGTTTTTTTTCTCACTAATTTTAGTTTGAAGTCTATGTTATCTGATATGAGGATGGCAACTTTAGCCCTTTCTGGGTAGCCATTAGGTTGTTAATCTTTACTCCAACCTCTCACTTTCAAAAGAAGTTTGCATTTTTGGGCAAGATGTGTCTCTCGAAGACTGCAGAACGATGGATCTTGGTTTTTCATTCAAGTAGACAGTCTATGCTGTTTAATTGGAGAGTTAAATCCACTGATATTGCGAGTTAGGATTGAAAAAATATTTACTAGATCCTGCCATTTTTAGAAGCTTTCATTGGGCCTGTGGCTTGACAGTTCTTGCGGTACTTAGCTGGCATGATTTTTCGGTGCCATTTCTTTGTCAGTATCACATTTGTGTTGGTTTTCAATGTGTAAGACATCACTGAGAATTTTCTGTAATGCTGGTTTGGTTTGTATGTAATGTTTCAACTTTTCCTTGGAATAGAAGGTTTTTATTGTTCCCTCAGTTATTAATGAGAGCTTAGATGGGTACAGTATTTTTTGTTGGTAGTTATTTGTCTTAAGGGCATGACATATATCCTTCCAATCTGTTCTAGCTTACATAGTCTCTCCTAAGAAATCTGTTTATTCTGATTGGTTTTTCTTTGTAGGTGATTGTTCTCTTCTCCCTGGCTGATTTTAGGATCTTTCTTTGGTCTCCATTGATCCTGTATGGATTATAATATGGCAGTGGGATGTCCTTTTCTGGTCAGGTCTGTTGGGGTTCAAAAAGCTTCTTGTATCTGGATGGGCCTGCCCTTCTAGATATTTGGTAAGTTCTCTGAGATGATTCCCTGAAGTATATTTCCAATATCATTGAGCTCTTTCTCCAGGCCTTCTTCAATACAAATTAGCCTTTCATTAGGTCTCTTAATTGTATTTTGGACCTCTTGAAGCATTCTTTCATATTTACTAGATTTGATTTGACTCATTTTTTGTTCTTTCTCTATAACAATTAGGTTATCTTCAACCCCGGAGATTCTTTCTTCTGCATTGTCTAACCTACTATCAATACTTTCTTTATTCTTCATCCCCCTCCTTCTAATTGCTCATTTTTGATGCCATGCATCTCTTTTTTTTTTAGATAGTGTATGGACTTCTTTAACTCCTTGGTTAGCTCAGCAGCTTACTCTCATTGGACATTTATTGGACTTGGTCAGCTCTTTTTTGTGGATTCTGTGAATTCATCCATTTTTCTTTGTTAATCCTTTGTTATGGCCTCCTTTATTGCCTCCTCACATTCACATATCACCTTCTTCATGTTTTCATGTCATTTAGATATGGCTTCCTCAAGTATCTTTTCTGTATGTTTTCAAGCTTTTCATTAATCATGTTGATCAATTGCATTTATATAGCATTTAGAGGACTCTCCTCTAGTTTTGCCATTGACTGCACCATTGCCTCTTTATATTGGGTGGGAGATGCTATTCCTTCATTTGCCCTTTTTCTTGAGATTCTTGTTCTGCCCATTTGAATACGGGAGCAATATTGATACTGCACAAGATTACAATTTTTAAGATATAACCAACCTAGAGCTCTTTAGCTGGCCAGACAATAGATGTTCACAATTTTAGATTGGTATTATCTCTCTCTTTTCTTTGCACTTACAAACAAATCAAGTACCACCACCAATCACCATTTTATGACCAAAAAAAACCAACCAAACAAACCCTCAATCCAATCTCTATTGTATTTAAATCCCTCTGGACCTACAGTATAATTGAACATCCCACACAATTGTGAGTTCTTAGACAAGAAATACTAGGATTAAGAACCAACAGATTAAAAAGCAGGTGACTGTATCAATAAAAATATCATTTGTATCCAGTTTGTGTCCAGTGCTGTTAGTATGTTTCTAGGAATGACCACAATGACAGAAGGAATGCAGGCGGGAGTGGGGGGAAGAGGAAAGTATCATAACATTAAAAAAAAGGTGGAGGTAAAATGGCAAAAAAAGAACACATAACGCTAAATGAAAGGATCTCTAGATATAGAAACAAAAGCCATATAATGAATGATTGTTGTCCTTAAGGTACTATGTTATCTCTCATCTCTTTTGCTGTCCCTTGGTTATATCATATTGTTACAGTATCTCACTTTGTTACCTGATATATCGGATATATTTGTATTTGGTTATTTGAAATTGAATAGGGAAGGGGGAAAGCAAGATGAGGGGTGGTGGGGAGTAGGGAAATGGGGACCAAGACAGGTGGAAGGGAATTAATATATGTGAATTAATGCACCTTCTATCTGGCAAATATCATGTAATCCTTCTAATAATTACAATAAAAATATATGGAAAAAATGCAAATGAAAACAGTAGAAAAAAAAGGTGGATATTCTTCAGTTTTTTTGGCGGGGGGGGGGGGGGACGGGATAGGAAACTTGTGTCTCCACTAAATTCGGGATCCAAACACTTCAAAAAGTCTTTTTCTCTTGCAATTTGGCTTTGTGGTTTTTCTGATCAGTTTGCTTGATTGGGCAGAAGAAAAAAATCCCCCAAAACCAGTGGAACTCCCAGCGGCTTTGTTTATCAAGAGCTTGGCCCCGCCCAGGAGGAGGAACTTCTGCTAGCGCCAGGGGTAGATGTCCGGCTAAGCTGCCTCTGGGATAGCCTTTGCCCTTTTGAATGCTGGCTCTACCAGCACCACTTCTCAGTCTTCAGTTGGTTTGGTAGGGTCTTTGCCAGCATTCAAGATGGCACTGCTCTCAGCTGATGGGGTAGGGATTCCTTCCCAATGCCATTCTGGGAGCAGAAGTGGAAACTTCTCCATGGAGGTACTCACAAATTGCTGGATTTTCTAATTCCATGAAGCTGGCAGGTCCGCGCCACAGCCAGGCGAAGGTTCTGGGTGGCAGGTCTGTATTGCCGAGAAGTGCTGTCTGCTCAGGTGCCGGAGGGAGGCTTTGTCTCTGTGGCAGCTCTACGCTGTCTGCTGTTTTCTTGCTCTGGTTTCCTAACTTTCTCCTCTCTGAGATCTCTGTGGTGCTAAAGCTTACTTAGGATCAATCTTTGGGTATGAACTTTCCCCTATGATGCTAGAACTGGTATTTTGGTGAGAGCTCAGAAAGACACTCCCTTGTTTTCTATTCAAGAAGCTATCCTGCTGCCTACTTCTGCCAAAGTCCAGGCAAATGAGAACACAGAAGCCTTTCTTCCTGTGTAGCAGAGTCAAGAGAACCATCTAAGCAGAGAGAAAGGTTTAAAGTTGACAAATGTTTACTTCAGACTTATGTTTGGAGACAGTGAGGTAGAAAGGAAAGGGATATTACCTGGAAACCTTTATTAAGGTATTTTAAATGTACAAAAATACCATTTTCAGTCCAATTGAGGCTTCTCTTTAGAACCTGTTAACTATTGCTTTTGGATTTAGAGTGAGGGAAAGCTACAGTGTGAACCCTAAATATCTCCCAAAGGTCTATATGCTGAATGTTTGGTTGTTAGCCTGGAATATTATTGGGAGCTGAAGAAACTTACAAGAAGAGAGACCTTCTGGGAGGAAACTGGGAAACTGGGGTCATGAGTTTAGAAAGGATATGGAAGAATATGGGAATCTGTCACTTCCTCTTTTCCTCCTTTTGCTTCCTTACTGCCATGACTCTTGAACGCCTCTCTTCCATTAAGTGCTCCTGCCACCATGATGTATTAGGCCAACACAGACCCAAAGCCACAGGATAAAGGGACCATGGACAGAAACTTCTGACATTGTCAAAATTAGCTATTCCTTTTTGTGAGGTGATTAACTCAGGTATTTTGCCCAGCAATAGACGGGGTGGGGAGATCTTAATCACTGTCTGGTGTATTGTGAATAGTGGGAATGGGGTATAATAGTAAAAAGAAGACAAATTCCAACTCTGGGCTGTTAACAGTGTAGTCAGGAACACAGGGAAGAACTAATGCAGAGAGGGTGCCTGATGCTGGTAAATGCTGTGGAAAATGACGAAGCAGAGATAGAAGAATGATTGTGCTGGCAGGTGAAAGGCTGGAATTGTGTCCATGTTAAGTACTGGCATAGGTGTCCTCAGAGGCCAAGTGAGGTGAGCACAGTCCTGTGTGATGTGAGGGAGTGATGGTTACAAGTTTGTAGATGGGTTTACTTCCTAAAGCTCCATCTCAGACAAGGAGATGCTGACCACAGGCCTGTTGCATAAGGAACACTGAATCAGGAGACCATGGAACAGTGCAGTGTGCAATTATCTACTCATGTTGGAGGTAGGCAGAGATAGCTGTTTGCAGCCTGACTGAAGGGTTTTGTATTTTCTGTGGAAGATCACACCTACCTACACAAGGCACCAGAACTGAATTCATAACTGGGCACCAGCTCAAGTGTGAACCACAAATAGAAGGGACCGCTCTAATTTGTGAACCTTGAACCAAGCTGAGCCCCAAATTAATCTTTTTCTCTTTTCCACTGAGCTGAGCACTGAACCAAGAATTTTTTCAAGACAGCAACACTGAGTAAGCCAGTTCAAATCAGAACCAAGCCTATTCATTTTCTAAAAGTATTGAACTGGAACAATATGGGAATATTAAAGTATCTTTCAAACTGAAATAGAATTGAACAGATCATTTAAAAGTACCTAGCTTGGGAGGGAAAATAATTCATTTTATCTTGGTGAGACCACTGTGTATAAATTAAATGGATGGTTGATGCCTGGCTGAACACGTGCGCTCTTTGCCACTAAATGACACTGCCTATATCTTTGGGCTTCATACTGATGATTTTTTTTGTCACTTGTAGGACTTGAACTCTGGGCTTGGGCATTGTCCCTGAGCTCTTCAACTCAAAGCTACTACCCTATTCCTTGAGCCACAGCACCACTTCTGATTTTGTGGTGGTTAATTGAAGATAAGAGTATCACGGTCTTTAGTGCCGGGGCTGGCTTTGAACCATGATCCTCAGATCTCAGCTTCCCGAGGAGCTAGGATTACAGGCATGAGCCACCGTGCCTAGCTTGATGTTGAATTTTTTTGTTCACAGATATCCTGTTCTTAGTAAATGGCACCCTCATTTTGTATTGGCCAAAAAATCTTAGTGCAACTCCTGGGCTATTGTACAAGTGGGAGGCTAGTACCATGAAATAATCATGAGCTTGAAATGCATTCTTCAGGTCAGAGGAAAATGTGGAAGACTGAAGCAGAGAGTAATGACATCAAAGTTAAGTTTTGGATAGATTGGACTACGGGAAAACAATGAAAAAAGGCAGCGATGTCTGCGTATAGGTGGATTGGTTACTGAAAGCAGAAATCACAGCAGGGAGTGATCAAGAGTAGTCATTTAGGTATTGCCTGCATTCAAATCTGCCTTCGCATTTCGTTGTTGTGTTACCTAGGTTACACCACATTACTGGTCTCTGCCTTTGTCCTGGAAGGGAAGAAGGGCTAATCAATAGGAATATTTGCATACGGCACTTCTAGTCATGTGAGGACTGAAGGTTTCTGGTAGAAACTGACATGGTTGTTCCCACGGCTGGGGTGGTTGGTGCAGAAAGCGAGGGAGTTACTATGGAAGGCAGGTTATAGAGTTGAGGGACAACTCTGTGGGATAGTGGAGAGAACACCCGCATGTAGCCAGAGTTTTCCTCACAGAATCAGGATTTGAGTTCACTTTCCTGATCAGGGAATCCTACTAAAGCAGTCTAAGTAGTTGGACATAGTGGTACACCCCTCTAGTCTTGGGGGGCTATGGTGGAAGTTGAGTAGGGAGTGCCAGAACAAGACTGGCTCCAAAACAAAACAAAACAAAACAAATAGAAAACAATTGCCTTTTTCCTGCCTGACAACTGTTTTTTTCACCTTTTGGGGAAGACCTTCTCTCCTGAACACCCTTCTCCTAGTCTCTCCATTAAACCAGTGTGACAAGAATGTCTTATTGCCCATCTCCCCTCCCACCAACATCCAGGAAGGGTGGCATCTTTCCTGGCTTGTCTCTTATCAGAAAGGGATGTCACCCTATCATGCTCCCAGAGAAATTTTATGGCTTAATTCCAGGCATAATCAGACCTTCCTAGAGCAATGAAATTACTTTAATCACAGAGAAACTATGTCTTATTTCAAATTTCTTTCTGATTATGTTCTTCTGTATGCCTGAAAACAAAGTCACTAGCAACAAAGTCAGTTTTGCATCCCCTGCACTTCTTTTGGAGATGACAAAACCTTCAAGCCCACGTTTCTGTATGACTTCATCCCATATATCAACCAATTCATTCCATTCAATTCAGTCAATTTCAATCAATTCATCTTGCCTGATTTTCCATTTCCCTGATTCCTCATTTCCTTTCATTTACTTTTCCTGATGTCAGTTTTCTAACTTTCTTCAAATACTATTTGGGAGCAAATTAAATTATACCTCAATGATGAGGAAGATAGGAGAGAAACTGAGAGGACGTGAGTGAAAATGGGCCTGGGAGTATAAGGAAAATAGGAGGAGGAGATGGGAGAAGTAAAGATGGAGATTTCCAGGAAACTTCTGTTTTGTTGGAGACAAATCAAAAACCACTAGGGAGAGGGTACTGCTAGGAAGGTTGTACAGGAGAGGGTACTGCTAGGAAGGTTGTACGGGAGAGGGTACTGCTAGGAAGGTTGTACGGGAGCTGGTTCAGATAGGGAACTGTGGAGTACCAAGGGAAAAGATCATCACATATAGAAGGCTTCCTGAAAGACTTGAGACAAAAGTAGTTTTGAAAAAAGAAAAGTATCCAGACAAACCACATGTGACTTACATTGTCAGAGTTGATGGTGGCTGTAGCTACTAGGCAGATGGCCAGACATCCCAATCAACGCTGCTGGGAAGGAGGCATTGGCAGGAATTGGGATGCTCTCGAGGTCAGTCTGTGGGCCTCTGTTGGGACGTCCCAGGGTAAGGGGTATCTGCCAAGGTCAGACTGAAACCAGACCCATTCACTCTTATTTGACCTGCTCTGCTCAGCCAAGCTCTTTGGATAAGTCTGGTCATTACACCCATTTTGATCTGCTTTCTTTGCTGACCTCTGCAGCAGAGAGGCAAAGCTGGATTGAAATTCCACTTAAGGCGCACAGTGCATCCCTTCCTTGCCGACTCATCAGCCAGCGGTAAATGGAACTTCTTGACAGTTTTAAATTTCCTGCCAGGGAGCAGCTGGTGAGTGTTTCTCTTGAGAAGCAGTTTTTGGAGAAGTATCTGGTTGAGAGAATGCATTTTCTCTCTCTCCTCCTCCTCTCAGCACACACCTCCCCAAATCTTACATTTAAAGACTTTACTACCTTTGGATCCCTAGCCACTGTAAATGAATTTAGGGGCCAGGGAAGGCTTCTCTGAATAGCCTGCTGAGTTACTCATTGCTGTCCTTAAGATTCAAAGAGCAACTCTCTTTTTTCAAGGTTCTTTTAATGAGCCATTTTAGCTTTGGACTTCCAATTTTCACTCCTGCCAGGCAACAGCCGCTGGGAAGGCCTGGGAAACCATTCTTGCTTCCAGAGAGGGGAAGCCAGTGGGCAGCAGGAGCAATGTAATTATTTCCCATTAGTGATCTATGAAAATGCAGATGGTGTAAGGGCCTGATGCTGTTTTGCATGCCTTTTCTCCCCTCCTGGAAACATTTTGGTTTACGCTCCTTCATTTCAGAAAGCAAGAGTAAAGCCTGGATCGGCATATTTACCAATCTCTCCTGCTGGACAGGTTAATATCAGAGTGCAGTGTTGTAAATTTCCTATATGGAACAAATAATTACTTGTTATTTACTCAGGCATGTGAAGACACATATAACCCTCCAGCAGGAAAATGTGTTCATTAGAACTCCCTTTGCTGCTGAAGAAGCAGAGTGTTAAAAAAAAAATCTGTCCCCTTAGAACAAGAGCAGCAGCCTGAAAAATAGCCCAATGATAATTTTTGAAATTAGAGATTGCCAACGAGGCAATTAAAACAGAAGTGTAAAACTCACTTAGAGAAGAGATTTGGGACCCATTCTCACTTGTACCACAGTTTGTATCTTTTTTCTGGTTTTTCTCATCTCCACATCTGTTTGAGATTAGGAGTATTTCTTACTTGCTGTGTGCATATGTGCATGTGCATGTATGCAAATTTGATGTCACCCACGCTTTGCCTGGTGTGGCAGGGCTGTGGACTTCCTGAATCCCAGCAATATGGCCTGCATGCCTGCTGCCAGGAGCCATTTTCACCTTTGATGAATGGGATTAGGAAGCTCTGTGAGCTCCATGGTGTCAGAGAACTCTACCTTGGGATCCTTAATAGCACAAGACAATATTGAAGCAGAGAGAAAAAAGCAGCGGGGGGCGGGGGGAAGGCTCACTTCCGCTGACATTTAAAATACCCTTTGGTTTCCAAATTTTAGTTCCATGTTTATATAGTCATGTAAAAAATTTCTTATCCCTACAGAAACAATGGTGCGGTGACATTCTTATCCATGTATCTCTGGTAGAGCCAGCCTTTTAAGCTAGCGATCACTCTGGAGGTTTTTTCAGAGGGAAACAATCTGATGTATGTGAGCCAGATGGGTGGGTTGATTGTGTAGAAGTACATATGCTAGGGCTGATCAAAGACTAAAATTTACTTATGAATATGAATTCCAGCTATTCTATATAGATAAGGGCCTTGAATTGGACATCCTCAAAGAATCAGAAAACTTTCCAGAGTTTCTTATGGGTTCTTCTCACTTGCCCCTTAAGATCTTCATCATTTCACTCATCCTTATTGGCAATTTGGAGGCTGAATATAAGATGAAGGATCGTTCATAGATAGGTAGGAAAGGTGTGGGCAACGAAAAAGTTAGTAGAAATTCACTTGACTGCTACTATCTTCAAATAATACTTTTCCTAAATCGGGTATTTACTTCTCTTACCTTTCTTGTCCATTCATCACTATGGAAACAACAAAAGGGGGGTTCCAATTGGAACTTAATGTAATTTTCATAACTTATTAGGAGTGTAATAATATTTTGCTAGAGAACAGATCTCTTTTATTTATTCTACTTGGTATGCCCAATCTGGGGAGCAAGGTAGTACATTTCTGCTGCTATTCACCACTCAACAGCCTAAGGAGAAGGCATTTAAAGAGTCATGGTCCCTGCATTTGGAGATCTTGCCTTCAAGATTACTGTTTGATGTTAAGATGCAGATCTGGTATGTGAGTGTTGAAAAGAGAAGAAGGTACTTTAGAGAGGTCAGCAGTATTCAGGAAACATATCAGTTCTGTTTCTTAAACTATGCTCTGCTGAAATGCTGTATGGCTGGTAGCTGAAAAATGTAGTGTATTTTGGGTTCCACTTATGGGCTCCAAGTGAACTTTGTCATTGAATGCACTTCACCTTAGGGTCAATTTCAGTTATTCTAACAATGCAGGAATTGAACATTGTGTTAAAACGCTTTGATATTATTGACATGTGATTCTTTAGCAACTGGAAGTCTTGAAGCCACTGTTTGATTCCTCTTGTCGTGGCAGTTAAATATATGTCTCAAGTATCATATGGTTGAGAATCAGATCTTCCCAGAGGAGCTTTCAGTTTCACTACAGATTTAAGAGAGTGAGCTACTCCAAAAAATGACCATTTGGACTTTGGGCCTGGGTTTCTGAAGCTGTGGGTGGTGATTTCTTGTCTTTGTGGGTGCTCAGTTGCCCTTTTGTCCTCAAGAGAGGATGTTGGGTCACAGTTAGGCAAAAATGTAGCAAGAGCCCCCATTAACAAATAAGCTGGGCATGGTGGTATGAATGTGAAATCTCTGCTGTGTGCTGTGTCCCAGATTGGAGGATGACAGTCTGAAGACAGCATCAGCAAAAAGTGTGAGACCCTATCTGAAATGTACCTAAAGCTATGAAGGGCTGGGGTGTGATGCAGTTTGTAGAGTACCTGCCTCAGAACCATAAAACCCTGAGCTTAACCCCTAGTTCTCAGCTTCCTACAACTCAAAAACATTTTTTTGGAAAGGAAAACACAAAAAACTCTTCCCTTAAAAAAAACTCTCCCTTGCTGCTGGCAGGTAAGTTCTAACAGTAATGGGTAATATGTACAACATTTTTTTTAAACTTTATTTCATTTATTTATTATTTATTTATTTATTTATTTATTTATTTATTTATTTACTTTTTGCCAGTCCTGGGCTTGAGCTCAGGGCCTGAGCACTGTCCTTGGACTTTCTCAAGGCTAGAACTCTACCACTTGAGCCTCAGCACCACTTCTAGCTTTTTTTCTATATATGTGGTACCAAAGAATCGAACCCGGGTCTCCGTGCATGCTAAGCAAGCACATTAACCACTAGGCCAAACTCTCGGCCCTATGTACAACATTTTTGAGGGTGAGTACTTCATGTGTGTTTTTCTAAGTATTTTGCAGGTGCTTGTTTTCTTATTTTAGATGTAGGTACTGAGTATTGGAAAGGTCTAGAATTTGTCTCAGTGGATGGAACAGCTAGAAAGTCCTAGGTCAGGATTCAAACCCTATCTTCAATACACTTCTGTCACTCCCTGAAATTTGAGGTCAGATTTCACAGGTAAAAGTTCAGTCCCTGTTAAAACTGACCTGGCTTCAGATACCAGTCACAAGCTTGTTGGGGAGTGAAGGCCTGGGTCATTTGCACCTATGTCCAACTGACCATAAATTCAGGTGTTCTTGAGATAATTTGCCTGAACAATTCACAGAACTTGGGAAGTCCCTATATTTATGATTACAGTTTTATTACAAAGGATACAGATTAGTACCAGAGAAAAGAAGAAGCCCAGGGTGATGAGTGGGAGATGTCATGGAATTTTGTAGCCATGGATTGGTACAAGAATTTACCGAGATGGGAGAGTAATGGAAAGCAAAGATTTATTAAGAGGCTGTATGGCAAGAGACAGAGGAGGTAGCTAGGAGGTAGCTAGGCATATGAACATGGTATGCTGAGACAGGGCTATAAGTAGGGTTTGTTTTTCTACTTAGGCTGCTTTTGATTGGCTATCACTTTTTTGGTGGAGCTTATTGATTATTATCTTCTTTTTCAAATCATGATTTGAATTTCATAGAAACATCTTGAAAGCTTCATTTTTATATCTGTATTCCATGTGGCTCATTTTACAAGCTTGAGTCCATTTTGCATTCCACTAGGCCTTTAATACCATTTTCTATCTGTAATGGCTCCCTTAAGCAGGGGGGAGGCTAAAAGAGGGCTGGGGTTCCTCCACAGGAGAGTCTTAACCACAACTCCTCCATGGCCTTACAAGGTGTCCCTTTCTTATCAAGATTAATCAGAAATATCCAGGGAGCTTTAGGACCTAAAGTCTTTATTGAGAGTTCATTATGTAGATAAAATTGATTGAATCATTGGTCACACTCAATCTCTAGTTTCCAATTCCTTTCCCATGGTTGGGAGTTCGGGTTGATAACATAAGACCAAAACTCCATTTAAAAAATAAAATAAGTTCTAGTCTATTAGGCATTGCTCGCCTCCATCTTGAAACTTCCTACAGTTCTGTCTAGAACCACTTAAGTCACTCATAGTGGCCCGCTTTGAATAACAAAGAAACTTCTAACACTTAAGAGAAGTTCTTGGAGTATAAAGCCTCCTTCTTGGGAACCATGGACAAAGAGCAGCCACGTTCTTTAAGATACCACCCGGTTTACCTCCTGAGGCTCTTCACTGTGTCTTTTCTGTCTCTTGACCCTCCATGGATCATCTTCCTTGTGCCTGCTGGCTAATAGACTTCTGCTTCTGAGGTCCAATATGAGCTCCCAATGGCTGGGAAGGTAAATGGAATTAAAGACTAGAATTAAGTAGTCTTCAGAATTAAAGACTGATCACTAGACATACTAATCCTCTTCCAGAAAGAGGATGAAGATTTCCCTGGCAATGACAGGAAGACGTCTATTTGGCCAGTTTATACTTCCATGCATTTCCATGGTGCCCTCCAGCCAGAGAAGTTTCCCCTTGGGTTGATTGTCCTGGAAAACATTCTCTCTCTCCTCTCTCTCTTTTCTCTCTCTCTCTCTCTCTCTCTCTCTCTCTCTCTCTCTCTCTCTCTCTCTCTCTCTCTCTCTCTCTCTCTCTCTCTCTCTCTCTCTCTCTCTCTCTCTCTCATCAAGGATTGTTTAGGTCCCAGGGCAGTAGATTGCTACTAAGTGTGAGGAGCAATGCTGGCTAATATCTGCTGTCAGTGGTTTAGAACTGAACGGAGGCTTCTGGTTCAATGTGGATGAGGGAGATGGGGGTCACAGAGGAATGTCTGCTTGGACTTTCTGTTCCCACTGTCTCCCAGTTCATTCACATGAGACCAAGACACTGGTGGCTTCCAGGACACAGAGTTCTGGGTGCTTAAATTAATCCTTAAGTCCACACAATCATCATCTCCCATAAGAGGGGAGGCAGATCTGGTGGAGAAGGCTTTGCAGAAACCCTAAGTGATCAGTTTGTATGGGAGTAGGCGGGAGTTGGAAAGTGCTGGTGAGAATTGTTAACTGAATCCTCCTTGGTTCTCCTTCCTTCACCTATGCATGACCCACTTCCTCTACCTCTATGTCTATGTCAGACAGTCCTGGGGAGGCAGTCTCTCTCTCTCAGTTTGGTGGTGAGTAGTAAGCAATTCAATTTATGTGGCCTGGATTTAAAAATGTCTTCTGGTTGTTAATATATGTGCACTTGGAGAGAACACAGAAAGATACACAGAGAAAGAAGAAAGAAAGCTTTGAATCTTGTTATTTTATAGTTCAAAGGTAATTATATTGGTAAACTTAGAACCAATGTCAACCTAATGCTAACACTGTACATAGATACACAGAAAGAGAGAGTATGAGTTTCTTACTCCCTCCCTCCTCTCTCTCTCTCTCTCTCTCTCTCTCTCTCTCTCTCTCTCTCTCTCTCTCTCTCTCTCTCTCTCTCTCTCACACACGCACACACACACCTTGCTGTCTGATTTTTCATTGTCTGAAGTCAGGAACCAGGAACCAAATGGATTCAGACATAGACATAACCTTATAAATAGCACTTGAAGAATATTCCTTATAACACATTGTGGCGATGTTTTCCTTTCTCATAGTTCCTTGGAAGCAACATAGTTGTGACCTTGAACAGATTTTAGAACTGTTTGACTCACAGGTCTTTTATCTGCAAATAGATGACCCCTGCTCACAGAACTGGCTGTTGGGAGGTCTGAAAGAGATGAAAGCTGCAGAGAGAAATGCTGCACTGCCAGGAGCAGGCAGGGGACCGGACACAGCTAGTCCCTTTTCTCTGTGCTCACTCACTTCCCAGAAATGTATCCCAGCCCAGCTTTGGTTCACCTGCTGGCAGACACCTGTCCATGGTCCTGAAGCATCTGCCTGGGATTGCAAAAACTTAGAACAGAGACCTCCATGTGGCTGTTTAGGGGAAAAGGATCCCAGGAAGCCACTTGACATAGGGTCAGAGAAGGCTGAAAGATTAGAAAGACAGTTGACAGTTCTAAAGTAGTAGCTGTAATTTTTTTTTTGCTTTAAATTTATGTGTCCCCTAACTATGACCAGTAGTCATAGTCAGTGAACCAATAGGGTCATTGGTGTGGATCAAATAAATGAGCTTGTGGTTGAATTAATTGCTCATGGCATTAGTGTATGTTGTCCTGACAGGATTCCTGAATTCAGAATCACTGCAGGTTAAATATGAAGTGACTTTTTTGAAGCAGCTTCTTTGTGGACTGATTACCAGTTTGTCTGACTTAGTGGGCCAGAACACCACTGCCCACAAGTTATATGAACTGTATTCCTTACTTAAAACTAGATAGCAAAGGATGAAAGAAGACCAGGATATATTACACATTAGTCCTTCAAAGCTCAGGAAAGCAGCCTGGCTGAATGCAGCTTCTCCTATTTGTGTCTTATATGTACTATCATTTTTTAGTTGCCTCAGAAAGAAGCCTATGGTCTGTTTTATACTCTGCCATGCAAATTACTGAATTAAGTTGTTGAAGTATATCCTGTTTCTAGGAATAGAAGTGGGGATTGTAAAAAGCCAGGCTAGGCTGTTCCTGACAGTCTCCCTTATCTCAGGACAGGATCGCCCCACTCCTGCCCCACTACATTGTAGTTATTTCTGAGAAATGCAAACAAGAAAGAGAAAAATTGATGTAGTGGCATGACTAAAATCTCAGCACTGGAGAGGCTAACGCAGGAAGATTATGAGTTCTAGGCAAGCCAGGGCTATGTAATGAAATTTCCTGCCTGAAATAAACAAAACAATAAAATGGAATGTGGAGTAGAACTGGGTCAATCCACCAGTTAGAGACTGATCTGTAGTTTTGTCTACAATATGGCACTCAATTCTTCTCATTCCTGATTTTGATTTTGTTGGTTCCATAATAGAGCTTAAAAATAAAAGTTAAGGAGCAATGGTGTTTGAATTTATGAAATGAATGAGGAGCATAAATCATCATGAGAATTCTTCAAATGTGGCTCAGGATAAGCTTTTTCTGATTTTCAACTCATTCATTTACTTACCCCATGCACAGGGTGAATCAAGGTAACTCTGACACTCCAAAAGGCAATGTTCAGAAGAGAAAATAGAGTGATGATTATATCCACTTCGGTTTTCATTTATTCAGAATAACAGGTTTACCCACAGTGTGTTATCTGTAGAGAAATGCTAAAGAGGAAAAGAAAAAGCTTAAAACATAAACTTTTTCCTTTATCCATTATCTAAAAGGAAAACTGTAACATTACCAAAAGTAATGATTTTACTTTCAAGGGGTCCATTGCAAAATTCCTAGCATCACACATTGGAAACAGGGTTTATCTATCTGTTGCTGGTGTGCCAGCATAGTTGCAATTCCAATCTGCATTTTAATATATATTCACATCTCTAAGCAAACCTGATAGATTATAACACTTTGGAATATACTGTTAATAAGTTATGTTTTTCTTACACAATTACTCTCAAGTAAATTAAACTGTGTGCATCACTTGGTAGATGAAATGAGTAAACTTTTAAACTAGCTGCTATGAATGTTATTAAATACTATTAGTAAAATTTATAACTCACTCTTGAATGAGATATTCTAGACTTAAAATCAGGTCTGTGGGATATTGTAAAGAAGAAATGACCAGTTTTTAAAATTCAGCAGGCAGTTAGTGAGGTTGCATGTCATTCTGAATAGGGGTCTTGGGTCAAAAAATGTCATGCTAAGAAGCCCTGGTCTCTAGAGGCAAGCTTTCTGAGAGGGAATAATGATTTATTTTTCCTAAGGTAGCTATATCGACATTGCAGCCATTTGTTGGCTTTGTAAATAACAGCAGGCAGCAAACTTAGTGAGTACTATGTGCTAGGCATCCTTGATCAGGATTTCCTAGTATGAACTGTTTAATTCTTCCAGCGGCTCTCTAAGCAGGTACTGTTACTAACATCATCCCCATTTTTCCTATGAGAAAAATGTGCTATTGCATTCCAAATCAAATGATAACTCAAAGTGAGGCTGGCCATCTGCAGACTCTGTATATTGAATCACTATTGTGTATGCCTATCACAAAGCAGATGGTTAACGTCTCACTGTATGCAGGGCTGTCTCCTTTTCCTTCTCTTTAGCCTCTAGCCCCAAAGCCAGCACCCTTTTCCCAAGTACAAGAGGGTAAAGTTGGTTCTCCATCCATTTAGGGCTGAAAGTGTGACAGATTATTGATATATTTCTTCCTCTGTGATTCTGCAATGTGAACTTGGTAGGGTCTGATAAGCTGTCAGTAAACCGAAACATACAGACCATTAGTGGAGGTATCAAACAATTTGCTCTGAGAATCCACCACGATTGACTGGGACTGGCTCACCATGACGTAGCTAGGTCAGGGTTTTAGCCATTTGTTGACACTGCTGGCCTCTAGGATTTCGGAAAAAGATCCTCATCAAGAGATGAAGGCAATCAAATGACCGACAGAAGGGCACAGCCTCCCCCTCCTTGAAAATGGAAGGCCTCTCAGAATCCTGGTCTCCATAAGGATGTGTTCTGGCCATGCTTGTTGGTTATGGTTTGTTTTGAAGCACAGAAGAGGTTGGGAGCCTTAGCTCTGGAATCAGGAAATCTCTTTTTATAAGTTGCATAAACTTAGGAAAGTTACTTTATTTCTCTGATTGTTTTGAACATATCTGTGCCATGGGGTTAGCAACAGTTTTCACTGAAAAGGGTTGTTTTGAAGATATGAATATGTTATGAATAAAAATTTAGGAGAATATAATACAATGTATAAATATGTTAGAAATATAAGTGTGACTGAAGTGATGAATGCAAAGACTATACTAACACATGGCTCAGAATATAGTCATGTGTTGTTAAAGAGTAGAATATGTTCTGAGAAATGTGTTATAGGGGATATCATCATTGAATGACTGTCGTAGAATGTTCTTATGAAAACAGAGACGTGTAACTCAATGCTTTGGTATAGTTCCTGATGCACAAGAGATGTAGCAGACACAAATATGTGAGACTGATGTCAGAGTTACACAGTATGGTGTTCTAGAATAACTTTTTAAAGAAAATAACTACAAGGAAAGTGCTGCTTTAAAAGTACGATATAATGGGTAGAAATGCCAGTAACACAACCATTTATTATCATCACAAAACATTATGTCTGAATATAGTTGTCTTTCTATGTTTACACTGTAACTGGCAGTTAGTAGCAGGTCTGTGTACATAGGCAGCATCACCGCAGACATGAATGCTGTAATGTGATGACAGCTATGATGTCATTAAGACATGGAAATTTTTCAGGTCTACCCAGATCTTAAAGGACTGCTGTATAGGTATGGACACTGCATTTGGATGTTTGCTGTCACGCCTTCTTACATACATAGTGTTAGGCTTGGATCTTAAATATCTCCCAAGGGCCCACATGCTAAAAGCTTTATCCCCAGCTTGTGGTGCTCTTGGTAGGTGGTGAAATCTAGGGGTTAGTACCTGGTAGAAGGAAGTTAAATTATTGGGTATGCACCCAAGAGAATGAGGGGACCCTATTCTTTCTTGTCTCTTTGATTCCTGTTTTTTTTTTGTTGTTGTTGTTTCTATCATTTCTTTCTGGCTTACCCAGGGCAAACACCTGAACTATGTTTCTACCTTGAGCTTTCACATAAAACTTGCATTAAATAAAGTTATATGCTTTTCTTTGTGAGTCTCTTTTCTGTAACATGGGTCTTAGACATGAACCTTGTGATAGGTCTGGAAAATACATTTCTTTTTCTCACCTGCCCTTCTCTTCTAGCTCACCAAGGTAGCTCCTGTGCCATGCTCACTATGTTTTGAGGGAAATGAAATTCTCTGCATTGTTGTCTCCCCCACAAAGACCTCCATAGAGATTTATACTGCTTGCCAGGGTGGAGGCAGTGTCCCCAAGAAGGGTGGCATAATGTCTGGCTAATTTCCAGAAGACAGCAAGTCTTAGCTGAGAATGCTGAGCATGACCTGGTGGGAGGATGCTTGCAAGGGAATGGAAAAGTCCAGAATGAGGACTGTCACTCCAGGCTGGGGGTGTGGCCTTGAGTGTCCAGTATGGAGCAGGGAAAAAACAAAAATGATAGGGCTATCACGGTTTATGGAAAAGGGGTGTGTATAACTGACATTCCCCATTTGACACCCCCAGCTTCCCCACACACACCCAACACAGCAGACAGCATAGAATGTCTGTGGAAACTCCCCTGGGTCAACGGAGGCCAGAGAAGCTTTTTGCATTTTTAGCTGGTCACACCTCCAGCTGTGTGCATATTTACCTTCCAGATAGACCAGGGGCATAGGTGCCTTTCTCACTGCTTCCAGCTGTCAGCATCCTTCTTCCTCCATAAGCCCATAATAGGCCAGTGTATGGGTTCCTTACTCTCACTGTGACAGTGGACACTCAGAGGATGTATGCACGTAAATGAATGAATTCAGAAAGAGAAGGAAAGAGACAGATGAATAAGAAGAAAGAAGGGAAGGAGAATGAAGGGGAAAGGAAGGAAAAAAAGGAAGAAAGGAAGGAAGGACAGAAAAAGGAAGAAAACAAAAGGAAGGAAACAGAAGGAGGGAGGGAGGGAAGGAAAGAAGAAGGAAGGAAGGAAAGAAGGAAGGAAGGAAGGAAAGGAGGAAGGGAGGGAGAGAAGGAAGAAGGAAGGCAGGTAGGCTATTTTGTATGGGTGATGTGAATAATAACTGAATTCCTTACGTATTTTTAATAGTAGTATTTTTTTCTGCATGACTCTGGCTGATTATAACTGTGTAGAAAATTATAGTGATGCCATTCTCTCTCTCCCTCCCTCCCTCCCCCTTCTCTCTTTCTCTGTGCATGTATTAATATGAAAAATTTCCCAGTTACTAAGTGTGAATTGCAAAGCCACTGTGTTGAAGCTCTATTTGCATATGTGTACTAGTCTACTTTTGTATATACAAAAAACACAACAGAGAGGAAAAATAGGAACACATGTTTGCATGAGTTACAGAGCAACAGGAAGAGTGAAAGAATATTCAGGAGCACAATAAAAAAAATAGTTACTTGGGGCTGCGAGTGTGGCCTAGTGGTAGAGTGCTTGCCTAGCATGCAAGAAGACCTGGGTTTCATGCCTCGGTATTATATACATAGACAAAACCAGAAGTGGTGCTGTGGCTCAAGTGGTAGAGTGCTGGCCTTGAGAAAGCCCAAGAGCAGTGCCCAGGCCTTGAGTTCAAGCCCCAGGGCCGGCAATAAATATATAAATAAATAAATAAATAAATAAATAAATAAATAAATAAATAAATGTATGTCAAAAGGCAGCTGGTGGGGTGCAAAGTGTTTCATTATCTTAAAAAAGAAGTGTGTTTGTGAATGTAGGCCTCTCCTAAGGTTATCTTTTAAGTCTCTCAAGTTAGATACACAATCAGGTTGAATTTCCTTAATCTAGTGCCAAGTATAGCATGTGATGAAAACTCTCCTCCACTCTGTCAAAACTGATTTCATTTTCATCTAGCCAAACCCATCTCATTCAAATAACTGTCCTCCCATTACAAAAAAAAGGGGGGGGAGGAAATGGCTCAGCAGAAGGGAATGTGTAAATAGTGGAAAACATTTTACTTCCCAGTTGGGGTGAATTATATTACTGATCTCCATAATTGTGGGCAGTTTTTATTTCTCAAAGGCTCTATTTTCCAAATAATATGTGTCAACTGTTTCAAAAAATTGTTAAAACACAGGCATGGAAATCAAAACAATTCTAAGATTCTACCTCACTCCAGTTAGAATGGCCAGGATCAAGAAATCTAATAACAACAGATGCTGGCTGGGATGTGGCCAGGAGGGATCACTACTACACTGTTGGTGGGAGTGCAAACTCGTTCAACCACTACGGAAAGCAGTATGGCAGTGCCTCAAAAGACTAAACATAGAGCATCCCTATGACCTAGCAATTCCATGACTTGGCATTTACCCAATTGTCCAGAAAGAAGGACATACTAAATCCACTAACACAATGATGTTCATTGCAGCACTATTTACCATAGCAAAGATATGGAACCAACCAGATGCCCCTCAGTTGATGAGTGGATCAACAAGATGTGGTATTTATACACAATGGAATTCTATACTGCTGTCAGAAAGAACGACCTTGCCCCATTTGTAAGGAAATGGAAAGACTTAGAAAAAATCATATTAAGTGAAGTAAGCCAGACTCAAAGGAACATAGGCTTAATGGTTTTCCTCATTTGTCATAATCAGTAGAAACCTTGGGCTCTCGTAGCAGAGATTTACAATAGAACAAAATCTAGATACATAAGGCACGTATGACACTAAATGAAAGGACCTCCAGGATATAGAAACAAAAGCCATATAATGAGTGATTGTTGTCCTTAAAGTACTATGTTATCTCTAATGTATTTTGCTGTCCCTTGGCTATATCATATTGTTACAGTATTTCACCTTGTTATCTGATATATTGTGTATATGTGTATTTGGTTATTTAAAATTGGATAGGGAACAGGGGGAAAACAAGATGAGGGATGAGGGTAGGGGAGGAAATGGGGACCAAGACATGAGAAAGGGTATCAATGTTTGTGAAGTAATGCAGTTTCTATGAACCCTTCTATTAATTACAATAAAAATATATGGAAGAAAAAAAACACAGGCATGGATAGGACTTGCCAAACTTTGTAGAAGACCAGTCAGAAACAAGATCTGTCTTAGTGCCTTTCACTTTTCAGGACTGTTTCTGTGAACAAGCATCTGCTAAACATTTAGCATGGCGGAGGTGGGGGGAGTGTGGCCTATTGGTAGCATGCTCACCTAGCAGGCATGAAGTCCTGGGTTTGATTCCCCAGAACCACATACACAGAAAAGGCCAGAAGTGTCGCTGTGGCTTAAATGCCAGAGTGCTACCTTTAAGGAAAAATTGTCCAAGGATAGTGCCTAGGCCCTGAGTTCAAATCCTAGGACTAGCAAAACGAAACTAAAAAAAAACAAACATTTAGCATGAATAAAGCTTTTAGAATGTCAGAATAATGCTGCTATGAACATAGTTGTGCTGGTGGGTTTAGTATGGCTTTGTTTCTGGATATTTGGGTGGATGCCCAGGAGTGGGATTGCTGGGTCATAGGAGAGCTCTATGTTTAGTCTTTTGAGGAACCTCCACACTTCTTTCCAGAGTGGTGGGACAAGTTTACACTCCCACCAACAGTGCAGTAGTGATCCCTTCTGGCCACACCCTGCCAGCATCTGTTGTTATTAGATTTCTTGATAATGGCCATACTAACTGGGGTGAGGTGAAATCTCAAAGGTGTTCTAATTTGCATTTGTTTTATGGTCAGAGATGTTGAGCATTTCTTCATGTGTCTATAGGCCACTTTTATTTCCTCTTCAGAGAAATCTCTCTTTAAGTCTTTAGCCTACCTTTTAATGGAATGGTTGTTTCTATGAGGGTTTATTTTTGGAAGATTTAATTTCTTGAGCTGTAGGTATTTTTTTGGGTATGTGGGAACCATGGACATATTCATAGATTTTTTTTATTCTATGTTTATGTGAAGTGGTGAGTTATCACTGCAGTATAACTGCATTAATGTAAAAAGTGGCTTATATTCTTCATAAAAACTGGTAATTTCCTGAGTCTTAATACCAAGGATTTAATATATTAACTCAATGAAGACTTGATCCACATCTTTATTGAGAAAATATGTTATGACCCAGAACATTATATCATCTATTATAATGTTCTTGGTCAATAATCATAACTTTTCAGATAATTGTTGAAAGCTAGGGGTCTCCTCTAGTGCAAAGTGTTGTAAATGCAGATGTGTGAGACTGTGCAAGATCAAGGTGTCATCCATAATAGCACATTTAGCTGAATTTATGTCCCTTTCCAATTAGGGGACAATCAAGCTCAAATTAATTTAGCTCACAGCCACTAATGAGCAACAGCAATGTCAGCTCACTATAAAAATTGTTATTGAATTTTATTTCTTTCCACTTGCTGAGTCTCATGCACTGCCAGCTAATGCATGTTTGGGGTGTGGAGGTGAGGGGGCCTTGGGGGTTGTCTCACCCACCCTGTTCCTGAGATTCATGACAGCTGTGTCCTCTGGTGAGCCAACATCTAATGAACTGTGAGAAGCCCACAGAGATAGGCTGCTCTGCTCACTGATCCATGATGATTGCCTTTTGAATAAATTTCAGTGTAGATCCCTGATACAAATATAATACATAGTACTTGTGTCATGCAAATTTTTCTGGTAGCCACATTTTAGAAAATGAAACAAGAGGAATTTATTTAGCTCAATATATTCAATTTGTTCTTAATTGAGTGTCTCTACACAATATAAAAACGTTGATGCCATAGTTTCCTTTTTTTGTCACAAAGTGTTTGAAATCTAGCATGGAGTTTACCTTAGTACCTCATCTTGATTTAGTCTAGCCTAATTTCCAATGAGTTAGAGCCCGATGTATCTGGGTCACCAAATGGGACAAGGCAGCTCAAGACTAAATTGCTTATGAGGCTCATAAGACTAAATTTGCTTATAAGGCTTCATTCTTTCTCTTTCTTATGCTAATACTGGACTTTGAATTCAAGACCTCACACACTTACTTGGCTTTTTCAGCTTAAACTAGCACTTCCACCTGAGTCATATCTCTACTTCCAAATTTTTGCTGGTGAATTGGAAGTAAAAGTCTCGTGGACTTTTCTTCCCAGGCTAGCATCAAACTGATCCTCACAGCTCAACCTCCTGAGCAGCTAGGATTATACATATGAACCACTATCATCCAGCTCACTTTTCTCTTTTTTGGGTTTTGCAGTTGGGGCTAGGTAGACATTATCCAATGGCTAGTGGATACTGGACTGTGGGAAATCTACATTTGAATTTTTGTAGTATTTAAAGTAATTGGCCATGTTTACCTTCCACATTAATAAGCACAGACCCTCATAAATATACCATTTCTCGCCTTTACCATTTACAGCCTCAAAAAATGAGAGATTGCTTATTATTATTATTATTTTTTCATCATCGTCATCATAATCATTACTATTTGTTGCCATGACAAGTGCACTTCTTTAGTTTTATTTGTTGAATCCCAACTTCCAATTCATGTTATTGCTCTGATATCATACAGAGCGTGATGAATACTGTCAAATATATGTTTGGGGAAAAAGGAGCGGCTGAGTATTTTATCCCATTGGCAATGTTCCTAAGGAAAAGTGCAGACTTAAATCTAGGGGAATATTTTAATTGTTTCGTATTATAAAAGTTTAATAGGAATTCTGAGGCATAATGCAAAGACTCCATTTGTCACTGAACTTGATTACTGCAGACTAGGAGACAGATAATGTGAGCCTTGAGCTCTGGGGTTTTCATCCCTTGAAGACCCTCACATACCAAGCAAACAGGATATGAGGAGGCAGAGGGGTAGAAAATAGCCACAGAGAGATGCTTGCTCTGGTAAATGTTTATATCTAGCTACAAATTAGGCTGCTGTCCAGCTTATGAGGCCTTCTGATGCAGCTTTACAAGACTTCAACCTGATACAGCTTTGTCACTGCAATTTCTACCTCCTTTTCTTTCAGAGTAAATAAGTAACTATCACATTCCCAAATCTGTCTGGTTCCAGCCCTGTCCTCTTCAAATTCTTTGTCCACACAGCCAGTCCATCAGAGAGATCCCTGTATAATGCAAATGGAGATTTCATTGCACAGTGAGAAACATAACTTTAATGGCTCCTCATTATCTTCAGATTGGAGACTATAGTTTTCAAAACATGGATATACAGGTCCATTCCTTGCTAGTTCCTTTCCTATCTTCCACCTCACTTGGTTCCCTTTGACTTCTCGTGTTCCTCTAAGCAAATACTTTCTCCTACTCTGACTACCCCTACCTCCTGCTAAATTTTAGTCCACTTCCTTTGTAAAACTTCTTGGCTCTTTTTCAGGAAGCCCTTTCCAAGCTTCTTTCAAGCTACTCCAGGTAGGTTAGCTTCCCTTGCTATTATGATATTTATAATCAGAATACCTAATTGGATACCATATTTTCAGGTAAGGAATACCTTGTCTTGTACATTTTAGTCCCTTGAGACAAGTTTTAGTGCCTGACATTTCATAAGTATCCAATGAATGTGTGCTGAGGGGCTGGGCCAGACCTAGCCCCATAGGTTTCTGGGGGTCAGGGACTTACCTCTCCTCTCTACTGGCAGGTAAGCTTGGTCTCTCTGTCATCTCCCAGTGAAGGTCAGTTTGGAGATTCTTTTTTTCACATAAGGGGACTGACAAAGAGGCTGAGGTTGGATCTTCAACACATCAGCTTTTTTTCTTACTTATTTTAATTTTATTGTGCCCATCCTGTGGCTTGCACTCAGGACCTAGGCACTGTCCATAAGCTTTTGTTCTCATTCCTGGCTTTTTTTTGGTGTGTATGTGGTTAGTTAGAGATAAGAGTCTCCCATCTCACAGACTTTCCTGCTCAGGCTGGCTTAGAATCACAATCCTCATATCTCAGCCTCTGGAGTAGCTCGGAATTCAGGTGTGAACTACTGACACTTGACTCTATCAACTTCTTTAAGATCTTTTCTTTACATACAGATCTGACTCAATATCCTCCATACTATACATGACCAAGAAAGTGCATTGCTTTGGCTCAGTTTGGTAAGTCTCAGGACCACATGAGGAATGCAGTATTTGTAAAGGAGGTTTGGAGAGATGATGACTGAGCAGATAAGAATTTAATGTCCATTTGGATTATCTTAGAAGCCGTTAAGGCACGTATAGAGAAGAGATTCAGGTTTACCTAGAACAAGGTCACCTCTCTCAGCTAATCTACCTGTGATTTTGTATTTCTAGCAGTTTCTAAAGAAATGCAGGGGAAGAGAACATATTCAGGGACCTGTGTCAGCTAAGCATTGCAATATATTATGAGTGTAGAAAAATGTAAGGAACAGTGGCTTGCACAAGATTGGACGTTCTTTTCCTTCCATCTAATGAGCAGCTTGGAAATGGGCCATTCAGGAATGGTACAGTAGATCACATTACTATCAGTCTGTCTTCTTGCTCTATTATCTTAGCACATGGGCTTTGTGTTATGGTCCCAGAATGACTTTGTTCTTCAAGTACGAACAAGAGAGAAAGGTAAAGCATCAAGGGCAAGCAGACAAGATGTTGAGTCTTCCTCCTAGATGGCGCTCCAGAAACCTCAGCCACAGGCACTATGACATAGACATGGCTGGCTGTAAAGGAGCATGGCAAATGACCCAACTGACTTAGAGTTATGCTAATAAAGAAGGAAAGAATAGCTATTGAATGGGATACTGGGCTTCACACTCTGATTTTCCAAAATCTTTCTATGAATTTCAATTTTTTCCCACTGAAATTAGCACTATATAAAATTACCTAGGTTATCTATTCACTTGCTTACTAGCAGTGTCCCCAAGAAGGTAAACTCCACAAGAAGAGAGGCTTCATCTCTTATTTAATGATTCCATTGTCTCTGACTCACACCATAGAAGGGTGGTTTCTGTAGTCCCAGGGCTATAGGTTCAACATTCAAATCCTCAACAGAATTCCCCACATCTCTATACCAAACACATGCAGGGACTTTCTAACATTTTGCACACAATTGATTTCATCAGGCAGGTTGCTTTCTCTCCAACTTCTGGAATCTTTTTTCTTTCTTTGCTCTTATTGATCAAATTAGCTATCATGACACTGGATACTGATTAGCAATTTGTAAAGCAATAAAGAGAAGTGGCAGAATTCAATTGTTTTGCTCTTCAAATCTCAATTTCCATTTTTAATGTACTGTGTCTTCATTCATCCTCTTCTGTGTATGCCTTGAACTGAACAAAAGGTTTTGTCCCATTCCTCTGAAATAATTATGAGCATTGAAAAACTACTGAAATTAGTCACTTCATAATTCAAGTTCAGAATAGTTACAGATGTTTCTCTTTCCTTTTGTTGCAAGTCATAGTTGTGATATAACTATGACCCCAAATGTGGCAGGGAGTTCTACCTGCTCTGTTCATGGCTTCTGTGCACTGGAGGATTTAGAGTCCCTGTCCAGAGACCAGCTTCAACCCTTCCAACTGTGATATAAATGTCCTATTTTCTAGGAAGTGTCTTACTATGAACTCTTTTCCTATAGTTACTTTTAGGCTACTGTGATTAAATACCTGATTATAAACAACTTTAAGGAGGCATATGATCTTGTGGCATGTGATTTCAGAGATTTTAGTCAACAGCTCTTGGCTCCATTGATTTTGATTCTCCGTAGTAGAAGCCCACAGAGAAAGTGACTGTTCACTTCATGGTGGACAAGAAACAGGGAATGAGGCAGAGGTCTAGGGCTAAGAATAAGCATCAAAAGCATGTCCCTGGTAACCTTCTTCCTTCATCAAGACATCCCCTGCCCAAACAACACCACTAACTGTGGACCCAAGCCTTCAACATGAGTCTGTGGCAGAAATTTCATGTTTCTCCTTAACACAGGCTTTCCTATTCATGCTTTAGCAAACATAGTTCTTTCTCTGTGATTTGATTGCACTCACATTCATTTTTCAGCTGGGAATTCTGGAAAAGAGGGACTTTATTCTATCTGTCTCTGTTTCACTAGAGCACTTCCCCCCACAAGGGTAGTGTCTGTCAATAAATATTTGTGTAATGAGGGTTTGTGAAGAATGGAGTCATAACAACATCAACATCGAAGTGTATTTTCTATGACAGGCATTGCTCTTAGTCGCTTTGAATATATTAACACACTTCATCTTTACAACTACTCTAAGAAGCAGGTATTATAATTCCAACTTAATAGAAAAGGGAACTAAGCCAAGGAAATACTGAGTAGACTAGCTGGACTAAGGTTACACAGCCAGTATGGAAAGCACAAGCTTTGTCCCTCTGGTACTCTGTGCCTTCTGAGTGATGCCACCATCTATTCCTGTGAGATTTGGAGTAGGAGGCAGAGCTCTCTGATTCAGGGGCCTCTACATGGAGATACTCCATGTGGAGTCTAACACCTTGGCCTTTTGCAACCATTTGAGAGAATAAATGAATACAAACAGGAGGCAGCTAAGTTTATAAGTACCTTCTTACTTTTTGAGTTAACCTGTGGTAGAGAGTAGCAGCCACATCAAGGCAGATGTTCCCCTTGGCCTAAGTGTTTGGTTACCATTCCATACTGGCTGTGCCCTCTGAAGAACTTATACGGCTTTTCTGCCACCTGCCCAAATAAAGGTATGGGGTACTAAGTATAAGCAATTCACAGACTATGGATGAGGGGAAAAGAGGAAGGAAGAATAGAAGAGAGAGAGAGATAGAAAGAGAGAGAGAGAGAGAGAGAGAGAGAGAGAGAGAGAGAGAGAGAGAGAGAGAGAACATATGTGAGAGGAGAGATTTTCAGACTTCGCCTACTTATTTGCCAATTATCACCATTTTAAAATAGAAAAAGTTAAAGACCATTTCTTGCCATTGCCATTTTATAAAAGCATTTTAGTTTCCTAATGTAGAAAAAACATTGAACAGTCCATTAAATCCAGTTCAAATTTCTAACATAATGAAATGCAGTGTCCTGATATTCTTCAAATCAACTTAGACTTGTACAGATTCTACCAAGCATCGGTGAGGTTTAGCCTTCATGGGTTTTTTCAGTGTAGGAAAAGGAGTCTAATCCTAGCCTTGCCGCCTACTGCACAGTGACCCTGGTCAATGTACTTAGACCCTTCCATCTTTGGTTCCATCCTTTGTCCTTTGCAGCTGCGTTGTGTGCCATCATGGACATTCACAGTGGAGTCTGCTCAGTGCCTGGTGTCTGGGGGAGGGAGGAGTCTGGACCACACTCAGAATTTTTAGAGCATTACTTCTCTAAATGAATGTAACAAAGCAGTACCCACAACTGGGAATTATTGAGAAAGGAAAAACTATCAGGCCCTCCCTCCAGACCTGCTGCATGAGAAACTTCAATGGGAGGCTAGAAATCTTTGCTTTAAGAAGCCTTTTGGGTTATGGTGATAAGCTCAAGAACCAGTTGTAGGGAAAACTGCCATTGTAGTAGTTGGGGCAGGTGTGGTAACAGTCACTCCTACAAAGAGGGGGGGTTAAGCAGGCCTTCAGTTTCCCTGTAAATTATCCAGCTTAAGCCACACTTTCCTTATTGATCCTTCATCACTCAGGAAATATGAGGATTTACCTGGAAGTGCTCATTGTAGACCAGTGTGGATCACTGTTAAAATTCTTTAGCAGTGACCTCCAGGACACTTGCACCAGTCATAGAACCAGTTAACCAGTGGTGGCAACATTGCTCATCAGAGAGTGGAGCTCCCCCAGCACTCCCAAACCAGCTGTTGGTGGTGTCCAGATTACCAGGGCCCTCTGTATTTTGCTACTGATGAGCTCTAGTTGGATCTCATTTCTTCAGTGGCATGAAGCTGGTAGGTGGGTGTAGTGACTGGATGTTCTTCTATATATTTAGCTCTGGTCTGATCCTAGGCAGTTCTGTCAGTGTCTTTGTCATAAAATACAGCCCTGCGATGTCTCTCCTAATCAAGATGTTCCCTTCACAAGACATCCACAGAATAAAGACCCTCTGAAACCTGGTGTCTACTGGTTTGAATTTCTCTGCTTGAATTTCACCTTACATGTTTAAGATGTGGAAGCAATCAGGAGTAAAATAATCAGTACCCGGGCATGGCATCTATTGATGCTTTCTCACATTATTAAATAAGTTGACAGTGTATTGTTTGTGGTGTTAGATTTTGAACCTAGGGCCTTCCATGTGTTAAGTAAGTCCTCTGCCACTAGGCTGGTTGTTACATGTTTTATGTGCCTATTGCAGGTGAAGTCTGTTTCCTTCTCATTCAAGAGCAGTCTTCTTCCCCGAACCATTTCACATAGATATAGCCAAGTACAGTTGGTGCACTGGAAATCCCCAGTGGAGCCCAGTGCTATCCAGCCCCCTGCCTATTTGACAGTATGGGACCAAAGGACAATTCCTCACCTCCAATCAGCTCTGCTTTTCAATGCTTACTGGGACTCTCCTTGACCTTCACAAACTGGCCACACCGTCTGTCAAGCCCTCTAGACTTTCTCTATCTGGGTCTCCCCATCTCCTTCCCCTTCCCTATCTTCCCTTTTATGTGGAGGTCATTCCTAAAACCCTGCCTTTAGAGTTCAGGCTAGGTTCAGAGTATGTGTACAAAGTTTAACTCAGCAGTGGACTGAGTGAGATCTTTGACAGACTCAACATCCTCTTCTGTAAAATGAAAACAAAGATGTCCCCCTGAAAAGGATGATGATAATTCCTGGTAAATGATTGCCTATACTTGTTAATGTTCCTCAGTTTTCAGCATATTTATAGAGGTGCATGCATAACACCTAGGTGCCTGAGGGCAGAACAAGTCCCCATGTGAATCATCTTTTAAACTACACAGATTCTGCCTGGTATGATGTTCCCAAACGGTGAACCCTGGATATGCCCTAACTGAGGTATGATGTGATTGCTGCTGCCCCATCTTGCTGTAAGATGGAGATAAGGAAGCTGCAAGATGGAAGCTCTCCTTGGCTGTAGCAAGAGCTTGTGACATATCCACATAGCCATGGTAATGGCTGGTTATATAGCACAGTGAGGTTCCAGACTCAATCCTCAAGGGCCACCTGAAGATGCAGTGCATATGTTTGACAAGGAATAGATGATCCACATGCTGTTCCTTCTTTACCTAAACAGCAGCCAGATGGGGAAAGCTGATGGACTCCAAAGAGAAGGAGGTCTTTCTTGGAATCCTCTGAGATGAATAATCCAAGAAGGTAAATGTCAAAGATCACAGCATCTGGTTTGGAAATAGCCTCCTCAGAGACATCTTGACAAATGGCCTTGCTTGGCAAACTGACCGAATATGAGCACAACAGTTCCATAGACCCAGAGAAATATATATGACAGTGAAACCCAAGCCAATCTGATGTGGGGGCATTTGTGATATTTATTTTGAATGTGAAAAGTAAATTAATTTTGTTTCAGAAGTGTATGAGACACAGAGAAGTGCACACAGAAAGAAAAAAAAAACAGGGTGGGGAAAGGGAGGAAAGAAGCAAGAAAGGGAAGAGAGAAGCAAGGAGGGGTAGAAGGAGAGGGAGAGACACACAGAGGGAAGGAGAAGAAGGGATGAAGGAGCAGAAAGAGGAAAAGAGAGAGAAACAGAGGAGAGAGAAGAAGAAGAAGAGAGACAGAGAGAGAGAGACAGAGAGAGAGAGAGAGAGAGGGAGAGAGAGAGAGAGCAAAGAGAGAGGAATTACAGGATACTTCTCAGATCTTGTTAAAAAATATTTTGTAGCACATAACTGAGAGACTGCCTCACCTAAGTCCTGGAGAATTCTGAATTCCTGAATCCATCTGTCTCCAGGGGTTTTAGCCCTGAAGACTGAGGGCTCAAGAGAATGTAGCAGGAAATGATCTTCTCTTATCCATCCTGTTTCCAGAAATTTTTTAATCTGCAGGCTGCCAGTTAAATGTTTTTTTTTCCTCTTGGGGAAGACAAACTCTAGTCCCTCTGCAGGTAGAGTTTGGCTACAGGGATCTCTTATTTATTCCAGAATTCGTGTTTGTGTGTTGAACCACAGCCTAGCCTGGGCTTACAGGGAAGCTTGTAGGCTCCACTACCCTCTAGAAGTAAATGCTCTGCTCACCCCACTCAGCACCTACATAGTCTAGACTTTGCTTTCTTCTCCCCTTTCCTTGGGGTGCTGCTAGGTCCTAAGGTTCTATATAAACATATAGATGCAGTATTAATTTATAGATGGGTAAAATGACATGCCACTTGCACTTAAGCAAGGCTTCTGCTTTAACCCACACATCTGACTAATAGAGGATTTTTAAATAACATGTTAGATCCTTAGCAAAAACATTTGGGAATAGAAGAGTTGTCTTGGTTACTAAGTGCTACTTAATGAACTACTCTCAACCCCAAGTAGTGACTTCAAACAGCCATTATATTTTGATTACAGTCTTAGGGGGGTTAGGAATTTAGGGAGCACTTAGCTGGGTGGTTCCTCTCGGATTCATGTCAGTTTAGCTGGGGTGAATGAAGCATCTAATTCTCATATTTCGCCCATCAGAGAACTCACAGAATTTCCTCAATTTTCAGGGGAGGAGGAGGGTAATATATCCTGCCTTATGGTGGGGAATGGCGAGAGTGCCTGTTGGAAGTGGGTGGGTAGGCAGTGTATGGCACTGGGCAATAGCATCGGCACAAGACATTTCTAGGTGGATCCAGAGATCCAGGGAGAGGATCCTGTAATCCCAGTCCAAGAATTTTAATGCAGGGAACTTGGGATACAGCACAGGCCAAAACAAGATCTTTGAAGTTTTTTTTAAAAAATTATCTTTAAGTAGTTGTCCACAGGAGATGTTGTTTAATATAGCAGTTTATTTTTTTTAGCAAAGCAGTTTATGAATATAATACATCTTGATCCATGTCACCCTTGAATATTCTCACTCGCTCCTCCCCAACCAAACAATTCCCTCAATCTTCTCCATTCTGTGGGATAGACGTTGAATTTTGTCATTTATTGTAGGCACATGTGAACACAGAAAGGGGAGGTTAGTGTTCTGAGGATGGCGATAACCCATAACCTATTTCTCCAATGTCTTAAACCCTATCTACATCCATTCACCAAACTCTGTACTTGCATCCCACACTCCCAAACTTCTGGTTTCCATCTATGGGAGTGTCATATTCCCTCGCTTCCCTTTCATTGAAAAATACACAGCATAGCGTTTTTATGCTGATATTTACTGATGTTGAGGGTGGGGCTCTGCAGAGCGCACAGGTGTGAAGAGCAGGGCAGCATGTAACTTATTTAGGGAGCATCAGGGAGGAGAGAAGTCTTGTGGGAGGGTGATGGTCAGTAAGGGAGGTTCAGTTGTCCCCATCTCTTAGGGCTATGAAGTCAGACTGACCTGAGCATCTTAATTGGCCCCTGAGCCTGTCTCTTCCCAGCACATGGTCATTGATTGACTCGTGCTTGAGTCAGATCTGCCATGCCAGCCTCACAATTGCAGCGTTTGTAAGCTGGAAATGAGAGCATTCCTTTTGAGCTTCTGACTGGAGTGGGAGGGTAAATCTGCCAAGGAGCATTTTTATTTCCGTGCGCTAAAATAGCCAATCCCCTGGGCTTGCTGCTTTGCCACTTTACCCCAGTTGCTGTCCATCAGCTGTAAGTGTGCCATTAAAGACATTTTCACTGCCACCACTGTGAAAAGCCTGCTGGGAACTGCCAGTGTCCTGGCTGACTGCTGACCTGGCCACCCTCATCCTTTGGCTCCAGAGAATAGTGTGAAATTGAAATTGG
Source organism: Megascapheus bottae (assembly GCF_031878675.1). Classification (NCBI taxonomy): domain Eukaryota; kingdom Metazoa; phylum Chordata; class Mammalia; order Rodentia; family Geomyidae; genus Megascapheus; species Megascapheus bottae. Next base: position 43,306,401 of record NC_143520.1, on the reverse strand, counting down.
TCAGGAGCTAGATTCTTTCCAGATGAACTGTTCTACAAGGGAACAGAACCTCTGTAAAACCTTGACTTTGGTCAGGCTGGCAATGCTCCTCTGCCCCCCCCCCCCCACAAAGCCAACTATCAGGGGTCCCCAGGGATTGCTGGTTTGGTGGCTTTTCTAGGGTAACCCTTAAGTTCAGCTGCATTGTTCTTTCCCTCTGGGAGCCAGGGTCAGCTAAAGAGACTCAGGCCTTTTCTATAATAAACCTAAGGTCTAAGCTGGAGTAGCATGCCTTTTGGAGAATAAAAAAAATGTATGCTAATTTCCCAGAATAAAAGAAACACATTTTAGACATTCTCTGGATATCCTTTTGGACTGTCTTCTATTATCATACTGCCAACTCAGTCCTTTCTCATTGACAACTGAAAAGAAAACAAATGGTGCTGGGCAACCAGTTCTGTATAGTGAGTATGGATGAATCCTGAGGGAAAGAGCAAGTAGACCCTCCTATTGTACCTCTGGAGAGGAAGGAAGAAATGGGAAAAGGGATAAGTGGGAGATATGACAGATTGCTCAGGTGGGTGGGAATTTCAGAAGCATCCATGCCCTCTTTGGATTTCTTTAGGAATGGTCTGAGGGCATGGACAGGGCCAGGTTTAGTTTGCGGGTGAGTGGCAGAATGGTTGACTGGGAAATGACCTCATATTAACACTATCACCATGGACAGGTGTTCTGAGAGGCTTTAGAAATGCCCTTGATTCATTTATAGAATTCAGGTTGTCCTTGAATTCTGTGGGCCCAAGTCCTTTCTCCAACACAGGGTGAATGAGCTGAAGTCCTTATACAAATCAGATTTCTGAGAGGTCTGGACAGGAGTGCAGAATGGCCTATCAGGCAAAGGTGACAGAAATGTGGTGTTGGGAATCACAGGGAAGAAGCTTGAGTGAGAATTTTGCCATCAGAAGGGGGAATTGGGCATCTGAGGAACCAGGAGAGACTGACAAGGAAGAAGCTGAGCAACTAAATCATCTCCAAGTGTAGAGACAATCTACAAACTGGGGTAGAGAGAGAAGGGGAAAGGAAAGAGAGGAATGGAAGAGGGAGAGAGGAAGGGGGAAGAGAGAGAGAAAGAGGAGAGAGAGAGAGAGAGAGAAAGAGAGGGGGGGAGCAGGGTGTTAAGAGAGAATGAATTAGTTATATGTTTGCAAAAATATATAAAGCTCATTAAATGCCCCTTATTATCTAAGGGGATTGGCTCTAGATTTCCCTCACATATTCCAGAATCTAAAGATGATCCAGCCTCTTATCTAAAGTGGCATAGTGTTTTCATAGAACCTATATGCTAGTCTTTCCTAGACTTTTTCTTTTTCTTTTATTGTTTCAACTCTCTTAAACAATTTTATTGTTATTATAAATGTGGACAATGTCACCTTTCCCTTACTTCTTACATTTTCAATCATCTTTTCACACAATGTAAGTGCTATGTAAAATACCAGTCCTGTGTCTCTTATAGAAAAACTACAAACTTGGGGGGGGGGAAAGCAATATACTGTTTTTGTTCCTGAATCTGATTGTATTTGCAAATGTGAACCCATAGTCACCTCTGTTGGTTAATAAAACAGATGGTGATTATTTATACACAGGGAGGTCTGGTGCCCTCTCTCTAGATTCATGTGCCACCCTCCTTGCTTTTCTGTGCAGCCCCTGGCTTTCCAATATCATAAGAATAAAACATAAAGTCTCCTCAGCTAAGGTAGAAGCTTAGGATAAGGGTAAGATCTGTTCCTCAACATCTATTTCTCTCCTTTCTACTTTCTTCCAGTACAAGATCTCCTTGTTATTTTTGGTTTTGTAGCTAGACCCAAGGCCAATAGTGAGCCTATACTTCTCAGTCTCTCTTGAAGCTAAGAAAGCAGATGAGTTCTGGCCAGGTAGCTATGAGCAGAGGGATGCCTGCAGCTCCAAGTCCCCCCCCCCCCCCCCTTAAATTCATGCTGTTCATCTGCCTCCTCCTCCTTCTCCTCCAACCTTCCCTGGGTTGGAACCCTAGCTTGCAGGTACAGGTCATATCTACCATGTACATGTAATGAGACCACAGAGCGCTGAGCCATTTTAGTTCATTTGTCTCCTCCCTGCTTGGTTACTCACAAGGGAAGTGGAATCTGTTTTAAGCTTGTTACTTGATCTTAAATTAGGTCTTAGCAGACACATACATCACTGTAATCTGCAGTGCAGGGATGATGGAAGGTTGGGGGTGGGGCAGTGGACTTTGCCCTCATACTTGTCTCTTTGCTGTGACATGCAGCACACGGCCTCCAACTCGAGCTCTCTCTGCCTTGCTCACTATGGACAACTCTGTGGTCTTCCCCAGTCACTTGTAGAGCTGCCTGCCTGTTCTAGTTTCTTAACAGGGAATTCATGCAGACAGGGCAGGGCAGGCAAGGTTTGTAAATAATTAGCAGCTAGTATTTATCATTGAGACTGGGATATGATGAGGGGGCCCCGGGTCCATAAATTCTCATATTCTACTGTGTGTCATAGTGATTAAAAAACCTGCTGATTTGAGTTTACATTTAGTCTTTCTGGAATTCAAACATCCTGTGTTGAAGAAAAAGTCCTTTATTTGCTGTTATCATTACTCATCAACACTTATTAATGCTGAAATTTTGAATAGCTCCAGCCCTGTTCCACATCCCAAAGACCCAGAGTTAAGGAATATAGATTGTCCTACAACCATTTTAAAATCTTGGTGATGGTGGTGGTAGTGGTGGCGGTATGTGTGTGTGTGTGTATGTGTGAAAAACAGACACAGAGAGAGAGAGAGAGAGATAGAGACAGACACAGACACACAGAGAAAAGCTGGCAGGAAACATCTGGCTGATGGTTTTCTTCTCCACCTTCCTATGTATAGGAACAACTTGAGATCTGCTGCAATGTAGACTCAGATCTATCACAGGGCCTGTGGTTCTGCATTTTAACTCAACTTTTGGTGGATGCAAATGAGGCTAGTCTATGGCCAACTGTGCCTTAGAAAGGACCCAGAAGCTGGGATGATTGTAGCCGCCCAGTGTGAAGTACCCACTTGGAGTGAGAGGGGTAATCAAGTTCCCCTGGCCTAAGGCTGATGGATTAGAAGAGGATTTCCCCCAAAGCTCCATGTTCCAGGATGAATAGTCTATCTATACCAACACTTGCTGTGAAGAACAGTTTAGCAAATGTGTTAAAAAAATTTTTTTCCTCATCAGCATTAACAAGACTGAGCCAGGAAATACATTTGGTAATGACTTGATATGTGGGAAAAAATGGAAGGAGCTTAAAGCAACAATTCTCAAACTTGAGTGTGTGTGTGATAATCACCACCAGAGCTCATTACACACAAATGGCTGGGCTCTACCCTGCACATTCTGATTCAACAGGTATGGGCTGGAGTATAAAGATCTGTATTTTGAACAAATTCTCCATGGAATGTAACCGCTGGTTCATTACTGGAGGCTCACCAGGCTGCAACATATAATGGGGGCCTCTCTGTCATGGGGTTAGGGACTGACTGGGCAGCTGGTGGAGACACGAAGAAAAAGTGTACCATGTGTGCTTGGTGTGTGGGAAGGGAAATGCACAGCAGTGCACTCCTCCCAAGCCTTAAGAGACCACCATCCTGGAGATTCATTGTCAGTTTCAAGAGCTCTAGAATTTGCGTGGAGCCACCATTTGGGGAATCATTGGAGATGGTTTTGGCTTGCCTCACCAGGAGAAACAGACATCCTATACAAATGCCAAATGAAGGGGAGGGAGGGAGAGAGGGAAGGAGGGAGGGAGGGAGAGAGAGAGAGAGGGAGGGAGGGAGGGAGGGAGAGAGAGAGAGAGAGAGAGAGAGAGAGAGAGAGAGAGAGAGAGAGAGAGAGAGAGAGAGAGAGAGAGAGAGGGAGAGGGGGGGGGCTGGCTGAGATCTTAGACACTGCTTTCTCCTAGAGGAGTAACCACTCCTGCTTCAATTAATGTAAATTCAAGGGAATGTTTTCATGAAGATGGCTGTTTCCTATTTTCCGCTGCTTCTGGCCAGCAATGCCAATGGAGAGTCACTGGGGTTACTGTATTAGGAAGCTCACTAATTGCATCAGGAGGGATGTGTGCCCATTAGTTTAGAAGGGATTGTCTCCTAACAGTCCTCTGGGGGTAGGATCGCTGTCTGCAAATGGAGGGATGGGAAGAAAGGGAATTGAAAAGTAATTGAAATTTTGCAAATGGCGTTTTTGTTGGAGCCCAGACAAAAATGGGTTCCATGTGTCCAGCAGGGGGCAGCAACGCACAGACAGTAATTGTGGTCATGTGGATTTCTCCCAGCTTGGAGAGGTCTTTCAAATAGCTGAGCACTGGAGATGGCTGGGGAGGCTTCTAGAAAATTTCCAGGCCTGGCCATGCTGGGGTTGTCACATCCACCCTTTTCCCCACCGGCACACTTTTGACTCATCTCAATGAGCTGAGAAGCTCAATAAATGTTTGTGTCGGCTGGGCTTTCATTCTGGAAATATTCTTTAATCTTTCAGCTGCCTAATTTAGAATTTCTGCAGCTTGACTGAAAATTAGAAGGAAAAGAGGATTAAGAAGAAGTCAATCTTATTTATATGATAGTTCGGCTAATAGACATTTTACATTGGAAGGCAATCTACCTCTTTCCTTGGGTTAATGACATTCTAAGATACCTATCACAGCTAAGCAGCCCAGAACATAACTGTTTGACATTGTTCCTGGACATTGATCTCCAGAGAGGAGTACGTTTTGTGATGCTCTCAAGTAACCTATTTAGTAATCTGTTTTGCATGTTTAATGTATGAGAATGCACCATGGAACACATTCTGAAATTAGTCTTTCTCTCTGGAAACTGGGGTTTACGCAAATCTTCTAAGTCACGTTATGATCTCCTGAAGGGCCTTAGTACTTCCCAATAGTTTCACTTTGGAGACCAAGCTGGCTGAGATGGAGGCTAAAACAGGTCTGAAGGGATCAGGCAGAGCTTTGGGTTTTATATATGTTCATCAATGGTACTATCATAGATTGCTGAGATCAGGGGATAAGCTTTAGTCTGTGACTTTAGACTGTGACTGCCTGGCCACTAAAGCATGCTTTGCAATGTCAGCAGCTCAGTGCAGTGGTCTTGATGGATGGCATGGAGGAGCCTGTGTGAGTAAGTGATAAGAGAGAGGAGAGCCCACCAAATTCCTCAGCCTAGTTCTCTAGTTTAGGAGAGAGAGTGCAGGGAGACACTGCAGTAGTATTAAGATCTGCTCATGACAACCCTGGAGAAATGTGCCCTTTCAGGAGTCTGTATTCTGAAAGGCAGTAGGATAGGACTTGGGCTACTGAGACAACACTCTGGGAGGGATGGCACAGCTGGAATCCTGTGCCACATCTGTCTTTCCCACCACACCAAGCTGCCACTACCTTTGTTCCAAGGAGCTTTGGAAAGACCGAGCTTGTTTATGAGCTTGTGGATTTGTCCTTTCAAACCTCTTGAAGGTATTAAAATGTCAAGAACTGCGCTTGGAGGCATGTTGATTGTTTTAAAAATAATAAATTTTGCTTCACAGTTTATATAAGATTGTCAGATCTGAGGGGACCCAGGAGCCGTCTAGTCCAACTCCAGTTCTTCTGCTTTGTAGATGAGAAAATGAAGTTCATGGAAGAAAAGTAATGATGTTCATTGCCGGGGCCTCCCGGCAGCAAATTGGGGTTCCTGAAATAAGGGGCAGGGACTGGAAAAATTAGAAGAGAGACAAACACATCGGGTCCAGGAGGTCTGCAGCCCAAGCAAAAACTGCCGCCTCGTTTATTCTTAACTCAAAGTTTTTATCCCTCCTTGAGACCAGGGCACTCCCAGGTGTTACATCCAGATGGTTAATCAGGGAACTGTTGCGGGTTACATTCATATGGTAAATCTCAGATCAATTGAACAGGAGAAGGCCAAAAAGCAGTAAGACAATCAAGCAATTATCTGATGCAAATCAAAGTACAGTTTGATTCCACTCTTGCTCCCGACATATCCCCCATCTTTATTTTAAAAGAAGCACAAGTGCAATTTCTATTCTTTTCACTATCTCTAATTATCTCATTATCCTGTCTCGCTTTCCAAAAATGACTGGTCCCTTCATCTAAAGGGGATAGATGGGCGGAGATTCGGCTTCTGTGACTTCTTCAAGCTGACTCAGGGGCGTTGTCTCTGTGCTTGACCAGGGACCTTAAGAAGCCTAGCCTGTTTTATTAGGGATTGCAAGGATTAGATATCAGGAATAATAATTTGCTCCAAACTGGAGATCATATTTAACATTTAACAACTGCACGAACCATCTTTGGCTACAATAGTGTAGTTACATAGCACCCATTTGCAAAGGCCTTTTCTTGATTGTCTGGGGAACTAAATTTCTGCAACCTTAACAATGCTTCAGTTGTCAGATCTAAACAGATTAATAGAGACACAAGTCTCAGATCCACAAACTTTTCCTGAATTTGTGGCTGGTGTCAAAAATAAATAAATAAATAAATAAATAAATAAATAAATAAATAAATAAAAATTTCGCTCAATTAGGGCTTTAAACTACCCACTATCACAGAAGATTGACAAGTTCCTGCCCAGTTATGAAAGGCACGGGCATTAGTAAGGCATGCTTACAAACTATTCTATGACCTCCCGGCTCTGATTAATTTGATCGGCCAAGCACAAGTGACTAAGATCTGACACCATCTCTGCCGTCCAAGCAGAGGCTTTCTGCATCGTGTCCCAGTAGAGTTTCTCCACACAGGGATAAATGTCCCATTGGCAATTCACTTGCTTAGTTGCTGGACTTGGACAGGATAATGAGATAATTAGAGATAGTGAAAAGAATAGAAATTGCACTTGTGCTTCTTTTAAAATAAAGATGGGGGATATGTCGGGAGTAAGAGTGGAATCAAACTGTACTTTGATTTGCATCAGATAATTGCTTGATTGTCTTATTGCTTTTTGGCCTTCTCCTGTTCAATTGATCTGAGATTTACCATATGAATGTAACCCCCAACAGTTCCCTGATTAACCATCTGGATGTAACACCTGGGAGTGCCCTGGTCTCAAGGAGGGATAAAAACTTTGACTCTCTTGGGCTGCGGCATATGGCTCAGCCTCAGGTTCTTCAGAAGGGTCCTTTAACTCATAAAGTTCCCTTAATTCAAGATTAAGTTCAGCATTTTCATGTAGAGGATCTATGTATTCACTTACTAAATTCCATACAGTAGCAGCCTCTACTGGGGTCTTTTCGGGGCCATATACATCATAATAATCTAGAATTCTTTTTCCTATCCGCTGCCAGGCTTTTTGGAATTCCTCCTCTATAGACCTCGGGCATGCCTCCTCGACAAACTGTAGGAAGCTCTGAAGCACCCCTTTTTCCACCCACGTTCCGTGGGCTTCAAATAGGCCTGTTAAGATCGGTAGAAACAACCCATGGCTATTAGCTTGACCCATAATTTTTACTCCTGACTATACTCTCTTAATAGTCCTACGATGTGTTACTCACCACAGGGAGGGGTCCTTCACCTTCGTCCCAGATTTTCAGGTCCCTGTTCGGGCGCCAGATGCCGGGGCCTCCCGGCAGCAAATTGGGGTTCCTGAAATAAGGGGCAGGGACTGGAAAAATTAGAAGAGAGACAAACACATCGGGTCCAGGAGGTCTGCAGCCCAAGCAAAAACTGCCGCCTCGTTTATTCTTAACTCAAAGTTTTTATCCCTCCTTGAGACCAGGGCACTCCCAGGTGTTACATCCAGATGGTTAATCAGGGAACTGTTGGGGGTTACATTCATATGGTAAATCTCAGATCAATTGAACAGGAGAAGGCCAAAAAGCAATAAGACAATCAAGCAATTATCTGATGCAAATCAAAGTACAGTTTGATTCCACTCTTGCTCCCGACAGTTCATGACCACTGAGCTTCCAATTAGCATTCAAGTTCATAGATCAGTAATTGTTCCATTATACCAAGCTACATTTTTTGCCAGTATCATGAATTGAACTCAAGCTTGTTAGGAAGTACCCTACTACTTGAACCATGTCTTGGGCTTCTTTATGACTTGATAGATTTGGAGTTAGAGCCTCAATTTATGGCCAGTCTAGCCTTGGTTTCAATCTTCCTATATTTTCTACATGATCTTTGCCATGTTGCTGGGGAGAACAAATAGGAAGCCACTGTACTCAGTCATTGGTTGAGATGGACTGTCTTGAACTTTGATTCCTGGGATCTCTTGAACTTTTATTCCTGGTCTAGTCTTGAACCAAGATCTCTTGATCTTAAACTTCCCAAAAGCTAGAGTCACCAGGCATAGAGCTCCAAGCTACATTTCTAACAGGATCATTTTTATGATTGCAGTCATACCTGATTGCTTTGGTAAATTTTGTCAACATTATCCACATTTCACAGATAAAGCTCTTGACAGGTGACGTTGTTAAAGCATTAGAAGATGTACAGTAGCAGTTCCTTTGGTTTAAGTGGAAGAAGAGTGCAGCCTGGATGTTCTTTTGCTGTAAGCCTGGTCATTGTAATGGATCATTACTCATACTGTTTAGAAATGCTTTTGATGTTAATTAACAGAAAGCCTGAACAAAGCTATCATTTTAATTTTGTGATACAACAAGAATCCTGGATATGGGAAGTTGTGAACTAAGTTCAGACCAGTCATCAAATTTGATGACTGATTCTCTGGGCTTTTAACTCATAGCCACAAACTGATTGCCGTATTTCCAGCAATTATGTCGCCATTTCATATATGAAGAAAGAAAAAGAAGAGCTACTAGAATCTTCCTCATTATGAGGAAAAATGTTTTCTTAGAAATTACTCATAAAGTCTTTTTATTTGATTGGTCACCACTGAGTTATGAGAAAGAAAAGTTGGAAAAGTAGAGAAAGGATGAAGTGAATTGTCTTGCATCAATTATGATATATTCACTAGGGCTAGGCTTATGATAAGAGTTTTCTATCAGCAAAGAAGAGAGAAATAACTCTGATTGCTCCAAACTATCCTGAAATTGTTCATATCCCTTACATGAAGATGGATGCAAGGATGGACAGAGAACTTCCTTTTCCTGCTGTTCTATAATCCTTTTATATTTTCATTGGTGGTAGTAGTGGTATTGGGTACTTATTTGCTTGGCAGGCACTATACTAATTGAGCCATGCTCCTAGTCTTTTCTCGCTTAGGTAATTTTTTTTTCAACAGAATCTTTCATTTTTGCCTAGGAGCTGGCCTTGAACTAAAATTTTCCTATCTATTCCTCCCACACACCTAGATTATAGGTGGGTCTCAACTCTAGACTTGTTTGTTGAGAAGTGATCATGGTAACTTTTTATCTGAATTGGGCTTGAACTCGTAGCTTCAAGATTTCATTCCCACAACTACCTGAGATTACAGGCATGAGCCACCATGTCCAGCTCTCTTTTTAAACCTTGAGTGGGAGGTTATTTCCGAATCAAAAGTACTTCTGAGGCCAACAAAGCGTGAGGCGAGACATTTATAAAGTGCAACCTATGGAAACAATAAATGTCAAAGCCATTTTTATCTGTATGGTAGCTCAACTTAGGTCAAAAGGAGAAATTTTATGAGAAGCTCAGTAGACATCGTTATTGACAGGTCTTTAAATTCCACAATATAAAGAATGTAATTTTTAAGTGCTGCTTGTGCCTACAATTCTGTTAAGTCATATAATCACAGCAGCATTGTAACATTCTCTAGTCCTCAGAATGAATTCAGCAAATACTGGAGCACAGTTGGGCACGTTGGGCTCTGCTCTAGGCCCGTGAGATGTAATAGTGAATATCTTGACAAATAGTGAAAGTCCTGATCGTTAGGGAGTGTAGCTGAGGGTGTGTGTGTGTGTGTGTGTGTGTGTGTGTGTGTGTGTGGAGGGGGGAGAGGGAGAGAAGAGGTGGACACACGAGAAACTAAAAGTTGTGCTAAACTCTAGAGGACAGAACTGCTGGCCTGTTTAAGAGCCAGAGCCACATACCTTTTGGATTATGCACAATGCCCATGTATTACTTTCAATGGAATGTCACCCAAAGTGGCAGCAAAGGATCAGAGTTCCTTGGAGGACACGTGTTAGATAATTAGCAGCATGGCACGGAGTCAGCCAGAGTGCTGTCACTTGTAATCTGGGTGGCCTTCTGCATTTTCTCTGAGCTGTTTTTTTTTTATTGTTATTTCATTTTATTTTGTTTTTTGGTTGGCCATGGGGCTTGAACTCTGGGCCTCAGTGCTGTCCATGAGCTCTTCAGCTTAAGGTTATCACTACCACTTAAGCCATAGCCCAGTTTCAGTGCGCTGGTGGTTAACTGGAGATAAGAGTCTTACAGACTTTCATGCCTGAGCTAGCTTTGAACCACAGTCCTGAGTAGCTAACATTACAGGTGTGAACCACCAGTGCCCAGCTCTAGCTATGGGTTTTATACCAGAAACATGGGTCAATCATGAGCTTGTGAGAGAAATGATAAGGTGAGGAATGAATGTGGACTCTTCAGGTAGAGACTGGACTTATTGAAGGCTGGCCTGAACATGCAATGCTGATTCTCAGGTGAGAGCTACAAACTTGATATCAGCATTGTCCTACTGGCCCTGTATAGATAAACCATACCATCAACAGAGAGCTTTCCTATCAACTCTATTAAAAAAGCCTAGAAAAAAAGAGAAATGAATGTCACAATATGAAAACAAAAAAACAAAAAAAACAAAAGAAAAAAAAAAAAAGAATTCTCATGGACTTTCCTGCCTGGGCTAGCTTTGAACTGGGTTGCTCAGATCTCAGCTTTCTGAGTAGCTAGGACTATAGGCTTGATCCACCAGTGCCTGGCATGTTTTCTATTTCTTAAAGAGAAAATTTAGTCACAGTCATTTCCAATAATTTAAAATTTGAAATTGGATAGGGAAGGGGGGAAAACAAGATGAGGGATGGGAGTGGGGGAGGGAAATGGGGATCAAGACATGTGAAAGGGTATCAATGTATGTGAATTAATGCACCTCCTATCTGGCAAATAGCATGTAACCCTTCTATTAATTACAATAAAAATATGAAAAAAATAAAATTATTGAAAAATAAAAAAATAAAAAAGCCTAAGAAGAAAAAAAAAGATTATATTGTATATATTGCCATACTGGGTTAATAGTCCTTTTTCCCAACATAGCTTTAATAAAGATTGCCATGAAGTTAAAAAAAAAAAAGCCTAGGAAGTATGTGGCATAGAAGGGGGTGGAGTCTAATGCTGTCAGGGGTGTTGAATGGGATAGAAACCTTGATTTGTCACACAAATCACTTCATGAGACATCTGTGTGGACATTCTTCTAGGCTTGCATGATTTCTTAAGCCAACAACAATTAGTGCTTCTAGAACTTTCCTTTTAGTGAATTATATCTTTGTCTCTTACCTAAGCAGCATGCTTCCTTTTTTGGAAATCTTTCTATCATTTAAGTCTCCCACCCTTAACTGTGGCTGCCACTTTCCCCTTCGCCTCCACCTAACAACTGGATTCATTGTCTAATGTGGTGAAGCAAATTACCCAGTTTCTGGGGTCCAGAAGCAGAGGGACTTGCCTGGGAAAGGAGTATTGGTTCTGAGTCTCACTACTGTGCTCATGAGGTCACAATAACAAGTCTGTGGGGGCTACAGTTACGTGAAAGCTGGAACGGAACTAGCAAATCCATTTCCAAGATGGCAAAACTCCATGGCTGGCAAGCTGGAGCTGCCTATTGATACCTCTGTTCTACTTGCATGGATTTCTTTGTTGGAATATTTAACTGTCCTTAAAATAGCTGGAAGGTTGCATCTCTCAAGAAAGTATCTTAAAACACAGGTGGAAACTATGATGCCTCTTATGACCAACCTTCTGAAGTCACTTATTAGCATTTTGAGTCCCTATTGGCTACATAGACCATCCAGGTGGGAGATTACATAAAAGCATGAATCACACACAGGCTATGCACTCAGAGGCTAGCTTTAAAGCTGATAATAACTCAGGGTAGGGTTTAGACACAATGGCCTTTAGTAAACACCCATGGTATGAGTGTATACAATATGTAGACAATAATTTAAATGGTCAACTATTGAAGTGTTATTTATTACAGGTCAACATGATGTTGATAATGTGCACTAGAATCACCTAGAGGGTTTATTAGGGCATTTGTTGCTGAGCCCCCTTCCACGCATTCCTGACTCAATAAGTGTGGGGCAGAGAGGGAGGGCTTGCAATCATAACGAATTCCTCACATTAATGAGCTGTTGTGCCAGGATCACACTTCACTTCCACCTTTCTCATTTCCGTAGAGCCTGTGATTCCTTCAGCAAACATCCTTGACCTCTTACAGCTGAATGCACGAGCTGTCAAATTCATTAAGCCTATCATTTTCAACTTGAGGGTGACCAAATGATAGAGTTTATGTAAATGTACAAATCAGAAAAGACAGCTACAGAGAGCTTTAAGCAGTGGTGTGCTGGTCAGCTGATCCCCAAAACAAATGACCATGTCTTGCCACTTTCAGTGGGAGAATGTCTGGCCTCATAAGCCCTTCATAACCGGCAGATAGTATGAATGAGAATGCAGTGAACACACCTAACCCTAAGAACAGCACAGTGAACTGGAGTGATGATGATGGTTCCTTGAGCTTGTGGCACTGGCTGGGGCTGCCACCACTGCCCTGCATCTTCATGAGAGAAGGCCCTGCCAAACATAGCTTGTCCAAGGAAGCATGTGCATTCAAAGGCAGCTAATATGTTTCTTACTGAACTCCTATGGCTTCCACTCAATCAAAAAGCTGAAAAACCATTACCCTGAAGCATCGTATCTTGGGGCTCATCTGTGAAAAGCTTTGATTTGTAAAAGCTTTGTGTCAATTTCTGTAGTGTAAATGCTCCCACTATGGCCAATTACCAAAAGTTGAATCACTAACTTGCAAAAATTCCGGGCTCACAGCCATCCTCAGCATCAGACTGACTCCATATAGGTTCTTTCCTTGTCTCTTATAATTTTTAAAAAGCTGTGGAGTAAGAGGAGGGGGAGGTGTGTGTGGGGGGGGGGAATCCAAAATGGGACTTCATCCATCCTGACGTGGTATAGACAAGTCACCTGCTCTTTCATCCCACCTAGGTAAGATCTCATAGAGGCTGCTTACCAAGGCCTCTGCACGCTTCCCTCCTGTGTGAGGTATGTTTTTCTAGGTGAGGATAAGAGTGCTTTCCTATAGTTCATATTTTAAGTTGCTAAGCTGTATGGAAGGGTCTTATTTTGAGAGCCCATGGAAGACTTGAATATTCATCTAGACCTTTGCCTTACAGAGGGCTGGTGACAAGTCTTTTGTGTACCGCCTACAGCTGTTAAATCATAATTTAACTCATAAGCTTGAGGGCTCTTGCTCTCATGGTGTGCTTTCCACAGCTTATGCCTCAGGGCATTTGGTAGAAAAAAAGCAGAGGGTTCTAATTTGAAATATTCTCCTTGGCAAACACACACACACACACACACACACACACACACACACACACACACACACACACACACACACACACACACCCCACACCTGGCATCTTTAACTTCAGTTGCCTTAATTCCACAGGTTGTAATTTAGGAATTTCCACTACTATGAGAGATAAGTAGAGTAAGATTTGGTGGTGGTGGAGTATCATCCTGGCAGCCGACTCAACCATTAAAGGAATGTGTGTGTATATATATATATATATATATATATATATATATATATATATATATAGTTGGAGGTATGGTTCAAGTGGAGCAGCAGTGACTGCCAGCAAGTATGGGGCCCTGAGTTCAAATCCCAGGACCATGACCCACACATCTACTATATATATATATATATATATTTATTTATAATACACACAAATATCTGCTTGAGTTTCAGTCGGTGTTCCTTTCAGTCCTTGATTTAAATAAGAACATATATAGAGCAAGGTTAGTTTTCAGAAAAGGATTTTTTTCAGCCACAGTCTGCTGGCTCATGCCTGTCATCTTTGCTACTTAGGACACAGAGTCTAGGAAGATTTCAGTTCCAGACAAAAATGTTTTTGGAAAAGTAGAGTAATGAGGCACATGCTTATCATCCCAGCGACAGCAATACAAGCAATAGGAGGATAGAGGTGTAGGCTGGCTCAGGCAACAAGCAATACACGACCTCAAAAGTAACCAGAGTAGCCAGGCATGGTGGCCCATGCCTGTAATCCTAACTACTCAGGAGACTGAGTCTGAGGATCAAGATTCAAAGCCAGCCTGGGCACAAAAGAACCTGATACTCTTATCTCCAGTTAACCTCTAGAAAATGGGAAGTGGGGCTTGGCTCAAGGGTAGTGTGGTAGCCTTGAGATGAAGAGCTCAGGGACAGCACCCAGGCCAAATTCAAGCCGCATGACCCACAAAATAATAATAATAATAATAATAATAACAATAACAACAATAATAATATCCAGAGCAAAAGCATTATTCAAACAATAGAACACCTGCCTGGCAAACTAAAGCCATGTGTTCAAACCCTGGTTTGAACTAAACTAAAAAAAAAAAAACCAACAAGCAAAACCCATAATCTTTGGTAGAAAAGCCTGTCAGGATATCATCCCATAAGGTATCTTGTTCGATATATAAAAATATGGATGATAAATAACAACTATATGACTAGCCCCAAAAGATGCCCTCTTTGAGAAGGGGTGCTGAGAGAAATCTGATGGCTTTCAAGGTGACAGACTGTAGCCCCTCAGGAACTGTTCCCCTGGATACTCTTCCAGTCAGCACAATGCTCTCTTCCAGCCTCAGTTCCTTGGTCTTCAAAAGGAGACCAGAGGCCAGGAGTTTGACCTAGTGGTAGAGTGCTTGCCTAGGATACACCCCCCTGGGTTCGATTCCTCTGTACCACATACATAGAAAAAGCCAGAAGTGATGCTATGGCTCAAGTGGTAGAGTTCTAGCCTTGAGAAAGTCCAAGGACAGTGCTCAGGTCCTGAGTTCAAGCCCCAGGACTGACAGAGAGAGAGAGAGAGAGAGAGAGAGAGAGAGAGAGAGAGAGAGAGAGAGAGAGAGAGAGAGAGAGAGAGAGAGAGAGAGCCCAGCAATACTTGTTCTCATGGTCTCATGTGAGGAAGAAAGGAGATGATTTATGGAAAGTGCTAGAAGGGAGCCTCATGGGGGAGAGGATGTTGACACCCCTGTGAAGTTGAAAGGTTGTTTGTTTGGCTAGAGCCACTTAGGAATATGCATTCCCCTTCCAGGTGCACAAAGGCTTCTGACCATTTTTATGCTGTGCATTCCTGAATTGTTGGTCATTTCTGTGGTAGCATTAGTGATGTAAAGATAGATCCTTTTCTCATACATTGTGACTGGCGGGGGCTCCAAGGATCTGGGGCAGAGGAGAAAGTACTCTTGAGTACATTTGGAAATGTTGATACAGGGGAAAGAAATGATTTCTTCCAGGCCGAAGCTGATTAACGAAATGTTGGACTGAGATCACAAAAGGGCTGGATTTCTCAGCACTCTCCCTAATTCCTGGGTTCAGAATTCTTGGCTGGCTTAATTTCATAGTACAAGTATTATGTAGCAGTGACCAGGTTTGCATGGACTGATTACAAATAGTGAGGGCAGAGCTGGAGGGAGGAGAGAAGCCATTAGTAGGAATTCAGTTTCGTTTAACACAGGCATCTGGGTTCTGTAGAGCCAGGAAATAACTCATCAAGTGTTAAAACACAATTATTAAACACCAAGTCTATTTTAAGCCCCCAAAGAGATAGAATAATGACAGAGGACATAATTTTTCTACTCAGAAAATTATACACTAAATTAAGAAAAAGAAGGTGGCAATTTCAGTGGCCCTCCTGCTCTACTGGAAAACTGGTTTCATATTCAGAAAGAGACAAGGTTTCAACACTTGGGAAATTAAGTAATTCATGAGCTACTTTTAGGACAAAACGTTACTATACAGCCTAGGTAGGCCTCAAATTCATAATTCTACTATCCCAGCCTCCAAATGTTGGTGTTACAGGTATGACCACCATGCCCTTGTTTTTCTCCCCTCCCCTTCTCTACGAACAACTCCTCCTCTACTGCCGCCTCCTCCCCCCTCCTCTTCCTTCTTCTCCTCCTCTTTCTATTTTTTATCCCTTTTCCTTTCCGTACTGGGAATTGAACTCAAGACCTTTGTTCTTACTAGAAAGATGTATTTTTTTAACTACACCTCCAGCCATAATGAATCCTGTGCATTTAACTTAGATGACTCTCCAATACGGTTTTCACCATGGCCAGATTACTAATAATATCTAATATAACATGAGTGCTAACAAATCGCTGTTATACTATGCTATATTGTTAAACATTGTAAATAGTTGTTATACTGATAATGACAAGGGAAAATCTTAAATATGTTCAGTACAAATCTGAGTTTTTCCCCTAAGTATTTTTTGATTTACTGATAGTTTAATTTCCTGATGCAGAATCTATGGATATGGAGGGTAGAATCCACTGCCCTTGCCTCCAAATGACCTCTCTGAACATAACTGTGATTTCCCAGCTATGCACACTTTGGAGAATGTATTTGTCCTTGTCTAGAGAAACAGAGTCAATGGTGTATGGTGTTGTATGTGCGTGTGTGTGTGTGTGTGTGTGTGTGTGTGTGTGTGTGTGTGTGTGTGTGTGTTATTAACAGGATTTATCTCCTGTGACCATACAGGATCAAGTCTTAAGACCTGTGGTTGGAGAGCTAGAGGCTACTGACAATGGTGTTCCTGTTCCTGTCCCATCCTACAGGCCTGAGAAAAAGGAGAACATGGTATGGACATTCCAGTATGAAAGCCAGCAGACTTGAGACTCAGGGATTTTTGATGTCTTGTTTGGATCCATAGTCTAGATAATAGCAATGGGCTAGCTTAAGGCATCTGATAGAAGGAATTCCTTCTTATTCCTACTCAGATTTCCAATGGGCTGGATGAGGACTATCCAAGTCAGAGAAGTCAGTCTGCTTTATTCAGTCTCTACAGCCAAGTTTAATCTCATAAAGAAACATCCTGACAATGCTCTCAAACCTGCTTGACCAACTGCCAACTGTTTGTACACCATAAAACTAGCTAATAAAATAATTACCAAGAACTACTTTTGGGCCATATGCAGGGTCTCATGTATCTAATCCCTGATACCAAGGTGGGCAGAGATTTGCAAGATCATGGTTTAAGTGAGTTGATATCTTATCTCATCTAATAACCTGGTTTTAACAGTATATACTTGTGATTTTAGCTAAGCTGGAGGCTGTAGTTAGGATGATTGTAACCTGGGAAGAAAGCAGTAAGACCCAACCTGAAAAAAAATAATGAAAAAGAGCTATCTCCATAGTAGAGCACCTGCCCTGCAAGCAAAAGGAGGCCCCAAGTTCAAACTTCAGTACTGCCAAAAGAAAACAAAAATTGGTTGCCTAGGATAGTAGTGTCTTGGCTGCTCAGGACACACACTCCAGATGTGGCTGAGGTTAAAAGCCACTGATTTAATTTCTCCCTCACATGCATCCTCCACACCTCCATTAAAGTGTTAAAAAAAAAACAAACTTCCAATTGGATTATGCTTCTATTCTGTTTAAAATCCTTCAGTCACTGGCCATTGCTTTGGGAAGAGTATTTGGTATTTGTTACATGGGTCTCTTGGATTCTAGGCACAGTCCTTGGGGATTGTCCCTGCCTCATGCTCTAGATCCCTCTCTTGTGAGTTCATGAAGGACACCGTGCTCCCATCCTGTTGATCTGAAAGGCTCTGGCATTGTGGACTCCTCCCTCTCTCAGTGCTGTTTCCCCTCCCCCATTTCCCTATTCTTTCAGATCTTACTTAGATGTTATCACAGACACAAAGTCTTCTGAGACTTTCTCAGGCTAGGTCAAATGCTTCTTTCCTGGAAATCCTACACCCAGTCTATATCATTACAAAGGGCCTTTTGATGGCAGGGACTGTCTACTATTGTACTCTTAATACATAGCACTCACTATAGTTTCTGAAAACCTTCAATATGTGCAGAATGAAGGGGTGAATGCATGCATTCACAAATACATGAAAGCCTGTGTCCATTTCCCCCCGCCACCTCTAACCTCATAACCAGTTCTTGCAGAAGAACAGAAGGAGAATAGAAATTTCATTGAATTGTCAAGGAGAAGACTGCAATCTAGAACACACGTGGTAAGGACATTTCTCAGCATTCACACAAACCTGAACATAACGCATATGCAAAGAAGCCACGGCATCCCATGCAAGCCTGTCTGAGCAGAGTTTGGGCCACATGGAAGATGATCCAGCACTCCATCTCCTGTACCATATGGCAGGTCCCACGTCACTGATGACAAGTGCTTGCTCTGATTCCTCAAGTGAAGTTAAGGCTGGGTAGAGCATTTTAAAATTGTTCTATTATTACTACAAGGGTGATGTGCAGAGGCGTTACCTTACCTAGATCAGCTAAGGAGAATATATCTTTTTGGACAATGTCACCCCTTCCCCCAGTTTCTCAGTTTTTAACCTCCTGTTTCTACCCACAAGTTGTATAGTTCATTTTCAACAGTGTCTAGTGAGTATCACTGCTGCATTGGTTTACCCTTTGTTCCTCCATTTCTGGGTTCTCTTACCCTCCCAAAGACAAACAAACAAGACAAAATAAGAAAAGAAAAACATCAACAAAGGAAACAAAACCTCTTGTTTTCATTTCCTGGAGTTCATTTCAATGAATATTATACTATGTGATTAAAGGCACATAGGTATTATTCCTTCCTGTTTCTCTCCTAAGGATTTCCTTCTTTGGTCTCACTGTGTGTGAATGCCTGTAGTCCTGTATAATTTATTGTGTCCCAGTGTATTTTAGATCTAGCTTCCACATAGGAGAGAAATCATGTCTCTCTGAGATTGGCTTACTTCATTTAACATGGTTTTATTTGTTCTAGGTCCATCCATTGCCCTGCAAACAGAGCATTTTTTTTTTAGCATGAATGAGTTCCTAAGTTCTATCTCCAGCATCACAAATAAATTATAGCAAAACAGTTTTAAAAGTTAGGAAAAGACTATACTTATACTCAAGCCAAGAGTGACTCAGACCATCATCTGGCCATGAGAAGGTACCTGTTTGACTTTTTCAGACCATTGAGTTCTCTAAAAGGAGAAATGTTGGGAGATGTGGTTACTTTTGCAGATGGATTCTTAACTTTGCCAGTGACCTGCTCACGGTATTCTTTCACATGTAGCTCTTTGCCCTTAGTGTCCAGTTACTACAGGATCAGGGTGTGTGAAAATGTCCAAGCACGTGCCTCATCCATTCCTGCCTCTTCCCACCATGAAGACAATTTCACAAGAGGCCTCATTTGATGACAATATCTGGGATTAGCATCATGGTCTTTGTGCTTTTTAACTGATCCCAGTGAGTAGACATGGTTGAGGATGGTTCAGTTAGTTTACTGGTTCTGTTACTAGGCTGCACAATGGAATCTCTAGTGGTGTGTTGGGGGAGGGCAGCGGCATGTGGAGGGGTTGCCAATTGCTATGAGATGTGGCCTGGCACCTGCTTCGGGATTTGTAAAAGCTCCCTGGTGATGGCATTGTGCACTGATGTGTTAGAATCAGGGAATCTTGCTCATCCTCCCCTGCCCCTTGGGGACCCCATTTCACTTTGAGACGCTCCATTGTCATGAGCAGATGAGAATCTGCCTTGAATGTAGTTATCCTCCCAGCAGACCTGTGTGGCCACCTCCCAGATCACAGACACTCTGCTAGAAAGCTCAGTGCTACTCTACAGATCAAACCCTTTGACACCAGGGGCCCTGACCCCAGGGCTACCCACTAACCAATTGTAAATACATCAACCAAGCATCCAAGCCCCCCTGCTGCCCGTGTGACCTCACCAACCTCAATAGTGGTCCTACCTCCCTGGACACAGATAGAGCAACAGTACAACTCATAAACAGATACAACTAATGGACACAATTATGGTGAATTTCTGGGTCACTGCTACTGGCATTTCCCTCCCTGTTCCTTTCATTCAGCTTTCAAGATAATTTTCTCTGCGTATTTCCCTATTAACAGTCATCTGACCCAAGTTCATTCCCTGCTCGGAGTAGGTAGGGAGGGGAGGCTCCTTTTCTCTAACCCCTCCCAGCCGAATCTCATCTCCTCTCAGTGACTTATGCCAGGTTTGTAGATACCAGCACCATTTGGTTGAAGGTGTCCTGTGTTGTGCAAAAAGACAGAGAATACACTCTTCTCAAACTAGCCAAATACCGATAGTTCATGCCTGTGATTGAATTACTTGGGAAGCTTAGATCTAGAGGATAACAGTTCAAAGTCTGTTCAGGCAGAAAACTTGAAAGACTCCTTCTCCAATATGACCAGCCAAAAGCTGGGCTGGAGATAGTGGCTCAAATAGTAGAACGCATGCTTTTCTTTTTTGTTTTGTTTTGTTTTGTTTGTTGTTGCTGTTGTTGTTGTTGTTTTAGTTGCAGGGTTTGAACTCATGGGGCTGGGTGCTGTCCCTGAGCATCTTTTTTTCATATATTTTTTATTGTAATTAATAGAAGGGTTACATTATATTCATCAGATAGAGGGTACATTACTTCCCATACATTGATACCCTTTCTCATGTCTTGGTCCCCATTTCCCTCCTACTACCCCCACACCTCATCTTGTTTTCCCCCCTTCCCTATCCAATTTCAAATAACCAAATACATATATATATATATATATATATATACGATATATCAGATAACAAAGTGGGATACTGTAACAATATGAGATAACCAAGGGACAGAAAAAGAGATGAGAGATAACATAGTACATTAAGGACAATAATCATTCATTATATGGCTTTTGTTTCTATATCCTGGAGGTCCTTTCATTTAGCATCATACTATATGACCTTATGTATCTAGGTTTTGTTCTATTGTAAATCTCTGCTAGGAAGGCCCAAGGTTTCTACTGATTATGACAAATGAGGGAGACTATTGGGCCTATGTTCCTTTGAGTCTGGCTTACTTCACTTAATGTGATCTTTTCTAAGACTTTCCATTTCCTTATAAATGGGGCGATGTCATTCTACAGCAGCATAGAATTCTATTGTGTATAAATACCACATCTTGTTGATTCACTCATCAACTGAGGAGCATCTGGGTTGGTTCCATATCTTTGCTATGGTAAATAGCAATGCAATGGACATCATTGTGCTAGTGGATTTAGTATGTCTTTGTTTCTGGATGATTGGGTAAATGCCAATCATGCTGGGTCATAGGGGAGCTCTATGTTTAGTCTTTTGAGGAACTGCCATACTGCTTTCCATAGTGGCTGAATGAGTTTGCACTCCCACCAACAGTGTAGTAATGATCTCTCCTGGCCACATGCCCTTCAGCATCTGTTGTTAGTAGATGTCTTGATCCTGGCCATTCTAACTGGAGTGAGGTAGAATCTTAGATCCCTGAGTCTTTTTGTGTTCAAAGCTAGTGTTCTACATATTAAGCCCTATAGCTCTACTTCCAGTTTTTGAGTGGGTAATTGGAGCGAAGTGTGTCACAGAGACTTTTCTGTCCAGGCAGGTTTCAAATCCTTATCCTCAGATCTCAGCCTCCTGAGTAGCTAGGATTACAAGCGTGAGCCACCAGCACCTGGCATTACATGAGTTTTTATAATGGGGGTTCTCCTGGGTTTGTTAGGATCTTAGACCAAGGACAGAGGTTCATTAGCTTTAACAATGTGTTGGGATCATCCATAGAGTTTTAACAACCATTGATGCCTATGGAAAGATGTGTGTATGTATCTCTCTCTGTTTCATACATTTTCTATCTCATTCATTGTATCTCATTTGTTCTATTTCATATATTCATTTATCTGTATCTATATCTATATCTATGTAATTGATCTAAAAAACAGAATGCCTACTGGAGCCTGGAGGAAGCCAAGGGGGTGGGGGTAGAAAAGGAGTGGTTAATAAATACAGTGTATATACAGTTGGGTAGTGAGAACAAGGTCAAATGCTCTATAACATAGTAGGATAATTATGCTTGACAACAATTAAATGGAGCATTTCAAACTAATGGATAATATATTATAATTTAATGGTTCTGATATCAAAGCATGATTTATGTCTGAGGAGACTGATTTCCCAGTTACCCTGTGTAATGACACATTATATGCATGTGCCATGGTGTGCCCTGTACATATATAGGGGCTTATGACTGGCCCCTCCTGGTGTGGGGATGAGGCCAATCCTAGGAATGTCTGAGAATCTTCTCAGTTGTTTGCAGTATTCAGCCAAGGCTGAGAAGCACTGACACTTGTCAGTAGGGACAGTTGAGAAGGAACAGGTGTAGCCACACATAATGCTGAGGCTTACTGAGTACTCTTCCTTGTGAATGCTCTGAGCTACTGGCCCCCATTGCAACATTCTTCTGAATACAGATGGTTGGATAAGTTTCTTAGGAGACCAGAAACAGGGTTAGCCCCGCCCCATAGAAGCAGGGATAGCTCTTCCTTCCCCCCTCCAAGCCCCCCAATCTCAAAGCCCAGGGTGTTTTTTTCAATGTGTCCCTCACCTCTGTTTATGAGAGTCCTCTGTGAAATGCAGTTCCCTCCAGCCTTTCTGCACTGCAGTTTGGGTTCCTTGGATGTAGGAGAGCGAACAGCACACTGGTGGGGGGGTAGGCCTAGGGGAGTCAGCAGGCCCTGATGAAAGTCCTTCCTGAAGAAGTCCCGCTGAAGACTTCCATGCCTCTCATTGTAGTTCCACCCTATGATCACATACTCAGCATTTGCCTTCTCATTCCATCCTGTCCTGTGCTCTGTCCCTAGAGTCCTGCTGTTGGGACCAGCTGTGACAACCACAGTCTTTGACCCACCAGCATCTGGGTTCATCTAACTTCTTGGATGGTAGAACCTAAATTTTCTTCTAACATTGGGTCTAGAAACATGTGGTGGCCTTCACGTGGAAACAGTGTCATGGCCACCTCCAAGATGCACATTCAAAACATCTGGGGGACTGGGACAGTGGTCTAGTGGTAGAGTGCTTGCTTAGCATGTGAAGCCCTGGGTTCAGTTCCTCAGTACCACATACACAGTAAAAGCCAGAAGTGGTGCTGTGGCTCAAGCAGTAGAGCAGTAGTCTTGAGAAAGCTCAAGGACAGTCCCCAGGGCCTGTGTTTAAGACCCCAAACTGGCAAATAAATAAATGAATAAATAAATACATCTGGGAATTAAATATATGTATATGTAAATGTATATGTAAATGTATGTATATGGTGACTCTTGCATTTCAAAAATTCAGACTTCACTGGCCCTAAATAGACATCCAAAGCCTCTAGGAGATTTAAATGTGCATCCAGGATCATGAGTCTAGTACAGTTGCAGTATTTTTTAGTCTTAACCAATGGCTGAGTTAGGATTATGCAAATAATGCCCTTTAGAGCAGTGAGATAGGGGGATGAACAGATGAGGGCAAAGGAGATATAAGAAGGATTTTCACTCTTAGGGAGAGGGATGTTCCTTTTCCCACTATGGTCATCGAAGCTTTGGAGCAAGGACGGGATGCTTTGAGCCACTGAAGCTATCTTCAACTATAAGTTAATGTACTAGAGAAAGAAATTTTGTTGGAGAGGATTTCAGTGTGCCAAAAGGAACTAGGTTCTTAACAGTGTTACTGAGCTGCTAAATCTGTCCAGGATATCCCAAGCTGGAAGTTTCTGGATAGTTCTTAAAGATCATACCCTACTAGGACTGGATACAGTGTCTCATGCCTGCAATCACAGCTACTTGGTTGGTAGAGATAGGAGGACCACAGTTTTAAACTGTGCTATGTGCAGTGAGTAAAGGCAGTGGATTCAGTGTTGGATTCTGATTGCTGACTGTGAACGAATTCATTTTAACAGCACGTGCTGTGCCATAGGACAAAATATCTAAATTTCTAGGGGTTGTGCTAAAGTTCCTTTTAATGACTTCAATCTAGTACCCGGCATGTTGCATGGTTTTAGTATCTATTTTATTTTACATTTTACTTACTACTTTTGATAGATGCTCTCTCTTTAAGTGGCAATGAGTAAGAAGTAAAATAATTAGAAAGAATGAGGGGAGGGATGGTGGTGTTTATGAAAGTGAGTAGTACTTCAACAGGATTTCCCAGGGTCTCTTTCTTGGAATCTATCCAAAGTGCTGCAATAGAACTTCTCCAAGGCTAGGCAAATGGCACTGACATAGTTCTATGCCCGTCTTTGGCTGGTGGCTGATGGACCCCTGGAGCCCACAGAGTAAGGTGTGTGGTCCCAAACTTTGAAGGCTGGACTTGGAGTCCAGTGTCACCTAAAATCAAAGTGCTCTCTGCTAGGAAGAAAACTACTCTGAATGAGCAATTAGAATCAAATAGTTGGGTGTCTTAGTTGAAGTTTAATTACCTTTGTCCACTGGCTTGGCAAGAGTGAGATCTGGAGTGGATGCATGGGTGACATGCAGGGCTGAGGAACCAGAAGCATCTGGTGGGTGTCTGGGAGTAAGTCTGTGGTCTGTGGGAGTAAGCCTGTGGTCTCCATCCTTCCATGAGGGGCAGCATTTTTTCAGGTGGTCTTCCATTTCTGTAGCTGTCTCTTACATGTTACATATCTTGAGCCTTCCTGGAACCTTGGGGTACCTCCCTTTCCTGATTTGCCATCCAAGTCAGATGGGGATCTTGAATCCATTGCCTTTTCCTGCAGCCGATATTCTCGTATTAGAAGACTTCCAAGTCTTGCTGGCTCCCCTCACTGATAATACTGAAATTCTTTTAAAGGACTCTGGGACATGTCCTAGAAGGGGATTGCCGCTGCCAAGAGATCCCTAACTGCTTGCTTTCCTCTTTCTTTTTAACTTCTATGCTTCGATGTCCACCATCACATTTCCCCAAAGGACTGCTGGTTCTGTTTGTCAATACTCTTTGAGTTGAGAGCCAGGCACTGCTGGTACAGATCTAGAATCGTAGTTACTTAAGAAGTTGAGACCTGAGAATTGCAGTTTGAAGCCAACCCAGACAGGAAAAGATTGTTAGGCTCTTGTCTCCAATTAAGTACCAAAACTATGTCAGTTGGAGCTGTCATTCAGGTGTTCAAGCACCAGCCTTGAGTGGAAAAAGCTAAAGGACAAGAACCCAGGCTCTGAGTTAAAGCCCCAATCCTGGCACAGAAAACAAAAACAAAAAACAAAAATCACAAAAGCAAAATAGTACCATCCCTACCACCACACACAAAAGACATCTTTGGGTTGGAAGAAATAGAAAGGTCATTCCAAACTGCATTTTAAGAGAACATTTGATAAGTCGGGTAGCCAAACATTGTAGGAGTTCAGGATGGTCGAGTCGCAGTGATCTAGATGTAAGAAGAGGTCTCAGCGCTGGATCAGGCACCATTCTCCCTTGTCTTCTGCCAGTAAGCCACCCATTCAAGTACCTTCTCACTATGGCTCTGGGGAAGAAATTCTAGAATTCATTGTAATTGTGTTCCTTTTGCCACCAGAATGCCAACTCTGAAACATTCTGGCCAATGGAATAAGATGATGTCATTTTCTGGAACTGGGTCTCATGGCTATGTGTGGAGGCAGAGTCAAGAGAGTGGGTTCAACCTATGTGAGATGTGAGTTTTGTTTTTAAAGGCACAATACTTACAAGGCCAAATTGGTATCATGTCAACAAGTGAAATGGCTGTGTCCCAAGAGGCACTGGTTGTATATTTAAGCCTCCCTGTGCGTCAGGCTGCTGCTCCAAGTCTTTTTCCTATTCAGAAATGTCAGAGGTCGGCCGGGAATTTGGCTTAGTGGTTAAATTGCTTGCCTAGCATGCACGGAGACCCAGGTTCGATTCCTTGGTATCACATATATAGAAAAAGCCGGATGTGGTGCTGAGGCTCAAGTGGTAGATTTCTAGCCTTGAGAAAGTCCAAGGGCAGTGCTCAGGCCCTGAGCTCAAGCCCAGGACTGGCCAAAAAAAAAAAAAAAGAAATGTCAGAGGTTAGTCTGCATTTCTAGGTAGAAAGGATAGCTGAGCTAAGACACAGAGACACAGTATGGGAGGGAAATCTTCAGAGAAGATGAATATTTTTCAATGATTTTAGAAGACTTCTTCAGCTGTCCCTCCTGTGTGGCAGCAGCTGATCTTTGGAGATCATCCAATTCCTGTCTGTCATTTTGTTCAGCCACGCCCTCAATTCCCAAATAAGAAAAACAATCTGGAAGGTATATTTTAGTGACCTGAAGAGGAGAGAAGAGATAGAGTCTGGCATTTTCCAGCAGAGCATTTGTACGAGGATTGAGAACCCTCCTGGCAAGGCTGGCAGCCAGAGTCTGGGCAATCAAAGTGACAAGAAGGTAATCAGATCGCATGCCACTTTCCATTGAGAGAGACACTGGAGCCACAGGGGGAGTGATTCCTGGGTGCAGAAATTGGTTTCTGCTCTTCTTTTCACTTCAAGATCTATCCCACTGGCTTTCTTCCATCTGATGGATTGATTGACAAGCCAGATAGCCAAGAAGAAGTTTCCATATCTAAGGATCTGAGCTGCATTAAGGGGATGTCCAGACACTAATTGAATGCGAATCTCAGCTGTTCACCATTGATAGAGGTGATGGTGAGAAAATAACTACTTTCCCTCAGCCAGGAAACTTTTACAGGTGGAAAGACAAAACAAAGTAAAAAGCCTCCTGAACCTCTATACTTAGGGTGTTTAGAGTCCTAACAAAAGTTAGTTAAACATCAGATTGTAATTGTTTATGTATGTATTTTGTTGTCCTGGGGCATGAACTCACGGTATGGGTGCTGTTCCTGAGATTTTATTGTCAATGTTAGTGGTCTACCACTTGAGCCATAGTTCTACTTCCAGCTTTTTGACTATTAACTGGAGATAAAAATGTCACAGAATTAAGCTGTACCCTCAGATCTCAAACTTTTGATTAGCTAGGATTACAGTTATGAGCCGCTAGCACCTGGCTTAATTTTTTTAAAATATGTATTGTTTTTCTGAAATCAATATAGTCAAAGCTAGGGAGCTACACAGTTTCAATCACCATAGTTTTATATACTTAGTTTTGAATGTTAATATTCTGTTGTATCGTGAATATTGTCATTTTCCAAAATCCACATGAATGTCAATATAGTATTCCAAGTCACATCTTATACTGTGTATGTGAAAGGAGAATGGGGAAAACTAGAAAGATAGTTTTGTTATTTTCAATGTTTGATGTTTTTATTGTTATTGTAGAGATGATATATAAGGGGTTCCAGTTACATGAGTCAGGTAATGAGTAGAATTCTTTTTGACCATGTGTCCTCTTCCATTGCTCTCTCACAGTTTTTCCCTCACATCTCCATCCACAAGCTGTGCACTTCATTTTCCTCATAGCATCGAGTACCACTGTTATATTTGTCCAGCCTTTGTTCCATATTATCTATTACCCCTCCTACCTTCCCAAATACGAACTAACAAGACAGAGGTTAATTGGAGATGAGAGTCTCAGGTCCTTTTGTGCCTGGGCTGGCTTTGAAACAGGATCCTCACATCTCAGCCTTAAAGCTGTATGCCTCTGTGCCCGGCTCAGTTCAGTAATTACATTTAAATAATTCCTTTTGTACTAATCATAGAATTCCCTTAGATCTAGTAGTCCCACTCCTTGGATTTACCCAAAAGATCACAAATAAAGCCACACTAAAGCTACCAGCACAACTATTTTCACTGCAGTGATAGTTACCATAGGTAAGATACAGAAACAACCCAGATACCTCTCAGTAGATCAAGAAAATGTGGAATTTTATGCTTCCATCAGAAAGAATGACATCGCCCCATTCATAAGGAAATAGAAAGACTTGGAAAAATTATATTAAGTAAGCCAGACCGAAAAAAAACAGGCTCCACAGTTTCCCTCATTTGTAATAATTAGTGTTTATTTAGGATGATCGTAGTAAGGTTCATAATAGGTATGTACATAGGACAATGTGTATTAATCCTAAGCAAAGTGAACTCCGAGATAGGGACACAAGGTTTTTGTGTGTTGTTTCTTCGTTTTGTTTTTCTAATGTACTGTGTGAAGTTGCTTCTTTTTTTTTTTTCTTTTGGTTTTTACCTCTTTGGTTTATATATTGTCTTCACTGATTTTGTACCCTGTGTCATATCTATCTATCTATCTATCTATCTATCTATCTATCTATCTATCTATCTATCTATCTATAGTTATCTATCTATCTATCTATCTATATACATATGTGTGTGTATGTGTGTGTTTATCTGATTTGGGGAATGGAGGGGGAATAACAAAATAGTGCGACAAAGGACAAAGGATGTACCAATGCAACAGTGATACTCACAAGATGCCATGTTGGAAATGAACTTAACGAAGGAGAGGGGAGGGTATTTGAAAGAGAGGGAAACTGGAAGAAAGCAAGGGAGGAGGTAACAATGTTCAACAGGAAATGTACTCATTAACTTAGTTATGTAACTGTAACTCCTTTGTCATCAACCTTACAATAAAATTAATTTAAAAATATTAAAAATATCCATTTGCATCCCACTCTTGATCCACAGGTTATTTAGCAATATGGTATCTGCTTTCCAAGAATTAGGAGAATTTCTTGTTTTCTCCCTGTGATTGATTCCTAGTGTGATTTAATGGTCCTCAGAGAAATGCCTTATATAAACTTTAATTCTTTTTTTCTAAAAGTTTGTTATTGGGTAGGATATGGGCTGTCTCTTCTGATATTATTGGGTAGAATGCTCTGTGAATTTGGATTAGGCCTTGTTGATTGGAATTGAGTTCTTTCATCTTTGATGACTTCTTTCTTCTTACTAAGTTAATTCTTCAGAGAAATGTCAGTTTTCAGTGAGACTATAGATTTGTCCAGTTCTTTTTTAGTTTTACGTACCATTTGCTCTGCATATTTTTCCAAGTTACTTGAGTTAGTCAGGTATTTTTGATCATATTAGAAACAATCTGCCACACTAAGTTGAGCAAAAATTGAGTTTGAGTAAAAAAAGTTAAGCAAAAATTTCTGAGTGAATTTGTCATAATTAGTATAAACCCTGGACTCTCCTAGCAGAGGTTTACAATAGGGCAAAACCTAGATACGTAAGGCCATATAAGATGAGGCAAAATGAAAGGACCTCCAAGATATAAAAACAAGAGCCATATAAGGTGTGGCTGTTTTTCTTAATGCACTATGTTATCTCTCATCTCTTTTTTTGTCCCTTGATTAACTCATATTGTTACAATATCATACCTTGTTATCTGATAAATTGTATATATGTTTATTTGAAATAGGATAGGGAAGGGGAGAAACAAGATGAAGAGAAGAGGTGAGGGAGGAAAATGGGGACAAAAACATGAGAAGTGGTAGCAATGACTGTTAAGTAATGTACCTTCTATCCGATGAACATAATGTAAGCCTTCTATTAATTACAATAAAAAAGAAATATGAATCTATACAAAAAAAGAAAAAATTCTGAGCGAATATTTTTTCTGAAATTTGAGAAATTTTCTATTTTTCCCCTGCTTTATCCTGAAATAAAGACGTTTTCAGCATGAATCACATTTTATTCCTTAATTCTTCTCAAATGTTTCCATTCCCAAGAGAGGAATGAAGTAGATGAGTTCTTTGAGAAGAGACTAGAAGATTATGTGACATTGCGATAGCTGATTGTTAAAGCCTAAGGCTTCCTTCTTCTATAGAAAAATTGACTTTACTAATTATTGTTTAAAAATAATCCACTCTTTAGTGAGTGTCGTTGGTAGCTCATGCCTCTGATCCTAGTTACTTGAAAGGTTGAGAATGCTATGACTATACTTCGAGACCAGCCTAGGC
The DNA here is from genome assembly GCF_031878675.1 of Megascapheus bottae. Classification (NCBI taxonomy): domain Eukaryota; kingdom Metazoa; phylum Chordata; class Mammalia; order Rodentia; family Geomyidae; genus Megascapheus; species Megascapheus bottae. The sequence goes on along the minus strand of NC_143520.1, from coordinate 43,276,568 downwards.
AGAAAAATTCTCAACCCATGCCTGGGCACTGTAGCTTGAACCTGTCATCTCATACACGAGAGGCTGAGAATGGAAGGAAAAATATGGAAATATCCTTGGAAGACTCCAACTCCACAGAAGAATGCTGGATATGGTGGCAGGTGTCCCATCCTAGTGACTATAGATTGTGCCTCTGGTGTGTGTGCCTTGGTGAAAAATGAGACTATGTCCTAAAAAATAACCAGTACAGAAGCAGAGCTGGAGGTATAGCTCAGAGGTATTGTACCAGAATAGCAAACACAGGGCCATAAGTTAAAGTCATAATAAGGATGTTCACATATTTGAGACCAACCTGAGCTACAGAGCAAAGCCTTATCTCAGAAAAAAAAAAAGAAAGAAAAATCTACTTTCACTAGGACTTGCAAGTTTTACAAATTGTGAATTGAGAGGCATTAGAAAAAAGACTATTAGTATGGGCTTCAAAGGCAAATTAGGTTTTAGTCATGGTTGTAATCATTATCTATATAGCTTTAGGATGACTGGCTCAAATGTCTTAGAGTTTCTTTACATATGACATGGGAGTTGGCTTCCAAAATGTGTAGGTACGTAGATTCCGGAGCTCACCTATTGCGAATGTTTGTTGTTTCTGTCTCTGTTGAAAAAGGGAACAGCGTGGTAAGCTGAGGCTGGCTTAGATTTGATTCCTTTCAAATGATGTAAAGGCTTTCTACCAATCATGGGGTGACAGTAAGGGGTATAATGAGATGGTTAAGAATAAACAGTCAATTAATTACAATAAAAAGAATATAAAAAAGAATATATGGAAAAAAGAATAAACAATCAAAATGAACTCTAGGATATGAAAATAAGAGCTTTATCTTGTGTGATTGTTGTTCTTAATGTACTATGTTATTTCTCTTCTCTTTTTTGCCCTTTGTTTAATCTCATATTGTTACTATACTTTGTTACTTGGCATATTATATGTTTATTTGTTAATTTGAAATAGGAAAGGGAAGGGGGGAACAAGATGATTGGGAGGGGTTGGGGGTAGGGAAAGGGGGACAAAATCATGAGAAGGGTAGCAATGTATGAGAAGTAGCACATCTTTGACCTGACAAATGTAACTGTAACCTCTCTATACATTATCTGGGCAATAAAAGAAGAATAAACAATCAAATCTATCAATACATGTTAATCTAGTCTATAGAAAGTAATAGCATGTTAATTTTTATGCTTAGTCACCCATGCTGGCTAAGGAGGAGTAAGTTTTCAGCTTAGTCCCTGAGAAGCCTCACCTTATCCCACACATCACACACCAAGTAATTACAACAAAACTCACCATGTTGCATACTAATCTAGCTTTATAATTGTTATTGGGCACACATGCTTTGCAAATTAAGAGAGAAACCTACTTCTCCATTAAAATAGTGTAAAGATTACAAGGAAAACAACCTAATATTATTGTATCTTTGGTCATGAAGAAGCCAAAGGAAGATAGTGGTGAAGGAAACCTCAATGCACAGTAGTCTTTATGAAGATTTCCTGAGCAGCTCTGCTCTGCATTGATTTACTATACAGGGCCTTCATTGTGTTAAATCATTTTGATTTGATAGGAGAGGAGAAAACTAGAAATGTCTTAAATATTGGATTAGTTTTTTTTTCTGTTAGCACAGTCTTCAGATGGTACATTTTCAGGATATCTGGAAAGGGTAGTACCTTTTCTTTGTTAGGAGGATAATGATTGCAGTTAGATTTGGAAAGAACATTTAATAGGTCCTGCGGTTCCAGAAATATACCATAGCCTTGGAAGCCCTTACAGATGCTTTGAAAAATTACTCAAGAGGCTAAGATCTGAGGATTGAGGCTCAAAGTCAGTGTGGGAAGGAAAGCCCATAAGGCTCTTATGTCCAGTCAGCCATCAAAAAACCAGAAGTGGAGCTGTAGTTTAAGTGTTAGAACACTAACATTGAGCACAAAATCTTAGGAAAATGCCCAGGTTCTGAGTTCAAACTCCAGGACCAGCACTTAAAAAATAAACGAACAAATTCTTGCCTTTGCCTGGTAGCCCTGTTACTTTCCCTCTTTCTCTAAAACTCTGATGTTTTCTGTATCAGAGACCCAGAAGGCTATCTCAAATATCAGCTGAACTTGACTTCTGAGCCCTTCTCCTGGTTCCCAGTATTCCTGGGAATGTAATGGGTCTATAAGAAAGTGGAGCAAGATAGATTAACACCCAGACAAATTGGGGGGATCAGGGACTATTTAAAGAAACCAAACTGACTTTCACAGCTGCTCTCTTCAGGGAAGAAATTCTCACTATAAGAAGCCTTTATTAAGTGGCTAATGAAGTATAATGTGCTCAGGGCCCATTTTCTGGTAGAAGTGATTCATTGTGACTAGTTATCTTACTAAGAATGTGTGTGGCAAGAACACCATTTGAGTTTTTACATTATTCTGGTGATGCTTCTTGCACCTGTTTCAAAAACAAAGGGAAAAGCTGTTTCAAAACTAGTCAAGGCAGATGGCTCAGTAGTTGGCAGATACACTGCTGCTGCTGGAGTCACCTGGCAGACATGTGAGCACGTAGATTAAGTGACAGGTGTGTTGGGGACTTGGCCAGCCACTGTCCTCGGGGCCTCTTATAGGCCATCTGCAGGTGGCGAGATCTGGTTGAGAGTGGAAGCTACAGGTGATAAGTGAGTTGATTTGGCTCACTTGCAATCATCCATATTGCTCAGTACTGCTTGCAGGCAGGTACTTACAGGTAAGAGAGGAAGCTGTAGATCATCAGTAAAATGCTGTCCTTGCCTGAGAAACAAAGACTGCAGTGTTAAAGGTCCTGGTGAGCTACTGTTTCCACCTGTTGTTATTGTGTGAGAAAAGGACTTGGAAATTCAAATTTGCACATGATTTGCGACTTGCCTTTCAGGCACGTCTCCACCATTCAGAGGAGGCCAGATGTGTGCTTCCTGGCTCCTTTCTCCAGTTTAGGTTCAAGTGAAGTGTGAACAATGTAGATCAAGTAGCAGGACCTGTTTGCCAGTTTTTCAAGTCCCACAGAACTGAGGCAGAGACTGTCAGCAGTAGTGAAGGTGGAGTTGATAACAGAGCATCTTGGAAGGTGGAATGTCCAGATGGCTGGGACTCCATCCATGCAGCATGATACAGCCTGTGGACTGGGGCAACCCTGCTCTTTCTATTTAGCCCATGTTTCTAAACCAGACTGACTCTCCTTTCTATACCTTTCTCTCTGGCATCTGCACATCACTAAAGCTGTTTTGCTTTGTTTTTAATGTCAATCCTGGGGCTTGAACTCAGGGCCTGGGCTCTAGCCTTGAGCTCTATTGCTACCACTTGAGCCACAGCTCTATTTCCTACTTCCATAGTGGTTAATTGGAGATAAGGAAGAGTCTAGTTAATTTTCCCACTAGGGATGGCTTCAAACCTCAATCCTGAGATCTAGGCCTCTTGAGTAGCCAGGATTACATGCATGAGTAACCAGCAGTAGCAAGGCTATATTTTTAAACTGTAGTTTTCAATCTGCTAGTGAGTTGCAAAATCAATTTCCTGAGTCACTACAAGCATTTGAAAGAAATAAAGTTGACTCCCTTGTCAAAGATTAGGTGGCCATAGGTCTGTGGTTTAATATCTGGGTTCTCAGTTCTATTCCATTGGTCTTCAGGCCTGTTCTTGTGCCAGTACCAAGCTGTTTTGATAATTATAGTTCTGTAATAGAGTCTAAAGTTTGGTATTGAAATTCCTCCTGTGCTGTTCTTTCTGCTAAGAAGTATTTTTGCTATACAGGGTCTTTTATTATTCCATATGAAATTTTGGACTGCTTCTTCTATTTCTTTAAAGAATGACATTGGGATATTGATGGGTATTGCATTGAATTTGTAGATAGCCCTTGGCAAGATTGTCATTTTCACGATGTTGATTCTTCCAATCCAGGAGCATGGGAGGTTTTTCCATTTCCTTAGTTCTGCTTTAATTTCCTTTTTCAGGGTTTTAAAGTTTTCATCAAAAAGGTCCTTTACATTCTTAGTTAAGCTAATTCCTAGGTACTTTATTTTCTTTGAGGCTATTGCAAAAGGAGTTGCTTTCCTGATTGTTGCCTCGTTCCTCTCACTGTTGGTGTAGAGGAAGGCAGTTGACTTTCGAGGGTTAATTTTATGCCCTGCTACCCTTCCAAAGTTTTGAATCAGCTCAAGGAGCTTGGGAGTAGAGTCTATAGGATTCTTTAAATACAGAATCATGTCATCTGCAAAGAGGGATAGTTTTACTTCATTTTTCCCTACTTGGATCCCCTTTATGCTTGCTTCTTGCCTTATTGCACTGGCTAGGAATTCTAAAGCTATGTTAAAGAGACGTGGAGAGAGCGGGCATCCTTGTCTCGTTCCTGATTTTGTAGGGAATGGCTTTAGATTTTCACCATTAAGTATAATACTAGCTGTGGGTTTGTCATACACAGCCTTTATTATATTGAGGAATGTTCCATGGATTCCTAGTTTCTCCAGAGCTTTTAACATAAAGAGTTGTTGGATCTTGTCAAATGCCTTTTCCGCATCTATTGAGACAATCATGTGATTTTTGTCCTTGCTCCTGCTGATGTGTTGAATTATATTAATTAATTTGCATATGTTGCACCAGCTTTGCCTCCCTGTGATGAATCCTGTTTGATCATAGTGTATAATTTTTTTGATAAGTTGTTGTAGACGGTTGGCCAGTATTTTGTTGAGAAGTTTTGCATCGATGTTTATCAAAGAAATAGGTCCATAGTTCTCTTTCTTTGATGAATCTCTGTCTGGTTTGGGGATGAGGGTTATACTGGCTTCATAGAATGAAGAAATAGAATGAAAAAATAGACTGGAGGAAAGATAGCCTCTTCAACAAGTTGTGCTGGCAGAACTGGTTAAGCACCTGCAGAAAACTAAAGTTGGATCCTTCTTTGTCATCCTGCACTAGAGTTAACTCCAAATGGATCAAAGACCTCGAGGTAAAAGCTGACACTCTGAAAACTTTACAAGAAGGAATAGGAGATATACTAGGCCACCTTGGCACAGGTAGAAACTTTCTTAATAAGGATCAAGAATCACAACAAATCAAAGAAAGGCTGGATAAGTGGGACTGCATTAAACTGCAGAGCTTTTGTATGGCAAAGGACATAGATAGTAAACTAATTAGGAAGCCTACAGAGTGGGAGAAGATCTTCACCAACAATACAATGGACACAGGCCTCATATCTAAAATATATCAACAGCTCAAAAAATTGAATCACTCCAAAACTAATCTCCAAAGTAACAACCATCCCATTAAAAAAATGGGCCAAAGACTTAAAGAGAGTTTTCTCTGAAGAAGAAATAAAAATGGCCTATAGACACATGAAGAAATGCTCAACATCTCTGGTCATAAAAGAAATGCCAATCAAAACAACTCTAAGATTCCACCTCACTCCAGTTAGAATTGCCAGGATCAGGAAAACTAATAATAACAGAAGGGGATCTGGCCAGGAGGGATCACTACTACACTGTTGGTGGGAGTGCAAACTCATTCAACCACTATGGAAAGCAGTATGGCAGTGCCTCAAAAAACTAAACATAGAGCTTCCCTATGACCCAGCAATTCCACTACTTGGCATTTACCCAACCATCCAGAAACTAGGGCATACTAAATCCACTAGCACAACAATGTTCATTGCAGCATTATTCACCATAGCAAAGATATGGAACCAACCTAGATGTCCCTCAGTTAATGAATTGATCAACAAGATTTGGTATTTGTACACAATGGAATTCTATGCTGCTGTCAGAAAAAATGACATTGCCCTATTTGTCAGGAAATGGAAAGACTTAGAAAAAATCATATTAAGTGAAGTAAGCCAGACTCAAAGGAACTTAGGCTCAATGGTTTCCCTCATTGGTCATAATCAGTAGAAACCTTGGGCTCTCCTAGCAGAGATTTGCAATAGAGCAAAACCTTGATACATAAGGCCATATAGTATGAAGCTAATTGAATGGACCTGTAGGATATTGAAACAAAAGCCATATAATGAATGATTGTTGTCCTTAATGTACTATGTTATCTCTCATCTCTTTTGCTGTCCCTTGGTTATCTCATATTGTTACAGTATCTCACTTTGTTATCTGATATATTGGATATATTTGTATTTGGTTACTTGAAATTGGATGGGGAAGGGGGAAAACCAAGATGGGGGGATGGGAGGGAGAGTAATGGGGACCAAGACATGTGAAAGGGTATCAATGTATGTGAATTAACGCACCTTCTATCTGGCAAATATCATGTAACCCTTCTATTAATTACAATAAAAATATTTTTAAAAAAAGAAATAAAATTGGGCAGAGAATCAGAATTCTTCACAAGTATCACATACTATCTCCTGAAGCGCTTTCCAGATGGGCCTTGTGTTTTGTTTACTGAGTGATAATACGAAGTGTACTTACTCATAGGTTGAAATATTTTTAAACTGCTAAACTTTTCTGCTGGAAAATATTATTTCTTAGGCCCAAACACAGCCTTCAAAGAATGTGTCGCCAGCTCTTCTCAAATTGGATGTGTTTAATAAAGAGACATTTATTAGAACTATAGCCAATCTCCTGTTAGGTAAACATCCAAATGCCCGTTTCTGTCAGCCAGTTTTCCACAACTGTAGCCAAATATTGAGAGAATCAACTTAATAAAGAAAAAGATATGTTTGGGCACATGTGCTATTCCTGAGGTTTCAGTTTGCAGCCAGTTGGCCCTGTTGCTTGGTCCTTTGGCAGGACAGTGAATAAAGCCTGGAGGTTATGATTGAGGAGGCTACTAACCTCATGAAGACCAAAAAGTGAAAAAGACAAGAAGTGTTCTAGCTTCCAATATCCCCTTCAAATATCTAACTTTCTTCCCATCTCCATCTTGCTTCTCCAAGGCATCACAAACTGATGACCTAGTCTTCAAAACATGGGACATTTCTAATGGAAAGGAAAACTTATAGGGTTCTTTGGAAGTAGATGGAACTTTCCTTCAGGTGGTCAAAGAAGAATGGTCTGGCTGTCCTTGCTGAATGTTGCTGAGAACAAAGTGGATATCTATCCAAAGAATAATTTGTACATGAAACATTAGAGGAAAGGCAACCCTAAAAGACATGTGCAAGGCAAATAGAATAAGTTTCTGATGCAGCATCATAGGCATACTGTAGTTAGGGCCTTACTCCCTGCTGCAGAAACCTGAGAGTACCCAGAGAGGAGGCAATGAAGGTTCTCTGCCCATTCTGTGTTCATTGCTTCCAGGCTAGGATCTCTTGGAAGAAGGATAGACAAGTGTCCAAACTCTTTTCCTAAATGTAGATACATTTCAAAAGGTTGGAGTGACTTTCAGAGACGTCCTAAGAAAGGACCCATGCTCTTGTTTTGAAAAGCTGACAGACTTCTGTGTGAATGAGGTGTTCAGAAGCAATTTGGTAGAAAATAGGATGCTTGTGATTTGCTTATCAGTGTGGTTTCCCCGAAGTGGAATAATTCCCTTAATCTGCCTTCATTCATTTGGATAATCTGCAAAATCATGTTGAAGGACTTGTAAGAGTAGGAAAGGGAATTGCAGAGATTTTGATTTTCACAGTTCTCCTTGGTAGTCTGGCATGGGGCAGGAACTACCATTGGCTAGAAACAGAGAGGGCTTTGTACAGCATCAGGTTCCAAATGCAACCAGAAAAGGCATTCATGGGCCTTCTTTCAGAGGACATAGCACAAATATACTCTCTGTTTTTACATTGCTTTGATATTTTCGCATTGCTTGATAGTTTTGTTTATCTCCTGGCCTTCCTTTGGAATGATGTGAGCTGTGCATGCTCTACAGCCTCTTTCTCTGTGCTGGCATGAGCCTAGAAGTGACTTGACCTGTCCATAGGTTGCATCACATGGCTGAGACCCTGTACACCCTCTTACCCTGCCACTTGCTCTGGGCTCTCTCTCCCTCTTCCTCCTGCTGGCTCAGTGGGACAAGTTGTAGAATGACATAGGGACCAGCAGAGCAGCTCTGGGGGAAATCAGTTCTTCCAGATCTGCTGAGGCACCTGTGCTTTCTAATGGACTCCTTCCTGACACTGTTTTGGATCTGGAGCCATTTTTCTTCCCTTGATCACATGGATACCCCTTAGAACCCTTGTTCCTAATATGCTGGCTTGGCTTGGTGTTTGATATTTGGGGATGGAGATGGAGTATGATGAGGAGTCAAAGAGGAAAAGATGAAGCCCCCATTAATCATTCCCTTTGATGTTTTGGTTTTCTTAGATAGGCTTAGAATCCTGGTCCTCCTGCTTCAACTACTCTGATTGCTGGGATTACAAGTGTTAACCTCAACACTCAGACTTGACAGGTTTTTCTTTTTTAATTTGCCATTTGGAGCACCCAGTTCCAAAAACTTCATTAACATGCCCAGTAGTGTTTTCTGATTCACAGCTACAGAAACTGAACGCAAGTGTGAACTGTTGCTGCAAGACTCCAGCTAACACATGTTAATAACATAAATGCTGGAGCATTTGGTGTTTCTCAAAAAAAAGACAATGAAATATTTGCACAATGAAATACTTCCCCAATACTGAAGAGAAGAAAGGAGCAACGAAAATGTAAAGCCACACACTCTGCAATACTTACCAATTGTATTTATGGAAGAGAATCCATTTGTCAGTGATCTCTAAGGCACCATGTCATAGACCTGTGTCTTCCTCATTCATCAGTCTATAATTTAAATATAGGCTGATAGGCTCACTGCTTCTGGGTTTGGAAAGCCACACCAGCTTGCGCAAAGCTTCTCCCATACGAGTCCCAGCTTCCCTTCCTTAGAAGGAATTTGCAACAACCATCTGCTGTGTTGGTGGACCCCTGAGAATCCAACTGTTGGAGGCAAGCTGTGGGAACTCCCACGTGCTCAAAACCATCTAGCATCCACGACTGCTGCCTCTCTGGAAAGAGACCAGCCAAGTGATTTTTCATAGCAAAGATGCTGACAGCAACTAAAGTTCTTATTTAAACTCCAGGGTGATAAGCCTCCAAGCTTATGATTGGAGATACTTTGAGGGAATTGATTCAAGCAGTCACTGTATGGCACCCAGAATGTTGGGGCCTTGAATCAATATGTCTCACTGCCTGAAAAGTGTGGATTTGAGCCCAAATTTTGGGTTGTCTTTTTTACTTCCTTCTCCCTCTGCCTGACCTCAAAGAACTCAGCAATGTTTCCAGCTTTATAGGAAAGAGATTGATTTTTTTTTGTACTTCCAAGCTAACATCATCAGAGTAAAAAGACAAACAGTAGTAAAGAAAGTGAGATTTTGAAATCTGAACATCTGTGAAATTGTGTTAAGAGAAAGTTTGTACATTGAATCTGATTTTCTGTTAGCACCATTAAAAGATTGAAGTCATGCCTTTCCAGTTAGAAACCATAGAAGTATTTCAATGGGGACTGAATTTAGAAGTTTTGGTTCAGGAGAGGCAATTGATTCAAGATGATCCTTGTGACATTTTATTAGTTCTATGTGTGCTCAGTAAGTACATATTTAGCCTTTCTCAACCAATATTTTGTATTTTGAAAAGGCAAAAAAGGCAATATTTCATAACAGTTTATGCAATTTGGCCTTTTGGGCCTTTGGTCAGTTACTTTACCTAATGATCATAATAGCCAAGACTAGGACATTTGGCACTGGGATCAGCATGGGAATTAATGTCCTTTTAAAAGGACTGTGGCTGGGAGTTTAGCCTAGTGGTAGAGTGCTTGCCTAGCATGCATGAAGACCCACATTCGATTCCTTGGTGCCACATACATAGAAAAAGCTGGAAATCTTGTTGTGGCTCAAGTGGTAGAGTGCTAGTCTTGATAAAGCCCAATGACAGGGCCTAGACTTTAAGTTCAAGCTCCAGGACTGACTAAATAAATAAATAAATTTACTACATTTTTGTATCATTTATTTTAGAATAACAGTAAAATATTTGAAACAATGTTATTATATTTGCATTTCTATCTCAGTTGGTCTTTGACAAACATTAAAATAATATATTTTCCTGGTCACATACTTCCCCAGTGATGGAAAATACATAGTAGATTAGCATGAGTGTCTAGATGAAAGAATTAAAAGAGCTTTCCTAAGGTTTGTGCACTTCCCACCAATAGGACTGGCATCTATTCACTGGGCTGTAATTTGAGTGGAAGCCATCCTAATGTAGGCTTCAAGGTTTCATCTGTGCAGGTAGCTGGAGAGCTGGGGAAGAGATGAGAAGAAGTGGTTGTGCTGGAGAAGAGGGCAGGAATCCCAACAGTAGACAGTGGCTAGTCATGAATGATTTAAAGTCTTTGGGAACTAGATCAGCCAGTGTCTGTACTCCTTCGACAGGAGTCCACTAAAGAAAAGGGAATGTGAGAGCACAGCATGGCCAAGAATCTTACTTCTTTTAGTACCACTGTGAAACAAACTATCCCAATATTCACTGGCTTAAACCAACAGTGAATTGGGGTTTCTCATGGCTTCCATGGATCAGGACAGGAGGACACAGTGGGAATGAGAATGTCTTACGTCTGTTCCATGATTTTGGGGACCTTAGCTAAGGAAAAACTAGAGGCTGCAACCTGTCTAATGACTGCAGTTTTCTGCAGAGTCCTTATTCCTAAGCCTGGAACTAATAGATAGGAGAGTCTACTTGTCACCTCCTCATAGCATGGTGGCTGAAGCCCGTCAAAGTTAAAAGCATTCTTACATTGATATTCAGGGAGCTAAACCTGAATGTTTTAGCAAGTAAACCAGAAACTGCATCATGTTTATAACCCAACCCTGGAGATAACACAATGTCACACCCTATCGGTAGCAACAGTCCTAAGCCTATCACCTGTAAGAGGAAGGTAGATTTCATTTTTAGATAGCTGTAGGTATGCACTGTTGTAGAAGAGCATAGGGGATTGGTGAGATCTCTGCAACAATCTTTGAAAAATACAATCAGCTTTAGGTAGGAAGATAAAAGTAAATAGAAAAGACCTGAAGGCTGGCAAGACATGTTGTTCTTGCTCCAGCTTTACCTGAGACCAACACTTCACAGTCTGATGCAACTAAGGTACTGATTAGATGCATTCATTCACTTCTGTAAAATCTATCATATTAGTTGTTTGTCTGTGTGAGCCAAAGACAATCAGATTGACTGAGAACATTTCATCTTTTCAGTGATTGTTATGTAAGTAGGTGTAGGTATGAAATCAGGTAGCCTATCTCTGTAACAAAAGCCCAGAGGTGGCCATTCTGGCAAGTGTCTCTCAACTGCCCCTTTGCCTCCTTGGTTACTCAGTGGTTTCCTGGCAACCATGCTTTCTCCACATTCATAACTCTGCAAAGGGGCTCAGCATCCCCTTCTACTCCCAGGCAGTCTCCCTTGGATCACTGGGGATTGTAGACATAATGAGATTTTAGTTGTCATATTGTAGCAGAGCTTTTCTTTTCTTTTTTTTTCCAATGTGCATATCTTCTAGGCAAAGATGTAATTTCAATTAATTTTGCATATCTGATAAAATTTTCATATCCTTTAAGCTAATTCCATTGAACTAATAGGCTCATGGTCCCTCGTGGAGTTCCAAGTCAGCTGCCTTATCTCCTGCACGCTGAGACACATCGAAGAGTCAGGGCTGGTATGCAGAAGTGGCCTCTGTTCCCAAACCAAGCTACATTGTGTGTCCTTTCCTTTTTCTATCCTCACTTGAAGGGTGTCACTGAGTTCTTATTGGATTTTCTGATTTGTCTGAACTATCAATATTCCCCCCCCAAAAATTAGCCCATTGCTCTATGTGTGAGACACATAATTTAAAATTCACTCCACTTGAAGGAATGTCTTACTTACTCCCTACTATTTCAGGACACTTTATCTCAGTGATGAGTTTGTGTATTTGTTCTATTAAAGCAAATGGGCAGGTAAGGAAGATATTGTAATTTATTAAGTGAAGAACAAGACAGAAGTACTTTAATTTTATTTGTCACACCCCTGTGTATATAAGCTCTGTTTAAAATGATTAACACATGTGCCTTTGTAGAAACTAAGAAGCATTCGTTTATTAAAAACAATCTTATAAGAGAAATAAATTGCAAATTCAGCTTACATTTATCTTTTAATATGTTGCAGAGTTTGGTTAGAGCCAAACAAAAACTTGAGGCTACCCAAATTCTTTTCTTTTTTTCTTTTTTCTTTTTTTTTTTTTTGCCAGTCCTGGGCCTTGAGCTCAGGGCCTGAGCACTGTCCTTTGGCTTTCTTAAGGCTAGAACTCTACCACTTGAGCCACAGCACCACTTCTGGCTTTTTTCTATGTATGTGGTACTGACAAATCGAACCCTGGTCTTCGTGAATGCTAGGCAAGCACTCTACCACTAGGCCAAACTCCCAGCCGAAGCTACCCAAATTCTAATGCAAGATGCTGGAAGGTAATAAATATGTAAATCATTGTATTTTATTGCTGACATTTCTTCTTCCCCCCCTTTCTCTGTGTGTGTGTGTGTGTGTGTGTGTGTGTGTGTGTGTGTGTGTGTGTGTGTGTGTATGTGCCACTTCTGGGATTTGAAAGAAAGCTTTCCATTGTCTTTTGTACATAAGGCTAGTCCTCAATCACTTGAGTCGCAGCTTTACTTAATTAGTAATAAGAGTTTCACAGACTTTCTTGCTTGGGCTAACTTTAATCATAGTCCTCAGATCTTAGCCTTCTGAGTAGCTTGGATTCTAGTTGTGAGCCATCAGTGCCTGGCTTGCTACTACCATTTCCTCAAGAATAAGTTTCTCTCTTATCAGATGAAGAAGAGAAAGCTAATAAATAAGGATGAGAAGAAAAGGCTTGGACAGAAGGAGAAAACAATCGAGGTTGTCAGTGTACATACATGTAGGCATACATACAAATGTGGGTGGCCCTGGAGTTGTAGCCCAAAGCATCACTGGTTAGCTCTCTAAGCCAACACATGCACTAGTCTCAGTACCCACAAGGTAGAATGAAAAGTAGACCAGACAGGACAAATGACCCACTGAGCCCTGTAAATATATTTAACTATGATTGTATATTGGAGGTTGAGTTAAAGAATAGACAAAGAATGTCAAGAGAAATGATGACTAGAATATGAAAGTCATTTTGAAGATGGTCCCCTAACTCCCTGCACTAATTTGTCTTAATTATCAGCAGTGACTGTGGGTCTGTCTTGCAAGTTGTGAGTCTGTCATTCAGTGTCATTTAGTAGTGAACACTAAACCTATGGAGAGACTTAACTCAAGGACAGATTTTTATCACGTACAATGAAGTGTAGAATGCAAAATACATCCCTCATGGAAATATTCAAAGGATATTCAAAGGATAACTATCTTACAGGAGAAAATATCATAGTTGTTTCAGTTGGTGGAATACTCATGTACAAGATTTCTGTAAGCATACTTTTCAGTTCATCAGAGGACAAGATGTGCGACCTCTGAGTCATATGATACCTATACGATCAGACTCTGATGGATTTATACTCTCAATGACTGGGGCCTTAGATTGTCCTTCATAAGTTGAGTTGGTCAATAAGAACTCATTGATTTCTACAATAAATACTTGTTAAAGGCTCATTGGATGTCAAATGATATTCTCCACATTGAGAGAAAAAATTTAACAGATATCACTTTCATCATGGAGTAAACTGTCAAGTTGGTGAGAGATGGAGAAGAAAAAAATTAAATATTATATGATCTGGGCACAGTGGCTCATGAATATAATCCTCACTACTCAGGAGGCTGAGATCTGAGGGCTGTGGTTTGAAGGTAGACTGGGCAGGAAGCTCCATGAGACTCTTATCTTCAATAAACTACTCAGAAGTGGTGCTGGGGCTCAAGTGGTAGAGCATTAGCATTGAGCAAAATAAGCTCAGAGACAGTATCCAGACCAAGAGTTCAAGCTCCATAATTAATAAAATAAAACATAGATTCTTTGTTAAAAACGTCTTTTGAAATATGTAAAAATCAATGTTGATAAATTCTTTAATGAAAAAATCCAAAAAAATATTATGTGTGTAGTAAAGAGAGAAATATGTTGTTGGAGTGAAATTTTAAAGAGGCTTAGACAGCAAGCGGTCATGGAGACAGTCACATTTGATTAAAGACATGAGTTCATGATGCAGCCAGCCACGTGGTCACCTGGGGAAAGAGCCCTCTGGACCAAAGGCCCAAGAGGTATAGAGGTCACCTGGAAATTAAATGTGGGTGCTGTGGTCTAGTAGAGACAGAGGGAAGACAGAGAGGGAAAAGAAGTTAGAGAAAAAGTGCTGGTGATGTTAGTGAGATCAGATCATGAAGGGGCTGAGGGTAGGGCCAGCATTTTTTTTTTCTTTTAAGTTATATGGGAACCACTGAAGGATTGAGCTGAAAGGTGTAAATGAGCTGATCTGATATTAAGCTTTTCCAGCATCATTCTAAATACTATGGTTAGAACAGTAGAGACTAAGGGGCAAATGTGGAAACAAGGAGGGTAGTTAGGGAGCTAAACCAGAAATCTGACTTAAGCCAGGAATCTGATGGACTTGTGGCTTGGCTGGAAGCAGTGGGGACCATGTAAAGGGATATGGTTCTGGAGATACGGATAGGATTTCCTGGCAGATTGGCTGTGGGATGTGAGAGAACAGAGGTACTTGGAGTTGAGTTGAACTTTACAGATGAAGAAGTTAGTCCTCCACAAAACCCTCCTCATTTCAAGCACAACTACAAATCCAAGGATTACACATTTAGGGGTTTCCATGACAACCAGTAGTTTCAAACATTTGTTAAAAGACTCATGGAGGGGCCAGGAGTTTGGCCTAGTGGTAGAGTGCTTGCCTAGCATGCACGAAGACCCTGGTTCAATTCCTCGGTACCACATGCATAGAAAAAAGCTGGAAGTGGTGCTGAGGCTCAAGTGGTAGAGCTCTAGCCTTGAGAAAGTCCGAGGACAGTGCTCAGGCCCTGAGCTCAAGCCCAGGACTGACAAAAAAAGACTCATGGAATTTATTTATGATCATGATTGTATGACTGCAAAAGGACACAAATTTGAAGATCTGAATAAAGCAAAAGCTGAGGATAAACACAATTTGCCAGTTTCAGAGACACTTAGCTCTTTTAATACCAATGTGTGTCAATACTCACCTACTCCAGCTCCAGTGTTCAGAATGCTTTCTGGGGTTTCATCACATGTCATGATGGATTGATTCATTGCCATGTGACTCTGACTCCCCTTGGAGTTTAGACTGACACGAATTGGTTGATTTTGTTGGTATGATTGGATGGAGTTGGAGCGTCCTAAGGTTTCAACTCAGGACCTTGAGCTTGTTTGTTTGTCATTCTACCACTTGAGGTTATATATCAAGCTGGATTTTTGCTGGTTATTTTGAAGATGGCTCCAAGCTATCTTCCAGATCTCAGTTCATTAACTAGTTAGAATTACAGGCACAAATAACCAGTCCTGGCACTCTCCTGAATTATCTAGAGACCCATTATGACATGGTTTGAGGGAACCAACATGAAAAGACATTTGCATTGTTTCAGAGATGTCTAGGGTTTATGGACTAGCTCCCAGAAGCCTGAGACAAAGACATACCAATTCCTCATTTACACCACACACACACACACACACACACACACACACACACACACACACACACACGGGTACATAGTAATGTCTAAGTTGTTGACCTGAATAAATAAGATGCTGGGCTACCATTAACAGAGATGGGGCAGGGAGTGGTGGGGAAGGGCCAAGAGCAGTTTTTGGGTGTGTTAAGTTTTACTACTTCTTGTTTGCCAGTCCTGGGGCTTGAACTCAAGACCTGGTCACTGTCCTTGAGCTTTCTCAAGGCCAGAGCTCTACCACTTGAGCCACAGCACCACTTCTAGCTTTTTATGTGTATATGGTACCAGGGCTTCATTTATGCTAGGCAAGCACTCAACCATTAGGCCACACTCCTGGCCCAAGTTTCACTCTTCTAAGAAGAGAGGCAAAGTGGGCAGTTAGGTTGTAGCCATCCTGGTTGGAGAACTACAATCACAGGAAGCGGATGACACGTGACTGAAGGTGTCAAATCCTGAGATCTTGTGGCACAGGAGGATGGACAAGGTTGGTCTGGCTCTTAAGCAGCTCATTTCTCTTGCCAGGTTCTTTCTAGTCTGCCTCATATCTCCTCAAAAAGCATCTGTCCCATTGAGCTACTAGGCTTTTCATCAAATCACCTTGGTTGGAAATCTGAGTCCATCCAAATTCCTTACTCACTCAAGTCTTTACAGTTTATCTCTGGCTTGAATTCTCACAGAAGTGACAAGTACCACTCAGCATGGATGAGTTTTACTATTTGGCAATCGGAAGATAATCGCCACCACTTACTGCCCCAATATTCGGGACATTTCACACTCATTCATAAAACTTTCAAACTCCCCAATACCAGGAATTGGCATGGATTCAGGTGACTGTGGACAAATCATGGCTGGCAGTCTGCTGAGGCTGTTTCACAAGAGTCATAACATATGAATGTTTTATTTAATGATTTCCCTGCTCACTTTTGGAGGTATAATGTCTAGTGTAAAGAGAGTCTCATATTTATTCTGTATGTGTATGCATGTGTGTCTGTGTCTGTGTGTCTGGTTATGTGTATATGTGTATGTGTGCATGCTTGTAGGTGTCTTCCCTTCTAACTAGATAGTAAAATTTTTTTATGAGAGGATATCAAGAGATCCTAAGGCAATGCAGTCTGACTCTGAGTGGTCCCATCTCATATTTCTTTCCTATACCTTTGGGCTTAGAAATTGGTGTACAATAAATGTTCAATAAATACTTAATAGTGGTGAATTGAAACTTATTTAGATCATTTAAATATCTCCCTTGCTTTGGGTGGAGAGTATTTTAGATCCTGAGTATCAGCCCTGGTTTTCATCTTCACTTTGGAGTCAGGAAGGAAGGAGGAAACAGAGAAAGGGAGTGTGGGGGGAGATGCTAGCACAGTGAATCCTAGAGTCAGAGTTTCACACTAGATCTTATTCCCAATGTGTCACTTAGGAACACCCTTGGAAGAGCTACTTTCCACTTGGTACTTTGGTTTCCTCATGTGTGGAGTGAATCTCTTGGTATTTATCTCCGAGGGTGGATTTGATGATAAAGCTGTTTAATATTTGTAAAGCATTGGAATACTTAGCATAGTACATGGCAGTAAGAAAGATGAGAAGCGAAAGTATTCTCAGGTGAACTGCTTTTTACTGCTTGCTCTTTATGCTCAGGACTGGCCAGTTGTCCAGAACAAGTAATGATAGCATGCAACCTCTTCAGTACTAATTCACATGCAGGCTGAAGTTTCTAATCCTGTGATTGGTTCTTTCAAGTAGAAGAAGAATTCCCTTTGTTTCTGAGAAGCTTCAGCCTATAGGGCCTATAGGCCTACCTCACCAGGGTACTAGGTAGAAGAAAGGGAGGATCTTGACGCCACCACCACACTATATATTCTGCTATTGCTAGGTTCAAGTTCTTGCACACAAAGGTGAAATCATTCCATTTTTGTGAACAGAGGAGATTTGGTGGGAGGTGATAAAGAATCTCCTTTAGTGGTCTGACAGATATATCCCTCTCCTCACACTGTGATTGTTTGTTGAGATCAGGGTCAATTTCCTGGATATCTCTTCTCCCCAGACCCTGCCTATGAGAACCAGTACTGTAGTTCTGCTTTTATTGTGGACATATAAACCTCTAATAAACCACTAAAGCAGGTTCTTATTTTTTTCTTTTCATATATTTTTTATTGTAATTAATAGAAGTGTTACATGATATTTGCCAGATAGATGATGCATTAATTCCTATACATTGATACCCTTTCACATGTCTTGGTCCCCATTTCCCTCCCCCCCACCTCCACCCCTCATCTTTCTTTCCCCAGTTCCCTATCCAATTTCAAATAACCAAATACACATATATCTGATATATCAGGTAACAAAGTGAGATACTGTAACAATATGAGATGACCAAGGGACAGCAAAAGAGATGAGAGATAATACAGTATATTAAGGACAACAATCATTCATTATATGGCTTATGTTTCTATATCCTAGAGATCCTTTCATTCAGGGTCCTACTATATGGCCTTTTGTATCAAGGTTTTGATCTATTGCAAATCTCTGCTAGGAGAGCCCAAGGTTTCTACTGATTATGACAAATGAGGGAAACCATTGAGCCTATGTTCCTTTGAGTCTGGCTTACTTCACTTAATATGATTTTTTCTAAGTCTTTCCATTTCCTAACAAATGGGGTAATGTCATTCTTTCTGACAGCAGCATAGAATTCCATTGTGTATAAATACCACATCTTGTTGATCCACTCATCAACTGAGGGACATCTAGGTTGGTTCCATATCTTTGCTATGGTAAATAGTGCTGCAATGAACATTGTTGTGCTGGTGGATTTAGTATGTCCTTGTTTCTGGATGATTGGGTAAATGCCAAGTAGTGGAATTGCTGGGTCATAGAGGAGCTCTATGTTTAGTCTTTTGAGGACCTGCCATACTGCAGAGAAGAAAAAAATCTGTTAAGAATACATTTTAAGGGGACTTAGCATACTCTGAGCTTTACATTTTAGCCAGTTCTGCCCACCCACTATGAGGAAGCAATTACTTTTAGGTGGTGGGAGCACTTCTTGCTTTCCAAGCTTGCCTGTTCCAGAAAAGGTTTTCATGATGTAGAGACTAGCATCTTGGAAAAAGACCAAATTTGCTTAATGAAAAACTCAAGTTTAATGCCCTCATTAAGACTTAACTTAAATTGCTTCCAGAGTTGCCTGGCTGTAGGTCCCATATGCTTGCTCAATTTTCTTAGCCGTTGCTATGAAAATTCTCCTCCATTTCTCTGCCTTTGCTATAGAGTCTCTCTTCTCTCTTTTGCCTGTGTCTTGTTACCCCCTGACTTACCTTTCTAGTACTGAAACAAACGCCTGAAATAATCAAGTTACAAAGAAGTTCAGCTTGTAGATTTATACATTTTTCAGACCACAATCCATTGACCAGTTGCTTTGAGCTTGTGGCAGCACAATACATCTTGGCATGAGCACTTAGGAGAGGAATTCCCTTTTCTTCATGGCCAGATATGAGAAAGGAGAAAGAGACCAAATATGTATCAGTGACATAGAACCTCATACCAGAAGCATCTCCTAAATAGTGCCTTAGGCTAGGATAAAACCTTTAACATAGGAGGCTTGGGGAGAACACTCAGATGGAAATCATTGTATCCTTCCTCTTTTTCTCCCTGCCCCATCCCTGTTTCAAAAAGCCTTAGCACAGTGGGTCTGACAGTGGGTAAGCTCGAAATAAATAGCTTTTTGCTTCTTTAATATCTGGTTATATTCTGAGTTATTTTCTCTTTTAATTCTTATTGCCACCCCTCTTCTGTTCCCCAACTCTCTGTGTGGTTCAGTCCCCTTTCCTTCCTGCTTGGTGTATTTCCTTCTGTCATGTTCTCCTTTCCCCTTCCTCTCATTTTAATACCAATATAAATACCTCCTCATCCTTCTCCTCCCATGCCTTTGCCTCCCTTGGATCTCCTGTTTATCCAGCATCACTTTTCTTTGCTGCTTCTCGGTGTTTGATGAGAATATTATTTCACGAGAGAAGCTTTGAAAAATATCCTAATGGCCAAACTGAACCCAAGCCCAGCTAAATCAGGGCCTTTGAGAATGGAGTACAGGTGTAAGTATTTTTAAGTTCCCAGTATGTTCAGATGCACAGCCCAGGTTGGGAACTGCTGGTTTGCTTTCTGATTAGAACATGTTTCTTTGCATAAAGCCAGCTTTATGTAACTGTGGCTTATTAAGTTTATCTCTAGGTCATTTAACTGATTGGCTTCATTTTTTTTCCTTTGGGTAGAATGTACTTCTCCTTGAGCCAGTTCCCAATCTTTTGTCTTTTGTCCTTTTGTCAAGGTCATTTAGAGCTCAGAGAAGAAGTGGAGAACTGGAAATAATCTTTGATCAGAATAGGGATGGGCCCAGGAGACTCTGTCCTAAGCCTAAATGCAAAGCCAAGAAGGCACAGCCTGTGGAAAGTTGGCTTCAGTTGGAATCAGTTGCAGAGCGATAGGCTTGCTCACAACAATGCAGGAAGAACAGTCCCAGCACCACACTCGGTTAGGATTGAGATCTGGAGGCTGGTGGTCAGAGCAAACTCTTGTCATTTCTGACAAAGGTCATTTTGAGGAAAGGCGTTTGCTTCACTTTGAAGATTCCTTAGGAGAAAACAAGCATTTGCTCAGTGGGCTCTAAAACCATTAGCACCTTTCAGGTAGAGAAGGAAGCAGCAGTTCCAAAAACACCCTTGAAAATCTCGCTTGATATTTTGAGTGTTTAAGCTATGTTATGGATAAGGGAATATTTATTTAATATCCCTTTACAGGGATAAATTTATCTGCTGTATACAGATTTAAAAATTAGCTAAAGAGAATTTAATAGGGGAATCAAAGTCTAAAAGGTAATGTGGCAATAATCTAGAAAATCTCTGTACTGGGTTAAAGGAATGGATACCCCCCCACACACTATTGATCCCAAATGTTCTCACTTTCAAAGTTTAGGGTTGAGAATTCTCCTCCCCATGGCAGTCATACAATGAGCTCTCAACCCTGAAACTGAAGCCCAGAATCTAGGCATATTATCCAGGTACCAGAAGCAGCTTAGCACAGTCTAGCTGGATTCAGTTTACTTGACAGTGACTTCTAGCTCTTGAAGGGTGACAGAAAGGGTGGAGGTGGCTTTCCTAAGGTACACAGTCCTGGTTTTGCCCAATCTTTCCCCAGCTCAAAGGCAGGATGGAGCCAATGGAGGCCACTCTAGGGTTGAAAATTCCCTGTCTTGCCTTTAGTCAGCTACTGGGCACTGGCTAATGCATTCTTATTGGTTTAATGAGTCAATCCGTTAAGACAATCATTTGCAAGTATGCATTTGACCAGACTGAGGTTTGCTGAGCAAGCCTACTGGCCCTCAGTTCTGCCTGACCATTAAAATCACCAACAGGAGTTTTCAAAACAATGAAGCCTGGATCCCATGCATTAAATTCCTGATAAAATTTGTCTAGGTGTTTTTTAAAATTATTTTTAAAACAAATTCTTCTATCTGGCTTTTTATATACCTTAAAAAATCTTTCTTGCTATTTGTTTCTTTTAGGTGTTTTTTGTTTGTTTTGTTTTGTTTTTGTAGGTCATGGGACTTGAACTCTGGACCTGGGCTCTGTCCCTGTGCTCTTCAGCTCAATGCTACTGCCCTATCCCTTGAGCTACAGCCCCACTTCCTTCTTTTAAAGTCTTCTAATTCTGAGTGAGGGACAAGGACGGGACATGGTGGGAGGGAAAGCAGCTGGAGAGGCCAGCCCTCAGCCTTGTCCTCCTCCACCACACACCACTGTTGGAGAACCAGAATGCCCCTCTGTAAAACAAGGGGCTGATACACCAGACAAGATAAAATAATGGAATTTTCTGGGAAGTGGATGGAACTAGAGCAAATCATGTTGAGTGAATAGTCAAGACCCAAGGAACAAAAGACATATGGTCTCCCTGATATGTAGGTATTAGATCTAAACAATACAAGAACGACAACTCAATACTCAGGTATTCTAGATCATTGACATGAATTTGGAGACATAATGTATAGTCATGTAGATCTATGATAGGATATATATTCTATAGACCTATATTGCTATTATATTATATAGATCAATATGTATTTATGGCATACAAGGATTCAGCTTAATTTTAATTATTTTCTTAAATTTATGTGCTAGTTATTGCACATAGAGATTTTTATTGATTATTTGATTGTAGAACATGACATTTGAAATATGATATAAAAACTCAGTTTTAATAAAAACTTTTATTAAAAATGATTTTAAAAACCCACAACAACAAATACAAGGGGCTGATGAAAAGTATCCAAATCCATAATCTTCAGAAATCACATCTAGAAATTATGCAGAAGATCAGAATTCTGCAAGGGTCATTAAAATGGCCTTTTGTAGGGTTAGAGAGGGTCAGAAAGTTCTGTAAGGGATGTTGAGTCATGTTAGCATCAGGGACCCATAGCAGGAAATTCTGGAGGTTTCAATCTCAAGTCTGAAGGGAGAAATCCAAATATCAGTGGCCCCATCTGATGAGAATATTCTTGCTGGAATCTCAGAAGAATCTGGAGGTTAATGGCACTGTGTTACCACACTAAGTATCTTCTCTTACAAAGCCACAAATGCACAAGATTAAAGTCCAGTCCTAGTGACCTCATCTAGACAAAAGCTCCTACCTCTCAATACCACAGTTGCATTATGTTTCCACCTTACTAATACTTTCAAATAGGAATTAACTTTCCACCTGAGTTTTGGTAAGGTCATTCAAAGCATAGAAGTCTTTTCAAACTAAATTCCTAGGACATTGTAGCACTATATTTTATGGGAGACACTGGGACACCTAATCTTCACTGTCAAAAATCTGAGGATATAATTAGTACAAGTTGGCCTCAAGAATAGCATCTGCATGTGAGACAGTTATGGATTAACAGCTGAAACCTGACAGTACAGGAAATGAAAATTATCACAGACAGTTGATATGAAAAAGTGTGGTCCCCAAGCCATAGCTATAATTTATGACAAAGAAAAATGACCTCTTCATCCAACCAAGACTTCTCATGGGACTGTACTATAATTGGAATTGAGGAGGAGAGGCCTGCTGGGTAGATGTAGAGTGGTTAGGGATTTTGATCTCTGTGGGACATTAAAAATAAAAACTAGGAGCAAAGATCTGTTTTACTTTCCTGGATCAAGATTCTCCTGACAATCCATGTTCAGAGGAACGTGGTATAAAGAACTGAAATATTTAGAAGTGGTTTTCTGAGATAGAGAAATGGGAGGAATTGAAATGACATCAGAAATTACTGACAATGGTTAGAAATGCTGTCAACAGCTAAGAGAGGATTTTCCTGTGTTGGACAAATGCTTCATCATTAGGCTTCCTGCATTCTACTGTCAACATCACAGTGCAAACTATGTGATCATGGGTAAGTTGATCCATTCCTTGGAGATTTTAGAGTCCATATCCAGAAAGAAAAAACAAATAATAGCACACGGTGTTCCCAAAGCCTCTTTTAGCTTTGATACTTTGCCACTGAGCCATAAATTAGTTGATCATTTCTAAGACCCCAAAATCAAAGACTGAGCCCACAATGAAATGGTCAGGGGAGCAGTGTATGATGAAAGTGCTGGTGAATGGTCCCTCTCACAGGATTTCCAGTGTGTTAGAGATTGCAGGAATCCATGAGTTATGTACTACATTGATTCAGATTGGTTCCTCACACTGGGCCTAGTAAATACATTTTGAACTGAGGTTGGAATTCATATTTTGCCAAGATGGGCATCCTCTGAATATGACCTCCTCAAGGAGGCAATATGAGGCCACACTTAATATCATGTGTCTGTCCATGAGTGAGGCATGGGGAAAGACTTTTTCTTAGGTATGGAATGTGGCTATTTGAGGCCACATCCATCCCCATTGGCTCTTGGCTTCACAGAGATTTGTGGGGGCACACTCACACCTTGTCTATTCCACTTTTTGTTGTTGTTGTAAAAGTGATATACAGAAGGGTTACAGTTCTGTAAGTAAGATGATGAGTAAAATTATTTTTGAATAGTGTTACCTCTTCCCTAGTTTTCTTCCAGCTTTACCCTCCTGTCCTCCCCCCACAATTTGTACAGTTCATTTTCAATATAGTGTCTAGTGAATGTCATTACCCATTTGTTCACCTCCAGTTCTGTGCTTCCCTTGACCCACCCCCAAACAGATAAACTTACATACAAGACAAAAGGTACAGAAATCAAGAATAGTGACAAAGGGGGGAAAAGCAAAATAACAAAAAAAACCTTCTTGTTTTCAGTTTTTGGAGTTTATATAATCATATGCACATAGCCATTGAGCCTTTGTGATTCTCTATTAAGAATATCCTTCTTTAAAATGTGTGAAGTAATGCATCTTCTATCTGGCAAATATAACCGTAACCCTTCTGATAATTACAATAAAATTTTTAAAAAAGAATATCCTTCTTTAGTCTCATTGTGTGACTATCTAGGGTCCTATGTTATTTATCATGTCCAAGTGTATTTTTTCTTTCATGATCTAGTGTATTTAATTGTGGATTTATAGGCATATTCTAGCTATAACAAATGAAGGAAACCTTGCAACCTAGGTTTCTTTGGGTCTGGCTTACTGGCTTACTTCATTTAATATAATTTTTAAGTCTTTCTTTTCCCTTAAGAAATGGTGCAATATAATTATTTCTGATGGAAACATAGAATTACATTGTGTACATACACCACATTTCCTTTTTTTAAAGCTCAGAAGATGATGCTTTTATTATTCTTTTGTGATTCTTGGCAAAGACAAGTTATACCACATTTTTTTTTGATCCATTCATCTACTGAGGGGCTTCTGGGTTGATTGCATATCTTGGCTATGGTAAGCAATGCTGTAATGAACATGGTTGTTTTGGTAGCTTTTAGGTTAGCCTGAATTCAAAGAACATAACTAGCAATATAAATAGAAAGCCCATAGAATGGGAAAGAATTATTACTAGCTATGCATCAGACAAAGGCCTCATATCTAAAATATACTTAAAAGTAAAAAATTGACTTCCCTAAAAATTAAACATCAAAGAAACAACAGTTCAGTTAATAAAAGAGCTAAAGACTTAACAAGACACTTCTCAGAAGAAGTGAAAATGGCCAATAGACACATGAAGAAATGTTCAAAACTGGGAGCCAGTGACTCATACCTGTAATCCTAGCTTCTGAAGAGGCTGAGCTCTGAAGATTGTGGTTCAAAGCCAGCCCAGGCATGGAAGTCTGTGAGTCTCTTCCAAAATTAATTAACAGAAAACCAGAAAGTGGTTCAGAGACAGAGCCCAGGCACAGTGTTGAAGCTGTACTACCAGGAGGAGCAGGGGAGGGGAGGAAAGTAATGTTTAGCATCTCTGTCCATAAAGGAACAGAAATCAAAAAAGCATTGAGATTCCACCTCTCCCCCGTTAGAATGGCCATTATGAAGAAAAGAACAGAAACAGATGCTGGTGGGGATATAGCCAAAAGGGAACTCTACTACACTGCTGGTAGGAATGTGAATTTGCTCATCCACTATGGAAAACTCTAGGGAGTTTCCTCAAAATACTAAACATAGAAGTACACTATAACCCAGCAATTTAACTCCTGGACATTTATCCCATTGTTTTAAGTAAGCAGAATTCCTGTCTAAAAGGGATTAAGGGAAGATAATAGAGAGTGCTGAAACTGCACCTGTATAGATAGATCTATGGATCTGCCAAAATAAATCTCACCTGTATTATTGATAGATGCTAACAAAGATTGTTTGAAAAACAGAACACAAAAGGTGGCATGGATGTATGTAGTGACTTATTAAAATCCACCAATAACATGAGTTAGTTATCAGACCCTGGAAGTGTTAACATTCTTCTCAACAGTCTCCTTTTTCATGTCTCCAGTCTTTAAAGCAGTCAAAGCTACAGATTTGGGCTAAGAATAGGAATGACATTGTGGTGTTTAGGGCATATTTCAGACAACATTACAGTGATGACAGTGTTTCTGCTGAGCAGGAGGACAGACAGAAAGCTGTGTATACACATGGGGGTGTGTACCAACTGTAGATTTGTATAAATATGCTTCAAGACTCAGCTTAAAACTTGCCACTCTCTGGAACTTTTCCCATAACCAATCTGCACTGAGATTGCATTCTTCTGCCCACTATTCCAACTTGGTAGCACATGGGACTGTTTTACAGTCTTTCAGGCTGTTCCCTCTATGTGTGAAAGAGTGCACCCATGTGATCAGGCCAGATGGGGGTGTTGCCCTCTGGTCTCATTAATTTACCAGTTGAAGTCATCGCTTCTTACACCTTTTACTTTCTTCCTCTGCTTTCTCACAGCAGAAACCTCCCACCTGAGCACCTAATAGAAGTTCCATCTGCTCTTGCTAGAAAATGATTTTTTTTTTGTAGGGAAGGCAAAGAAAAGTGGTTTCTTCCTTGATCTACTGTAGCTCTAAGAACTGCCTATCAGAGGCTGTGGTTGTTGAGGGCATTCATTATCACCCAGAAAAATCTTTTTGAGTTCTGAGCTATGAAAACATAAAAGACACTGGTCTTGACATTGCAGGAAGCTGAGCCAGCAGTCCTGGGGAGAGAACACAGCCCAAACACAGAAGATCCAATTAAAACCAATGTAGAACTCTGAGCTTGGTGCACCAAACATGTCTATCGAGAAGGCTACAGTTTGAGGGCAGAGACAGACTTTTAAACAACTGACCATAAAGCAGAAGGGCAAGCACTTCTTATGTACAAGGTTATATATAAAGTTTTATGAATGCATAGAGAAGAGAACAAGTCATTCTCTCTGCATTACTTGAAGAAGGCCTCCAGAGAAAAAGATATTTGAATTGGACTTTGTGGATGAGTAAGAGTTTTTAGATAATAAACAGCAGAATGAAATTTTAGGACTAAAAGAAGAAATGACATAAACATAGAACTTGGGAAGTAGGAAATAGTTTAATGTAGCTGAAAGCAAGACTCCATGGATGGTGGAGTAGATGGGACAAGAAATTAAATTATAATAATGGTGACAACTGTCAGTTGTTTTACTAAGCACTTTGAGTGTTGTTAGTTCAGCCTTTTATAGTGTATTTATGATGTAGGCCCAGTTTGACTCATTTTACTACTGGCAAACTTGAAATTCAGAAAAGAAAAGAAACTATCCTAATTCACACAGTTGATACTGAGTGGAGTTTGGACATGATGCTAGACAGCCTGACACCAGATATTGGCCTTGTACCATATGCTGTGAGTCTGTGGATGTGCTCAGTGGTCGGATAGGATCTACTTTAGGAAAGAGAAGGCATCATCAAGAGGTAAATGAAAAGGAGTTGTCATGGCAGGTGAGAAGGAGGGACAACATCTCAGCAAGGAGGAGTGCCAGGGGCAAAGTTGCAGAGACTGAGAACAATGTGGTCCATTCATCAGGCTGTTGTTATAGTTCTTCTTGGCACAACCTAGTGAGCACTGTCCCTTCAGAGACATCACTGCTCTCTGGAAAAGCCCAGGGAACTAGAGTGTTAAGGGGAGCAGGGAGTGTTAAGGGGACCAAGGACTGGTGCCATCTGGAATGCCTAAGAGTTCCCCGCCCCATTGTGGAAGGTCGACAATGGTACAGCCCAGCCACCTTGACCTCCCCACCCCCCATGAGGAGGGATATCTGGTACAGCCCAGCCACCTTTGCCCTTCTAGGGAGGGGCAACCTTGACCTTCTCCCCACCCCCCATGAGGAGGGCCTGCTTTGTGTGGAGACCTTCCCAATTTGCCTGCCAACTCCTACTAAGGTGATAGGCAAATTCAAATACTGGGCTTTAACCCTATTGGCTACCTGCGTGTGGCTGGAGCTGGCTCTGGTCCCTCTGTGTATGTAATTATCCAGTTGGCCACCTGTGTGGCCAGGT
Organism: Megascapheus bottae; assembly: GCF_031878675.1. Lineage (NCBI taxonomy): Eukaryota > Metazoa > Chordata > Mammalia > Rodentia > Geomyidae > Megascapheus > Megascapheus bottae. The sequence continues at coordinate 43,249,045 of NC_143520.1, read as the reverse complement.
TCGACCGCATGGGTTTTGCCCTTAAAAACCCAGCATGAGCGCTGCTCGGAGTCACAGTGTCAGCTCCTGAGTCTGCACTGTGTCCTTGACCAGTCAGTTCACCATCTATTTCCCCTGGCGGGTCAGTTCACCATCTGCTTCCCCAATAAATTCACCTTTTTATATGAGACTGTCTCTGTGTGGTGGACTCTGGTGGGACGTGGAATCCCCACCTGGAGGGATGTGGAATCCACTCCTCTTGAACCCATAACAGAGGAAGCTCAGTTTTCCCTTAGTCTCCCCTTTTTAACTGGCCTGAGAAGATGTCATACAAAGCAAGATAGAAAAGCCTATAGCAAACCCATGAGTTGGCCTTCCTCTGTGTGCTGTGTGTGTGTGTGTGTGTGTGTGTTACACTAATGTCTACTGTGTGTTCACCAATGTAGATAGATAATATTTGGCTGCGGGACTTAATGAATTCAGCAGTGTCCTGCCCACACTAGGATTCCCTGAGGAGCATTTAGCCAACTGAGCGGTGGAAGATTCCAGCTGCACACATTTAAATAAGAGAGACATCAGGGCAGGATAGCAGAGGCCAAAAGGAGATTGTTCCCTAAGTGAAATTGAATTTTGTTAGTGTTCAATTGAGATGCTGAGTTGTCGTCTCACCAACATATTCATGGGCTTGGCTGTCACTTCCACTTAGTGGGCTTGCCATCTGAAACTGTGGCAGACTGGCTGAGCCAGGGCCACCCCTGCCTGGGAATGCAAAGCCTTATCCCCAAGTAGCTGAGAACCCAGGTGGGGTGGGGGTGGAGGAGTTGGAAGAACAGCAAGCCAAGAGGAAGTTCTTTTCAGTAACTTGCTGCTTCCTCCACCAGATTGTTCTCCTACACTGGCCAACCAGCTGAAAACTAAAGATTATAATACAATACAGCTTAAAAAAATAATTCTCATCACACAAGTGAAGCAAAAGTTCTGGTATAGCGCAATCACTATAGCCCTGAGAACATAGGTGTATTATTGAATCTCGTTTTGCTTCAGTTTATTCACTTGTAAAAATGACCTTTAGTGGTGTGTGTGTGTGTGTGTGTGTGTGTGTGTGTGTGTGTGTATGGGTGTGCATGCGTGTGCGCACTAGTACCAGGGCTTGAATTCAGGGCCTAGACATTGTCTGTTAGCTTTTCTGCTCAAAGCTGCTGCTCTACCACCTGAACTCAGCTCGGTTGATGGCTTTTGCTGGTTAGTTGGAGATAAGAGTCTCAAAGACTTTTCTACCTGAGATTGACTTCAAAACATGATTTTCAGGTATCCGCCTCCTGAGTTTCTAGGATTACAAGTATAATATTTAGATTTATTGAGAGAGTGAGCTAAAATTCAATATGCCAAGGATTTGAGTCAATGCTCAGCCATAGAAACTCCTTCGCTTCAAAATTCTCTGTAAGAATGAGTTCTACACAAGGACAATGGGGAAGATGCTTGAGTTTACATGATGTTTCTATGTCACTGTTTCTGAAATCCCACCATTTTGCAATATAACTCTCACCATTAAATATTGCTTTCTTAAGTCTTAAAAGAAATAAATACCTCTTTGAAAAGGAGGCATGAGAAGTTGGGCATGGCTCAGTTGGTTAGAGTACCAGCCAATGAGTGAAAAAATGAAAGATACTGAGTTCAAGTCCTGGTCATGGACCTAGCCCCTCCCCCCCCAAAAAAAACAGGAAGAAAACAAAGGAGACATTAGCCAATAACAGGAAGAAGGAGTCGTGGGCAATGAGGTTAGGGTTGCAGGGCATGAAGAAGGCGGAAGTCAGCACAAGTGGTAAGAAATCAGGTCAGACACTTGGGACTACCTAGAGCTACCTAGAAGGCACTGTTGACAGTAAGACCCATTGTAAGGTTCCCCGGCAGGCTGTAAGGCTTTCTCGAGGAAATAACATTGAAGATAAGATGTTCGGTGTTCAAAAAACTCAGTTATTGAACTGCATTTTTTGTTGTTGCTGCTGTTTCAATTGAGGTTTGATTGTAGACCTAGAGAAAGAGTCTTCAGGGAAAAACTTGCCTGATGTTCTGTGTGCTTTAGGGCTGGTCTGGGGAGTAGTTGTGTTCTGTTTCTCCCTTGATCATGGAGGTGGGGCATTACAGGCAAACCTGGGAGAGTAGAGACATTGAAGCTCACCTTTAGAGCCACTCCCTGAGACCTTAGAGCATGGCTTTTTTGGAGCTTGGTTTGGGACTTTGGGTCTGTGCCTTCTCAGTGCAGCAGGTCTTTTATGATGAGAGCTAGTGCTTCCCCCTGATGACAAAACAGAAGAGGGCACTTGTGTTCTAGATGGGCTTGGCTTTTTCCACTTTCACTTAATCTCAAGCTGAAGCTTTTCCCATTGTCTCATTCTCCACACATCCTTGGGAATTCTACACCTCACCACCCTTCATGAAATCACCCAGACCAGATGGCCTGGGTGAGCCCATGCTTGCTTCATGTTCATTGCATGCTCATTTTGCTCTGCTGTGCCAGTATTTTGGTGTTTTACTGGGACTGCCGCCGGTCTTATCTCAAAATTCCCTAATTTGGGGGCCTCGGAACCACAAACATTCAAAGAATAGAATGTAGGGGATCCTTGAACTTGGATAGAAATTGTAAAAGAACATGTTTTTCATTCATCTCTAATCAAAACATAATACTTCCCTTGTTGATGAACTAGCTAATGGAATCACAATTGTTTCAATGTTATGGTGTGCTGACTCCCAGTTTTTGTGCAGTTGCACAGTGCTTTTCTCGCAAATCTGGGCTAGGCAGTTAGCCTTTTAATCAATAGATGTAGTAAAAGTAACTGTGTCATTGATAGACTTCAGCTTTCAGACATCCTGGCAGTTTCCATTTTTGTGTTCTTGGGAGAGTCCTGAGAAACCATATAAAATATCTAGCAACCCTGCCAGACCAGTGGAGCAGATAGGTTGTACTAAGAAGGAAGGCTTTGCAACTCCTTGGAGATAAAGAGATAATCCCAGTGCCCCAGCTGAGCTCAGCCTTCCAGCAAGATACAAGGTACAAGAGTGAGCCACCTGGACTATTCCAGCTTGTTCCAGCTGGCAGATGAAACAACCCCATGCCATCAAATGAACTGTAAGAACCACCCAGGCAAAAACTCAGTGTGTCTACAGAATCATGAGATTTATTAAAAAAGTGGTTTTAGTTTCAAGCCACTGAATTTCAGGATGGCTTGTTAGACAGCAACAGACAATTGAAAGAACACTTTTAATTTAGTCACAAGATAGGACTAAGTGGAGTCCCAAAGTGTCGGTTCCCTTTGAACTCGCATGCTCACAGGATGTCACATGGCAGCAGGGAGTGCACACCACTGGAGACTTCCAGCGTGAAGACATGGTAACACAGATGTCAGTGCATTCTTGGTTGGCTGATCCTCCTTGAGCTCAGCTTCCATACTATTCTTGAATAGAGAGAAGTGAGAAACAAGCAACATGTGGGCTTTGTCTTCACGGTCCTTAAAATTTACTGGGGGAGGGAGAATGCAGTCGTCACATTCAATGAACATATGTGAAAATGGAACCAGCTATCTTTCAGGCATAGTAGGGGTGGGGAGATATGCAGGAAAACAGAGATGGAGGTGACATTGATCGAGATGCATTGTACTTATAATGGAAACACCTTTGTCTAACTACTTAAAGACAATTAATTGATTACTTCTTGGAGAAAGAGTCAGTTTACAGCCAAGAAAGTACAATGCAAAAATAGGAAATCTAGGCAGAAGTGTGAATGAGAATCAGAGAAAGTTTTATTCCAATCTTCCTTGGAAGAGACTCAGAGGATATAAGATTTGACCCTAACTTTGAAACAAGGAATTACAAGGGGTACTCAAAGTAGAAAGAGCTGAAAAAGCCAAAGAATTAAACTAGGCATGCTTGACCTCTCTTTCCAGCAGGAAATTCATGTTAACAGTGGAGAAAGACATGGGGCCATACTGGAGGGGTTTCAGGTGCCAGTATGGAGGGAGGTTACTGTCAATAGAAAAATGGAACCTTTGAACAGTTCCAGCTTAATAAGACATAGTTAGTAGTTGGCCTATTTTCTTGTATATCTTCATGCATATGATGCGGATTATTCCATTATTTTTAGTTTCTTCTCTGGCTTTCCAAAATAATCAAGCTTAAACCAGTCATTCTTTTTAGTCTGAATTTTTTTCTTTTTTTCTTTTCTTTTTCTCTTTCTTTCTCTCTTCCTTTCTCTCTTCCTTTCTCTCTTCCTTTCTCTCTTCCTTTCTCTCTTCCTTTCTTTCTTTCTCTCTTCCTTTCTTTCTTTCTTTCTTTCTTTCTTTCTTTCTTTCTTTCTTTACTTTTTCTTTTTTTATGTTGGTCATGGGACTTGAACTCTGGGCCTGGGTGTTGTCCCTGAGCTCTTCAGCTCAAGGCTACCGGATTCTCTTTATTTAGAAATAAGAAATCTGTGACAAAGGAGCAGCAGTTCATTCAGAAAAGGACTCCAAGAACAGAGGAGCTGGTCACTCCTTTGCTAAGGCAGTGGGTTGTGGCCTTCTGGGAAAGACGATTTGCTAATACTTAGTTCAAGGTGTTGGTATATATTTTCTTCCCTAACTAACTCTGATGTTTTAGTCAGAAAAACTTACTGGAAGCCTGGGATTGATGTGGATCAGAAGACATCTGATAATTTTGGTACTATTTTGTATCTTATTATCTTGCTCTGGGCTGCTTATTTCAAGCGGGTGGCAGTAATTGCCAAATTTGCAAGATGTTAGTTGTGTTCTGTTTTGTTTTAAAGATCTAGCTTGTCTTTTTCCTGTCCTTGGCTAAATTTCTGTATCTATTCCATTCATTCATTCATTCGTTCATTCATTCCTCCTGGTGTCGAGTTTATAGGATTGACCGTAATGTCAATTTATTGCTTTTCCCCCTACCACATATGAAGTCCAAAATTAGAGAGAGAGAGAGAGAGAGAGGTGGCTCAGCTCTAGGCCTTGCAAGAAAATACCTAAGCTTCACTCTATTTTTAATGGCCTTAGGAGCCAGTATGAGCGGGATTTGCCCTTTCAAACTGATGCTTGTCTATAATTCAAGGAACCTTGAGGGAAGTTTCCTCCTGAAATCTCCAGTTATCCTTGAGTCCTGAAATCAACAAGAGGCAAATTTTATCTGGGGGAAGGAGAGAACAGCTGTGTGAAAAATTCCCCCAGTACTGGTCCTGTTGACTTATGTTTCAAAAGAGAACAACTTCAACACAGAGCTGCACTTTCCCTTGAGCTACTGGTGCAATAAAATGGCTGTAAGCTGCAAAAACTCTTTCAATATGGCACGTATTAAACCTTTCAGAGGTAGTGCTTTGATTTTTAATTTTACGCTCTTGGCAGGCAATCAGGGTCTTTAATAGTATGGAGGCCAGAGGGAGAATGTTTCAAAACAGTGAGGATCTTATCATAGTGTGCAATTAATGAATAATTATTAAAAACCAGAAATAGCTGGAAGAGAAGGCAAGAGGTGGCAGAGCAATTCTCTAGTTCTAGGCCTATAATGAAACCTCTGGAGAGGAGAAATATGATACACAGGGCCATGCAATTAATCTCCCATTTCCCCACTGAAACAGGAGGGATTCAAGGGGCAACTTAAAAAAAATATAGGCATATATATATACATATATAAAGTAAAGAAAGGAAACGGCCATCATTAAAAAAGTCAAAGTCACTTGCGACAATGACACATTCTGTTCCATTTCAATCCTTGTCATAATTATACTAAAAATAAAAATAAAATAATGAGTTACAACATAAAATACCAATACAATGGCCCTTGAAATCAATTTCAAACAGGGTCGGCCACAGAATCCAACATGTCGGAGCTGACAGTAGGAATAGTTAAATTGCAGAGAACATTCAGTTGGTGCACAATTCCCAGCTGTCATAAAGAGAAGCTCCTGCACGTGTGTGCTGAATACACATCCCTGCCTTGCTGTCATTTCCAGGCCCAATTTTGTCAACTCCATGCTGTGAGGATCTCTTCTCTGTTGGTCTCAGTCCCACTGTTTCTTTTCTGACTCTGCTCTCAAAAATCCTGTCATCTGTCAAATGGCTGTTTACAGTTCAAATGCTGGCCTGCTGAGTGGCTCGGTTGCAGGCTGGCAAGTGGGCACACGGGCCACCCCTAAGCAGGTACGCATGCTGCCACCATGCCTTAGAACCCTGCAGGACAGAAAAGTGCCAGCCTGCACCAGCGTGCTTGTAGTTTGAACATAGACACCATGCCTGGATTCATTTCTCAGCCATTTCCGCTGCCCCAAGGCCCCTGCTGAAGCTCTGAGTGCATCTGGGGTCGGCTCACCTTTAAGCAGCCATTAGCTCCTCTGCTGGGAAGCTAAGGGCTGTGGGAGTGGGCGGGGGAATCAATGAGCTCTTGAGATGGCATTTTCCTGGCATGAGGTAGCTCATTACTGAGGGCCTTGGTGCAGAACTGGGGTTTCATGATTGATCTCCCAGCAGCCTTTCAGGAGACCCCAGCAGCAATCACAGAGCTAAATGGAGCTCCAGAAGAAAGAAACAAATAGATGGATAAACAAATAAATAAATAGAGGTGAGGATGCTGTTTAGAGGGGATATTTTCCAACACGACATTGTACAGAAGTGCCTGGGTGGTTTATAGTAACCTCAGCTGTAGAGGAGCATGAGATAGATGGATTTGAAATAGGCTGGGACACTCAGAGACAGCTGAGATGTGCAGGACTCTGCAGGATGGAAGAACTAGAATGGGGGAAGTAGGCTCTATTTTTTTTTCTTCAATTATACCCCTTGCTTCTCTCTCTGTGCTAGTTGCTCAGATGCCAAGAGCAGCAGTTTATTGAGCATGGATTTGTGCCTCATGTTTGTTCAGGCAGTGCCTTGAGCAGGATGGCATGGATGGAGAGACTTGTACACATCACATAGTTGAGAGACACCCAGCAACTAAGTCATAGCCAGCCTGTACTAGATAAGAAGACTCTGTCTCAAAAATCCCAGGGCTACAGGGAGGAGATGATGTTGTCCAAAGAAAAATGTACTCTTTACCCATCTATGTAACTTTAACCCCTGTCTACATCACCTTTATAATAATTTTTTTAAAAGCCCAGGGATTGGTTGGTAAAACACTTTCCTGGTATGTCCAACGCCTTCTGCTAGATCCTTAACTCTGTAGTACATAAATAAATGAATGAGAGAATGAATGAATGAATAAATACATAAATTTTTTTAGCTTTATTTTTTTGCAAGTCCTGGCTTGGACTCCGTGCCTGAGCACTGTCCTTGGGCTTCTCAAGGCTATAGCTCTACCACTTGAGCCACAGAACCACTTCCAGCTTTTATTTTCTATGTATATGGTACCAAGGAATCAAACCCGGGTCTTTGTGCATACTAGGCAAGCACTCTACCATTAAACCAAACTCCCAGCCTCAACATAGCTACATTTTTTTAATGTTACAAAAGGGTTGAAACCTCCTCAAAAGACTAAACATAGAGCTCCCCTATGACCCAACAATTCCACTACTTGGCATTTACCCAATCATCCAGAAACAAGGACATACTAAATCCACTAGCACAATAATGTTTATTGCAGCACTATTTACCATAGCAAAGATATGGAACCAACCCAGATGCCCCTCAGTTGATGAGTGGATCAACAAGATGTGGTATTTATACACAATGGAATTCTATGCTGCTGTCAGAAAGAACGACCTTGCCCCATTTGTAAGTAAATGGAAAGACTTAGAAAAAAATCATATTAAGTGAAGTAAGCCAGACTCAAAGGAACATAGGCTCAATGGTTTCCCTCATTTGTCATAATCAGTAGAAATCTTGGGCTGTCCTAGCAGAGATTTACAACAGAACAAAACCTAGATACCTAAGGCCATATAGTATGACGCTAAATGAAAGAACCTCAAGGATATAGAAATAGAAGCCATATAATGAGTGATGTTGTCCTTAATGTACTATATTATCTCTCATCTCTTTTGCTGTTCCTTTGTTATCTCATATTGTTACAGTATTTGACCTTGTTATCTAATATATTATATATATGATTATTTGGTTATTTGAAATAGGATAGGGAAGAGGGGGAAAAAAGGTGAGGGGTGGGGGTGGGGGGAGGGAAATGGGGACCAAGACATGAGAAAAGGTATCAATGTTTGTGAAGTAATGCACTTTCTATCTGGTGAATATAATGTAACTCTCCTATTAATTACAATAAAAATATATGAAAAAAGGTTGGAACTTAATTTAATTTCTTGATTTCTTTCTTTTTTGACCAGTCCTGGGGCTTGAATTTGGGACTTTGGCATTGTCCCTGAGCTTTTTGTGCCCATGGCTAGCGCTCTACTGCTTGAGGCACAGGCACCATTTATAGCTTTTTCTTTTTTTTGTAGTTATTTGGAGATAAGAGTCTCATGGACTTTCATGCCAAGGCTGGCATTGAATCTTAGTTCTCCGTTCTCAGCCTTCTGACTAGCTAGGATTACAGGCATCAGCCATCAGAATCTGGCTAAGTTACTTTCTATTTGTGCGTGTGTGTGTGTGTGTGTGTGTGTGTGTGTGTGTGTGTGTGTGTTAGTGTGTGAAGTGGCCTTCAATTGACAATACTGTGAACCCCTGCAGCCTCTGTCCAGTAGGGACTGCTGCTATTGCAGTGGAAGCTAACAGGTTCTGGGCTTCTTATTGTGTGTTTAGCTATGCTTTCTCGGTTCCTGGTCAGTCTCTCTAGCCTGCTCTTAGCTGGCATCATTCTGTAAGGATAGACCTTCTACCCTGGGTTCTGCCACTGACGTACTCAAACCAAGTCTGTTGAGCCCCAGCCCTCCCTGCCCACCATCCAAACCTGAGGAGAGTCATGCCCTTAGCCTGCTCTTGGAAGCACTCTCTTCATTGGTGTCCTTGTGTAGATTTACTCTTCAGATTCTTCCCTGACTCCACTTCCACCAGATCTACCTTCCCGACTTGCATGTTAGTGCAAGCCCTGTTATCTTGTTCTTCGGTGATCTCCTCACCCCATTCTCAACTTGGTTTAGGGCTGTGCTTTATTAAAGAGGGTTGTAAGTGCATACTACCTGCTGACTGGAGTCCTATGACATGAGTAAGGCCAATTAACAGGTAAGAAGAGGGATTTTAAAATATAAGCTATTCTCCCAGAGCTATAAAGTTACAAATTGTAGCTATACACTTGCATTTCTCCTACTCCAAAGTGAATACCATATTTAATGAAACAACACTGGTTGTTTGCTTCTTGCTTACATCTGTGCAACAGAAATTCTGCATCATGGAGTTTTGCTTCTGTGCAAAGCTGTTTTGATCTAGGTTAAGCCTAGGGTAAGGCAAGCAAAGCATTTAGAATGTAAAATTTAAAGAAGCTGCCAGTGGTTCTGCATTTCCAGGATTACTTGCAGGAGAATTGCCTCAAACTTTATATCTAGCTTGTTAAGTTGCCCACCCCCACCCCTAACCTCTAGTTGTGATCCAGTGTTTTATCAGGGATCCTTGAACACATCTTAAGTGTATTCACACAAACATAGAAAGTACCCCCTTCTTTTTGCCAACGTGCCCCTTCCCCATTATCTTTCTACTGAATCCCAAATATTTTGTTAGTCCAGCACCGCCACACCTATGTAAGATTACTGTGGAATGAAAGTCTAATCTGTGCAGGAATCTGAGCTAGATTATTGTTGACCATTACTTATCATTGTCCCAACAGCTCTGTAAGTTATTGTTCATCACAATTTTCTTTCAGAAAAGTAAACACAGGTTAGGAGAGATTGTTCCTTCTAATGAACAGATGGAGACAGAATTTGGCCCAGGTCTGCCTGACACTTCAGCATGGAGAAGTCCACAATACAACTGATAGGGTCCCTGTCATCAAGTATGGTAAAGTCATTGAGGTTTTCAGTGATGGGACTGGAGCTTGGGAAAAGATGAGAGGGATTGCACCCCAACACAAGGAATAGACTGTGGAAGTACATGTGAAGGAAAAAAAACAATGGAAAAAACTTCCCCTCCAATTTGACTTGTTCACATGTTTTTTTTTTTTAGTTTACTTTTTTTTTATTGCCTTAAGTCCTTGTACAAAGGAGCTTCATGTCACCTGTTAATGAATGAGCACAATGCATCTTGATCAATGTCACCCCTCCCATCATTGTTCACCCATCCATCCCAATTACACCTGTGACCTCAAGTTCCCAGGCTCCATTCTCACATATATATGTGGACTATTACAACTGCATTCCCCCACCCTTCCTCTCACCGTTCATCCACACCTGCTGGCCTGGATCCCCACTCCCTTCAGACAAGACATATTTCAGCTTTCTGGTAGCAATTTTATTCAACTGTCAATTGCTCCAATTAGTTCCGTCATGGGAATTCACTCCTTTATATACCGTCCTTAGTTTGATTTGTGTGTGTGTGTGTGTGTGTGTGTGTGTGTGTGTGTGTGTATACATATATATGCAGCTGAATAGCTGGGCTGTAAGTGCAAGCTGGCCCAAGTAGATGGTGCAGGGCCTGCCTAGTTGAGCCTTCTTAGATTTCTTTGGGAGCATCCATTGCACCTGCTCCTCCTCTCTACCCAACATCCCCTCACGACCAGTACCCCTTACCTCCTGCAGAATGCAGTGAATGGTCGTTCTGCCTCTGCTCTGGGTTTTCTTCAAGTTTCAAAGGATTTCCTTTTGCAGGGCTGTTTGCATCTCTAAGTATGCAGCCTCTGGTCAGGCAAGAGCTTCTTAAGCACACAGCTCTATATTCCCTCCAGGGCTTCTCTGTAATATAATATGGGTACCAGGCATACCAATCTACCACCTTCTTGTAGAATGTACTGCTTTGTTCAATAAAGTACTGTAAAAGACTCAAAGCAGAGAAAAGATATCAAAAGGAAACTGAAACTTTCTTTCTCTCCCAATTCCACTACCCAGTGGTGTCTACCAGTGATTCTGAGGCCTTTTCTTCTAGGATTTTTTTTGTATACATAAACAAATATACAAACACAAATAGAAAATTTTCATTGTCTCCCCATCCCCCCACCCAGGACCTTGGTCAAACACTGCATGTAGTGGATCCCTTTTTTCTACTTAGTACTGCCTAGTAGCGTTGGGTCCAGTTGAGTGCTCATAGAGCTGACTCATTTATTTAATAGCTGAGGAGGAATGTACTGTAATAATGAAGTCTTCTCTGCTGATGAGTTGTATTAATTTTTCCTGGCAGTGAACTTCTTTGTACTAAAGTATTTGCACATTTGAGTAGACCTTTATGGCTTAGAGACTTTGGAATGTAGTTCACGGGGGCAGATAGCATGCACCTGTGGTTTTGGAGGCCATTACAAACTTGTATTTAAAGGAAACTAAGCAGATTTTTCTTTTTAAATGGCAAATGGGAATATGTTTCCTCTTCCATAGCTGATTTCATTAAGATTGAATATGAACAAGTTTTAAAAATCCCTTTAATTTTGTGAGAGGTGAAACATGAGATTAAATTGTTGTCTTGACTTCTAATTCTTACATTAGTGAAATTAATTTATTTTTGCCTGCTTATTGTCATTGGCATTGTCTGTTCATATCCTTTATCCTGTATTTTTTGAGAGATGTGAGGTATTAGCCCTTTCCTGTTAGTTTCTAAGAGCTCTTTTTATATTGGAAAATTAGATATTAGCTTGGCACATGGGTAGGGGGTGTTTTTTGCAGTTTAGGTTTCCATTTGTACTAGGGGTTATTACTATTAATGTTATTTAAATATATGTTTAAAAATTAAGAATGATTTATTAGTACCCTCAAGAAGTGAAGTGGATGTTAGATAAGGTAAGGGTCATATGCTGATATTTAAGCACTTTCCTTAAAAAAATCAGATTAAGATGTACTGGGACTTGAATTCAAACACAGGTGAATTTGTCTTTGTCTCTGATCCCCTGTGATTCTCATAGCTTTCATGCAGCACTCAGAAGTGATACTGATGCTGGAAATAAGTGACAAAGTGGCCCAGAGTAAACATTGACCAAGGGAAAGGGGATGAACCAAGCAATTTTCGAGCAGGAAGCAGACTCTGGTTCTGTGGTCCCTCCCTAAAATTGCTCTTGGTTGAGAGGATCAGTCCCCTAAAGGAAATTCAAGTGAGAAGAATCTGACTAGCTGCATTTTGATAAGAGGGAAAGTGGCAAAAGCCTTCCCTTGAGATAAATGGCTGCTTCGCAGGCCAGGCCATTGTGCTAGTAGACAGAGGTTACCCAGCACCCACCTACTTCCATCACGGAACTTCATCATTTCAGTGGTATATCCATTTGCCAGATTTTCATTTTGTTTGCAAGTCATTCATTCTCTCCTTCACTCAGACTTGTAATTTCAGGGGCTATGTTATAATTTTGAGATGTTGATTCAGAAGCATTACAAAACATTAAAGTACATTTATCCTGGAATTGTCACTTAAGATTATTGCAGGGAATTAGGGCCTTCTTGATCATAAATGTGGCATCTTAGATGGAGAACATAGCTTCTAATGGGACTAAATGGAGAAAGAAAAGATTTCTTAAGAACACAGCCACTTCCTTTGTGGGTGTCAAGAAACCCAGGAAAATTGAAGCTTCTCCTAGAGGACAGGGCCTGTGTGTAGGCACTCCATCCTGTGCCAGAAGCATACAGAGGCCCCTCATTGTATGATTGGGCACACTGGGGCAGCGTAGGCCTAGGCTTCTTAACTATTTTCTATTCTATCTCTGTTCTTCCCTATATTTAGTTACTCTCTCTTCCAACCCCCTCTTTTTTAAAAAAAAATCACGAGCTTTATTTAAATGGTGTGCTATTTACCTGTAACTAAAGAGGTCTCCAGAGAGTTATGGGGTTTAAAAGGTTACAGCAAGGGCAAGAGTAAGGATGGCCATAGCACCAGAATGTGGGGACCCAGAAAGTCTACTTTCTGCTTATCACTAGTTTGGAAAAGAAACCCATATGGATTGCTTGCAAGTTCCCCTAGTGTTCAGGTGAAGTAAGCATTCAGGGTAGGAGTGGGGGGGATGCTCTCAGTGTGTTTGGAGGCTAAGCCTTTCTCCAGACATTCTTCCTAGGAGTCTTGTTTCTCATGTACATCTTCATCTTCTTCTGAAGCTGACCATGTCAGGATGGAGTTCACCACAGGGCTCATTCTGGCACTCTCTTTTGCTGGGTCTGGAGCTGAATTTACAATAGGCCATGCACATTCTATGCAGTCCAACAGACACCTATTGCCACAGCAACTTCAGGCCCTTGGTTGGGAAGGGGGTGGGGGAACATAAGCTAAGAAATCCCAGGTAAGATCTAGCAGATGTGGTTATTGGGTTTCTAGCAGGTGTTTTATGTCCCTGGCTGGTGTGCCTATGGACTAGCAAGAAAGGGACACTCACTTTCTTTCCCCCAGTCTCCAAGGACAGAAGGGCAGACAACAATTCACTGATTCACTGCATATATAGACAGGCCAAGAAAGCAGGCACAGGTTTGGGGACCAAACCAGTTTTCCTCAGTTGTAGTCATTTCTTTCTTTTCTTTTTTTCTTTTTTTGCTTTTTTATTGTAATTAATAGAAGGATTATATTATATTGGTCAGATAGAAGGTGCATTACTTCCCAAACATTGACACCCCTTTTTATATATTTGTCCCCATTTCTCTTCCCCCACCCCCCTCAGTTGTAGTCATTTCTGTGTGCATGTAAGCAGTAGGTTTCTTTCCATGTTTGGTGGCCTGGCCTCCTGGAAGGGAAGATGGCTATCTGGTTGACGCATATTAGACCTATCTTCTTTACATTGGCCTAGGTAGTTGGGAGATTTTTATCCTCGAGTGTCCTACTGTATATACTATGTCAAACCTTAGGGCTCTCAGGGATCCTTGCCAAACAAACCTCTTCCATTTCTCCCCCAACACCATCACAGGCCTGTACTGAAATACTGCCTGCAAACCCTACCTGAAGTTCTGAATTAGGCATGTGCCTATCTCTACACCTCCAGCCTGCATTGTTTTTGTTTTTTCCCAGTGACCCAGGTGTCCAAATTCTCAACTTCTTAGCAACTTGTAGGCTGCTTCATATGGTCTAAACCCATTTGTGTCAGTCACCGGGATATACCTATTCAGAAAGTACATTGTTTCCAGAGAGGAACTGTAGGAACTATCTGTCATCAACTCCCCAGGAGAGTTTTCTTTGCATCAAATATGATAAAGATCAACATAATTCCTCCCTGAGTTTGGAGGCCCCAGCTCTCTCCACAGTCTGAGAATTATTTGTGATAGAATGGGGAAAACAGAAGATTAGGGGAGAGTATCATCAAAACTCATTGCACACATGTATTAAAAGAACCTAGTGAATCCCCTGTTTAAAAACTGCAAGATGTGAAGGAAGAAGTAACTCTGTACTATTACCTGATTTGTGTAATTGTAACCCCTCTGTAATCACCTTTACAAAAATATTTAAAAGTAATGCAAAATATAACCAAAGGTGAGAGTTCAAGTGGGTTGTGCCAACTTTGACTAAAAAAGCTAAGCAAGTGATTAAGACCCGGTGTTCAAACTCCAGTACTGGAAGAAAAACACATGCCATGTAAAAAGGGGTAGGACAGGGGAACAAGAAAACAAGCTAAGAAGTGTTAATATGATCGATGTCTCTTAAATACACACATGGAACAATCACAGTAAAATGGCTGGTGTAGTGTATGTAAGTAATATGCACTAACAAAAATGTAAAAGACAAAGATGCATTCTGGGGAGGAGGACTTCAATTACCCACTCTCTAAACCCCTCTCACCTCCATTGCTCATCTCCTCTGTCATTGTCCCCTGTGTCTGCATACTCACTTTTCACCCTGTCCAGGAGCAACCATACCTCCTCCCATCTTGTATCAGAATTCTCTCCCACCCTTTCCCTGAGAACGGGGTGTTCCACATAGACAGGAAAGTGCTAGAATGAATGGTCCACTCTGGCAGGATGACTTTCAGTGTCTCGTGGGGCCAAGCTTTCCTGGACACTTCCCTTCACCTGCTTTTCTTTTCCTCTCTCTACCTGGTAGCTCTATTTAATCCATCAAACAATGACCTTCCCATCTTCTGAAATCTGGTCTCTTAAGAAATGGGAAAAGGCTCACTCTGTGTTGGTCCTGCTTGGGTATCTAGCCCCTCCCCCCACATTGGCTCTAGCTGCTGACCAAAGCCTCAGCTTCAACCCTCAACCCCATCTTCTAGCCATGATGGGAGACTTTAATTTCCTCTCTCCTGTCCAGAGCTGGCTGTACTGAAAGCTGGTCCCTGAGCGCAGGTGAATTCCCTTAGCTTATTACCGAAGTGTCTTGCAAAGGACAGCTTAACGGAAATGAAAGTGTTGCCAGCATCATGGTGGATGACCATGCCTTAGAGTGAACATTGCTTGATCCTGCTGTCCCTGGCTGCCAATGCCCCAGTCGCAGTGGTGCATCAGAGAGTTAGTGGCACAGTTTTGCTTGGGCTGAGCCCCATTTTCTTTTGTTTTCTGGTTGACTCACTGAGGAGAACTTTTTCTGCTACTTATACTGGCAGCACTTTGTAGGAGAGTTAGGGGCCATGGAGTGTCTCATCTGCTTCAGGTAATTCCTATTTTGATGCGTACTTAGGGGCAGCTAGGGTGCTTCACAAAGGGCCAATATGCGAGAGATGAAGAGTTTGGGGGTCAAACCCTGACTCCAGCCTGGCCCTCCACAAGCCATGCAAGTGGACTGAATGATTCCCATCTTCCAAGTTTATTGTCCAAAGGGGACTTTGAACAAATCTTGCACAGTCTTTTGGCTTCCTTGTTTTAAGGACAAAGGCTGCTGTCTGTTTCCAGCTGTGTCCATATAGTACTGGGGGCAGGGTGTTCTCAAGGACCTATTTCAGACTTAGGTTACAGAACCCAGATTCCATATTGGTTCAGGATATTTACTAAGCAGCCATTCATCCATCAAACCTTCTGCATGCTCTCCTCTCCCTGACCCATCCCTGCTCTCCTTCTACAGGGAAAGGCTTCACAGTTACCCAGACAGACAGACACCATAGAAGAGGAAACCTCAGAACAAGGAGTCTCAGTGACTTTCATAAAGCCACACAGATGGACAAACCCAGGGTCCGGCTCCAGGCTCTAAATGCCTTGACAGGAAAGCTGAGAGTGGAGAGGCCCAGGGAAGGAAAGATGGGGCAGTAAGTATAGGTACCACTTCCAAAGTCAGGGCAAAGTTACAGCCTATAAAGAATTTTAAGCTTTGTCCCCCATGTGTCTAACCTATTGTGGCTTCCTTAAGAAGGCAATATGGTTCCCAGCACAGAGTCTTGGTCTGAAAACTGGAGTTCAGGCTCTGATTTAGTGCTTGTTTTGCTCCAACTGTGGGACTTTGGATATGCTTTCTAACTTCTCTGGATCATTCTTCTTTACAAAATAAGGAGGTTGCTGATGAGATGATTTCTTCCAGCTATAAAAAGCTCTGTGATAGGGTGTTCTAGTTTGTTGGGTCTTTCTCGGACGTCTGGAAGGGGGATAAAATGGCGATGGAGCCCACAAATAATCCCAGGGAAAACAGACTCCGGAGACCAGACTCCAGGTGCAGATCTAACTTTATTTTAGAAAACGTGCTTGCTTAAGTACAGATCAAGTGGTGGCAGCCACATACCAGCACCAAATAGGGACCTCCCTGAATGTGACCATCAGCCAATGGTGTCCTGACACACACCCCACTTGCTGGGAGCTTCTGCTCCAGGCAAGGGAGGGCCCTCTAACCCCAGACTGATCATGGCACTGGTGTGCCCAGGAGTGTTCGTGCCTTTTGGCACAGAGTTGCAGAAGCACAGATAGCAATCTGGGCTTTTACGCCACTAACTAGGAAGCCCCACACTAGTTGTGCAACTGGTTAGCACGTGGTACTTATACAAAGCTTTGGGATGATCCTGACAAAATTCCAAGGCCCTGTCTTTCGTGATTGCTTGGTGATGGAAAAGCCAGCAGCATCACCTTGGGAAGCACTTGCTCCTCATTTCTTCACTCGGAGGAACGCTCTAGATGTTGAATGATGGGGATGCCAGAGGCAGCCTGGCAAGCTGAGGCTGAGGTGAAGAAGCAGGCTCCCCATGTAATAATTCTCTTCCTCTTCCTCACTATGGGAGCCAAAGACACTTCCATTCATGCCACCACCCTCTGCCCAAGAACCAGCTTATGTATTCTTCACTAGCCAAGACTATCCAGGTAACTTTACCAGTTTACTAGGCTACTATAAAAGACTTGATAACTTAACAAAAAAAGTCACAATTTTGGAGGCCAGAAATCTAAGATCAAGTGCTGAGTTGGGGTCCCATGATGCCTCTGTCCTGGGTTTGTAGAAAGCAATCTTCTCCACAGACCCTCCCTCTGTGAGTCTGTGTTATAATCTCCTCTTATAAGCACAGTTATATTAAATTAGGGCCCAGCTTAGTTACTTTCTTTACTACTTAGTTACTTTTCTTTACTTTAAATAGTGTATAAAAGGAACCAGGAGTTTGGCCTAGTGGTAGAGTGCTTGCCTAGCATGCATGAAGGCCTAGGTTCGATTCCTGGGTACCTGGTGCTGAGGCTCAAGTGGTAGAGCTCTAGCCTTGAGAAAGCCCAAGGACAGTGCTCAGGCCCTGAGCTCAAGCCAGGATTGGCAAAAAAAAAAATAGAGTGTAAAAGACCCTCTCTCCAACTATAGTCACATTCTGAGGTTCCAGAAGTTAAGGATACAACTTAAACTGAGGATGGAAGGAGTAACAGTTCAGCCCATGACAGTGACTATTTGTTGTCGGTGCTTAAATCCATCCCTACCTCCATTTGGCAGTACTGGAGGGTTGAATTCAGGGCCACAGGTTTGCTAGAAAGGTGTTCCATCATTTGAGCCACATTTTCTTTTTTGGCCTTGGTCATTTTTGATTCAGTGTCTCAGTTTATTCCCAGTACAGGCTGCGCTTGTCTTTCCACTGTGCTTCCCTGGGGTACTGGGAATGACAGATGTATATCACTGCACCCAACCATTGTACCTCCTTTGTAGCTTGGATAACAGGTGTTACCATCACATCCAGCTGTTGGTGAGATGGAGTTTTCTGTTGTTATTTTGATTTTTTTGTTTTGTTTTGTTTTTGTACTGGTCTTGGGGCTTGAACTCAAGGCCTGGATGCTGGCCCTGAGCTGTTTTGCTTATTATTCTACCATTTGAACTACAAGTCCACTTCCTTTTCTTTCATTCTTTCCTTCCTTCCTTCCCCCCTTTCTCTCTTTTTCTTTCTTTTTGTTGTGGTTAAGAGGAGAGTCTAGTGAACTTTTCAGCCCAGGCTTGCTTTGAACTGTGCTATGAAAACTAAAGTTCCTGAGTAGCGAGGATTATAGGTGTGAGCCACTAGTTCTTGGCTCTTCAAGTTTTTAATGCCCAAATGGCCTTGCAATCTTCTTTCCAGTTAGCTAGGATTACAGTCTGGAGCCTGGCTTCACAATGGGATAGTTTTATAAAATATTTTTGAACTTTTTATTGAAATATAACATCATATTAAAAAGTATACAGGTTCTATTTTTATAGCCAAATTAAGAAACACGGTGTTTCTAGTACCTCCCACGTAGCTCACCTTGTGTTCCCTTATCTACACTCCTCCTAGAGATAATGAGGATCCTGACATCTAACAGTATGCATTAACTCTTCTCTTTCTGTACTTTGTATATAAGACGTATGTAAACTCCTGAGTCTGCTTTTTCTGAACATTGTGAGTCTCGCTATGAGCAATTGTGGCCTAAATTTCTTATTGTTGAGTGTAATGTGTTAGTGTTCCATTGTATAAACTGACCACAATTAAAATGAGTTCAATCATTGATGTTTTCTTTCATAGTTTCTAGTCTAGGATTAAGACAAAGATAAATTGCTGTGAACTGCTTTGAATATTTATGAGTGTGTGTGTGGGGGGAAGATAGAGTACTGGGACTTGAATGCAGAAGCTCATACTCTTTTCACACTAGGCTGGCACTATGCCACATGAGCCACATCTCCACATCCAGCTTCTTGTTAGATAATTGGAGATAAATCTCATAAACTTTTCTTCCCAGGCTGACTTCAAATTGTGATCCTCACATCTCAGCTTCCTGAGTAGCTAGGATTACAGGCATGAGCTACCAGTGCTCAGCTACTATAAACATTATTATATATGGCTTTAAGTGTCTTCCTTTTATACATTACAGTTGCCTTCTATCTAAGAATAGTGTTGCTGGATCAGAGAGTGTGGATCTGCACAGCTTTACTTAAAAACTGCCAAGCCATTTTCCAAAGCAGTTGTACCATTTCACACACTCCCACAGCAGTGTAGGAGATTTCTCGGTGTTTCATACCCTTGTTCATCTCTTCCCCACCCATACGCCCATATTTATATTTTAGTCATTTTGATGAGTATGTGGTGTTATCTCACTGACGTTTTAATTTGCATTTCTCTGATGACTCATGACCAGAACCATGTGCTTTTGAGTATTAGCTATTTCCATACTTTCCATTGTGAATTGTGAATTCCCTGATTTTTTTTTTGCCAGTCCTGGGCTTGGGCTCAGGCCTGAGCACTGTCCTTGGACTCTCTCAAGGCTAGCACTCTACCAGTTGAGCCTCAGCACCACTTCTGGCATTTTTCTATGTATGTGGTATCGAGGAATTGAGCCCAGGTCTTTGTGCATGCTAGGTAAGCACTCTTCACTAGGCCAAACTCTGGGCCCCCAGTGCCTGCTCTTTTGAATTGTCTGCCTTATTCTTATTTTGTAAGATGTGGAGGTAATTTGGAGAGTAAAAGTGGGGAACTAGTAATAAATAACCTAGGTAAGTGTAAACCCAGATACCAAACAAACTGAGCAAATACCAGTGATTAGCACCATTGTTTCTAGTTTGACAATTTGAGAGAGGAAATTCAAAACACCTATTTGCTCCTTCTATTAAAAAACAAAGAATGAAAGAAGAAAAAAGAGGAGGAATCCGTGTTTTCTGAACACAGCTTTCCAGGCTCTCTATTCTGTCTTTTTTGGTTTCTTTTAAAGTGTTTACCCTCCGAGTCCAATATGGGGATTTTCTTTTTTTACTCTGCTGTGACACCAATGGCATCTCAGTTAATCTGTCCACAAACTTCCTCTGGTCTACTGTTCTTCTAGCATTTCATTATCCTCTTAATCCAACTCCTAATTTTATTAATGAAGAAATGAGCCTGAAATAGTTGAATGACATCCCCAAGGTCACACAGAGCTCCTAGAAAAGAGCTGAGAGTAGAATCTGAGGCTCTCACACTTAATCCAAAAGTATCCAATACTTAACCTGTAAGTACCTTGAACCTCTGCAAGGTCACTGAGGGGAATTGGTATGCATTGCGACATGGTGGTAGAGAGAACGCATTGACTGGGACCCAGAGAACTCAGGGCTTTTGGTGAAGGCAGGCTGGATGCCTGCCTTCCGATTTCTCACTGTCAAATAATCAAGTCCCAGTGTTGTGTCCTCTGACATCCCTTCCAACTCTCAGTTCTATTCCTAACAATATCTTACACAAAAAGAAAAGGATACCTGTTTTCTTGCAACAGGTAACAAGTAAATAAGTATAGATTTCCTATGAGAGGAAAGGATCAAGTTTCTTTTGTCAATAAAGGAGAGAACCTGGGCTTCAAATAAATAATGTCCCGGTAAGAAGAGTGATAGAAAGCAGTCATCCCTGTCTGTGTTTCTCATTTCAAATGAGGAAACGCTTTGTTTGTACCAGATGGAGGGGTTCAGGTCATACTTTGAGTGACTGAATAATGTTATCTTAGGAGGCAGAAGAATTCCTTCTATAATTGGGACTTCTATGACTGGAAACAAAAGAAAATCATAAAGAAAGTGCAAAGTTTGCTGAAAGGAAACTCCACACAGTTCAGGAGAAGAGGATTTATTGCGTTCAGGAGAAGAGGATTTATTGCGTGAGGAAAGAGCAGACTCCTGCCACCCAAGATGACGAGCAAGAGAGCTTAGGGCAGGAAGTGAGAGATTATATAGGGGGAGAGGTACAGACATAGCGGAAACGGATGTGATCTCAGAGGATGGGGAAATACCTCAGTGGGGACCTCCCACTGCCCCCAGGCATGCCAGTTGCCAGGGTTACAGGTACTGGGCGGGGATTTCCAGGGTACAGTGGAGAGAGCCAAGGGAAGAAGTCAGTTCTTCCAGTCGGACCTAACAGAAAGCAAAAGGAAAAAAGCATACTAGAGCAGGTAATTGAAAATTCTATAGGTAAACTTTTATTATAGCACCAGAAGAATTCAGGCTGTTTCCTATATTGCCTTTATGTTAAAAATATATTTGTAGGGCTGGGAATTTGGCTTACTGGCAGAGTGCTTGCCAAGCATGCAACAAAGATCAAGGTTTGTTTCCTAATACCACATATACAGGAAAAAAAAAAGCTGGAAATGGTCCTGTGGCTCAAGTTGTAGTAATGCTAGCCTTGGGAAAGCCCAAGAAAGCCCAAGGACAGTGTTCAGGCCTAGAGCTCGAGCTCAGGACTGACAACCACCCCCCCACCCCCCACCCCCGCCCACATATATATTTGTTTAGTCAGGAGTTTGACCTAGTGGTTAAGAGTGCTTGCCTAGCATGCACACACGAAGACCCAGGTTTAATTCCCTGGTACCACAGACATAGAAAAAACCAGAAGTGGTGCTGTGGCTTAGGTGTTAGAACTCTAGCCTTGAGAAAGCCCAAGGACAGTGCTCAGGCTCTGAGTTCAAGCCCCCAGGACAGGCAAAAAGAAAAATATTTGTTTCTAGAGAGGCCAGGCTAACATCAGACTCATGATCCTCCAGATGTACCAAGATGACGGGGTGTACCTTTACAATGGCTCATTTGTTTTTGTTGCCCTTTTGCAGTTGACAAAGGGAAGTCCTTCAGGAAAGGCTATTGTGTTGCGGAAGTTATGACTACAGGATTACATTTTCCTGATGAACAGTTCTGAGAGGATTTCTTTCCAGTTTCTAGGACCTGCCTCAAGATTTTAGGTGGCCATCTTCCTCGGGATTCCATATTTTCCAGGGATGGGACCAGTCACCTTGATTCTTAATGTCACTGTTTCACTGTCAACCTTTAGGGAGTGTAGAGCAAGTCAAATTCCTTCATGAATTTCAGGGGCTGGTTCAGCAATAGCAGATCCGCAAGAGATCTCTGCTGCTCCTACCAGGGATCATGGTGCAAGTAGCTCAGTGAGCAGAAATCCATGCTCCAGGATTCTAAGAAGCAGAAGGGAAGGGAAATCACATCTATTGAGTATCAATAAACCATGCATTCCCATAAATCGCATTTTATATTCCACTCATCCTGTAAGGAAGTTATTAATTTTCCAATTTTTTAATCAATGAAAATGAGGACAAAAGTGTCAATAACTTGTTCCTGTGGGTTATGTGCTACTCAGTGAGGGAGGGGAGCAATTCACAGTCACTGTGTTTCCATTCTAAAGCTTCCTCCCTCCCCTCACTGCATAGCTCTGCTGCAAAACTAGGGTGTCCGTGCCCAGAGCAGTGGGAATCATAAACATGAGAGCAGAAGAAAGGAGCCTTGGCTGAGAGGAAGAGAAAAATATCTTCCCTGGATTTTGCTTCTTTCTAGCACTTGCCCAGCTGAGTTGGTGTTGGGAGAGTCTCTCAATGGCTCTGGACCTGCCTTTCTGGACCTAGCCGTTCCAAGGCCAAGCTCTTTACGAGGTGAGGAAAGGTGTCAGATTGTGCTAGTTTCAAATAAACAAGCACAAGTATGTGCTAAGGTGCATCTGCAGATATACATGGAGATTTTCCAATATACACCAGGCTAAACTGCCACCCCACCCACGTCCACTGTCCTCATGGTAATATGTTGTCTGTTTCCTTCCTCCATCACCTTAAAGGAATCTCCAAGGATTTACATTCCCCCACTGCAACATACACACACACACACACACACACACACACACACACACACACACACACACACCACATACCATGCACACATGCATACACACACATCTTCCTCAAGTATAGTCTTTCTCCAGGAGCAAAATCTAGAGTTCTTGTCACCTCTGTGTTCTGCTCTGCCTCACCTGGTCATACTAGGTTGCTCTAGTAAGTCATTTGGTCTCTTACATCTTCCCCTGCCCCGCAGTGTCTCTCATCTTGACTCTGAATACCACTGGCTCTTTGTCACTCAAACCTAAGGGATCTTCGGATTCTAGTGTGGCTCTTGGCAGAGCCCAGACAGGAGCAAAGAGGAGTCTGTTCCTCACTCAATGAAGCCCAAAGAGATGGCCTCCCTGGAGAATCCTTGAGACCTCTTATCCTATCTCTATCCAGGCTCTAGAACAATCTTGAGCTATCTTACTAGGAGGTGATAGTTATTTTTTTCTTATCTTACAAGTCCCAAATCATGTTTTTCTAAATAATCTAGACATTTGTGTGTGTGCATACATATAGTATGTACTATTTCACACATATTCTGTGTAATAGAACCCAGTTCAGTCTGCAATTCAAGACAGGACCTTAGGTCATTTATTAATGACACTCAAAATTTATTCATAGCTTCAGTAAATATTTTTAAGGCCCTACTGTGCTACGCTAGGCATGAGTTCACTGGGACAAGGGATGAGCCAGACGTGACAATTCATTGCTGAGTTATGGTAGCTGTATCGTCAATACAAGCAGGTACAAACTAAAGGAATCCCTTTTCTTTTGAAAATTCAAGGAGCCTTTCTTAGAGTTGAAGATGCTTGAACTGGTTGATGTTCCTTGAGTTCACCTTGAAAAGACATATTGGGAGCCATTTGGGAGAACTAAGGTTTTGGCTTAGAGGTGACTGGTGAAAAGGCTCGACAGACAGGTGGCAGGTAGGTCACAAAGGGCATGGAAATGATGCTAAGAGGCTAACTCTAGTGTGAGTGTCAGGTCATCTGGGCAGCTTGTTAAAATACAGATGCTGGTCAGCAGATCTGCGGGGAAGTCT
This sequence comes from Megascapheus bottae, assembly GCF_031878675.1. Taxonomy (NCBI): domain Eukaryota; kingdom Metazoa; phylum Chordata; class Mammalia; order Rodentia; family Geomyidae; genus Megascapheus; species Megascapheus bottae. Next base: position 43,225,082 of record NC_143520.1, on the reverse strand, counting down.
GAGATTCTTCATGTCTAACAAGCTCTCAGGAGATGCCATGAACCACACTCTAGCAAGGATGAAGGCAATTAAGATCAGTCAGACCTTCACGTGAAGGAATGATTATAATCTCTCAAATATGTGTGACTGGAATTCCAAAAAGCATGTGTACTGTCTCATTTAATTCACACACTCCCCTGTTCGGAAGTGGGACTCGTACAGGCTATTTTTTTTTCTTTTTCAGAGGAGATCCTGCAGCACAGGCAAACTAAACAACTAAAGGTTTACATATAGAAAGGGACATCTAAGGCAGCCAGCCCCTCATTTTGGAGGTGAAAAAATCTCATCTATTTCCTTTGAGATTGTTCCAGGACTACTCCATTCAGTCTGAGCCAACATTTCTGGGAGAGGATATGGGATTTAATTACTGGAAGAAAGGGTTACATATATGAAAACATGACGTTGAAGTTGATGCCCTTGAATTTGGCATATATCTTTGATTACATGTTCTGAAAATTTTATTCTGTTTTAATTTTCATTGTAACCCAAACAAGATTTTTCAGTGTAGTGAAACTCAACCTTTTTCATCAACAAAAATAGGAATGTCTGTAGTCCTTATCTGTCTTCCTTACTGCATTACTGGGAGAATCAAACTGGAAATTTTTCCCAAACGCATTGTGCTTTTACCAAATGCCTTAAGATCTAGTCAAATGTCTTCAAATGTTTTTGTTCAGACAACTCAGCCAAGAGGTCTGGATCACTGTCTCAGAGAAATAGGCTTTCAATTTAAACTGAAAAATTAAGAATTGAATGACAGCTACGTTAGAGCCCTGAGGCAAAAGGGAGTCATGGCTCTTGGAGCCTGAAAAGGGCTGAGATCTAGAGAAGATGTAGTAAAGTAAGAGTTAGGACAAGTGGTGAGGAAAAAAGTCAGTGGGGCTAGATCTTCTAAAGCTTGTTGAAGATTTGGGGCCTTATTCTAATGTAAAAAATAAATCATTGGAGGGTTTTCCCCCACGGTAAGAGAATGTTAACAGATTTGTGGCAGGCTTGTGGGGACAATGGATTGAGCAGGAATGATTGGAACCTTGTTAGGTCCTATCAAGAAATAGTGGTGAGTTGGGCACTGGTGGCTCATGCCTATAATCCTAGCTACTTAATAGGCTGAGATCTGAGGATCATGGTTCAAAGCCAACATGGGTAGGAAAGGGTAGGAGACTCTAAGCTCCAATTAACCACTTGAAAACCTGAAGTGGCTCAAAGTGGTAGAATTCTAACCCTGAACAAAAGGAGGTCAGGGATAGTACCCAGGCCCAGAATCAAATCTCAGGAAAGACAGAGAGAGAGAGAGAGAGAGAGAGAGAGAGAGAGAGAGAGAGAGAGAGAGAGAGAGAGGGAGGGAGGGAGGGAGGGAGGGAGGGAGGGAGGGAGGGAGAGAGAGAGAGAGAGAGAGAGAGAGAGAGAGAGAGAGAGAGAGAGAGAGAGAGAGAGAGAGAGAGAGAAAGGAAGGAAGAAAGAACAAAAGGAAGAAGGAAAGAAAGAAATGGTGGCCCTATGTAGAGTGGAGGCAGTAGGAATGGTGAGACGGGGACAGACTATAGGTATAATGACAGGCTTGGGCTGGATTGCATGGGAGCGGGAAAGTGAGTAGGAGAAAGCAGAACAGGACACCATGAAGATTTCCCACTAGAAAATCTCAGAGCAGAGTGAAGAGGTTGTGTTGATTGGGAGTATGGAAAAGAAAGTAGCTCTGGGTAAGTGTCTGGTCATTCACTCAATATAGATATGTCCTATTTCTTATCAAGCTATCCTTTCAAGCCATGATTCTTGGGTGCAGAAGCCTAGATGTGGTGGCTACGGATGCTGGTGACATTGATTTGGAAATTGTGCATCCTCAGAGATGGCATTCTAAACTGGAGTGATAAAGTAGGTACCCTTCTGGAGGGAGTGCAAGTAGAGTACTGAGGACAGCACCCAGACATTCTTTGCCATTTGAAGATCTGGCAAAGGGATAGCAAGAAGGAAAGACAAAGAATGGCTTAAAATATATACAGGAAGATTTTAGTATTGCTGCACTGTGCTGTACTGCTTTGCCTATGAATAATCATAGGCATCTCTGACACTTACTGTTGCCTGTGGCCAGGAGGAATGATAGTTAATGTTTCCAAATCTGTGAGACTGTTTCCCCAAAGATTTTTGCTTCTATTAAAAGAACTCAACAGGACAGATTTGTTCTTATCATGACATGAACAGTCATTTCATTTTCAAATCCTTAATGGAAGGCATTCTCATCTGATCATTCTTGCTACAAAATCCTATCTCAGAAGGTTGATACCATCTCCTCAGCCCTTCCTGGGAGCTTTACTCATTTCAGTTGGGACACTCAGCTCTAAATCAAACAAAGTAGGAGCTCAGCTTCTGTGTTCACTTATTTGGATATCTTTCCTATCAGCTTATTTAATTTCTTCTTTTGCTTCTGGTTTTGATATATAGCTATAGATTGTTACAAGGATCTCATTGCTAACTTACATGAGATGAGCTGATAATAGGGAACCGAACTCATATCCTAATTTATTTTGAAACTGAATTCTTGATTATAACTATGAAGACAGACTGAGTCAACCTGGGATGGGTGAGAACAGTGTTCCCACTGAGGATTTAAACACACACACACACACACACACACACACACACACACACACACACACACACACACACACACACATTCTTCAGCTCAAGGCTACCACCTTACCCCTTGAACTAAGTGCCAATTCCAGTTTTCTGGTTGTTTATTGGGGATAAGAGTCTCAATAGTCTTTTGTGCCCAGGCTGGCTTTGACATCATGATCCTCAGATCTCAGCCTTCTAAGTAGCTATGATTGATTATAGGCATGAGCCACCGGCACCCGCCTTTAAATACAATATTTTGTTTTTGATGGGGGCAGTAGTGGAGTTTGAATTCAGTTGAGCCATGTCCTTAATATTTCATTTATTATTTTGGTGACAGACTTTTATTTATGTTCAAGTTAGCTTGGACCATGACCCTCTTATTTAAGCTTGCCACATATCTGTACAGATGTGTATCACCATATTCAGCTTTTATTGCTTAAAATGAGGATCTCACTAACTTTGTGACCAGGTTGGCCTCAAAGTGGAAGCCTCATGAACTCTGTCTCCTGAGCATGAGTCACCACACCAACTGAATTTAAGTACATTTTTGTGGAGAAGTTTTCTTCCCAGAAACTGTTCCCATCACCCATGGTGATGGAGGTTGGGTGGTTGTTCTTGCCTGTCATAAAATAACTCCACTTTAAAACAAGCATTGTGAAGTGAGCTCATCTGCCAGACTCCTATTTAAAGCGGGTTGTCTTCTTTGAATTCCATCACGCGTCTCTCAGTAACAGGAAAATTTGCTGTGTTCACTGTAGAGGTAAAAAGCCCTTTGGTGGAAATGCTTCTCACTGTCATGAAGATGTATCCTAGGAGATCTTTATTTCTTGACATCTGAGGTTCTGTTCTAACATAGCATGCACAGGAAAGAGATTCATTTGTGAATTTGACTGTTTGGACCATTATCTGAATTCACTTTGGATTCTCAGCATTTGATCTTCAGTTGGAAGTGTTTCTTAGCTAAGGAGATTCAGCAGGTGCAGTGTGACAGCGTACAGATTCTGGATCAGTGGCCTGAGTCAAACTTATGGCACTGCTACCTTCCAACTAGGTGAGTTTGGGCAGGTCAGCATTCCTAACTGTGTAACTGCAAAGGAATCAAGTAGCAAATATCCTGTGAAGAGTATTATAAGGTTTAGGTAATCAGATGTCAGTTGAGCACTTAGAAGAGTGTTTGTTACACATACACTGCACTAAATGTAGTTGCCTATTATCTCTATCCCTATCAGATTGTGCAGTAATTACTATGAGCTGCCATTCATCACTATACTCAGTGTTTGGCATGTGCCTCTCTCCTTTAGTTTTCCTTACAGCCATGAAAGGGATGTTTTTGTTCTGTCCATTCTACAGTGAATTAAGTCTGTGGACACATGGCTAGTAAGGAAAGGGGTGGAGCTTTCAATCCAAGTCTGACTCCAAATCTTAGCTTGAACTCCTTTCACTGAACAATTGGAATATAGAATGCCAGAAGCAAGCATGGATCAGAGTTGTAGAAGTGGAGGCTTACTGGCTAAATAACCGGGAACCAGAAAACCAGCTGTCTGAGGCACCCCTATACCTTTCCATCTGCCCTGTATGAGGATATGAAGTTGGAGAAGGTTTGATGGCTCAAGTTCTTCTGGGATTTGATAATTTTCTCTCCTCTTGCTGTCTTACCTTCTATCAATTCCTTCCTTTATTACACCCTCTCTTTATCCTTTAAACCCCAAATAACCGTGTGTGTGTGTGTGTGTGTGTGTGTGTGTGTGTGTGTGTGTGTGTGTGTGTGTGTATTGGGGAATGGATGATTCAAGACTTTAGGTTACTTATGGTTAATCTCATGTTGTTACTGTATCTGATTTTGTTACTTGGTATACTGTATATATGTTTGTTTATTTGAAATAGGAAAGGGAAGGGGGGAAACAAAATGATTGGGAGGGGGTGGGGGAGGGAAATTGGGACAAAAACATGAGAAGAGGTATTAATGTGTTAGAAATAATGCACCTACTACCTGAAGAATGTAACTGTGACCCCTCTATACATTATCCTGACTAAAAAAGACTTTAGATTAGATGGTGGGAGCTCCATTCCCAGGCGGTCGAAAAAACAAATACTTGGACTATTAACCATATCTATGCTCCGGTCATCTCTCTGCTATTGATTAGCAGGATAAACCCAGGAAAGGCATTAAATTATCTGGGTAGAATCTGTAAGCTTGAGATAGAGAGGAGTTTGACATTTTATGGATCTATGTAGCCTTCCTTAAATCTCAAACCTCTGGGGTCAATCTTAGTGACATTTGTGGTGGTGATGGTACAGTAGTGGTGGTGATGACATTACATCTGGTAATAATAATGGAAATAAGTGGATCAGTCATAAGGCTGGTTGTAGAGGTAGAGATGGATGCATTGGTGAGTGTTACTAAAACACAGGTGGAGATAATGGAGGTGGAGAGTATGGTGGTGGTTGTTGGGGCAGTGGTAGTAGCAGGAGAGATTAGAGATGGTAGCCATTTTTTTTTTGAGATGGTAGCCATTTTACCTAACATGCTTATAATCTGGCCACTGGAGACAGGCCACAATTTAGCATTGTACCTCTATGATCTGTTTTAATCCATAAGTGAATATCTAGCATTATTTGCACATTATAGAAAGGGAGCTTGAGGTTTAGCAAATAAGACTGTCCATGCCGATGTTGGGTGGAATTGCCCAGCTCAGGAAATGCTTTCTTGGGAAACTTGCTATGGGCATAGGATGGAAAGGAACATACTCTTTCCACCTTCTTGTTCTGCATTTCTCAAAGCCTTTTCTGAGATTAGTCAATTGAGTTCCCATGGACATTTAGGATTGTGGTTGTCAGATTTCATTCTCTTGAAGCCGCACAGTGTACATAGAGATGAGGTACACTTCTGCCTTTGCTAAGTACTCTCCTAGAAATTCTTCATTTCGGTCTTTGGAATAATTCAATTCATTCATTGCTCTGTGTCTTGACCTGCAGCATCTCTGAAAAAGACCTATACTATCTCTATGGGGGGCTGGAATTTAAAAGGTTGCTGGGCCGGATCATTTTGCAATAAACTAATGTTCATTTATGTCTGCTAAGTGAATGTGTTTTTCTATAACCCATTGTACCTGCTGACCTTCACTTGTACTCTGTACCCCCAAGGAGCCATCTTAGAGAGAAATGGGGAAGAAATGAGTTTTTAGTGTAAGAAACAGTAACAGGGGGGATTAAGACTAAAACTTCTGGTCCCTGAGAACAGTTGTCAGAAGTCAAATCTTCTCAACTTTGCTGCACTCATGCAAGTGTGTGTGTGTGTGTGTGTGTGTGTGTGTGTGTGTGTGTGTGTGTGTGTGTGTGTGTTCTGGGGCTTGAACACAGGGCTAGAGATATCCCTGACCTATTTTGCTCTATCACTTGAGCCATAGCACCAGTTTTGGTGTTTTGGTGGTTAATTGGAGATGAGAGTCTTATAGACTTTTCCTGTCTGGACTAACTTCAAACCACAACCCTCAGATCTCAAGATCTTGAATAGCTAGAATTGCAAGTGTGAGCCACTGGTGCCCAACTCCCTTCAGTGGTGTGTGTGTGTGTGTGTGTGTGTGTGTGTGTGTGTGTGTGTGTGTGTGTGTGTGTTGTGGGGTTTGAACTCAGGGCCTAGTTGCTATCTCTGAGCTTTCTTTTCTTTTCTCAATACTAGTGATCTCCCACTTTGAGCCATAACCCCACTTGCTGTTTTCTGGTGGTTAACTGGAGATAGGAGTCTCATGGACTTTCCTGCTTGGGTTGGTACTGAATCACAATCCTCAGATCTTAGCTTCCTGAGTAGCTAGGATTTCAGGTATGAGCCACCAGTGCCACACTCTCCTTATTTATTTTTTTGGAACTAACATTCTGACCTTGATTGAATGAAGAGATTTCATTGTTCAGTTTCCACTCTTTCCTTCTCTTCTCCTCAGGATGCGAAAGAAAACAAGCCAGATACTCGTCCCCAAGTCAAGGGTCCCAAATGTGTTCTCTGGACAGAAATGCTGACATCCAATTGATTCTGTATACATAACATGAATGTCTGCATGCCTGAAATTCTTTTTTTATGAAAGAATTTATTAATATTGATTTTTACATCATATTTCAAATGACATGTTTAACAAATAACTATTCAGGAAGGGAATCTCTATATACAATCACTGGCAATATAATTAAAATTAGGTTGAGGGTTTGTATGTCATAGATACATATTAATCTATGTAACAAAACATTATGTCTATAGAGTCATAAATTTTTATGCTTCCAATACCATGTCCATAGAATGGGGTACACAAATCTTGAGTCTTCGCTCTTGTACTGTGTAGATCTAATCGCCACATATTAAGGATACCATGCACCTTTGGTTCCTTTGGTCTTAACTTGTCTCATTCAACATGATTTGCTCTAGATTCATCTGCTTCCCTGAGAATGCCATTATTTTATCTTGTCTGTTGGCTATGTAGAATTCCATTGCATGAATATATATATATACATATATATGTATATATATATATACCACATTTTTTATCCATTCATCTGCAGTAGGGCATCTGGATTGTTTCCATCGCCTGGCTATTGTGAATAGTGCAGAGATAAACATAGCTGAGCAAGTGTCCTTATCATATCCTGGGTTATGATGTTCAGGATAGATGCCCAGGAGTGATATGGCGGGAACATAGGGAAGGTCAATTTTCAGTTCTTTAAGAAACCTCCACACTGCTTTCCAAAGTGGCTGAACTTGTTTACAATCCCACCAGCAGTGCAGTAGGGTTCCTTTTTCTCCACAATCCTGCCAGCATCTGTCATTGTCTGAGTTCAATATTTTGGCCATTGTAATTGGGGTAAGGTGGTATCTTAGGGTTGTTTTTATTTGCATTTTCTTTATGACCATGGATAATGAGCATTTTCTCATATGCTTTTCTTCCATTTTAACCTTTTCTTTTGATAAGTCTCTCTTTACTTCCCTTGCCCATTTAGTGATTGTTTTGTTGGGTTTGGGTGGGATTCATTTCTTGAATTCCCTGTAGAAACTGGATATCAAGCATTTGTCTGATATATTACTGGTAAATATCTTTTCCAAGTTGGTTGACTATCTTTCAACTTTAGTAGCTATGCTTCTATCTGTGCAGAACCTTTTTATTTTTAGGTAGTCCCATTTATCAAATCTCTCTCCAATCTATTGTGACCCTGGGATTCTGTTCAGGAAGTTTTTGCCTATGCCTATGAGTTCTGAAATTCTTATACCCTCTATCACCTCTGCTTGCTTACATTTTTTGAAACATCTATGTAAAGATTTTTTGTATGTGCTGAGGATATAACAGTGAAGATTTAGAGTCTTTCCCACACTGAGTCTATGGTCTGGACTGGTCTACATCACAGTTACCTGAGGATGGGGTGGGAGTTTAGTAAACTTGTTCAGCCACTCTGGAAAGCAGTGTGGTGATTTCTCAAAAGACTAAACATAGAGCTCCCCTACAACCCAGCAATCCTACTCCTTGGCATTTACCCGAATGTCCAGAAACAAGTACATACTAAAGCTACTAGCACAACAATGTTCATTGCAGCATTATTTATCATTGCGAAGATATGGAACCAACACAGATGCCCCTCAGTAGATGAATAGATCAAGAAAATGTAGTAGATACATATTAAACTATGTAATAAAACATTATGTCTATATAGTCATAACTTTTTATGTCTGTGTAGTTGTATTTATATATGTATCTATGACATACAAACCCTCAGACTAATTTTAATTATGTTCTAAAATCTAAGTGTCAGCGTATGTATATAGAGATTCCCTTCTTGAATAATTTTTTGTTAAATACATCATTTGAAATATGATGTGAAAAATCAATGTTAATAAATTCTTTAATAAAATTTTTTAAAAGATGTGGTACTTATACACAATGGAATTCTATGCTGCCATCAGAAGAATGGCATCGCCCCATTCATAAGGAAATGGAAAGACTTGGAAAAATCATACTAAGTGAAGTAAACAACACCCAAATTTACATAGGCTCCCTGGTTTCCTTCATTTGTAATAATTAGTACACATCTAGGCCTCTCCTAGTAGAGAATCACAATAGCTCAAAACCTAGGTACATAAGGTCACATAGAATGAGACTAAATGAAATGACCTGTAGGATATGAAAACAAGAGATTTATCTTGTGTGATGTTTGTTCTTAATGTAATATGTGAAGTTATTTCTTTTCTCTTTGGTTCCCCTTATGGTTTATTGTATGCGGTTACTGTATCTGACTTTTTTTACCTGGTATATTGTATATATGTTTATTTGAAATAAGGAAGGGAAGGTGGAAAAGATGAATGGGAGAGGGTATGGAAAGGGAAAGGGGGACAAAAATGAGAAGGGGTGTCAGGGTTTGGGAAGTAATCCACCCATTACCTGACTGATGTAACTATAACCCCTCTATACATTATCCCAACAATAAAATACAGTTCAAAAAACTTGATGTTGACTTGTGTAGTCAAAGAAGGCTCTCTGGAGGTAATAACACCAGTAGAACTTATAGACTAAGAGCTAGACAGAGCACATACAGCCCATGTTTGAGAGAAGAGGGAAAGAAAGAAGAAGAAAGAAAAGATGAGGAGAATGTGGTCCCAAGAATAAGGAGAAGATGTGTATGGGGTGGGGAGAGTGTGAGGAGTCATGGTGGCACGGAAGCCAGTGGGCAAATTGTGTTCTTCCCAAATTCATATACGAAGACTTAACCCCACGTGTTTACTGGTGTAGTGATACAGCTTTATGAGATTAGTAAGGTTAGCTGGGGTCATACGGTGGGATCTTGGTCCAGTAAGATTGATGACCAATAAGAGTAAGATTCATCCTCCCTCCTTCTCTCTCTCTTGTCATTCCCTATTTTTCTCTTTCCATATACACACTCTTCCCCAGTCACTGAACCTGCTGACACTGTGATCTTGGAATCTCAGTTCTTAGAGTTGTAAGAAATAAATGTTGATGAAGCTATTTTTGTGGTGTTTGGCATGGTAGCTTGTGAAAAGACCACATCATATTGGGATAAGGGAGGGAAGAAACTGTCTCTGGCCACTTGAATGCTTGCTGATAATTCTATAACCATAGCAGCAAGTAGGGAGTGAGGGCTAGTTTTATCTTTTGGATAAGTTGGCAATACCTCCTTGAAAACTGACTTAAAAAATGAATTCTCTCTTCTGGACCAGTTCATGGCAGAAGAGACCTCCTCTACGAAGTTCTTGGCCCTCTGTTCCCCCAGTGCTGGGCTTCCCCATTCAATGAAGGAAGGGTTGGCCCTGGCTTACTTCTTCTCTGCCCCAGTCGTAGGCACCTAGTACCAGTCTTGCAGGCTCTGGGAATACCCTCAGGAATCTCTGTAAAGGAAAGATAGAGAGAACAAGTCTACCACTATATATACCATGCTCACACCAAATGCTCAAAGTGCTGTGCAACAAGAGTCTGCTCCATCTCCAAAGAGAGCTTGTGGGAATGCAAACAGCTCCAGGAAAAAGGCCCTGTATGCTTGTACTCTTGGGCTCCATGAATTTAGGTCCCAAATTCAGTCCATTACTCTCTAGCATCTCTTACACGCATCTCTTACACTCATCTCTTACTGTTTACTCTGTAGTAGAACTAAATTCTAATAGAATGCCCAGCCTTTCAGGCATTTAGCAGCCTGGTGCCAAAATGGTGTTAATGGATGCACTGTGATATTTGCCTCAGCTCTGAGCTTCTCCATGCATGTGTCACAACTTCCCCAGTAAGCTTAGAAGACATCTTTGTTCCCACCTACTCCTGCATCATGAATTACTAGCTATTGGCTTCACCTGTCATGCTGAGAAATGGCTATGGCCCCTTGAAGCTACACTACACTTGAGGACTTTACTGTTAGAGCATTTAAAGAAGACTGTTTGCATAAAAATCCACAAGCTGTTGTGATCCACATAGAAAAATATTTATTTAATGGATTCCAGTTTTTCATTTACCATGCATCATAAAGAAACAGAAGCACTAAACCACAACGATGACCCTAAATGCTGTTTACATGAAATGTAAGTAGCTATCACACAATCCCAGATAAGAGGATATATATATATATATATATATATATATATATATACTCTAGTGATTTGTACTGAAGCTTAGAAATCAGAAGGAAATGGTTATAATGCTTAGCAAATTGCAGGCCATGTGGAATCTGCTTTGGTGCCACATTTCAGAGGTCTTTGCCCTCCACAGTGTGGCTGGAGTTACAGTGAGGAGAATTAATTCTTTCCTGGGCTCCATCAGATTGCTGGGGCAAGGATGGGACATCCAACCATCTGTCTTCATGGACATAAGCAATCATCTGTGGTGTTTCTATCATTTTAAAACTATGGCCTATGCCCTTCTCAGAAAAACCAAACCACAACATCTCTTCTGTTTTCTAAGGAAAATTTCTCAATGAGAAAGAGGGAAAGGAAGTAAATTTGTACACACAACTATTGCAAGCGTAGGGGCCACTACGAAATGTGCAAGTCCATCCTAACCAGGTCAGAGGATACGGAACAGGGTGCTGTCTCTAAGTAATGGGTGCCTTCAGTTCATGGCCAACTACATACCATTCAGATTCAATCCAGAGCTTCAGTTTTCCTTCAGCATTCTTAGCAATGAATGGTAATCACCCTTTCTGGCAGCCACTTCTTAGCTAATAAGGAGCTTCTTAGAAGTGGCTCAGTTACCTTCTTGAGATTGTTTTAGAAAATATTGGGAAGGGAGAGGTATGGGTTGGCAAACTATCACCTAATTTGTTGTGGTGAGATTGGAAAGGATGGAAGACAATAAGGGTGAAGGGAAGTAAACAGAAGAGAAAGGGGAGATGTCATTGCTGTAAATACTAGAGAATATGGAAAGAAATTGGAGAAATTGAGGTAGTAAAGAGAGGAATATGGAAAAATGAGAAGAATAGTGGAAAGAGAAGAACAGAAGAAGAAAGGAGAGCAGAAAAAAGAGAAGGCAGAGAGAGGGTGGTCAAAAGAAGAACAGGATGGAATTAGTTCTTAGTTCTTATTTTTCTCGGTCAGCTCAGATTGCAGACATCAATTAGAAGAGAATGCTATAAGGGCAAGTCACGGACAGTAATGATGCTCATCCTTGTACTGGCTAATGTGAGCTGTAAGTTAATTCACACTCCTCTTTGATTAGTGTTCTCCTGCTGAATGGAGCACCAGTCACCTGGAAAGCCAGCTCCAGATACCCTGAGTCTGCAGTAGGGGCCAGAGAATTTGCATTTCTGATAAGTTCTTATACAGTGCTGATGCTGCTATCCCAGATATTCCTCAGTGAGAACCCATACCTCAGTGATTAGAGACTAAACCAAGGTAAATGCTGAACTGGTTTTTTGGGTCAGACAAGGTCAGTGAGTATGATCAAGATCTCAAGTGGCTTGCAGGCGCGGGCTGCAAACACTAACTACAAATTGAGAAAGCACTAAAACCTTTTATTTGTTTCGTCTTAGCTTTTCATTCAACTAACCATATGCTTACTTTCCACTGGCAATTGCTATTTAAATGTCAGTTGATAGCAGATGTTTCTCACCCCAAGATATGCAAGTAAATGTATGGTCCACAAAACCTGATAAAGTGTTCAGCAGCCATACTGGCTTCTGATTGTCTCCACATACCCCTCTGTTCATGCTACCTCTGAAAATAGACTGCCTTCCTTCCTCTCAGGATGGCTGGACCTCTGCCTGTGTGATCCCCTTCTTAGAAAACTCCTTTCACTTTCCAACTGACTGCTCTGCCTGTGGGGAAGGTCAGCCAGGCTGTCTTTTGCTGCTTTTTTTTTTTCCTCTGCTGCGCTCTCTTGGTCCTTAGCAAACCAGGTTGCGGCTACCCAGTGTTCCTCAGCTTATAGCTTGGGATCCACAATGTCAAGAACAGGACCTGCTTCTGACTACCAACAAGTAATGTCTGCTGCATGAATAAATATAATCCAAGGAACATAAATCATAATGAGAGGGCAGAATGGGAGGTCTAAATTCTTCTCATTGTGATCAGAGTTGGAGAGAAATTGAAAATGGAAGCAGAAAAGGACAAGAGCAGGTGATCACTGAAATACCAAAATCATTCTCAACATCTATAAGTCATTAAAATGGAACCTCAATAACTAGGAAGAAAAAGAAAGGTTGGAATTGACTCATATCTCACAAGCTACCCTGGTTGGGAAAGAGATCCAGTTTCCAGGTCTTTTCTAGTCAGTACTAGCTAAAGGTTCTTTTTAAGATGGTACTTACATAAGCTAAATGGAAGGATGAATGGATAGACACAAGACAAATTGATTGATAACAGATGAATGAGTAAATGGGCAGATGAATGGAGATGACAAATAATGGATAGATAGATGGATGGGGGCACAGGCAGACAGATTATCATAAGATAGCATACCAGGGTATATTCTAAAATCATATTTTGTTTGTTAAACACCCCAGCTACCTTGGAAAGGGACTTCATCATCTTTTGGATTGGAAACATGTACTATAAACTTTGCTTAAATGCCTATTCTTCAGAACCTGTTGTGAAACACGCATCTCTAACAAGATGTATATAAACGTATAGAACTGCTGACATTACATGAATTCTTATGCTGTGAGTAGGTACCATTTAAATAAGAAAATTTAAATAATCTAGTAGATAGTTTTACCTGACAAGCTAAGATAGAAATCCAGTATTGTAAGCAAGAACTTTTTCAAAGTTCTGTGCTCTGACCTTAAGAGACCATGGGAAATCACTTAGCCTCAGTTTCCTGTAATATGAGAGAACACTGGTGTCTTCCTGTTATTCCATTATCTGCGACTGTAGGATGAATTCTGGGGCACACACAAATAGTTACATTCTGCTTAAAGATCAGATTGGAAAAATAGAGTGCAGCTTGCTCAGTGCTGTCATATCTCAGGCTACAAAACTTAATGTGTTTCCGAAAATTAAAGCATGCATTCTTACTCAGCTGCTGGTCAGATGTGGAGCTAGTGTAGTATGTATGTGTTGGACATCTGCGTTGCTCCTGTTTCTAAACAACATTATTCTCCCAAGGCTGAATCTGTGTCATCATCTAACGGCTCTTGTCATGTTAGTGCAGGATCAAGGAGAAAAAATGAAAGTGCTTTATGTGAAAAAACAGATGAGATATGAAGGCATTTCAAAGCCCAGAGTGCAAGGCTGTCTGGAGTATGATATAGCTCTATCCATAATCCAGTTAAAAACAGTTTACCTGCTTTACATGAATGTGTTCAATTCACTGATCATTCAAGTTCACACTCAAGTCATTTAACTGTGGGATGCATATCACACCACATAGACTATAGCATTATAGATTTTTTATTCTAACTGTAATACACAAGTCCAAATTGATTGCAGTCAAGCATAAATTTACTCAAATCCTCAATACATTCTATTAAAACATGAAGAAGACTTTAGAGCATTGTCCTTTGCTAGAGTAACTGCATCTGGAGTTTGAACCAACTACATCCAGAGTAGAAAGTTACCTTTGGATATGATATGTATTCCCAAATGTCTCATCTGAAATACTGAACTGCTTTTTAACTGTCACTGTAAAATGATTTTTTTAACAATGGGACTAGCTTGCTTTCTTTCCTCAGAGAGGCTCACCTCTATTCTCCTGCCCATGGATACATGGATTTGTCGTTGGCTCTACCCCTATTCCAGTGCTTCATTTTCCTAGAACAAAACTAACATAAAAACACAGGAAGGAAAGTACAAACCACTTTTTCTCACCTCAAGTTGAAGTGGGGAAAAGTACATTCTAACAGCTCTGCCAGGCAGGATGGCACAATTTATGTTATTTCAAAATGGCTCGGCAAAGTTGAGAATGAGAAATGCAAAATATATCTTCGTACTTTCAGAATGATTTAGCAAATAGGGACTTCTTTTTTACAGAAAGATTAATATGAAGACTGGATAAACCTGTCTTGTAACCAAAAAATGCATAAGACTGGGGATGTGGCTCAGTGTTACAGCATTTAACTAGCCTATGCAATGCCCTGGGTTCAATCTCAAGCACTACCAAATCTCCCTCTTCCCCTGACTCTAGTTCTCTCAGGAGGCAGAAACAGAAGGAACACAGTTATAAATCATCCTGGGTAAAAGTGAACAAGATCCTATCTCAAAATCAAGCCAGGTTTACTGTTCGTGTTTATGATCCTAGGTACTTGAAAGATAAGAGGCTCTCAAATAGAGGCCAGCTCAGGCAAAATTAACACAAAATTCTTCATGAAAAGCATACTAAAACAAAAGAACTGAAGTTGTAGCTGAAGTAGTCAACAACAACAACAGCAACAAAACCCCAACAAGACACACGCATTCAAAAATACACTCAAGATTCAGCATTGTTTGTGTTATAACGAAAATAAAAGAATGAGGGATGGTGCTTTGTATTTCTTAGTTAGGGCATGTGTCTAGCCTGGGAGAGCTAGGAAAATGGGAAGAGGAAGCAACAAAGGGTCTTGCAATTCAGGGGAGGGTCTCTAAGATGGGTCTAGGATTAATTGCTTCTGAATAGTTCAGTGTGGTAGCCACTGGCTCGGCCCAATTGAAATATGTGGCAAAAGTAAAAACCATATGACTTTTTAAAGATTTAAGTATGAAAAAATAGAATGTGAAAACATCTCATCAATCATTTTTTAAAATTTCAATTCCATATTGCAATTTTACATGAAATTTAGCTCAAGTATATTGAATCAACATACATTATGGAAATTGATTTCACCTACTTCTATTTACCTTTTGAATGTGACTACTCAAAAATGTTAATTAGATGTATGCTTTCCATTAGATGTGTTCAGTTGATAAAGCTAGCTATGAATGTCTGTTGCACATGAGTATAGTAAATGTGTGCTTTCTTTCTTGTCTTTCTGTATTTTTCATATAGAAACACACACACACATGCATACACACGCACACACACCACACATACAAATGCAGAGTTTGGATCCTGAAAATCATGTGTCCCACTGTAGCACTCAGGTCATTAATCTCTTCTGAGCTTCCCCTTTCTCCATTAAATGACATTAGTAATTGTTTTGACTTCCCTGGTCAGACCTCTCACCAAGTTGTTTTCCAGAGAAATTTATGGGAAATAAGCATAATTCTTCACACAAAAATGTCAGAGGAAAAATCATAATTATTCATCACTATTCTTGACTGCATTTCAAGACTTGTGAAAATTTTAATTTCTCATCTATTTCTAATTCCAATTTATGTGTTATCCTTGTGATCCTATCTTCTTTTCAGTACTGGCAAAGCTTTCCCTTCTTTTCCTTATGAGGGAGACTCTCATGGGAAGTTCATCGGGAAGCCAGTGATCTGGCTTACTTTCTAATACTTTTTCTGACAACTCACCTCTCATTTACTAGTTTCAATTTCAGAGGAAGGAGTTTAGTCTGGTATCTTCCCTGTCTCTTGTCTCCTACCTGAATCTTGAGTCATACTTTTGACTAATCTACTTTTGATAGGCTGGCCATTCAAGGACAAGTGAGGTCAAACAAGTAACTGTATGAAGTGAAGAAAAGAAATACGGAGTGTAAGCAAGAGACCAAGAAAAGGAATAAAACACAGGGAAAAAGATACAATTTCCTAACTTCTCTTCCCTGGCTATAGAACTTGCCTCCCTTATTAGTGCTGGGCGTTGTCCCTGAGCTCTTCAGCTCAAGGCTACCACTCTATCCCTTGAACCACAGCCCCACTTTCCCTTTTCTTGATTAATTCTCAGGATGGCTTTGAACTACAATTCTCAGATCTCAGCCTCCTGAGTAGCTAGGATTACAGGCATGAACCACCAGGTCCAGCTTATTACTGCCTTTCTTTACCTATTATCTTTAAAATCTGAGTTGTATTCAGTCTGTACCAAGTACAAGCTGCTTCCTGATCATTTTTCTTAGTTTTGCTGTCCTAAGAAAAACCTCTCACAGCATAACACTTATCTAAAACTCATCTAAGATTTCCCACATCTGAGAACTGTGCCCTTGGATGAAGATAGTTGTAGCTGTTCTGTGAAATGTGATGGCAGAGAAGAGGGAAAGAAAATGTAAAACTTTGTGAAGTATGTCACTTCCCCGGGTCTGGGAGGTTTCTGGGTTCCTGCAGGATTAATGTAATGAGCCACTCATTCAGAGCTGTGTGAGATGAAAACAACAAGCAGAAACTTCAGAAGGAATTTTTGACAGCATGGGTGAATGGGAGCACTTGGGTTCCTCACTGAAGTGAAAAAACAAAGAAATAGACAAACCCAATTTCCTATGCAAGTATTTTTTAATCAAAAAAAGTGTGGATTCTGTAGTGTTATTTTTCCGTGCCCCCTGAGGAATGAGGTGATTCAGAATTTGTTCCTGACTTAAGATAGTAGAGTTTGAGTTCTTTTTAAAATTTTTTTCTTGCCTTTTCATCAGATCAATACGTTACTTTGCCTATTTTATTTTTAGATTTACTGACTATTCTCAGGGTAGAAAATTAAAAGGCAAGAAATAAGCAAATTGGTTTGTATTTCAAAGCCCAGGCTGAAAGTAGGAAGAACACTTAGAAATGAACAAAGAAGCAGTTTCTCATGCCCTCCTTGTTTCACAGGATCCATGGAGGGGTTGTCCTTGTGGGAGCATGGTTATTTCAGTGCCACAGAAGAGACTGAAGGCTCTCCACTACCAGGCAACCAATGTTCACACACGTGTGTGTAGGATAGGCAAGCTTGGATGCATGAAGAAAGCCGAGCATATTTTTCTTATTATGCCCCCAATCTGGCAAGGGGAAAGCTTTCCAGAAAATGCTACTGTGATTATAGCTTTAAGATACCATCTCTCTACATTGCCAAGTTATGTTCTGGGGGCTCAGCTGCTCAAGAAAAGATAAGCAAATGTCCTGAAGATTCTCTGATCTTCCTTTTTTGTTTTTCTTTCATATTCTGTCACGTTAGATCAAGTTTCATCATAGCTGTAATTGCAGTTGTTTGTGTTCTATGTAGCATCTTTGTCAGAGCTGCAGAAATTATGAAGATTATGCAAAGTCAGAATGCAAGAACGTTGGCATGCAAACCAATGCACACTGCAACCAACGTCTGGAGCCACACTGTGTGGTACCACGTCTCTATGGTCGGGTCATTTCTGGGTTGCCAACACTACTGTTCAGGGCTGGAAAGGCTAAAATGGAGATAGGTTATATATTTCCTGATGTTGTGAGATCATTTATTTTCCCATCTGGAGGTGGAGAAGATGATTCTTCTAAATGAATTTGAAAAGCAGCAGAGGGGCTATTGCATGTGTGAGTTGCTTTGCATACTAGTTCATGTATGTCCAAAGTGCATTCTCAGTGACAGGCTATCCCTGATTTGATTTCCTTGGAATTGAATGTAAAATTAGCGTTATTAAATGTGCTTCCTTTTTACTGAGGGGAGACTGTTTCCATTTGACGTTAAAATCTCAGTCTCGGGGTCTTCTCTGTGCAGACCTTCTATAAAATACAGACACCATTTCGTCCAATATGGCTGTACTGAATGTCTACATCGATTGCTTTACAGCACCTCCATGACAAAACCAAATTAACGAGCAACAGAGAATGTTTTCGGGATAGACGAGCAACACTGAAAACATTTTCAAAATTAACAGGTATAAACACGCTGTCGAAAGCATTTAATGGTCTTTAACACAGCCAACTCCCTTGAGCCCGAATCAGAGTTACATTCTCTCTTGCTAGTGGCAAAAGAAGCTGTCAAGCACAACATTGAAAAATTGGTAGTTTCCTGGCCAGTAAGCACAAAACCAAGGGGAGCTAAATATTTTATGGTTATTTATTTTTGTTCTCATGCCATTTCCCCTTTCCCTCTCTTCTGTTTTCCCCCCTCCCCTCTCCTGCCCAGGGCTAATTGTTGTGACATTGGCTGTATGCTGGATGCCAAACCAAATCCGGAGGATCATGGCCGCAGCCAAACCCAAGCACGACTGGACCAAGTCCTACTTCAGGGCATACATGATTCTCCTCCCTTTCTCAGACACCTTCTTCTACCTCAGCTCAGTGGTCAACCCTCTGCTGTACAACGTGTCCTCACAACAGTTCCGCAAGGTGTTTGGGCAGGTGTTGCGCTGTCACCTGACGCTACAGCATGCCAACCAAGAGAAGCGCCTGCGTTCCCACCTCAGCTCCACCGTGGAGAGCTCCCGCTCAGCCCGCAGCCCTCTCATCTTCTCCAGCTTCAAGCGCAGTTCCTCTGCAAGGAGAACTAACAAGGTTTTCTTAAGCACTTTTCAGAGTGAGCCCAAGCCTGAGCCTGAGCCCCAGCCATCGAGTCTTGAGTCACCACAGCCCAACTCGGAGGCAAAACTGGTCAATTTGGCTGCCGAGAATGGCTTGCAGGAGGAGCATGAAGTGTGAACGCCATGTGCAGAGTCTTGAGTAGGAACTAGCCTAGCTCTCCCCCATGAAGAGACAATCTTACTTCCCCATAGCAATCATAAGACAAACTTTTCTCCCATCAGAGATAGAATGGAAGTGAGGGGTTGGGGGGCTTTGGAAAAGACAGATGCCCATCTCAGTGACTTCTAAAGTGTTCATATATCAGCTTGCCTGGCTTTGACCCTTGTACAAAGACAGGAACACAGAATGGTTACTACGCTCCCTTCCTTCAGACACACACTGAAAAAAGTAATGTATTCAGAGCTTACAAAAATGTTTTGGGCTCTTTCATTCTTTTGCAAAGGAATAACAACAACAATAGCAACAGCAACAAAAAGCTCTTCTCTCTATTCAGAATAAAAGGACACCCAGAAGAAAACTTGGGGAGGTGGGATAACGAGGGCCAGAATGATGCAGGAGGGGTGGTGTCTTCTTCAGCTTCAGCAATGGGCCATGAAGAGGGCTAATGTGAGGAGCAGGATGGTGCTAGGGAGCCCTGGCCTGAGGGCTGAAGCAGAGCTGCCCCTTTTCTTGGGCCTTGGCCCATTGCAAAGAGGGGTGTTGCAGCAGCTGATGCACACTGAGTTCAGTTTTCCTGGTGAGCAGAAGGACTGGTAGCCAGCAGAGGCGATGAGACAGGCCGCGGAGGATGCACACGACTTGCGGTACATGATTCCTGCAACACAGACCCCACAGGGCTGGGTTAGTGTTCACTGACCAAAAGACAGCCTTCTCTCTGGGCTCAAATCAGAAGAATAGCTCTTTCACACTCCTCCCACATCCCAGAGACGTGAGACTAAGGAGGTATTTGGGGATGTTTCACTGAATTTTGAAATCCACATATTTATGCTGAAAAAGGCAGATACTGCTCTTGACAAAATTGTTCCAAAAGCATAGATTCTCGTACCAGTGAATAAACAGTTATTAAAATCAAAATCTGCTTTTTGAAACTGAGCGTTCATATTTTGTACTAGACAAAGAGATTTTTATTTACCATTTTTAGTAATTGTCTTTGTTTGAAGTATCCCACACCAGGAGAACTATGTCTGAATCGTAACTCTGTTTTTACTTTAGAAGCTTATTGGTTTATGAACAAATGTATTGTGTGCTATGTTAACTTTGTGTTTATTAAGTCCTAGGCCTTCTTTGAATAACAGCCAAATACCTAAAGGGAATCAATTCAATTGCTACTGTATGAACCATGATTTCTCCCAGGTGTGAAAGATTTGCTGGATTGAGTGAGCAGCTGATTTGGCCAACAATCAGCATAGCAAACCTCCTTCTAAGAGAAGCAAGTTTGACCTTAGGATAAATGGTAATTTTTCCAACTTAGCCTCAAGAGCTGATATTCAGTAACACACACGGTCTTCCTGAGAAAACTAGAGGCACATGTCAAATAGCATATGTGTCTTGTCAAAACTGTAGTATATCATCAAATGAGGGTACCTTCCATCCTCTTCCTTTTCCTTCTCCTTTTTGTGCTGGTCCTGGAACTTGAGTTTGGGGACTGGGATCTATCCCTGAGCCTTTCTTTGTTCAAGGCTGGTGTTCTACTACTTGAGCCAGAGCACCACTTCTGGCTTTCTCTGAGTAGTTTATTGGAGATAAGAATCTCATGGACTTGCCTGCCTGGGCTGTCTTAGAACTGTGATTCTCAGATTTTAGCCACCTAAGAAACTAGGATTACAGGCATGAGCCACCAATGTCTGGCTCTTGTTTTTCAAATTGTAGTTGGTACTGGGATTAAACTCAGAACCTCACACATATTAGGTAAACACTCTACCTCCTGAGCAATGTCTCCAGCCCTTTTGCTTCTTTTAGGTTGTTCTTTAGATAAGATCTGGTGTTTTAGTCTGGGCTTGCCTTGCACCTTGATCTTCCTATTTCTGCCTCACATTTAGCAACTGGAACTACAAATCTGTGTCACTATGCCCACCTCTCTTCTTTAACTTAATCAACCTGAGCGTGTACTACAATTTGAGAATAGTAATAATTTCTGTTATAATTACGATAATAAGCACTAAGTTTATTTAAGGGCTTTTCTGAGTGTCAGAAGCTAGCTAGTTGGCTACAGTATACCAGCTCACAACCATGTCATTCAGGGTGTCTAGAAGGTCCCCTTAAAGCCCATATGTTGTAAGCTTGTTACTCAAAATGACACAGTTAGGAGATGGCCTAAATTGACAAGGTAGGGTTGTTAAGTGAGAGGTTTTAGCTCACTTGTGGGGAGGGGAGGAAATACTGATGCTCCAGCCAGCCTCTTACTCTGTCATTTGCCATGAGTGAGGATCTTCATTGTTCCACATGCTCCCTTACCACAAGCTCATGTCTGTAGACTGAATCCTCCAAAACTGTCAATGAACATAAACCCTTCCTCAACCCAAGTTGATTATCTCAGGCACTTTATTGCAGTAGCGGAAAACTGGCTAACACATATCTCTACAAGAGCAGTCTCCATAATTGTTCACATACAGATCAAGAGCCTGAGGTCCAGTCACTGGGAATTTAGTGATTTGCTAAGAATACATAAGAAGCAAGTAGAATAGCTGGCATTTGAGTTGAACATTCTGCTCTTGGATGTCACCTGTAATACTGGATAGCACAGTGGATAGCTAATTGACTATGGTAGAATCTAGCTTCACTCCAAGGAATGTGCATGGCCATTGGACATCAATGCATTTTCTTTAGGGCAGATAATGTTGAATAATGGCACTGGTCTTTGAGGTGAATGTCAGCCTATTTGCACAGCTGAGAGATGTGACACACCCCACTAGCAGCCAAGGATCTTATATCAGTGCTTCCCTACAGATGTGTAGGCTGCTACGGCCTAGGGTTGGGCTCTCCCATCTATAAGAATTGTTGGTTGGGGTGTATAGAAACAGAAACAAATCCAACTGCCTGAGACGTACAAGTGGGAGGTAAAAAGAGTACTTTAGATTTATCTTAAAACGTGCAATTTTATGCCATCCCTTTTCTGTAACTGCATATTTGAAATGATTGATTTTTCTAGTACTGATAGAAAATCTTGGAAGGTAGATGCTCCACTGGTATAAGCCCAAATACAGAGGGCGTGTGGGGATGCATTCAAAGCATTGTTTGAGTCTCAGGCATAAGCTTCAGGGATTTTCTATTTGTTTTCTTTTCATTTTCTCTTTCAGAAAATTTTGCTTTTTGCTTTGTCTTTTAATTCTTAAATTTTAGAAGTACCAACTCTCATTTGCCAGTTCAACGACAATGACTTCTTTCCCTTCAAGTGACTTTTAAAAATTCAAAAATATTTACTAAATACATTTTTCATTGTCAAAAATGTTCTGGCAGTCAGATACAGAGAAAATGTTCCTCAACAAGCTCTGCACCATTGGGGCACATCACTGTTTGGTTTTGTGTGCCTCCTTCCAAGGAAAATAACATATCTGTTTGTGCTATCACACCTTATAAGATAATCTTCAATTGTCATTTTTACTTAGGGATGTGACTTGGAGGTTATTTTGGAGCATAACTTTGCAAGCAACAAGGTAAGTGCATGGGGTCAGAAGAGGTGATCCAAGAAACAAAATTTGTACATTTGGTAGGACCCTATCAAATTGTTAACTGGAAACAGTGTCTAAAGGAAGCTGGGATAGAGAAAACTATGTTCTGATTTTAACTCTCCAGTTAGTAGCACATGAATTAATACTACATATTCCTCTCAAAGAAACCCTCATTATTCCCCAAGAGCTACGCTGTTACACAGATGTGTCTACAGTGGTTAGTCACTTCAGTCCAGAAAGCCTGAGGACATAAGAGGAGTGTCAAAAATGTCCCTTGTGCAAGGCCCATGAGACTCAGGACAGCTAAGGAATGGAAGTCCAAGCGTGAAGACTGGGGTCCAGGGACAGTGAGTGGGATGGGATGTGACTAAAGTGATTTGAAACTAGAAAAGAGACTTGGGGACAGGTGTGAGTATGTTGGCTTTGGAGATGTATGTGAATATCAAAGGAAAAGTGGTGATGTGCAAGTGGCTATGGAAAATGAAAGAAAACAGGCTGGAAATGTTGTACTAAGAGGAATTACAAAGGGATTTGAGAAAACAGAAGGTTATTTTTACGCATCCTTTTCATTGAAATTAGTCTGATGGTGATAAGGTGGTGCCTTTGAGAGATGAAGGTGGACTAGGGAAGGAGACTGGAGCAGAAAAAGGAGGATTATGTGAAATTTGCAAAGATAAAGAAACAGCCAGATGGGCATCAGAGATTTATGTCTGTAATCCTAGCTACTCAGGAGACTGAAACATGAGAATCATGGTTCAAAGCCAGCCCAAGTAGGAAAGTTCATGAGATTTTTATCTCCAATTAACAACTCCCCCAATCTTCAGTTGCAGCCATGGGCAATGAGGGGTCCCAGAGACAGATATGAGCGGTCTTGGGGAATATTGCAGTGGCTTTGGGAGGAGTATTATATGGTTGTCACCTTAAAGATAACAGTGAACTTACAAAAAATGCCCTTGGGTTTAGACATGAAGCCATCACAGAGGCCAGTGATGGCAGGATGGGCACAGAAAGCCAGTGAAAGTATTTGAAGCAGCTAGGATGCTAGCGCTAAGAACAGGTACAACTAGACAAGAATACATGTCACTAAGTGGACAAGGTAAATGTTTGAATTTCATCACTCATATTCTTACGAAGATGAGTCCTTTGTGGCGCTAAGTTAGCTTTACATGTTGAGGCAAAGACATGGAAGTATTGATAGACATTTTGAATCTTGAGGAATTTATTTTATCATGTAAGAGTAGAGGAGGTGCTAGGCTATATTAAGATGCAATTCCCAAGCTGGATGTGGTGGCTCACGCCTGTAATCCTCACTACACAGGAGGCTGAGATCTGAGGATCGAGGTTTAAAGCCACCTGGGCACTAAAGACCATGAGACTCTTATCTCCAATTAACACATGAAAACTGGAAGTTACCCTGTAGCTCAAGGGGTAGGGTGTCAGCCTTGTGCTGAAGAGCTCAGGGACAGTACCCAGGCTCAGAGTCCAAGCCCCAGGACTGACAAAAAAAAAAAGATATGTAATTCCCAAAAAGCATTACAGAAAGATTGATAAATTAGATTAAAAACACAAATAAAATGTTTTGCATTTCTAATAATTTCCTTGTAATGAAAGGAAAAGCAAAATATTCAGGATGATAACTAATATCAAATCACAAGGAGAAAATTTCCTTATTACTAAAGACTAAATAAGAAGTAATAAATCAATAGCAAGCAATCTGAAAAATAGAGAAAGCAAATGGATAGCTCACAGAGAAGGAATTAGGAAGATCTTGGAACATATGAGAAGATAAAGATACATTCCTCCCTGGTCTGAAAGTCAAGAGTAAATTAAAACTATACTGAAGTGGGCCGGGAGTTTGGCCTAGTGGTTAAAGTGCTTGCCTAGCATGCATGAAGACCCGGTCGATTCCTTGGTACCACATACATACAAAAAAGCCAGAAGTGGTGCTGAGGCTCAAGTGGTAGAGCTCTAGCCTTGGGAAAGTCCAAGGACAGTGCTCAGGCCCTGAGCTCAAGCCCAGGACTGGCAAAAACAACAACAACAACAACAAAAAAAACTATACTGAAGTATGTTTCTTAATTATCACTTGGGAAAAGATCAAAAAGCTTCCTAGCCTGGCATCCTTAGTCCTGTAGACAGGCCCCTTCCTGACCTATTGGTTAAATGGGCAGACAGGTGAATAGCCTATGGGGACAGTGCTTTACAGGAGCTGTCAACATTGCAAATGAGATGTTCGATCAAACAATTCCTTTTTCATAAATTTACCCAATGGACAGTCATACCAGCATAAAATGCTCACATACAAGGTTGTTCAATGAAAAGCAGTTTCTAATGCACGAGAGCAGACATTCAAAGCCAGGCACTAGTGGCTCAGTCCTGCAATCCTAGCTACTCAGGAGGCTGAGATGTGAGAATCTCGGTTCAAAGCCAGCCTGGGCATCAAAGTCCATGAGACTCTTACCTCGAATTAACCACCAGAAAATGGGAAGTGGTGCTGTGGCTCAAGTGGTAGAGCAGTAGACTTGACCTGAAGAGCTCAGGGACAGAGCCCAGGTACAGAGTTCAAGCCTCATAACTGACAAAAAAAAGGAGCCAACGTTCACTCTGTCCACTGGGAAGAAGGCAATATCATCATCTGTTGTCTTATTCGTACAACTGAATTTCACAAAGCTGTAAAAGAATAACAAATAGGCTCGGCTATTTCAGTACTTAACAACAACAACAAAAGTTCACCATAATGGTTCACATCTCTAGTTCTAGCTATTTAGGAGGTGGAAATTAAGATAATCATTTTTCCAGGTCAACCCAGGAAAAAAGTTCAGAAGACCTCATCTCACCAGAAAAGTTATGTGTGGTAGAGTACATTTGTCATCTTCACTAAGTTAGAGTAAATAAGGGGATTATGGTCCTAGCTGGCTTGTGAAAAAAGCAAGACCCTAGCTCACAAATTACCAGATCAAAAAGAACTGGAGCATGGATCAAGTAGCAGAGTGCCTCCTTAACAAGAATGAGGTTCTGAGTTCAAACTCCAGTAGATCAAAAATAACCCAAACAAACAAAAAATAAATCATAAATGGGCATTTCCTTCCTTCCTCTTTTTCATCTTCTATTATTCATTAACAAGTGAACATCTATTTATATGTTGCATTCAGTTTATAAGCTTAAAATATTAACATCTTTAATCTTGGTAATAACTCTAACAGTAACCTATGGTTTGCAGATGGATAAACTGAGGCAGACAGAATTGAATTTCCCTAGGGGCTATGAAGATACTATGCATTAGTCCATTTTAGAATCTATACTTTTAACCATTTTATTACACTTTCTACAATGCCAAAATATTCAAAACTGGTGCACATTGCAGATGTGCATATATTTGTGTATACATGCATACAATGTCTCTGAAAGAATGTTACAAAGATGTAATAGTGGCTGTCTTAGAATTAATGGGTGGTGGTGGAATAAGGGTGAAGAAAAAATCTGTAGACTTTTCTTTTTTACTACTTGAAATGGAAACTATGAAAATGAAGTATTTTTAAAATTACCTTTGAAAATAAACAGCACCTCTAATGAGCTGTGTTTGCCAAATCATATCTCTTCCCCTAGCTGTCTCTACCAGAGGCTCCTGACAAGGATCCTATGTCAAAGAGTCAGTGACAGGGATGTACTACAGGGCACCACAGCCTAAATCTCAGCTTCACAGGGAAGGGGGACCTGGGTCTGTTTGTGTTTCGGATTTTTTTCTTTAATGCAATGTCTATGAGCTTGGGTCTAGGCCTAAGAGTTGTGAGTAAAACCACAATGAGCCTTACCTGGGATAGCTAGTAGGAGTGTAAATCATATAAGAAAAGAAGGAATTATGGAGCCAGAGCCTATGGGTCTCACATCTACAATCGTAACTATTTATGAAGCTGATATCTGAGGACTGAAGTTTAATGTTAGCCTGGGCAGAAAAATATGAGAGACTCTTATCTCTAATTAACTATCAGAAAGCCAGATGGAGGTATGGCCCAAGTGATAGAGCACTAACCAAGTAAGTGTGAAGCATCTGAGTTCAATCTCCAACAGAGTGGGTACACAAAAAAAGAAGGGGGAAGAAGAGGAGAAAAAGGAGGAGGAGGAGGAGGAGGAACTATGATATACATCATACATACTTTTATGCAGTATTAAGGATTAAACACAAGGATCTTTGTGCTAAGCATGTGCTTTGCACTTGTCATACTAGCCACAATTGGAAGCATAAATAGATGGATCATTGCTCAGGATACCCTGGGCAAAACAGAGATCCTATCTAAAGAATAATCAGAGTAGTCAGGTGCTGGTAGTTCACACCTATTATCCCAGGTACCCAGAAGGCTGAAATCTGAAGGATTATGTTTTGAAGACAGCGTAGGCCAAAAGGTTTGCTAGACTCTTGTCTCTTGAATAAGCAGCAAAAAGCAAGTAGCAGGGCTACAGATGTGGTTCAAGTGGGAAGAGGATAAGGAGGACAGAAAAACAGAAAGAAGGAAAGAAGAAAAAAACCAAAATACTTAAAAACAAAATACACATTTAGATTCCTAATAAGAAAAATGATTCATTTATACTTTGGGGTAGCTATTAAAGAGGCTAAAATTTGAGAATCATGATTTGAAGACAGCTTGGGCAGGAAAGTCTGTGAGACTCTTATCTCCAATTGATTACCCAAAATTCAGAAGCAGAGCTGTTGCTCAAGTGGTAGAGCACTAGCCTTGAGCTGAAAAAGGTCAGCGATAGCACCCAGGCAGAGAAGGGTAAAGGAAGGGCAGAAAGAAAGATTGCAGGGGGGTGAAGGAAGGGCAGAAAGAAAGATTGCAGGGGTTCCATATTGATCTAAAAGGTTCTCAGTGAATAGAAAAGCTCATTCCAAATGACCCTGAAGAACATTAAATGTTTAAAAAATACACAAAGTATATGACACATGGCTTGGCAAGGTTTGGAGAGAGGGAGAAGGAGAGAGAGAGAGAGAGAGAGAGAGAGAGAGAGAGAGAGAGAGAGAGAGAGAGAGAGAGAGAGAGAGAGAGAGAGAGAGTATCTGAGTAGATGAGTTTATGTTTCTAAGTAAAATTAGAGCCAGAGGTCTAGGAAACTGTGTTAAACAGTGTAGTCACGGTTGGGATGGGGGATAGTGAGGAACTATTTGGATTTGTGTATTCTATCAGAATGTTTTCCAGTATGTGTGAATATATTCATAAATAGCTTCCACTTGTAAATTACAAATTAATAGAATTTGACAAACATAAACCAAGTGCACTAGATCAATGAATTCTCAGGCTTGGGGCACAAAATGGTGACACATGTCACCAACATGGCAGATGAGTGTACCACGCAATGGTCAGCATGCCTCCAGCCCCACTGAGGGACGCCCCTCTTCCTTGGACAGGTCTGGTAGTGAGGGTCATAACTTGGCCTGACTTCAGCAGCACATGGGTGGCACAGGTGGGTCTCACCCTGCATTTCTGGCTAGCATGGAGCTCCCCACTTGCTACCACTGTGAGTTAGCACAGAAAGTAATGAGTGAGAGCCAGGAGAAAGACATCTGGAGATGGCCTTGAACAGTGAAGAGATTTTCATGTCCTCTTCCCCTGCATGAGTATTCTCTTGCTTTTAATACAGAGCCTAGTTTAAAAATGGAAGCCCCAGTGTTTAGAATGACTGGTACATGTTGATTCAATAATATTTATGAAATGAATGAACAAAGAGAGGAAAGGGAGAAGACCAAAGGACAGAAGGAAGAGGATAATGTGAAGAGAGCCTAAATAGTCCTAGGCTGGTGGGGATCCAGTCACAGACATGAATACAATGGGCCAGGAGTATGGCCTAGTGGTACAGTGGTTGCCTAGTGTGCCCAAAGACCCAGGTTCGATTCCTAGGTACCACATACATAGAAAAAGCTGGAAGTGGTGCTGGTAGTGTGCTAGCCTTGAGAAAGCCCAAGGATAGTGTTCAGGCCCTGAGTTCAAGCCCCAGGACTGGCAAAAAAGAAAGAAAGAAGAAAGAAAGAAAAAAAGAAAGAAAGAAAGAAAGAAAGAAAGAAAGAAAGAAAGAAAGAACAAGAAAGATGAATTCCCAGGCCTTGTTAATACAAGACAGGAGTTGAGAGTGCTGATCTTTGTAACTGAGATTCAGGCTCAGAGCTCGCAGGCTTTGGCTGAGTGCTAAAAGGCTAAGCACAGTTTGGTCCTGTTCCCACTGCTTTGCCCTGCAGGGCCATAGAGATGTGTCCTATCACCATCTTTTACAGGTCAATCTGCCATCCAGAAGTTTATAGAACACACCACCCACAATCACCAAATTAATCAAGACACCCAGTATTTAAAACCTTAATCCTTCTTTTATTCTTCATCTCCCTTAAGACTTTAGAGAGGTGATGGCCTCTTAGTGACTCTTGGAGTCAGATGGGCAGCTATGCATACTTGCTTTAAAGTGACTTTCAACAGATCTCTCTGAGGAACCCATTCCTATTAATCTGCCCTATTTAGGCTGTGTATGAGGTGCACACCCAAGACTGGAGGAAAGGGTAAATAAAATGCTTGATTTCTTCTGGGGGCATTCATTCCACTGCAGCAATTTTCTCTGTGTTCCTGGGACTCACGAGCTCACACTAGAGGCATTTATCCTTACAAGAACTGTATTGAAAAGGTTGAAGACAGAAATAAAGAAAAGGGGTTGCTTCTCTGTACTTTACATGTAGCACTTAAATAAATACATGGAAAAATGGAAATGCATGCAGATACGTGGGTCAAAAACATTCTTGCATCACTGTGCCCTTCTCCCCCATTTGGCAAGCGATAGAAATGATTGGTCAATGTGAAATTAGATAAGATGTGTAAAGCATTCAGAAAGCTGTAGATGTTTGCTGCTGTTGTAGGTATTATGATCTGTGATCCATGGGACATCCTCGGATTCATACCTTTAATGCCTACAAGTAGCTACTTAATGTATTTACACATCCCTGGGTGCTTAACTCAGAGGGGACAGTGATTCCAGTAATCACTGACTGATCTGTTTGACATTTAAAATTATTGCCTCTCATTTCACTTTACACACTCCATTCTTGCTCCTCCTGGACCCAAAGCTCAGAATAAAAAATGATTGTTTTGCATTCAGATGGGGGAAAAGACAAAGGCAAAGCAGGGAATGGGAACAGTGTACATGGAGGGAGAAAGAAGTTTCAGAAGTTGATGCAGATGCTAGATGGCCCCTGTCTTGTTTTTTACAGCAAGCACTCTGTCAGGCATAGGACTAGCTTTGCAGGGTTGAATTATTGATTACACCGAGGGAAGAAGAAAGATGGTGTTTTCTCTTTGTTGGAGTCCAGCTCTTTCTGTCAACTCCTCACACAGCTGGGTCGCCATAGCTTGAGTGGGCAGCATAAAAAAATACCTGCATCAACCCTGCTGGTGGCAAATCCAGGCCAAAAGTGGTCTCAGCTTTGGAACTGCACTCGAATGAGCCTTGGACTACAATAGGTCCCATGCTGGCACTCTGTGGCCCGGAAGCCTGAAGGTGGACTTGCCTGGCAACTGACAGGCTCAAATATTCTTTAATGTCTAAACCACTGATGTGTTATCCCTTTGGCCCAAACATTCCTTTATCAAAAGTACTTTGGTAAGTACTTGGTGCTTCATTAGGGGCTGGCCAAAAGAACAGGTGTTAGAACTCCATTAGGCAAGAAAGGCTAAAGGGGTGGGCATCAGACATTTGTGTGCAGAATTACCTTTAATAGGCAGAGTCCCAGAACCATCGATGGGACACACACACACACACACACACACACACACACACACACACACACATCAAAACTTCAAAATCACTGCTTTGGGGATGTGCAGACTACAAATGCACATTATCATTTATCCAAGGAGAAATCTTTTTTTAACCAATGACCAGGAATTCATTATGAATTACAACTCATTTCCCACTCTGCAGTAGGGATTTGGGGAGCCCTATGCCCCTAGAGGAGCTGCAGCCATGCAGTGTGAGAAGCAATGTGATTTCTTCTTCCTTTCCAGATTTGCCACCACATTCATTCTCTTCTTGTCTCCATTGTCAGGTCTTTCCTGTCCTATCAGCCTCATTGCAGGACTGGCTCCCCCATCTACTGTTTGAGAACTTCAGCTGTGGAGGGCTTCCAAGCCTACTCTACACCATTCAGCTTAAAGGAGAGATGGCCGGATCAGAATCTAGGCCATTCCTACAGGGGATCAGGTCAGTGCTAGTTTGTGGCCCACTGAAATGGTTTCTTTTCATTGGGTCTTTACTCCCCCATTTGGGGGATTAAAATCTGCATAAGGATGGACATAGACCTGTAATCATAGCTACTCAACAGCGATCAAAAAGATTACAGTTCTAGTCTAGCCTGGGCAAAAAGTTAACCAAGTCCTATCTCAACCAATATCTGGTATTGTGGTACATACTAGTCATCACATCTATATGGAAAGTGCAAATAGGAAGACCAGTTGGGACAGAGATAGAAGATATTATCCCAAAATAATTAAAGCCCAAATGGCTAGAGACATGACTCAAGTGGCAGAGTACCTACCAGGCAAATACAAGGTCTTGAGTTCAAACCATAGTAGCACCAAAATAAATAAATAAAATATGCACTGTATAGAGCAAATATGCATTCTAAGAGTTGGCACACTTGTCTGTAAAATGACAATCTTGACATTTTCAAACCAAAGGATCTTTGTCAAAACTACTTTATGCTGGTACTATGTTGTGAAAGAAGCCATGGACAATTTGTGAATTACAAAGCTTTCTGTGCTATAATGAAACATCATATACAAAACCAGACTGTGTTCTTCTTCTAGATAATAGAATATCAGAGTCCATGTGGCTTAAGCAATGAGAGTTTATGTTTCCCCAGTTCTGCAGGCTAGAAGTTCAAGGTACTAAGAGATTTAATTACTGAAAAGACTCTTTTCTGGGTTCATTTACAAAGATAGCTGTCTTCTCCATGTTCTCACAAAGCTTTTTCTCTGGGTTTATACTCTGGGGTGTGTGTGTGTGTGTGTGTGTGTGTGTGTGTGTGTGTGTGTGTGTGTGTGTGTGTGTCCCTGCCCTGAGGCTTGAACTCAGGAGCTGGAAGTATCTCTGAGCTTTTGTGCTCAAGGATACCACTTGACCCACTGCTCTACTTCCAGCTCTGTTGGTAGTTAATTGGAGATGAATCTGGATCCTCAGATCTCCAGCCTCCTGAGTGGCTTAGGAAAACAGGCATGACCCACCACTGGCATCTGGTTCTAGTGCCTTTTACCAGTACAATAACACCATTGGACCAGGTCCCTACCTCCTGACCTCATTTAGCTTAAATTTCCTCCTAGAAACATATTTTCAACATCACTACTTTGGACACCAAGGCTGCAATATATAAATTTCCTAGAGAATTCAGTGCTTACTTAGCACAGATAGTGTGTTAAATTTGGTTTAGGGCGTTATAGTTTTCTGACTTCTGTTTTCTCAAAAGCCTGTCCTCTTTAAAACCTATTCCTTGTACCCAATCTTGTCATCTGCAAAAAAATGTGGAGCATCCAACTGTTCGGAGGATAAACTTTCGGACAAATATACAAAAGGGTCTCTGGGTTCCATGTGTGTCTACTCAAAGGCTATGCTCTCAAAGACCTTGGATAGTTTTATAGAATTTATGGAATCTTCTCTCCATATTTTTAAATGCTTTTTCATGGAACTATCTTTGCAGAAAGCCTGCTGTTCAGAGCAGATCCAAACCCTGCAGGTGGCTTGCAATCCACAGGAGTGGAGAACAGAGGCTGAAAGGGATAAAGGAAAAGAAAAGCAAAATTAGAGCCACTACCTGAAGGCTGTTCCCAGCATAGGCAGAATGCAGCCTGTTGAGTCAAATTAACATTTAGGCATCAGATGGTGCTGTTCTATTTAAGGCAAAACACGGCAGGAAAGCCTCAGCAGCTCGTCCCCCAGAGGTTTTGTGTTAGTGCACTTGTCTTGTCCCTCTGACTTCCTCCTGCTCCAGTCCTTTCTTCACTGTCCCCAACATGAACCACACACCACTTCATTTGGGTAAGATGTGTGTGCATGCTCTGGTGGCTGTGATGACCTCACTGAACCATGCTGGCTCTAGACAGCTGGTCTTTATTGTTCTCTTCTCCTGCTTTTCTGAAGCTAAGGAACATTTCAATTGCACAGCATAAATGAGGATATGGTAAATTCCTTCCACTGGAGGTTTGATTGAAACTAGAAATGTTTTTTTTTTTTAGAATTTTATGCTTTTCTACATCTTCTTATAAACATCATATCTGACAATACAAGAAAGATAAGCAAAGTTAATAATTTTTTTTAGAAAACATAACTTTTAAATGAACTTTCATTGCCAAAGAGTTGAAAGAGCTATGGCACTTATGAGAAGATTTTTGTTTTGTTTTGTTTTGTTTATGAGAGCCTATCATTCAGTCACTCCCTTCCTTCCTTCCTCCTTCCCTAACCATTCCTCCCTCCCTCCTTTTCTTCCTTCCTTCCTTTTTTTTGGTGGGGGGGAAAGTACTGAAGTTTTAACTTTGGGCCTTGTGTGTGCTAGGCAGGCAGGCATTTGTATCACTCCAGTCACATCTCTAGCCTTTTCTTTTTCTTCAGTTTGTTTTCAGTTATGGTTTGGGGCTATTGACAGAGTCAGATTGGGATCACAATTATCCTAAAAAAATTCCGAAGTAGTACAGTGGCTCATGCATGTAATCCTAGCTACTTAGGAGGCTAATATCTGAGGATCCTGGTTCAAAGCCAACCAGGGCACTAGGGAACCTGAGACTCTTATCTCCAATTAATAACTAGAAAATGGGAAGTGGGGCTGTGCCTCCAGGGGTAGGGTGGTAGCCTTGAACCAAAGAGCTCAGGGACAATGCCCAGGTCCAAAGTTCAAGCTCCATGACCCACATATACACAAAAAAAATTCCAAAGTAACTGGGATTATAGGTATGTGTTACTACACCCGATTGTTTTGTTTAGTTTCTTTATTGTTTTATAAAGGTAATGTACAGAGGGGTTAAGTCAGGAGAAGAGTACATTTCCTTTTAGGCAATGTCAGCCCTTCCCTCATTTTCTCCAAAATTTTCCCTCTTATCCCCACCCACAAGCTGTATAATTCATTTTCCAGGTTTTCTTTTTTTTTTTTTTTGCCGTTCCTGGGACTTGAACTCAGGGCATGAGCACTGTCCTTAAGCTTTTCTCACGGTTAGCACTCTACTACTTGAGCCACTACGTATGTGGTTCTGAGGAATCATGCATCCTAGGCAAGCACTCTGCAACTAGGCCAAACCCCTGGCCTATGGCTTATATTTTGAGATATAGTCTATTTTTGTTCCCAGGCTGGCCTCAAATAGTGATCTTCCTATCTCTACTTCCTCGGCAGTTGGGTTTATAGGCATGTACTACTACATTTAGTCCTAGAGTTTTTTTTTTTAAATTTCTTGAACTGTCAAAATGACCATTTAGGCTGAAATTCTCATTCATAGGTGCTGAAAAGCCCAACAGGCAATGGTATTTGGTTATAAGATAATCAATGGGAGTTTCAATAATGAATTGAAATTGTGAAGTTTTTATCAGTGAAAACAAGCTAGGTAATATGGCAATATAAAGGAAAACCACACTTAGTTGCCAGCACAAGGTCTTTCTCCCACCAAGTTCTGGAGCTATAGAAGTTTTGATCATCTCTTTTATTGTATAAGAAAGATTCCCCTTTCTTCATTAACAAAAAGGAGTTGACGGACTGAAGTAGAACATGCCCATGTTTTATTTGCTTCTGAAATCATTCCTTCCCCAGTGGAAAGTCGTGAACTCTGTTGGAGTCCAATGGATTGAATAGATTCCTCCTTGGGTTACTTTCTTGAAAAAGGCTTCCCTAAGCCTTAGGCTGCTCTTTAAATAAAGAGCAGAGTAAACTGCTGAGAATTATGATGGCAGAGTAATGAAGCACCTGTAATTGTGGCATGCATCTGTAATGATAGCATGTGTCTAAGAAGCATCAGCTTCCTTGACTTGACATTTGTTTCCTTGTCTGTGTCTTTTCTAATAAAACTATTTTTTTTTAAATTTTGACTTTGATTAGTCCCTTTCTAATGCACATGAAGGTGACCATTCTAAATGGTCATTCTAAATCTCAATGTTGTTTTGATTTGCATTTTTGGTTACGTTTTTATTTTGTTTTGTTTTTGTCCATTTGGGGACTTGATCTCAGGGCCTAGGCACTGTTCCTGAGCTCTTTTGTTTGAGGTTAGCACTCTACCATTTTAAGCCACTGCTCCAGTTCTAGTTTTGAGGGGTGAACTGGAGATAAAAGTCTCATCGAACTTTTCTGCCTGGGGTTGCTTCAGGTAGCAGTCTTCAGACTCAGCCTACATGAGTCAGCCACTGGCATTTCTTTTATGGCCAGGGACATTGAACATTTCTTCATGTGTCTATTGGCCATTGTTACTTATTTCTGAGAAGTCTGTCTTTAAGTCTTTAGTCCATTTATTAATTGAGTTGTTTCTTTGAGGGTTTATTTTGAGAGGGTTAATTCTTTAGCTCTCTGTATCTAGTAGAACTTTTTTTATTAGTGTATATTCAATTGTACAATGAAAGTCTCATTATATTTCCTGCTATGTATATAATACTTCATTCTTTTTATTTTTATATTTAAACAAATGCTACTTGCTGAGGACAAGGAACAACAATGGATCCTGGGGAAGGAAGAATGAAGAGGATCCAGGTCTGGCTTGTGGCACAAGAGTAAGAAGATGTTTAGAAACTAGGACCTTGATGTGGCACATAGAAAGGTCATAGGAGCCAACAAACAATGAACAGAACTGGAACAATTTGAACAACAAAATATACAGCAATGAATAAAGTGAATATTCATGGTTCATATCAACATAAATGAATCATCAGATTGGTAAATACTTGGAGGACAGGGTATAATTCTTTCTGACAGAGGAATTAATAAATGTACAAGAAATGGAGGAAACAAATTTAGAATCAATACTGAAATAAGTACAAGGTTTGAGGGCAAAAGGATGTTTCTGTAGTTTCACATTATCTCCGTAAACTTACTCATTACAAAGGGAAAAATCAGTAACTTTACAGTGAAGACATCCAATAAATTCCATGTGAATAAAGGGATGGAAGTCAGCATCCCCAGTAAAAAGATGTAGGTCATGCCTGGATGGCTATGCTGCATGGACACAGTGTTCTCAAAACCCCAAAGTGATCATGACAGAATGTGAGACAATCCTGACTTGAGGACTAGTATACAAACACCTGACCTGCGCCTCAGAAATGTCGAGATCATGACAGAAAAGGGAAGGGTGAAGAAATATTCAAGATAAGAAGAAAGAAGCCTTGTTCCAATGGCTCATGCTGTTAATTCTAGCTACTCAGGAAGCTGAGATCTGGGGACACCATGTACAGAGCTGCCTCCAGCAGAAAAATGTTTTTGTGCTTTGTTTTGTTTTGTTTTGTTGGTTGGTTTTATTTTGATTTTGGTAGTCCTGGGGCTTGAACTCAGGGCCTGGGCACTGTCCTTAAACAATTTTTGCTCAAGGCTAGTGTTCTACCACTTGATCCACAGCACCAATTCCGGCTTTTTCTTAGTACCTGGTAGCGAGGAATTGAACGCAGGGATTCCTGCATGCCACGCAAGCACTCTACCACTAGGCTATGCTCCCAGACCCAGAAAAGTTTTTATTGAGACTCAATCTCAAAACAAAGCAACACAAAGTGAAACAAGCCAATCCAGACACATGGCTCAAGTGGAGAGCCCTGAATCCATCAATAAGCAAGCCACGAGAGTGTATACCTTAAACATCCAAACTATTTAGCTACCTAAATCTGGCCTCAAAGGACTTGAGGGCTCCAGAAATGATTATTGATTTGATTGAAGGAACCTTACTGGACAGAATGTATCTATTTATGTTTCCTTATACATGAAGAAATTGAGTCAGTGTAACTCCTAGCCTCCCTCCCTCTTCCTTCCCCCTTGTCCAATGGAGACTGAGTGATGAATGTGTTGGTAGATTTGGGTGGAATATTCTATACACATGTGCTCCTTTGGGTATCTTTCTCTTTTTGGGAGCTAGGGACTCATGACAAAGAGGAATTCTCATTTGTTTCTCAGGGCAAGAACAGTCCTTATTTGGTCTTGTTTATGATTGGATAAACACACTAATTTGAAGATACTAAGTTAAAAGACCATTTGATTCTCAGTCCAAAACTTCATCATAGATTTTTTGTCAGTAAAATGAGTAAATTGTTTTGGCCTCATCTTCCTTTTTCTTGTTTTACTACCGAAATGGTTCAGAATCTGAGTGAGAAAGAAAGCAGATGAAGACTGAATACTCATGAAGACCACAGTAAGTTACATTTGTTCTAGTTTGTATGGTGTCTTGAAATTAATTAATTTCTAGTGGTGCTGGGAATGGATCCCAAGGGAACACCTATGTTAGCCAAGAGCTTCTCATTGTGCTATACTCTTAGTCCTAGGAATTAAGCCTATAGTCACGATTCTCTAGCAGTTTTGGAAGCACTCATTAAACCAATCTTCTTCTTTAACTAGCCCTAGCCTAGTATGATAAATCTCATGCATAACACCCATAGTTAATGGTTTCTGTGCAGTATGGTGAGCGTTCTTCACTCATATTGGAGCTGAAAGAGGACTCAGGTCAGAAGATACAAGCCGGTGATCTAGAGAGCTCGGAGGCTGTTTTCAGTTCTATCACAGCACATTTCCTGTAAGCACACTTTTAAAAGTGATTTTCCTAGTTTTCTCACTTTAATCCCTGCTCCAGTGGTCAATTAAAATAAAGGCATAAAAGCTAATGTCCTCTCCATTTATGGATTATCATACATTCATCTTTTTTTCAATACTTTCCTTGCCTATGCTCCATCTACTGATACAAGAATATGAAATAGCTAAACAGAGACTTTAAACAGTTACTTTTCACTCTATATACAATTTAGCCTTAAAGTCCAACTTCTGTGGTAAAGTACTACTTGTATGGATGACTGTCTTGGAGTAAGACTAATCTTTCTCTACTTGAAAAATAACCAGTATTACTGTACCATACTTACGATCACCTCACAATAAATATTTGATGCAGGATTAGTAGCATCTCTTCAAAGAAAAATGCTTGGGAACAGGTAATTGAAATGAACTGAGCTTTGAAAGAAGTGGCAAGAAAAAGATCTTCGATCTATTTCCAAGTATTTGCTTTCTTTTTCTCTTTAAAGAATATTGTGTGAGAAGTTTTGATGTTCTCTGAATTCTAATGGGAGCAGCTGAGGAGGAGGAGGTTTGTCCACATTCACGCCTCACTTCTGCTGATAGACATTGGTTATCAGATAGACAGAGAGAAGACCTGTCTTTTCTGGACAATATTCTGTGCTGGCTCTTAAAACATTTTTCCTCTGCCATGGATGAGAATAATTGAAAGGCCAAAGAAACTCCATCCATTTGAGTTGCAGATGGCCAGAGCAACCAAACAAGAATGCTAACAGCCCATTTTAGAAAGGCCAAAGAAGAAAAAATGCCAATCTGCACATTGCACATCCATACTGATGCTTGTCTATCTAGCCATCCTTGCCAAGCAGGTGGGATGAGAAATTGGGAATACTACTAAAAAGCTGTAGCAACTCCCAGAATAGCAATTAAACATGCTTTTTAAAAGCGATAGCCACATTGAGAGCAAAAGGATACTCCAAGAACACATTCTTTTTCCTTGTAAAAGGAATGCATTAAGTTTGTTATACAGAAGACTTTGATTACCCCTTTTCAAAAAGTTTTTTTTGGCTGAATTTAATTTTCAAGGCTGTTAACCACTGATGCCAACTTAATTATATCAAGCAAACACCAACCCATAAAGTATGATGCCAATTGTTGGTTTTACATTGGTATCACACTCAGTTTCTCTACTTGTTTGTAAGTTTGTGAGCCAGGAAAGTTTTGCTTTTCCTCCACTGGTGTCTTTATTCTACAGAAAGAAAGAGAGTAGGTATTTATTTTGACTTACTATTTCAGTTTTAACAGTGCCCTTCAATAATTTATACAACTGTGCTCTTACATTTTTAACATGGAGGTCCTTCTGATTATTGTCCTAAATTTTAATAGCATGGTCCAAAGATTCATAAGTAATTTTGTACATTCAAAGCTATAGAAATGTAAAGTAAACTGTCTTCAATGGTATAAATGGCTCCAGGGAGAATAAATGAAGAACATCTATACATTTAACCAAAAGCAATCTTAGCCAGGTGCAGTGGCTTACGCCTGTAATTCTAGCTACTTAGGAGGCTGAGATCTGAGGATCGTGGTTCAAAGATAGCCTGCTCACTAAAGACCTTGAAACTCTTATCTCCAATTAACCACTAGAAAACCGGAAGAGGTGCTGTGGCTCAAGGGGGAGGGCAATAGCCTTGAGCTGAAGAACACAGGGACAACACCCAATCCCAGAGTGCAAGCCCCATTACTGACAAAAAAAATGCAATCTTACATTTGTAACATGAACATAACATTCTCCTTGCAGAAATTATCTTCATTTGTAAAATTTAGTTATGTTCTTGCATTTCACTTGTCAGTGATCTGACTTCTGTAATATCATGTGTATCATGTGCTAAATTTTATGGTATCACTTGTGCATATATATTAGTTTTTCTTTTCTAAATATGACAGTGACTTGAATGAGATGAAGGTCTTTTGATTAGACACTTCAGTGTTTAATACAGGCAAAACAGCTTGTGATAGTAAGAGGTTATCTCTGTCCTTTCTCCAAGAATCCCTGGATAAATTTTTCCCAGAGTGCTCATGTTTCTCCAAGGTGATTGAGCAGATGCTGCTAGTTGAATACACAAGTCCTATTCATGCAGCGATTAGGGATCATTAGACATCAGTCTAATTGCTGAGACAAGCAAAGTTTTTTCAGTCAGATTTGGGAGAGCTTTTGTTTTCCTAGTAAAAGGCAAATGCTAAAACAAGAGCTTTGTAGCACTCCCCCTCTCCTTTAACTAGAATATAGCAATCAGCTTGATTTCAAGAGGTGGTAACTCTGAACAAGAAATATCATTATGCCTGAGAAATAATTGAGGAAATGCAAAAGGCCTGGGTCTTCATTGGTGTCACTGGGCTCTGGGAATGACCTCAAAAGTGCCTAGATGTGGGCCTTCTTCTTAAGTAAAAAATAAATGCCATCATGTTTTTTTTTAAGTCCCTGTTATTATCAATCTTCACCATTATCGTCAGCCTCATCATGATCATCACCATTCTTAGATATAGGAAGTTAGGCTGACAATGGAGCCAAGAGGAAAAGGGAATTAAACAGCAGCAATAGCTGGTTAATTATCATAGAGAGCAAAGGGGCAAAGAGTCACCCCCAAATGCTTCCTAATGTCTAGGAGCTTGGATAGCCAGAATTTCTTGGGGCTCCAGTGTGAGAATGACATTCAGGCTTGTCAATGTGATGACAATGATAAGAATGATATTCAATAAAAGGAGCATGAATACAAGTAAGCAATTAATTGGATACTTACAGTTTGGTCAAACACTAAAAGTACAAAACAGATGGTAGGAGGGTAAAAATTTCCTTCCTCCCTTCATTCCTTCCTTCATTCCTTTCTTCCCTCCCTCCCTCCTTCCCTCCTCCCTCCGTTTATTCCTCTTTCTTATGAGGTATAATTTCCCCTAATGAAATGATTAAGAAATGTGTCTTCCAGCTGAAAGTTTGAATTGCATATGTCTTGTGGAACATGTCTGCGAATTTTTAATTTGCATCTCTTGTATGGAAGGTGTGAGAGACACAAGTTTGGCAAGAGAAGTTTGACTAGATGGGCATTTTCTTTCTTCCCAAAGGAGTTCATGGCCAAAGCTAACCTTCACAATGTAACAATGTTCCAGGTGATAAGGTACACTAGTGGTGCTTTAGTCTCCCAGCTGCCTTAGCTAGCAAGTTAGCAAGGTCATGCAGAGTATGGGCATTATGTGTCATGCGCATTTCCTAAAAGCACTCTACCCAAAACAAAGCTAGGTTAGCCTTGAAAGCAAGCTGACAGACTAGAAGATGGGACTTGGAATGTGTGGGGCATTGATTCTTCAAACTAAAATGCATTAGCTATTTCTAATTTAACTGAAAAGCAAATTATATAAGAAGCTTGTCTTTATTTTATTTTCTCCATGTGCTAACTCTTTAAGTTCCTTAGATTACTGCTAAGTTTATGCTTTTAGCTTGAAACCTTATTTCTGTAAGGTATTTGGGAGTGCCAATGTATCAGTCAGGGTGTGTGTGCATTGAGGGGGGTGTTGTGGGAGGGTGGGTAGTATGTGTAGTCAGAGACAAATGAATGATGGGGAGGAAAGGGGAGAGAGGAAGAGAGGGAGAGAAGAAGAAAGAGGCTGAGGCCGGAAGTGCTGGAGAGAGATGGTCATGCATTATTCCAGGTATCCCTGTGGAGAAGTTAAGCACCAAGACTGAAATGATAGTTCAATTCCATGAGGAAAATGCGCTCCAAAACCCAGAAAGAAGTTAGGATTTGGTGTTTGGCAAACTTCTGGCTGGAGAACACCAAACAAAGAATATCTTTTTGTTAGCACACCTGTCACCACCTACACCAATGGCTAGAAATGCTTCCAATGGAGCTTGAGGGCCAAGGCCCTTGCCAGCTTTTACACAGACTTCAACTTTA
Source organism: Megascapheus bottae (assembly GCF_031878675.1). NCBI lineage: Eukaryota > Metazoa > Chordata > Mammalia > Rodentia > Geomyidae > Megascapheus > Megascapheus bottae. The sequence continues at coordinate 43,183,778 of NC_143520.1, read as the reverse complement.
AGGGCTTTGGTTGGGTCTCTCCATCTTAAGCTATTCTTTTGTGAAGGGCTGTTTTAGCTTTGCTGTGTCTTTCTTTCCCTTGCAACAGCTAGTGACAGGCTGAATAGGAAGTTGTCTGGCCTTTCAGAGGAAGTTAGCAATTTCATCGGTCTTCTGGGGAGGCTCTAACCCACTGCTTTTTCTCTGAAGATAATGAAAAATTGGGAAAGAATCCCTTCCTTTGTGGGTGCCTCTGAGATCTCCTTGTACTCCCAGTTTAGGTGTTTTCATTGAGTGGAACACCAGTCATACTGCCTGGTTTCTTGCTGGTTTCCTTAAGTTCTCTGAAGACCCAAGGGGCTCACTAGATTTTTCATAACCAATAAAAAAGTATATAAAACCTATTGCCCAGTGCTACTTAATACATCTTGCTTCCACCAATGCTGTTTGGAAAGGTCTGAATGGAGGCCCTGGTTAACTGCTTCCCACATTCTTATTCATCCCAGGTATAGCACAATTGGACTTTGCCAGGCTGAGGGCTCTGTGCTTGATGCTACTTGCCTCTGGCACTATCTCTAGTCATTTCACTGCACTCGAGAACAAGTCCAAGAAATAGAAAAACATAAAAAGCTATTGTCCATGTCCAGTGAGAAATGAAATGCACTGGACCGAGTATCACAACTTCCTTAAAATAATACAACACTTTATCACTTTTGCATGTGGATCAGACTCGTAGTTTGCAAAGTCATAAACCCTTGGAAATCAATGACTGGATCCATCACTGCTTTATTCTATTTTAATGCACCCTTGAAAAAAAGCAATTTATTATAAACTCTCAATGGCTCTACCTTATCTAAAGCACTTAATTCAGTCCATCTCCTGCTTTGCTCTGTAGTGTTGGCAGCAATCAAAAGATAGGAAGCAATTATTAATAGGCAAAAAAACCTCCATGTCTTACAGCTGAAGTTTATGAAAAGTTACTGAATCATAACAAAGTTATAGCCCGAAGTTTACCTCATCTAGAAAGAATTAATGGCATATATAAGACTTCTTTTGTTTATTCACAGGCCAGTTAATCCCATCTACAAGCCCCTAACTTATAAATGTGGCCTCTTTTTCCCAGGGGAGGAAATATAGTATCTTCTTAACTGTCCCAAAATAGATATAATGAAAACTATAAGACAAAGAAGAATTTAGCTTAGTCTTTAAGCAGGAAATAACCAGATAAACAAATGCATAGGTGATTCTCACTAGACACAATGTTGAAAATGAATTATAAAACTTGTCTGTGGGAATGTGAAGGAAAAACTTGGAGAGAGTAAAGGGAAGGGGTGACATTGACCCAAAAGAAATGTACTCTTTACCTGACTTACGTAACTGCAACCCCTCTGTATCATAATAACAATTTTTTGGCCAGTCCTGGGACTTGAACTCAGGGTTTGGGCACTGTCCTTGAGCTTTCTCAAGGCTAAGGCTCTATCACTTGAGCCACGGCACCACTTCTGTCTTTTTCTATGCATGTGGTACCAAGGAACTGAATCCAGGTCTTCACATAAGCACACAAATTCCTGGCTCTACAATAACAATTTTTTAAAGAAGGAATTAATCAAGAGTAAAGTGTATATCTCACACTTAAGAGGTAAGTGTATCTTCTTACCCAAGGGCTATGATCTGATCAAGCTTGGGAGAAGGCTGGCCATGAGCAGGGAGCTGGCATTAATTGGGGGATGAATAAATCATGCCAGTGTCTACTCTCTTTAGCCAAAATGATCCTCCAGGTTATCTTTCAACCTGCTCTACCCTCAGGTCTTTTCAGGGAAAGAAAGAGAATTAGACTGAGATGCTCATGCTCCAGAGAGAATATCCCTATCTGGACAATGAAAACAGTGGGCCAGGGCCAGATAGATGAAAAACCTTCTGGCTTTAGAAGGGTCTCATTCCTGAGTGCTGCAGCCAATGGATGAGATCATATATGAGGAAGAGCATCTGTGTTCACATATAGGGGATTCCAGTAGCAGTTCTCACCCATCCATTCTTCTGTTTAACCTGCCTAGTTCAAGATCACCTCAAGGGAAACATACTATGTATTTAAGATGGAGTGCCTCAGTACTCATTATTAAACCAGAGACTTGAGGAACATGAATCTTTTTCCCTCAGCTCACTAGATTGACTTGCTCTTGGTACAGGTTTTTTAGATTTTTATTTCAACTCAGCAGATTGTGTAATTAGCTAGTAGAGTTCTAATGATTCATCACCATATTCCAGCCTATCTCATCCCACCCTCCTCCTTCATCTAGAGATCTGCCAAACCAGAGATATCTCTTCAGGTACCAGCACTAGCGAGAGAAACCTCTCTAAGTAGAAAAGACAGGAATGAATCATAGAAACATTACCTTAAGCAAAAGAAGCTCATCAGAAAAGGTCATATATTGTCTGATTCCATTTATATAAAATGCACAGAATAGACAAATGCATATAAATGTAAAACTGGTAAGTGGTTTCTAGGGGCTGGTAAGAAGGAAAAGAGGTAGATATTGGTAATAGATATAAAGTTACTTTAGGGGATGATGAACTATTCTAGAATTAGGACATTTTCTATAGGTATGGGAATAACTTACTAAGTATAGAATCATACACTTCTGTAAGGGTGAATTAATCCTGGTATTGAATTATGTCACATATATATTATATCTTAATAAAATGACTCATTGATATGCACAAAAATATGGAGCATACACCCCAATGATTGAAAAAAACAAAAACAAAACAAAACAAAAACCTAAGAAAAGGAAAGAAGTTGAATTACAGTGCCTTGCAGTGTTGTCCCTCTCTGTATCTAACTGCCAAACCTCTCTGTGTCTAAGATTCACCAATATTAACCAGAGAGATTTTCTCAGTGTGAGCCTTCCAAACAATTATGAGAGCCTACTTGTAAGACAATAAAAGCTGAATTCTGGCATTCCCTCACTCTGAACAACCAGAAAGCATTCAAATAATTAGTAACTGAGCTGCCCAGTCTCTCTTTGGTTCAAGCCAGAACAGTACCACAACCAATTCTTGTGAGCATCCTGACAGGTTTTCCTCTTAAAGAACTAATTCCTTTACTATTGTTATAGTGATTGCACTTCTTATTATTTTGCTGTACCCCATGAGAAAACCAGCAACCAACCACTTTCTGCTTTTTCCAAGGGAGGAAGTTAAGCCCCTTGGACCAGAAGTAACATCACCACTTCGTAGCATACAAAACCTAAAACACAGTGCTCTCATCCTTATTGGAGCTAAATACTCTTTCCATCCAAATGAATGAAAAACAAGGCTGGATTCTATGTCTTTCTACCCAGTGTGCTTAGAAACTTTCACCTAGTTTTGGCATTAGAAGCTAAGTCATTTCATAAGAAAAAGAAAAGGAAAGAGGAAGGAAGATAGGAAAGGATGGCAGAATGACAGTGAGAGACCAAGTGAGGGTACACACTACAGATCTAGAATTTTGAGTTTCAGGACTAAGGGAAGCTGATTTCCTTTTCAAAGTTCAAAAGAAAAGGTGTGTTTTGTTTTCATACTTCATTTCATTTCCACTTGGGGAAAAAAAAACCCAGCTTTGAAGCCTCTCTGTTTAAACTCATTAGGAAAACCATCAATGATGGGAGCTTTCACGAAATCGTAGTGGGAGGAATTAGTGTTAAGGGAGAGTCAAATCAATTTTCAAACGTTTTATCTATGGAGATGGGAGGTCAACCTGGCTCCTTGTTCAGCTGGAAAGTTAACATAAACAAATGCTTCTCTTACTAGAGAGTCCAGGGGACCAAAGCCTGTAATATTTCCCCTTAAATCCTTCCTAAGAAGCCACCAGCTCTGCCTGCCACATGAATGAGATGAATATACCCAGAGAACTAGGTGAGCAAGCTGATTGGCAAAATGTCGTGCTCCCGAAGAGAAAAGTGTTTTTTCAGTATCCTGCAAAGGCAGGAGGGAGAGATATTGACACTTCCAGCACAGAATTTCTTTCTATGAAATTCATAGCTTTATGAAAACTTACACAGAAACCTTTTTAGCAAAGGCTGTTGTTAATATATGTGGAGATCTTTCTTGACATTGAAATCATTGTGATTTAACATTAGTTTTTTAACCTGGAGAAGTTTCTTTTGCTGGGATTGAATGATGGTGATTTAAAATCTTTTTGTTTTTCACTCTCTCTGTACAGGATACCCTAAAGTTGTTCCAACTAATTCAAAATGGGGTTTCTAGTGAGGAAGTAAAAAAAAAAAAGTGAGATGATGGACAGGCCTGGCAGTAGGAGGGAAAAAGACATGGGGCACATGCTCCTAACCAAGTTATTCTGAAAATGTTATGTTAAAAGTTGTCCCCATGTCTACAACGTAGCATGGCTTGGAGAACTTGTGATCTGAATACCTTCACAGGATGATTTACTGCTTTTGTCTTTCTAATAAGAAATACATATGTAGGTATATAAAAATATACACATATATCCACACACATAGGTACAAATTGTAAAACTATATAAACACACACATACACATGTTATCATGTGTGTCCTAAGGTGTATGCTTTTGAGTACATGCACACATCTTAAGTAAAAGACTGCTAGGTAAAGGGTTTGGAACATAAGTTTGGGTCTCATTCCTTCTAACCCTATAGCAGGGTTGAAATAGAGCCTAGGTTTTTAAATACTAGTAGAATGAAGCACAAGTAGATTTGAGAGAACATTGGCTATGGTTACCTTTCTATTTCTATCTACTAAAATCAGATAACTGATTATGTTATGGACATTTCATCCTTTCTTGCCATCCATTATTTAGCTCATGAGAAAATAAGGCATCAATGAATCCATCCAGGGCCCTGAGCTATCCTTGCTTCACTTAATGAACAACTAACTAATCCAAAAGGAAGATAGCCATTATTTAACCAGCCATAATGTAGATGCACCATGGCATGTAAATCAGTAACTCTTGTATTGCAAAACAGACAAATAGATTAATGCATGTTGCAAAGGATGGGTGACGAGATCGATTGGGTTACTGATTCAGACCATGAACTTTCTCTCAATATACTGCATTTAACTTTTAAATAAGGTTTAAGAGAACCTGTAACATTTTGCTCACTGACAGAGCTATATTTTACCAAGGGCAGAAATTGGCTAGTCCATAAAAATTAAATTATGCCCCTTTCACTGTATCTAGTCAAGAGGAAAAACTCTAATTACAAGATTGCACTGTCAAACAAATGCAAATCCACATTCTTTATACCCTGGTTTAAAAATTCATACTGGAAGGGGAAAAGCTTTTATTCTGAAATGAAAATCAATATTTGAAATATTTTGTAAAATGCAGATAATAAGCAAGAGCAAAAGAAATGTCCTTATCAAGGGTGCTGGCAAATAGACACTAACCCATTAAGTGCAGAGCAAGTCATTACTTATGCAAACATTTAAATATCAATTAGAAAGGACAATGGGTAAAGCTGAACGAAACCTTCACTTCCTTCCCACAGCACATGCTTTATTATTCTAGAAATGTCCAAGGGGAAATAGAGCAGTGGAAAACATTCTCAGCACCTAATAGGAATGACACTCTGGGGGATAGGTAAAGGTTAATTTCAAACGAACTTCCCAATTGAAAATTAAATTTCCCTGCCTCAAAATTCATAAAAGCTGAGTCTGCAGACTTAATCCAGAAAGGACTAACTGAAGACCTGGGCATATTGCATTGTGGGTAGTTTTGGGAGAGAGAGCACCTTTCATTACTGCTTAATGTCAGACCAGCTTAGTTCATTAAAATTTCTTAGCCCATGTAAAGCCTTGGTTTTCTCTGTCTATGAAAAATGCCAATCTACATAGCACTCCAACTTTAAAAGTCCTGCTAGTTGGTTTTCTTATTCTTTCAACATTCACTTTGTGACCTGTCCTCTGAGCTTGTCAGGTGAACCTGATAGACATGAAGAATTGTTTCAGGCTTTAGCACTTTGCCTGAGTTATCTTTCCAGGCAAACTCGGTGATGTATTTTATTCTGTGGGACGATGGCAGGGGCATGATAGCACAGATAGTTGCTTGGAAAGCAGGTTTCAAGCGTCTCTTAGAAATACTTTGATCCTATATTACCAAGAAAGGTTTGTCCCAATCAGCAGTCTCAACTTGGAGACCCCAGAGTCACTTGGGGATTTTATAAAAGATCCATGGCTAGGTAGATCATAGACTTATGCAGTTCATTTCTTTAGTGTGGGTCCTGGCTTGTAGAGTCAAACCAAATAACAGAAAGATGGCACTGTGCACTGTATGTAGGAATCAGTGAGCCACTTCAGCATTGAAGGTCTAAGATCCTGACTTCCATTCAGTTCTGACTTTGATTCTAATGGTATCATTTAACAGGCATTACTTTCTCCAGAGTGGAGAAGTTGGCTATGCCATGGAATTAAATGCTGACTGGTTGTAGCATGAGGAAAAATTCTACTATATTTCATGGAACTCAGCAGGTAACATGAATAGGGAAGAGCTAGATGCATAGGGCATATGTCAAAAATTAATCATTAGTATTGCAATGATTATGGTGCATTGTGGTCATTAAAGAACCAAAGTTTCAGATTTGCTTTCTTTGCTTTGTAGGCTTATTCTCTAGAGTAAGTGGACTGGCCTCTAACAATTACATAAACATGGAATGTTGTTAAAAGTATTAGACCACAGACATGGCTCTCTGGTACAAAAATAGATCTGGTTGGTTGGTTTATTTTGTATATAACTAAACCTACGTTCTTGCTTTCAGAACTGATTTTTCATTTGTATTCATCCATTTCTCCTGTTTTTAATTCTTCAAGATGAAGCTAAATTATGCTGTAGTCTTACCATTTTTTGCCAGTGGCCTGTAGTGGGAGAAACATGGTTTAGAGACTAAGTGTGCAAGGGGACTACATTAATAGGAGGTAACCAACCTCCTAGGTTACCTCCTGGGTACCTTCTTTGTTGAAGTTGTCTGTGTGTGAATTGGAATTATAATGTCTGCTTTGCCTTTGTACATTGGCTTTATAATATGATTTTCAAGAGAGAATTAATCAAAATGTAAAATAGCACTTTGAAAATCGAGTCTATAGTATTCACCTAAGACAAGTACAAAGGGAAAAAGACACTTTTCTCAGAGAAAGCACCCCTTCTGACCCGAGTTCAGTTCACATCCTTTTCTCAGCCATATCCCCAATTATGAAACATGATAACTGAGTAAGTTGTGACCTTGAAGATTCTAGCTCTAAACTATTCCGTGGAAAGAGCTGCAAATATCCAAAAGGTCAGTATATGCTCAGGAAAAAATTTCAGGAATGAAACACAACTACAAAAGAAATCACTTGTCAAAGTTGTCTATACCAATCTAAGCAAAAGCCTCAACATCAACCTTAGTTTTGCTCTGCTTTTTAAAAATTAGACTGAATCTCATGTACTAAAATAACGCATGCTACTTTTCTTGGGACAAGTTACTCTGGAAAACAATTTCATCTCATATTTCCTAGGAGAGCAATTTGGTAGAAAAAAAATCCATACCCTGGACAATAATCACCTATGAAGAACAGCTTATGAAACCATATGCATACCACTTCATAACACAGAGCCGAACACTAGGAGGGAAGCCCCTGTCTTTCTAGCTAACATTCTTCCTGTAACCTTGTGGCAAGCGATATCCTCAGGCCTTTCTCTAGGGTAAGTTACTTTCCCAGGGTGCTGCTTTTAAAACCAGCCTTGCAATGGCTTTTCAGTGGGTTAAAGGAATCATGAAACAATCTAATGACTTCACTCGGCTCTGGGAGCAGTTAGTTCCCTAATAAGAGTTATCATTCAGTTATCATTTATTACATGGTGCTATTTCCCATCTTTCCAACAGTCTTTACATGGCAAAGCCTGTATTCATGATTTGACCTTGGGATTAAAGCCACAGCTTCATATGTTTTCTCAAATTTCTATTACCTTTTGGGGGACTTTGAGTTTTACTATTATTGGAAAGATGGCACTGGGGGATCAAAAAACAGAGCCTCCCCATCTTATTCCCTAACATAATGCCCAATGTCTGTCAGCCAGCCAGCAGCTGAGCCTGTAGGGCTGAGAACAACATTCCTTTGAAGGAGCTTGGCAATTTGTGCCTGGAATTTGATGCATTAGTTCTAAAATTAAATAAAGATCCTATAGTGTTCTTCAAAGAAATATGGTGTGGCTCGATGACAAAACACATTTTTCAAGCTCTGACCTCTGGGAACTTCAACTAGCTCCATATTTCAGGCTGACATCCCTCATAGGCTACTGTCTAGTTGCCCAAGCCAGGGCTGGTTATTCATATATTATTTTTCCACCCACTGATCAGCTTTTAGTACAGGGAGGAGAAGGGAGTAAATATAAAGAGGAGAGACACTGATTTAAATGTATTTCCCCTCCCAAGTCCCTTGGGATAGAAACCCTGGTAATTAACTCTAATGAGATTAAAGTAACTAGGAACTCTTCATTTTCACAGCATTGTGAAAGTAAATCTGTGATAACCAGCGTGGTGTGTGTGTGTGTGTGTGTGTGTGTGTGTGTGTGTGTGTGTGTGTGTGTGTGTGTGCACATTAAATTAAAGCCAGTCCCTTTCCCTATAATTTAATGGCCTCTCACTCTCACTCGCTCCCCAGGCCGGCTTTCGGGAGCCGACTGGAAGAGTTGCCAGGCTCTTACCTGCGCTTTGCTCCATAACTTCTTTCTGACACATGTCTTGCACATTCACGGTACAATTCACGATGAACTCGGGGGAGGAGCAGTCGTTGTTCAGCTGAAATTCTTCACACTGGTAGCACTGGATTTGCAACGCAAAGCCTGGGAGGACAGATGGAGTCGGGGTCAGATCCCACCCGCGCTCAGAGCAAGCCCACCGGCCTCCTGCTTCAGAGGGCCTGGGCTCAGGGCTTCAGGGATGTCCCATCTGCCCTCCCGGGTCTCCAGTATAGCTGCATGTGGCTGAAGCCAGCAGGGGGCGGCTCGGGTACCCCGGGTCTTACAGAGGACCCAGGGGAACACTGCCTCCATGACTCCCAAACCCCGGCTCCAGACACAAAGCGCCCAGCCCACCGCAGCTCGGGTCGGGTCATGTCCATTCCGAAGTTGTAAGGAGAGCTAGGTTCAGACCCAAGAACGAAGTCGTTCCGGAAGCCCGCGTCAGCTCCGGTCTATGCCAAAGGATTCGTTTAATTGCTAATTGGTTACAAATTACTTAATTACTATTTTGGCACCACATTCGTGATTACATTTGCAGACGCCTTTTGGGTCTTATTTAATGTTTGGAAGCCAGCGTTCCGGCGCTGTTTCCTGAGCCAGAGTGGGGGAACGCTAAGGAAGGAGGCTCCAGACGCGCCGCGCCTCCTGCGCCCCCCACCCCAAGACCAACAGCGGAGGACACGGCTGCCGCGGGTGCGAGGGGACGCTGTAGGTCCCCGCGTGTGCGCGACACCCAGCCCCGTCTCCCCGGGGGCTTCTCCCCCACCGCTCCCCCCGCCTTAGGATCCTGGTTGGCTAGGGTTCACGGCGGTCCCAGCTCTGCAGAGCTCTGTCCGGAAAGCGGAAAATAGAGAGGAGAGTCAGACTGGCACCTGCATCCTTCCCCGGCGCTCCCGCAGATCTCGGAGCTGCTGTCCTCGGCTTGTCCCCTTCCTGCCTCACTCTGACCGCGCGCAGCCGGGCACCAAACGCCTAGCCAGGGCGTCGCTCACCTGTCGGCGGCGCCACTCTCACGGGTTGCGAGACACTTGATAACTTGGCTGGGGTTCGCTCCTTCATATCTACCGCAGACCCCCTATATGGCCAAGATCTCCCCAATCCCTACCCCCGATTTCTCCCGACTGCACCCCAGGCAGCGGCCGCAGCCAGCCTCGTACATCCGCCGGTCCCCAAGTCCGGCCGCGCGGGACTTGGAGACTTTCCCAGCTTTGCGCCCGGGGCCACGGCCACCGCCGCCGCTCAACTCCCACGGGGCAGCGCAGAGCCGCGCCCGCCCCTAGGTTGGTGCACTGGTCGGGGGGGGGGGTCGGGAGAGGGGAAGCAGCGGGTGGCCAGCTGTGCTGTGTGCGCCCGGCCGGGGTGCTGCCCGGGTTTCCTTACCTGGAAGCAAGCACAATCCGCAAAAAGTTGCCGCGATGCCGAGGACCCACATCCTCCCAGAGCCGCGGAGCCGGCAGCGGGCAGGAGCATCAGAGGCGGCCGAGGACGCCCGCGCCGCGGTCCCCGTGGCTGCCGAGGCCCGCGCTGCAGCCGCCCGAGCGCCCGCCGCCACCGAGAGGAGCCGCAGGTGTCGCCCGCGGCGCCTGCATCGCCCGTACCCGGGCTCTGGGCTGCGGGTCCCCGCTGCTCTCGCTGGCGCTCTCGGGCCGAGCTTGGCACCTCCGGAGTTGGTGGCTTAGACTGAAGAACTACTGGCGATCCGAAGCACCCAAAAAAAAAAACTCTCTCTTCTCTCCCCCCCACCCCCGCCCTCACTCCAGGCACCACGTGACGGCTGTCGAGTTGGGGTGGGGGTGGCGGGCAGGGAAGGCTGGGACTGTCTCTCTGCGTCCCCACCTCCTTCCAGCAGCCCTCCTCTCCCGCCCCAGCACTTTCCCAGGAAGGGGGCGCCCGGGGCACTTGGGGCGGGGGAAGGAGGAAGGTGTAATTTTCAAGGGTTGGGAGCTTTGAAGTGTGGGGCGCAGCAGGTGCCGCGGGGACCAGCTCAGCGCGGACTCTGGGACCTGTGCTTTGGAGTCTGGGACCGTGCAGGGTGGTGGGGCGCAGGGGCAAGCTCTCCTCCACGCCCCAGGTTCTCTCTCGGTGATCACCAGTTATCCCCAGGGACGGGATCTGGCGAGATCCACTGCCCTAGGGGTCCAGCTGAAGGGGTGGGTGGTGGGGCTGTGCTCCCTTGGCACCCCACAAAGTTGCACACCCTCTGACGCCTGGGGTGTCCCGCGCAGTCGCACCTCCTCTTCCTGGGAGAGGCTCACTACGGGTGGGTGAAAGTAGGGTGGGGACCCGGCCCCAATTGACGCGCTGGCCCTCGGTGCCCTTCTGTCGCCAGCCAGCGCGCGCATGCATGGCTGGCGGGGACGTGGCACTGACACTGCCCGGGTGGCCTGGCCCGCCCCGCTGAAAGCCACCAGAAGTACGAATCACAGCCGACCGAAACCAAGAGCGTTTCTCTCCTTCTCCTCCATTCGACACCCCAGAGCCCTGAGTTCTGAGTACCCACTCCATAAGGTGCCGTCCTTGCTCGGCTGCCCCTTGGCTGCACCCCTCTCCCTTTCCGCCCCACGCCACTCTCGTTTCTCTCTTCCAGTCAATCGCAGGTGACCCACCTTGTGTATTTCCCCGGGCGCCACGGAGCTTTTCGCGCCTTCCCGGCGGAGCATTGCAGCAGGTGGTGCGGAGCCGGCTCTCCCGGACCTGAGCTGGAAGGTGCCCCCGCCCCCAGTCCCGCCCGCTCCCACCCCTTCATTTCACATCTCCGGGGAGCACCGTCTCTACAGGAAATAGCCTCCTAAGGAAGCGCTAACCCCTCTTTCTCCTCCAGCCGCCTCGCGGGGGGGGGGGGGGAGCTCTCAAGCTGGGGCGCACTTCATTCGTTTTCCCCTGCTGCCAGCCAAGCAGGTCTGGAAATTAACGCAAATGACTTTCCTGTCATTCCTCTGCAGAGAAAGCGTTCCCTATCTGCCCGGGGCTCCTTCATCCTCTCTCCTCTGCCTTTTGGCCCCCTCCCCCTACGCTTTTCCTTTCTTTTCTACTTGGTTAACCCCTTGGGAAGACTGAAATGCTTGGGCCATTACTCGCTTGTCCATAGACTCTGCTTTTACAATTGGCTGAATTGCTGTCCAGGGAGCACAAGGGCCAGTTTATTCCTAGGGAAATCCCTCCGAGGCTCACGCACGTGGGAGTCACAATTGAAATAACCTAGTGAGCAAACAATCCTGAAAGAAGTCCTTCTCAGTGTTCCAAGAAAGCAGTTTTGATAGGACTTTTATTCAGAAAAAAAAAAAGAGGGGGATTTTAAAAGTCTGAAAGACAGAGACATTTTACATAATTTTCATTTAAGACAACAAAACTCAAAGTTAACACATTGCACAAATGAAGTAACACTGATCTTACAATACTCTGAAAGGAACAATTGTGCGCTAAGCTAACCATACACATCCTAAAAATAGTTATATTATGACTAGTTTACAGCTTCTGTACAAAAGCAATTATAAATAGTTCACATCTAGAAAAAATACACATAGCCTTTAAAATAGAATTTATCCTTACATATAAACAGTCTTTGTAGAAAAAAAGGATATTAGAAAGTCAGAAATGATCATAGCACCAACCATTTTATTTTTTTAAAAAAAGTGAACAGAGCAAATAGAGTACCCTGATTATAATAAAAAGAGATAAAAATCAACAAATAGTGTGTAGAATCACAGAAAAGCCCCAAGGAGAAGAGAATGAAAGAAATGTTCCGGAGAGGGGAACCTGCTATTGGAACCAGGGTTGAGTTGGGTCTGGATTCACTATAACCTTTAATTACTATTCATACTTCAGTTGGATTTTTTTATCCTGGAAAAGTAGAATTACATTTATTGCTATCAGTTGAATCTCTCTAGCATTTTTTAAATTTCTCTATCAAAAGGAGACTATGCGGTGGAGATTACCACAACCTCTCACTGTTTTCTCTTTTGTTCTTTTTTTTTTCTTTTCCTTTCTTTCTATTTATTTTAAAGTTTACAGAGTGCAGTCACAAATCATCTGAGGAACTGGGATTGTGAACTCCACAAGTCTCAGCTGAAACCTTTAAAAAATATATTATCAACTTTTGGACTTAGTACATCATATCAAGAGCATGGCACTGATTCCATTTATTGCTATAGTTTTCCCCTACAAATATAATTTCTCTCCAAAAAATTTTACAGCTTCTGTACAAGTATTCAAAAAGTGCAAAAATTAAGAATTCTGTATCATGTTTAATTTCAATACTATTGAAACCCAACAAATGCAGTTAATCCTTTTTGAGGTTATTTATTTTTTTTGCAGTATTGTGATTTGAACTCAGGGCGACCTACTTGCTAGGCTGTTGCTTTATCCCTGGAACCATATCTCCAGCCCTGTTTATAAATTTTTTCCTTAGGTAATTTTAGATATGGAGGCCAGCAAATATTTTCTGTTTGGGTTGGCCTCCAACTGAAATTCTCTAGATCTCAGACTCCTGAGTAGCTAGGATTACAGGCATGAGATGGCAGCCCAGATGGAGTCAGTTTTTATTGCCCTGTCAAAGAAATAAGCTGTAGTGGATTACCTACTGTGAATTTGACTGGCGTTATTGTACATTTCTGTTTATCCTCTCTACATCCTTACCATTGCCTTTTTTTTCTTTTTCATGTCGGGTTACAGGTACATTCGCCAGGTAGTAGGCGCATTACTTCTCACACATTGATACCCCTTCTCATGGTTTGTCCCCATTTCCCTCCCCACACCCCTTCCCAATCATCTTGTTTCACCTTATTTTCTTAAGTGAACTCTTTCTGGGTCTCACTAAGGGATAAAGTCCTTTACACATCATTTGAACCTTGACTTGCACAGGAAGAGAAGCTATCATATAAAGAATCACTCAAAGATTCCAAATGATCAACTCCAGGCCTATCTGAGCTGCTCAAAGATGTTTCCTCATTTTTTTCTTTTTCTTCTTTTTCTCCTTCAGCCTTGTTCAGAGAGTTCTCTTTTTCTAATAGAATCACTGTAGTGCTGTTAAATTTATTGAATGACTCCAGGGAAATTTTAGATAATCTATCCTCGGGATCCTCTTTTGTTTCTTCAACTGTTTTCAATTTCTGCAATAAAAGAGAAAAATATTAGAAACATATTTCTTTGGAAAATCAAGTTACCCTATATTTGATTATTGTCTGAACAGTATCGTTTAAAGGGATAGAGGGATCTTACAAATGCTTAACAACCTTCTAGTATAATTAAAGGTAATAATAAAGCTAATTTTAGGGATAAATCAAGACTTTAATCATTTTACTGAGATACCTAAATCCCAATTTGCAAATCAGTTAAGTACCATTTAATTTCATTTTAAATGGGCCCATTTAAAATGTGTTAAGATAAAGTTTGTTATTTTTCTTAATCAAAGTGTCTACCTCCTCTGCTTTCCTGCTAAGTATTTAGTTGTCTATTTTTTTTTCCAAATGTGGACGATTGCATTCCAACCAAAAGTTATAGAAATTTGCTCCTCCTCATGTCACCCCTCCACACATCAGGGCATAAAATTTCTTAGGTTGATGTAAAACTGAAGTATGTGGCAAATTTGACAGAACCATTATTATGTTTGCATTTTCTTGCTTCATAGGAATTAAGATATTTAAAAGAGGCCTTCAGATCTACATAGGGCCTGAGGGATTAAAAATGATAGTTGCAAGTCTGCAGTTCAACTCCTTTTCCCCCTTTCCAATTCTCCCAGGAGGTTCTAGCAATATCAGATTTGTAAGAGATATTTACAAGATGTTACCATCACTCTCTGGGACTTTATGAGACATATCAGTTACAATCATTTCCACAGATAAGTAAGTAATGTGAACATAAATTGATTCAGTTGATCCAGTGGTTGCTGAGTTGGGGCAAAGCAAAAGGAACTCAGATGTAAGCAATGATGAAAGTATGGAGGCCTCTCAAAACATTCCTCATCCTTGCCTTTTCAAGTAAAAGTTCCTCCAAACACAAGAAGCAAGAATGGGATCTAAGAGTTGATAATAGCTACATCTTAAACCTCCATTAGGTAAAAGAACTTTAAGAGCCTTCTCATGCACTTGTTAAAACATTCATTTTATGTTTCTTTTTTTAACCTATGCATTATCTAACTTCAAGTGTTATTTTACTTTAATTGGAACATAATAATTACAAATCTGTACACAGTACAATGTAATGTTCCCATTCAGGTACAAAAAAGACTGTGATCTCTCAGATCAGGGTACTTAGCATATCTGTTATGTTAAACACCCATCATTTCTCTAAGCTAAGAACATTCAAAATCCATTGTTGTAGTTATTTTGAAATATGTAATAACACCAATTATATCCACTTTAGTGCACAGAATATCATACTTGTTGGCCTTCCTCTTAATTTGGAGGAATTCAGTGACTTGTGCTCTCACTTGTCTTTTTTGATCAGTAATGATGCTTGCTCTATTATCTAAGCTACAGCTCCTCTTTCAGCTTTTTTGCTAGTTAATTGGAAATAAGAATCTCACAGACTTTTCTGCCCCCAACTGGATTCAAACCAAGACCCTCAGGTCTCAGCTTTCTAAGTAGCTAGGATTACAAGCATGCACCTCTAGTGCCTATTTTGACCAACTTAGAAAATGACAAAACAAGGCTCAGGATGACACAGCTACTCACTCAAGATTTCCCTGGATATGGCAGAGAACAGATCTGAATTTCAGTCTGCCTGAATTTCTGGCTGCCTCTGTAATCTTATTTATTTATTTATTTATTTATTTATTTTTGTCAGTGGTGGGACTTGAACTCTGGGCCTGGGTGCTGCCTCTGTGCTCTTCAGTTCAAGGCTACTGCCCTACCCCTTCAGCCACATCACCACTTCCAGTTTTCTGGTGATTAATTCGAGATGAGTCTCATGGACTTTTTAGTGCCCTGGCTGGCTTTGATCCAAGATCCTTAGCCTCCTAAGTAGCTGGGATTTCAGGCATGAGCCACTGCACATTGTTGTAATCTTATTTTTTCCACGGCACAATGATTTTATGCAATAAAGGACAAAACATTGTGCTTGTTTGTTGTACATTTTGCTACCTAAATGTTCCATTTTAATAATATGCCAAACCATTTCTGACACATGCTCATTCGTCATATGGTCATGTAAGACTTTCAAAGGTGCAGTGAGGAAACGGACTTCTATGAGAACAAACAGAATTCCTCTGCACAACAGTCAACAGAAAGAAAAGAGAAATAGGAGCAAATGGCTTCTGTGTCCCAAGAGCAGAGATGGGCAGTTGCTCTGCTGTGGGGAATGGTGTAATTCTAAAGGAATATTTGAAAATCATCCTTGAACTAGTGCTTACTTCATTATACTATTAACGTGTAGCTGCATTACTCAGGAAGCTCATTTCTGATCTCAAATGGCTATGTTGAAACCATAGGGGGCCTGAGCCACAGATTCCCTAGCTGAGTACAGAAAAGTGATTTCATAATTAGATATTACTGTATACAGGAGCCTTTTTGTATGTTGTGCCAAGTTTTTAAGCTTTACTTTCTTTTCCAAAGAATTATGTAGCATAGTATTAAAAAATACATGGAGCTAGAAATGCTTTATTTACAAAAATGTTTAATGTAAATATAACTTAGCATTTACACTTAGGTAAATAATGGCTACACAAGGAAGCTTGAATGTCTTTATTTCTTATTCTTTATACAAGGACTACACACAGGCTTCTTTCCTACTTCTGGTCTATGTAGATCACAAATTCACTCAGCAAACCTTTGTTACATAGGCAGATGGAAGGATTTTTTTGTTACAGTTGAAAGAACTATATTTTAAGGTGCTAAGGCAGAGCCTGGAAAGAGACTCCTGAATGTCAGGGCCAGCCTGCCTCTTTCCTTGGCTCAGTGTCCACATGTCCTTCATATACAAATGGTGATATCTTTATTTCAGCATTAAAGAACGTCTTAGAAACTTAGTACCTTAAGGCACCTAATATATGTTTCTCAAGAAATTCAAGAGGATTACGAGATCAGCGGTTTAAAAGTGTGTGCACGCATCAGGAAGCACAGATCTTTGGTTTCCACCACAAGTGAGATATCCAGGACTTTGGAGGCCCGAAAATCTCTGAAACATATAGGACAGAGAAGCACTAGTCTAAAAGAATTTGAAGTTAGTGAAGATAGAGTAAGGAAAGAATCACCATGAAAACACCCACAGTTTATGGGCTGTGCATCACATTGTTTAATGGTTTAACCTCTAATGCTTGAAAACTTTAGAAAGGATGTTTTTATCTCTTACATATAGTAAAGACTGACCTTGTCCACGAAGGTTATGGAAATGAAGAATCATTGTAAGAAAAACCTGGCCTCCTCAGGAATCCTTTCATTTTTACAGTTTAGGCGTGAAAGCAGAAATGTTTCTTAGCTCTAAGAACACCCTCTATGCAAATGACAATGACAAGCTGCTGTGAAGATCCACAGCGTTAAGGCAGTTTCTGTGCCCTGCCTCTGCCAAGCAACTTGTTCAACTTACCACAACTTTGCCTTTTCAGATGTCAATAATGCTTCAGCTTTTGGAGTCAGGTTGCTTTTAATTGTAAATATAAGGAGGACTGAGGTCAAACGATAATGTGTTAATGATTTATTTGGCAGAAGGTAACCAAGTAATGCACATCACTGTGCAGTCTCTGCACATAAGAGTGTTTTGAAAATGAATCACGGAAATAACAATTCCTCTTTTAGTAAGTGTCAGTTCAGAGTTCTGCTAAGCATATTGCAGGGATTGTCTGCTTTTTCCCTCATATCGATGTTCTATAGAGTGGGTACCATTAAATTGACAGGGCATGGAAGCTTGAGGAAGGTAGAGCCACTCATTTAAGGTTTTGCAGCCTGGTAATCCAAGATGTTCATACTTGGACCCAGGTAATATGATTGAACCTAAGCTCTTTATCTTGGAAAAGCACTGGAAAAAGTATCATTCAGTAGTATCTTTATAGATAACATTCCAAACAAATGTTAACAGAAGCAAAATGGCAGTAATGTAAGCCCAGTAAAGATTCACATTTGCCAAGAATTGTGCAGGTTTCTTAAAAGATGGCCATTTCCTTCATATGCTGTGCTTTATCCAAATTACATTAAAATTAATATACTACGCTTGCCACCTATAGGTGGCAACAGTTGTATGGATGACTTTTTGGTGAGGCTTTTGATTACACTGGTGAACAAAAGTAAGATTGAAGTAAGACAAAATAAGAATCTAGTTTTCAAGTTTAAAATAAGTAGTAGCTTTGCAATTCTGACAGCATTTCCTGCCTTTAAGCTTAGAAAATGAAATTATTAGTGGTAGTCCCACTCAAATATAATAATGTGTTCTCCAGAAATCTCTTGAGAATCCAATTTAACTAATTTAATACCTTGTTACCAATCAATCAACCAAAAACATACTCTGTAATCACCTTTGTGAAAATAAGCATGTATTTAGGATTCTCAGAGGTAGTTTCATACAGGAAAAATTTTGAAAGGAAAGTGGGGTAAAGATACACAGGCAAAAAGAAGGAGCTCATTCTAATAAGACACCATCTAATATAACAATGCCAAGAGAGTCTATTTCTTGCTCTTATAGATTGTGTAATAGACTCATCATAATGACAGAGACATGCCCACCCCAAGGGTTTCTTAAAAATCATACCAGATTAAAGGATTGGCTCCCTTTCCAGATAGTGTGTGTGTGTGTGTGTGTGTGTGTGTGTGTGTGTGTGTGTGTGTGTGTGCTGGTACTGGCACTTGAACTCAGAAACTGGAGCAGAGACTCTCAGCTTTCTTGTTCCCAGATGATGTTCTACCACAGCTCGGTGCCTCCAGTCTGGCCTTTTGCTGATTAATTGGAGAGGGAGTTCTCTCAAATTTTTCAGTCTGGGGCTGGGTTTGAATCTTGATCCTCCAGGTATCAGCCTCCTTAATAGCCAGGCATACAGATGGGAGGCACTGGCAGCTGTCAAAGGATTATAAGTCATTATCACTTCTTCATCTATGATCTTGTGTTCTTCTATCAGCCTGGAAGATGACAGAGGCCAGAGTCAGCTGTACCTTATGTGGAATATTTTTGGAATTTGTGATTCATACAGATTCAAGTGAAATTTGAATGGGAAGTTTAGTTGTCTGATTTTTGGAAGCTCATAACATTTTGTTCAGTCAACAATAATCATGGAAGAGAGATTTTCCTAGAGCAATATTCTAAGGAAAGTTTAATTATAAGATTCAGGGCTTTGCCATGAGGAAGGTAGGAGAACACATAGTGCTACAGAAAACCAATATGATTAACTGGGAAAATATCCACATAATAGTTCTAGATTCTTACAACATATATGTTATGTGTGTAGAGTGAGAAACTCCCATCCCAAAGTAGGATAGAAACAAAAAGTAACTAAGGTACAACATATTTTTCCCAGTCCTGCAGGTTAAACTTGGAGCCTGGGTGCTGTCCTTGAGCTTCATTTGCTCAAGGGCTAGTGCTTTACTGTTTTAGACACAGCAGCAGGTCTGTTTTTTTCATGTTTGTGTGGTACTGAGGAATTGAACCCAGGACTTCATGCAACCACTGTATTACTAAGCCACATTCCCACACTGATACAACAAATTTTTGGTGAAGGCAGTTGCTCTCACTCTTACACTTTTTATTTGTGGCACTTGAGTTTAAATCAGGGTCTTGAAATTGCTTGGCAAGTACTCTACCACTTAAGTCATACTTCTACTCCTTTTACCTTTCATTATGTCTTCCAGTCTGTGGTTGAACTGTGAGCTTCCTATTTTCACTTTCAGTTTGTATAGCTGGGATGACAGACATGTGCCATTGTGTTCTGCTAGTTTGGGCAGGAGCTGGGCTGGCCTTGAACTCTGGTCCTCCCTATCTGAGCTGCTCAGGTAGCTAAGATTATAGGTTTGATTTTTTAGATTTTCCCTGTCAGTATTTCAAACCAATAGCTATCTGCTGATTTTATCTTAAAAGTTGTTTGTACACCTCACCAACATTTCTGTCAGTATAAAATATTAGAAAGAGAATGAAACCTTTATGGGAAATTCGAATCCAGCCTTAACCTTCAGTTAGGAACTAACACAAAGACTCAAGGTGTTTGCACAAATTAATACAAGCAAGAGTTTAGTCAACAGAGTGTATTTCTTAGTTCTTCATTGCTATAGTGGTTCAAGAACATACGGTACAACAGTAACGATACTTACAAAGTGTTTTGACTGTATGTCAGGTACTGAATGAATTATCTCACTTAATGCTTGTTCCAACCTTATAAGAGAATTTTCATCATCATTACACAAATGGGAAAAATACAGATAAAGAGGTCTAAGTACTTGTCCACATATCCGTGGCTAATAGCTTAAGGAGTCCGGATATGAGTAGAAGCAGTCCACCTTTAGAACTTGACATCTTAGCTGGTACATATGATGTCAGGTATTTGAAAACTAGTATGCAATTCTTGGTATTGTGTTAATCAGTTGTGCAACTCCTCTGACACTTGGTTTCTTTAAAGTTTGCCACTCCATAAAGCCCTGAGACTCTAAATTTTTCTTAATTAGATATCTTCTATGCATGAAGTATTGCAGCTGAGAGGGTACAATATAACCATCCCCAACATCCTTACTTCCTAGCTTAGTTCTCAATGAATTGAAAAATAAAAGATAAAGGCTGACAGGAGGCTAAAATATTAGCTTTAGTCCTGAGAATGGGTCAACTCTAAGCACCTGATTTCTTAACAGTGTCTGTAAGTAATTGACAAGCTTAGTAACTGGCGGCCTTGGGCTAGGGAGCGAGAATCCTTTCTTATAAAACCTACAGCATAAAGGAACAGAACAGAATGCATGCTTTTCCCAACCAGCCGACTCTAGAGAGACGTGGGCAGATCTGGATGTAGTCGGTGGTGCATTGCCAGTTTCCTCTGTGAACTTGCTAATTAAATGATTCCCTTATCTTTTCCGAAGGAGAAGGGAACTGGGGACCTCAGACACAGCAGACTTGGAGTATTATTTTAGGCTTGTCTTTTTACCCAGAAGGACATACTCCAAACTGGTAAGATACAACATAGCACCTCTCACCAATACCTTTCATTAGCTAAGCTGTAGACTTTAAACATTCCTGGTTGTATTTGGGCCAAGAATAAGCAGGAAAACTTGGCTACTGCAATGAATTGGGTTAGGCAGAGAAGCTTCCTCTGGGGCAAAGACACAGGAGCAAGGCACTTTAGCAGAGGTGGAAGAAAAAGGAGAGCTTCTCTTTGGAAGCAGGCAAGTCAAATAGAGGAGACAGCCAAAGTCAGGAATTTGGGCTAAAGTTGAAGGTGTGAGTTACTACATTCCTTTTGTGGTAAGCAAATCTTGGCCAAACTTCAGCCAGAAATTTGGGGACAGAGAGTAGGCATTTAATCCAGGGTTTTAGACACAGTGCATATCTTAATATTAAAATGACAGAGCAACCTTGAGGGAAAAATGCAGCTAAAGTCATTTCTCTTTTCCCACTAGTATTTTCCTGAATGCCATTTTTTTAGTGCATCCTTGGCTGACAGGGCTACTTTCTGATGAGACATAAACATAGGTATAATGACCTTTGGTGAGCTCTGGAGGCTGCTCCACACTATTTCCAAGAGTTGTGGTGTGAACATTGTTAACTGGTCAGAGCCCAGATTGCATAATTGCTTGCTTCTGGTATTCACCTCGCTCTCTTAACTCAATTGGGTACATTATTCTTCTCTTGCCCTTCTGAAAAAAATAAATGTCAACCACTCTCTCCATCCATCCACATGATGGAGATGGGATTTGACACTTGGGGACTCTCTGTTTCCTTACCTTTTCTTTTTTTTTTCCTTAGAAATATTATCTTCAAGGAGTTGTACAAGGAAGTTGCAATGTAACAAAGCAGTTTATGAATACAATGGGATCCTGATCAATTCTGTTCCCTTACTGGGGTTTCAGAGATTCTTCAATATCTCCAAGGCAAACTGGTTTTATTAGGTGAAAGAGCAATTTTCAGCTGAGTATGCTTTTTATGACTACGTTAACTATATCTCTGTCCTTTATTGTGATCAATGGGTTTCAAAGACCTCTGCCAGAACCCCTGAGCCCAGAGGGGGTAGGGAAAGTTAGCTTCCTTTCTGAGTATAAAATACAAAATAGAAAGCAAAGAGAAGGTCAATAAGAAGTTAAGATTGCTAGAAAGTGGCATATTTTGTTGGGATAAAAAAGAATGTATTTCAGATATAAATGACAGATACAAAGACATGTAGAGACCAAAATAAAATGATAGAAGAAAAAAAAGAAGGTTTTTTTACTAGTAACTTTTCAGTCATTCACAGATCTAAAAATAGGCAAGGGGAGATAGGGGTCCATGTTTCTCATAGGAAAGAGGAAAAAAAAGCATAGAAAATTACATTTGGGGAGATGAAAGTTATATAATGACAAACTGAGGGGAAGTTGTTGTACGATATACTAAAGTCATTTGCTACTTCTGGAAACTCTGACATTAATGTCGTCAGTTGAAATGCTTATCACAAAACACATTTTTGTTGTCCAAGGGTAGATAGAGCTGCAAACCTGATTTAGAATATAGACTGATGACCTTTAGCAACTTAACAGACTTGATCAGTGTTTCTCCCAAAATAAATAAAAAAGCATGCATTATTTTTAGTGACCTGGAATTTGCCAAACAAGCCAGCCCATTCATACCAGCTTATACAAAAGGCCTAGTTGGAAGAAACATGCTTCTTTGTGTTGTGAGATTTCCTTTGTTCTTTGGGCAAGTAATACTAATTAAAACTTATTTGGGAATAAGAACAAAGAAAGTACTAAGCTGCAAATTTCTGAATCTGTTCATTTTGGTGAGCTGTAAATTCTAGCTAATAAGAGTGAGTATATCAAGGTTTTCTGTCTGCAATTTACAGATACCATTCTAACAAAAACCCAAACATGCATTACTTTCTTGACTTCAAAGATTCATAGGACTTTTTTCTCTTTGACTCCCCTTCCCATCATTTTACATTTTGAGCATGATAGTTATCCATTCAGTATACTGAGCCACATTTGGTTTGGTTATCAGTGTATTTGTGGCACAAAAATTTTGTCAGGGAAAAATACATCATGAAGGGAACATGTAAGATTCTAACACCACACAGCCTTGCTTTGATTTTCAGAGACAGGTTTGGGATTGCTCTTGTAAGAAAAATAAAATTCCTTATTTTTCTGGATTAGGTGAATGTAAAAAGAAAATTAGACCATTTTTCTTGGTAGACATCCTCCTTCTAAATGAATATCTCTAATATCAGCAAAATGGCAGGACATGATACCCGAAAGCATTCCACTTCAGTTATGTGGCATATTGTGAATACCAAAGCAAGGGATAATATTTTATGTGTGTCATTAGCCCCTAAAGAACTAGCTAACCTGGAATTCCCCCAAGTAGACTCTGGTAGAACACTTAGAAGCCACAGTGTACCCTAGGATGCACTCTATTGGGCATTTCTTGACAGCCAAAGGATTAACTGGGAATACAACTAATGCTCATCCAAGAATGCCACAAACACAGTGGATGGATGGAAGCTGTCTCAGTTTCCCCTCACAGAAGCTACTCATCTTCACCTATAATACATGTCTCAGCTAAAGAGCTATTCAACTTTTCCTTTGTATGAAATTCCTTGACATATCAAGTTCTGGGAGTCATGGCAATTCATGTCAAGCCAATCTACTGAATCTTGTTGTAAGAGCAGATTTGTTGTTGGGAATAGTTCTAAAGATTCAGAAACATAAAAGTTAGTTCTTTATTGCATACTAGCTCATACTACAAGTGTAAGAAGACCTTGACATTGCTCAGTAGGTACTGAGAGACCTAGAATGAAAAAGCAGGCCAGTTAGGAGAAGGTCAAAGGGACCGGCCATTCTGTTCCACTTTCTTTTCTGTATCATACTATGAGAGGAGCAATCTCAGTCTCAGTTATTGACCAGGATTTTCATGAACCTGTAAATAAGAATTGTGCTGCTACTGCCACATTATGGATTCAGTCATCAGGTATTTCTCTTGGTTTCTATGTACTAGGAAAGACACAATGGTATATGAGACAAAATCACTTCTCTCATGGAATGTAAAAGTATTCTTCAATATAAAGTAAATATAGGGAAAAACTTGAGATACCTAGGAAAATGTATCTCAGAGAACTGTCTCATAGAGTGAGAATGCTCTACTAAACCTGATGTGTGGTCTGCTAAAGACATTTAGAACACAAACATGTCATTAAACTCATACATATATATGTCTATATAAAATATATATGCTCATTCCAACTATATTTTCAAAATAGCTCCCTAGAGTTTCTAATATATCGTTTGATCACTTTCTGTTTTCAGTCTGTAACAAAGGCAGATGTTTTCCATAGGTTGACTAATTGCTATTTACCCTCATCTTTAATTTTCTATGTCTAGTTACTTCATAGATTCAGTATGTTAAAATTGAAATTCCTTATTCTCTAATTTCATATTACTGTGAATTGTAACTTAATTTTATGACTTGATCCTTTTTAGTTATATATTGGTATGTTTCCTTTTTTGACAACACATAAATTTAAAAACACATGGAAAGGATACAGAAATTTGACCATGATGATTTACCAGTTTCTCAAAATGGAACATTTTTCTTTTTATAAATCTGTTTTTGAAAAGGTGATGAACAAAGAGTTTACAGTTATATAAGTAAGGTAATGAGTATATTTCTTTTTAGTTTCCCCATTCCTCATTTTCTCCTGTTTACCTTCCCTACATCCCCCTCCCAAGCTGTAAGGTTCATATCCACCATAGTGTCAAGTGAGTGTCAATGTTGCATTAGTTCATCCTTTGTCCTACTGTTTCTATTATTCCCTTTCCTTTTCACAGATGGAATAATCTTATGTACGAGGTACAGAAAACTAAGAGAAACAACAACCTAAAACATCCCACATACAAGACATAATAAAATCCTCTTGTTTCTATGACAGCTCTTCACAGGAATCTTCTCTCCAGGGATTACTGGCATAAATGACCTGTTTATCCCTGAGCTTCAACCTTTCTATTGTACAGGCTCATGTCCTGCTTCTTATCAAATTCAATCTTTTTAAAATCATAGCTTGAGTTTTATGCTTCCCTCAATCTGACATTGCCTTTTGGATAATATTTCAGCATCTTAATGTCATAATTATTCAATTGGTTCTAAAAATCATGTCCTTCTATAGCTCATGATACTGACCAAGTGTCATTTAGTGTCTGTTTTTAATAACATGATGAAAAAACACAAAGATTTAAGGCTTTTACCTGAATTGTTAGAATAACATAGCTTTTTCCCTAACCTTTATGTACTAGTAGGTAGGTCTCAGATTAAGAGCCAGGACACTTCATGGATTGATGACTGCCTGTTGGAGAAAGCAATTTCCTCACAAGATAGAGATATATGAAGTCATATTCCATGACTCCCTGGTTGAAATTTTACTCTGAGCCTCCTGGATCTTCTGTTCCTCTAGGCCAGTATTTGGGTTAAACAGTAGCCACTACCACTTTCTCAAAATCCAAGAGCAATAGCCAATAAAATAGATTCCTCTGATAACAAAACATTATTGAAAAGAGGAGACCTCCAAACACATAAGCTCTACCATTTCCTTATGTGCTTTCTGTAGGTAGTTCCAAAAAATTTTCTCAAATACATCCAATTTGCCACTCAGACAGAGGGCATTTGGTAACATACCTTGGTGCTTTTAAATAAGAGTATAAACATCTACTGATTACATGCATAGAAGCAGAGATAAAAATGACTATCAAGTGATAAACCTACAAATATTATTGAATCTATCAACTCAAAAATTAAACTGTAGGAAAATTAAAATCATAGCTATCTCAAAAACATTCTAGTATCAGGTAGCATATATATGATTTTTAGCTGCTCTCTGTGATTTGAAGAGTGGCAATCTCTTACCTGCAAGAGATTTGCTCCAAGTACCCCATGAATGCTTGATACAATAGATAGTACTAAATTCTGCATATTCTGTGTTTTCTATATAGAGATACCTGTAATAAAGCTTTATTTATACATTAAAAAGATAGATAATAAAACAATTGTAATAATATGCTGTAATACAAATTGTATGAAGGTATTCTATGTCTGTCAAAATGGCTTATTGTGGTGAATTCATACTTTTCAGATAACAATGCCTATGTGATGAGATAAAGGAGATAAAGCGCACTGGCAATGCATTGGAATTAGTTGGTTAAGTAAGATTTGGCCACATGGGTGGGTAGTTTATACAGTGTGGAAATGCTGGACAAGAATGATCCATATTTCTGAATAGAACAAAGTGAAACAGCAAGATATTTCATTATGTTGCTTAAAATGGTATATAATTTAAAGCATACGAATTGTTTACCTCTGGAATTTTCCATTGAATACTTCCGGACTCTGACTATAGGTAACTGAAACTACATGAAGGGGAAAACTATGCAAAAGGAAAGACTACTGTATATTTACTTGGCAAACTAGACTATTGAATTATCAAAGGTAATCTCTACATGAGCCCTCTCAGCTGACTTAATAACAGTTTATGAGGTTTAAGTCAACCACCCATGGAAATAAAAATAAACTTTATTTTGTCTCACTTGCACAGAACAATTTAATTCTAAAATTAATACAAAAGTGAAAGGTGCCTTGCTCCCAGAAAAGGATGTCTGCCCCGCATGGCTGTGTAAACACAACTCAATTGCTGTGAGAATTAAATATGGATCAACAAAATCAATAGTTAATTGTGTAACTCGGGGTTTTTCATTTCAGATCTAATCTGTAAAGAAGGTCCAGAGGATGTTTGCTTTTGATTTTCTTAAAATATTATTTAAAACCCTTCTGTCAGGCAAAAGAGTTCACAAGGTCTTTACATTATTTCCATAAGTTATTTGGCTTGTAAGTAGTCAAGGTCATATTGATCGTCCAGCCTCTCCAGTTTTCATTTTAAATTTCAGGATCATTATCAGACAAGCTACTCTGTTTGAAGCATCTGGCTTGCAGTTAGGCCAAGCAAACTTTACTACAAAAATAATCTAACATAATAAGTGTCTTTGTATGGAATGGAAAGTATCCTAGCTGCCTTTTGGCCTAGTTTATAATGACAACCATAGCAGGTAAGTACATACCCACCAGACCCCACTAAATCAGCACAATTTATTGTGCTATACAATGTATGATTTGATATGGCTTAAAAGAGAACTCTGGGGTCAAATGGATCTACAGGTGGACAAAAATATCATGTTTGGACATTCCAAAGGACAATGGGGAGGAGCTAATGCTTGAATAGAACAAAAAAAATCTTCTTCCAGTCTCATTAGGCCAAGTACAGAAGAAGAAAAAGCTGGCAGGCCAGCTTCCTCTTGCACAATACCATCCAGGGGACCAGACAGGTAACAGAAAGATAATCTTGACCCTTGTTACATTACAGTGAGCTAAAAATGTAATGTTTGAACTTCTTTTTCCTTTAAAGTGTAACCTTTCATAGAATAAGTTAAGCCTTGCTTTCTCTTACATGTTGTTTGAAGCCTTCATCCATTTCAGGAACTGAAGGCAAAATAATTCTTGAAATAATGAATCAGTTTTCTCTGGCTAACTTTGTCCCATGATTATTTTGCTGCAGCAGACAATGACCTTCTCAAGGGAGGTCTTTCAAACACTCAAGATAAATAATGAGAAAGTTTTGTTCTCCTCCCTCAAGCAAAAGATTGCACGGAGGGAAATGTTTGTGAAAGTGTTGATATGTTCATAGACAGCAGCAGACTCCAAATACAATAGTAGCTCATGTGCTTAATGTTGCCAGCAGCCCCATTCTACAGGATTCATGGGCCAGTATCCTTGGAGGAGTTTTGGAAGTGACATGTCAGCCCTTTACTCAGTCATGTGGGACATTTCTCTGGTGGCAAATTAATGAAACAAAAGGAAGATCCCAACAATGTAGAAAGATACAGTTTGGATTACTGGGTCAAGAAGTCAGGATCCTCTTCTTGTTATTCCTATCTTTGCACTGCAATGAAGTGTTAGGAAGCCTTTCTTCCATTTTTTCTCCCTATGAAAACTAGTTTCACAAGATGGAGAGCTACAATTGACACAGCCACTTGCCCATGATTTAAGTGCTTGGGAGTTGCCTAGGAGAATGGAGTTGAATTCTTGGGGCAAGAATCATCTGTTGCTCTTTTTCTGGCTCTCATATTTAAGTCTGAACAGCTGAAGACATAGATAATGCCTTTAGGAGAAGGTATAAGATCACTGGGGGGTGATGAAACAGAAAGGCAGTTCAAAGACAGAAGGTTTTCTGTGGAGAGAGGAGAGGAGGTAGAGAAGAAAGAGCACTCACTATTCCCAGAGAAGCTCAGGAATCCATGGGCTAAACCAACTACTACCCAATGACAGAAGGCAGGAGTAAAAGCAATCTCAGAAGTAATCAGAATTTGCAGATTAAAAAAGCTTCTCAGTCACATTCTGAAAAAGAGTCAGCAATATGCAGATAGGTATCAAGCGTATTACTAAAATAGCTAGCCAGGGATGACAACAGGTTAGACTTGGGGCCAACACTTCAGTTAGTCTGTATTCTGATTCCATATCTTCTGCCCAACCTTTCGGGATGGTTATCACCCACTCATCTCCTGAGACTTAAGGGAAAGAAAACCCCTGATTTGTTTCTTGGCAGGAGTCTTTGCTACTACTGTCTTCTGTCTTTCCTTCATCTATTTGGAAATTATCATTAGAGATCTAGCTAGACATTATGCTAAAATCAATCACCATGGCTCCGTCTCCTGTATAGTGCCTACAGGCCTATGTATCTTTAGGTTTTGAGTGCCAGAATGCGTTTGGCACACGGGTGGTCCATAAATGCTAGTAGAATAAGAATGGCAATTGCTGATTGGTCTTATTATTATTATTATTATTATTTCTATAACTTCATCTTTTACCTCGATCATATACTTTAATGCCTTTGGAAGTGACAGAGTTCTAAGCAAACCATTTGATGAACTTTCATTTATTTCCTGAGGGGTAGTTAATATTAAATCACCCAGAAGACATTTAGGCTTCCTTTGTTTAGACCAGGGAGATAATAACTTTCTCAGTAAGTAAATGGGAAAATTGAATTCATTTCTCAGAAAAAATTTGATTAGCATAGTAGTCTCTAGAGGAACTTCTGAGGCTATAAACCAAGCTCCTTGAAACAACAGGCAACTCAAAGACTGCAGGGTTGGGGATGAGAGCACCAGAAGTGGGGTTTGAAGCATTTAGTAACGGGAAGACAAATGGTGTCTACGAGTCATTAGAAAATCTCAGTAATGGATATTAGGGAAGATGGGGAGAACAAAGGAAGAGGTGACATTGATCAGGACACATTGTACTTATAGATCAGATTGAACTGAAACCCCTTTGTATAACTACCTTCGATAATAAAACTTTTAAATAAATTACTGACAAAAGAATCCCAGTAGTGAGATGAAAACAAAAATTAAGAACATTTTCCTCATTATGAGGAAAACGAAATGCAGAATTGCCCTGGAATGAAAATACTGGGATGACCTTAAAGAACAACAAATCTGACT
The DNA here is from genome assembly GCF_031878675.1 of Megascapheus bottae. NCBI lineage: Eukaryota > Metazoa > Chordata > Mammalia > Rodentia > Geomyidae > Megascapheus > Megascapheus bottae. The sequence continues at coordinate 43,154,449 of NC_143520.1, read as the reverse complement.
GAAGCTTATAAGAGATGTTGAGAGGCTTGGGGTATTTTCAGTAAGGGTCCCCACCAGGAGAGAGGACCAAAGGAAATAGTGGTTATCTTGGGAGGTCTGTTGCCTGGGTTTTGACTTCAGTGTAGAAATCTTCAGTGTGGCAGAGGTAAACTCATGTAATGGGCAGCAGTTTTCACATGTGAGCCAGGAAGGAGGGTAGAAGCAGAATAACCATCTTTTTCTGTCACTCTAAAAACCCAGTTTCGGTTAGTTAAATGAGCACTTTGGTAATTCTCTGTTGGATTCAGTGCCAATGATGTCTCTACCATTCAGATGGTAGTACTCTTAAGTGTCAAGGGAAAAAATACCTTTCCTTAGATCAGCATTACAGAAGTGCTTTCAACATTTGTGTTGGAGGCTACCAATCGAGGACTTCAAACTGTGAAGAAGCTAATCTAAAGGCTGCTCTCCCATTGGAAAGTGACTGGAAAAAAAGATGTTTAAGTCTAAGGCAGCTGGGTATGAACACTTACAGTAAAAGAGACAGGTATACATAGGCACATGTGAACACACACACACACACACACACTTGTTATGCTTCTAAGAGATAGCTATAGAAATTTTATTTTATACAAAGATAAAACATAATCATTTCTCACAGGAATGCTTGGGTGCATTTTGGCCTGTTTGTCAGGGCCAATAAAGATTTCTTGTTGCAAGGCAATGAGGAGAGAAACAGCATAGTGAAGAATGTATGTGGCTAGAATGTGATTCGTGGTTGGCGCTGTCACTCCAGTCACCAGGGAATAGCAATCAGGCTTTCTCTCCTGCAGCCCTCACTGACAACAAAACCCCATTGGCTCCCAGCCCACATGATGATGGGATAGTAACTGAAAACCTAATTAATCTGTGAATGAGTTATGACCATTTTATAATCAATTTTAAGTGAGTCTCTAACAGAAGATACGATGAAGGAAAAGCTGTAAAGTTTTAAGAGGTTGGTACACACTGTGACTGATGATTTTAAGGGGGATAATTTTACAATCCATCAAAATTTTGTCATTTCAAAAATCATGGCTTCCAATGTAAGCTGGAAATTAATTTCAGAATTTACATATTTATTAAAAATTGTATTGAAAGCAGCAGGAAGTGAGCCCTATTTGAATAATAAAATAACTGGTTATTCTACTGGAGATTAAAAGATAAAAAATATAAAACACTTTATTTTTAGGTAATAACCATATAAATTGCTATTGGAATTAGTTAAACCAAGCATTAATATGCGCCAGAGAGATCAACAGACTATTAAAGATAATCACTCAAATTTCCCTTTTTTGGAAGATAAAATACTTTTCAAAAGAAAAGCCTGGTGAAGCCAAGAGCAGTGGCTCACACCTGTAATCCTAGCTACTCAGGAGGCTGAGATCTGAAGATCACAGTTCCAAGCCAGCCTGGGCACTAAAGACCATGAGACTCTTATTTCCAATTAACCACTAGAAAACCAGAAGTGGTGCCGTGGCTCAAGTGGTAGGACAGTAGTCTTGAGCTGAAGATCTCAGGGATAGCTTCCAGGCCCAGAGTTCAAGCCCCATGACTGACTCCCCCCCACCCCCAACAAAAAGGCCTGGTGAAGCCAAGAGAAGTGAGGGCTATGTTCTTAGCCTTGGATGAGGGCATGTGAAGAAGAGATAGATGAAATGGCACTTATTTTGTTTTCAGACTTTCCACAGAGATCCTTAACTTTACTTCCCAAAATCTATTGGGCTGAATTCTCCACTATAACAAAGGCTTGCCTGACCTATGAACTCCAGATGTTTGCACTAGCCCTGGCTGCAGACATGTGCCAGTTCTCACACCACTAGGATGACTGAGGCAGAGGGGAAATAACCAGAAAGTCATAGATCTGTAATTAGAGGGTGATGCTACCCCCCATTTGTGTGAATAGCAGCCCTTGCTCTATGATTAACTTCATAATAGAATGTCAACTCAAGAAATCTGCCCCTCACTTAGGAACTGCCTGAATTCTTCAGCAGCATCAAGCCCCAACAGTCAGAGACTGTCCCATCCAGCTGACCTGATCCAGAAGACATTCTCTTCAAATTTGTGTGAAAGGAGAAGGGCTAAGAACACTCATATTTTATACAACTCAGTGTAAGCATGACTTTCCACAGGAAATTAATGAAAAATTAATCTTCAAGAATACAAGAGATCCCTTCATGGTGTGACAGGTTGGGGGCAGGTGGTTCACACTGCCACTGCTCTGGGAATGTCATTGTTTCAGTGTAGATACAGCAAATACTTGGAACTCACTGGGCTTCCTTCCATGCCAGAGTTGCCACTGGTTAGCAATCATTCTCAATTTGGAAACATCTTCAGAATCCTTCTTAACAGCCATTTAGCAACCTGTGCCTCCTAATTGCCCTTGGCAATTGGTTTTGGCATCTTGTAATGTACTAGGGTTTGAACTCAGAGCCTTGTAAGAAAGATGCTCTACTGTGGAGACATGTGCAATACCCTTTATGTCCAAGCTAGACTAGAACTGTGCGACACTCCTGTTTAGATTTGTTATATAGTTGGGATGACAGGCGTGAATCACCATGTCCAACTTTTAATGATTGTGAAGAGGGTCTTAATTATTTCCCCAGACCAATTTTGAACTAAGGTTCTCCTGACCTCCAACTCCTCAGCATGGTGGTTGCACCATTCCTGGCTGTCCATGCACTTGGGATGAAAGCTATCTGATATCCTTGCTTAGTATTAATTATATATGCGTATCCATACATACATTAGTGGTATTTATGCATCAAATATCATATAGTTATAGCTGCTCATCAAATTACATGTTAATAGCATGCTTATGATCTTCAGTTTGTGCTCATAATATTAAATATGTGTGGTACTATTTAAAAAATGGAAACTTGAAGTCACCTTTGATTCTACCCACTCATATCTCACATTAGGGGATGTCTTCTGGTAAGTGCTGGATTGGTTTCAAATTCACTCTCCTTTCCTCAGTGTCCCAGAGACTACAGAGGCTCTCTTTCTTTCTGGCTCATGGGGAAGATCAGATTTGGAGACAATAACAAAAACCTGAATGGTACTAAGCCACTAAGCGGGGGAGATGTTCTTTGGCTGAAGCTATTTCTCTAGGTTACCTGCTGCCAGGTAACCCTTCCTGCCTACAGTTTTAACTGCCATTGTATCATCCTCTTCTTTTGATCTAACACCACTCTTGCCTTTTTTCCTCGTCTTAGGGGAGTTGTAACTTTCTACTATTACTATGAGAGTTCTGAATCAGAACTCTCCCATCTTTAGACTTAGCTATTTTATTGAGTAGTATTTTTATATAAAAATTCCTCTACTGAAAGACTTAAGTTTTCCATGCTAGACTCTGACCAATACAACCACACATTCTGTTTGTTCTACTTTCTTTTTCTATTTTACTTTTAACCTAAGACACTGACATGGTGACACATGCCTTTAATATGAGCTATGCACCAGGGAGAGGAAAGAGGACAGTGGTATAAGACTGACCCAGAAAAACACATGTGATACACTAGTATAATAACTAAAGGAAAAAGAGTTAGGGACATGGATTAAATGTGTATCACCTGATTAAATGGTAACTGGGCTTTGAACTTAGATTTGAGTTCGAACCCCAGTATCATAAAGTAAAACAATAAGCAACAGAAAGATAGCCTAAGTCGTCTGTCTTTACCATTTGCTATTTTGGCCCACTGCGTGTTTTACCTAGAATTTTTTCTCATTTCCTGATAGTCATTCTCCATACAGAGTTAGTATATTCCTTAAAATCTATAAATCAGTCTATTTCTCTCCTCTGTTCAAATCCCTGCCATGTTCCATTTGTTGACAATGAAATCTAAAGTTCTCTTTGCAGTTCGCTGTGACTGCCTCCTGGATTCTTCCCAATCTTCATTTCCATTCCTACCACCATACTATTACAGCCAGAGTGGTGCAGGGAATTCATCAAGCATACCTGTCCCTTAGGGCTTTGGAATAACTGCTCTGTCTGAGAAACTCCTTTTTTCAAGCAGTCATTCAAATTCAATTCAAATGCCTTCTCTTCAGATAGTCCTTATCCTATCATTCTGCAGCAATGTCCTTATCTACTCATTCTGCCTGACTTTTAAATATCAGACATCAATAGCTGATATTTTAGGCTCATTCTGCAAGATCCACCCACAGCTCTAGCCCCGTGGATACCCACATTTGTGGATACATGTATACCTTATTAAAAATGCAGTTTGCCTATAACCAATTATATCCTCCTGTATACATCTGTCATGTCCAGATTACCCGTAATGCCAACAAAATGTACATGCTGTGTTATTCTGCATTGGTTAGGAATATAGATAATAATGACAAGAATAGTCTGGACATACTCAACAGACACTTTTATTCCCAAGTAATTTAAGCTGTGATTGGTTGAACCCATGGATATGGGATACATATGTCTGACCGTATCACATCCTGTTAATCATCTATCTTTCTTGCTAAAATATAATTTAAAAAAACTGCTGGATACCTGGAATAACACCTAATAAGTAGTATTAACAACATCAGTAGCCTGGAATCATTAATAATAAATGATAAACCTATGTTACATTGAAAACCCAGCGTTGCCAAGAAATCATTAGTTGTAGTATTAGAATAAGAACAGACACATAAATGCTTTTCTAAATAAATCGATACTCATTTCAAATAGAAACCAATGCATTTCTTGGTATTTTGGCCCAAGCTAATTTTTAAGGAAATTAGCTGATTTGGTAAGAGAGCAACATTGATCTCCCCATTTTTTTTTTTGCCCGTTCTGAGCTTGAGCTCAGGGCCTGAGCACTGTCCTTGGACTTTCTGAAGGCTAGAGCTCTACCACTTGAGCCTCAGCACCACTTCCGGCTTTTTTCTATGTATGTGGTACCAAGGAATCGAACCTGGGTCTTCATGCATGCTAGGCAAGCACTTTAACCACTAGGCCAAACTCCCGGCCCCAATGATCTCCCCATTTTTATCATCCCTGCCATCCCCCTTCTCAGTCTCTTCACACCTATGTTTATTGCACTTGCAAATGATGGAGAAATTCTACTTCGAAATCTGCATGTGCCAGAGGGGACTAGACAGCTTGTGGTAAAGTCCTTTGGTGTGCTCATTTTAATTATATAAGTTGGAAAAACATACTGAAAATATCCAAGATTGTAGGCTTTCCAACCACTTCTTTTGACCATAAATTAGAGTCAGAATTATGTTTCCTTGTTAGACATATACACTGACAACTTCTCTGGCACTCAGTAAGCTTCTGCCTGCTGAAGTCATCCTTACCATATCTCTGTTTCATTGTCTTCTGCTTTGTGACTTGAAGTGATCTTGGGGAGTGAACTTGGTCCCCTTGAATATATTTACATTTTGGCTCGTAATAGCTGCATTTGTGATTGTATTTGGCAACTGATACTGTACAGATTCATTGAAAATATAGGTTAAGTTGGTTCATATCAGAGTATGTGGGACCTCAGAGAGATATAAACAATGTCATTGTAAAACACAAGAAGGCAGTACAGAACAAGTTTGCATGGAAGGAGATGGCAGAAAGAGAGGAGAATGCCTTGTGAAGAAAGACACATGGAGGAGGAAAGTTAGCTGTGTGACTGCACTCTGGAGTCTTGTTGCTGTGAGTCATTAATTACCAAGAACAAACGTCTGGTTATCTTCAGAATCGAAGAGACAAGCACAGCCCTGCCAAGTCCCCACTGTCACACTTGAGCCTCCTTTCCTTAAGCCCTCTAGTATTTATTCATTTGTTAATGTAGCCTAGGAAATGAACATAGTCACCGCTGGATCTTTTTATTGTCTTTAACAGATTCTACAATTTTAGGTTTTACATTGATGTACTCTTGAGTCGCTCCATTTTTAAAAAGAAAAACAGACATGCATTTGCTTTTCACGTAGTCCATTTGTGCAGCATTGAGGTTGTGAATTCAGGGCAAGCACTCTACCATTTGAACCATGTGTAACCCCTCTTTTTGTGCCAGTCTTGGAGTTTGAATTCAGGAGCAAGGTGACGTCCTAAAACTTTTTGCTCAAAGCTACACTTGCGCCACAATTCCATTTCTAGTATTTTTGTTGGTTAACTGGAGATAAGAGTCTCACAGACTTTCCATGCTTTGAACTATAATCTTCAGATCTTAGCCTCCTGAGTAGCTATAATCATAGGTGTGAGCCATGAGCATCTGGCTCTACAGCCTTATTTTACTTTTCGAGTTGTGGGGCTTGAAATCAGGGCCTTGGCACTATCCCTAAGCTTCTTTGCTCAAGGCTAGCACTCTACCACTTGAGCCACACACAGCACCACTTCTTGCTTTTTCTGTTTATGTGGTACTGAGGACTCAAACTCAGGGCTTCATGCATGCTAGGCACTTTACCATTAAGCCACATTCCCAACCCTCTGCATCCTTTTTTGTTTCAATTATGTTTTTAGACAAGTTTTTTTAGACAGTTTTTAGATAAAGCCTTGCATTATACCTTTTCCTAGTCTGGCCTCAGGCCTTGATCCTTCTCCCTTCACCATCCACTTAGCTGGGATTACATGTATGCACCATCAAGCTTACTCATTATTTTTTTCTTTATTGGACTTAAAAATAGAATACTTGAAGTAAAACTTTGTTTAGTACTTATTCTTTAAGTTAGAGATTCACTCACTTTTTGTCTCAACTTGAAGCTCTCTTGTCTCTAACACCCAAATATCTGGGCTTATAGACAGGAGCTACCTGTCTTCTTTTGCTTTAGTAAAAGTAAAAATAGGAGATTAAAAATTTTGTTTAACTCTGCCATTTGAAATTATGATTGCATTAATTTGGTAAAATAAAAAATACTTCATTTGAAAAGGAAAAGTAATCAGACAGGAAATGAAGTTATATTTAGAGTCCCAGGAAGCAATAGAATGCAATATTGCAGAGAAGTGTATTTTGATGATCATTGCGTTATTGTCCTGTGGTTATCCCCTTGGGTGGTTCACTCTAGGAGTGGTAGAAATTGTGAGAAGGCTAGGCACAGGGGCTCACACCTGTAATCTTGGCTACTTTGAAGGCTGAGAGCATGAAGACTATGGTTTTAGGCCATCCTGGACATAAAGCCCATGAATGCACATCTCAGCCAATAAAAAGAAAAATAAAAACAACTGAGTATGGAGTTGTGCTCCTGTCATGGCAACTAGGTCTGAAGTATAACTGAAAAGACCGTGGTCTAAGCTGGCTGGGCCAAGAAATGAGATCTTATTCAGAAAATAACCAGCAAAAGGTGCTGAAGCCATGGGACAAGCAATAAAGGGTCTGCTAAACATGCTTAAGGCCCAGTGTTCAGCTACCAAAAGAAAGAAAATAAAAGATTGTTAGGGAAATTTTCTTGCAAGTATATACTTGGTCCCAAACTCTTTTAGTCTCCAGATTTTCTTTTCTTTCAAATGAATGCAAATTCAATGAGCTAGAGAAATTAGACTTAGGACTAGGAGGCCTGGGGATACACCTGTGGGCTGTGGATCTATACAGGAGAGCTACCTCAAGAAATGACTGAGTTACAGATTCAGTCAAACTTACAACCACCAAGATGCCATGTGTGCTAATAAAGTAGGTAGAACTAACTCTTTATTAATGCCTTTTCCAACATCAAGTCCTATGGATTTTTTTTTAATGGAGTCTTTATTGTGTCACAAAAGTTAAGTTGGTCTAAAACTTTGGCGGAAGGCTGATCTCCTCATGGTCTAAGTTTTGTCTCTTTGGATACTATTTTAACAAAATACTCTAAACTCTGTGATGTATAAATAATACAATTGTATTTTTTACATTTTCGTAGGTGAGAAGGATCAAAATGTTTTATAGATTGAGGGTCTGGTGAAGTATACAGGTAAGGGGGTGAAGCCTTCTTTTGTTTATAGATATGTTTTATCCCTGTATCCTCCCAGGGTGAGAGGGGCACATGAGGTTTCTGGACACTAAAAGGACACTAATCTCCCTTGTAGGCTCTATCCTCCTAATCACCTTTCCGAGGCCCCACCTCCAGAAACATCATACCAATTGGCTCTGGCAGCCACCTTCTGTCCTCTAATCCCTAAGTAAGTGATGGCTCATGAGAAATCATCTATGGAATATTCATTTCATTTCTTTTCTTTCTTTTCCTTTTTTTCCCCCCTCTGGGCTGTCCTTGAATGTGCTACAAAGCCCAGGCTTGGCTTCAAACTTGTTATCCTTATGTTTTGGCTTCTGAGTCCTGGGATTACAGGTGTGTGCCACCACATCAGGCTACATTTATTTTAAAGTAGCAAATGTTTATGTACATAGACACAGCCCCAGAAAGTCAAATTTGTTGATGTTGTATGAGGGAACAAAGCCATTATGACACCACATGAAGGCAGATTTCTTGACCTCTTTCATCAGCAGTGAACATAAATTTTATTTATTCTATAGATCAGTCCTCCTCATGACTACGAGCTCATACCTAAAAACCATTGCAAGATCTCAACATTTTTCAGTGGCCAACGCTCTTGTTTTTATTACAAGCTAACCGGGCCATGTGGATATAGTAATCACCTTCTGTTTACTGAATAATTCTTGTCATTAAGACACTGTAATTGAACATTGTCTCCATTAAATTTCCACAGCTTTATGGGGCTAGATTCTTCTACTCCACACCACACCCCTGCCAGGGGGGAGAGGTACAGAAGAGTGAAGAAGGTTAAGCAGGGTAAGGAAGTACCGCAATGATGACAGAACATTATAATTCTCCCTAGGTTCACCAACAGAAAGCTGAATCATCTGTGTTCACTGCCCATAATGTAGACAGTAGGAGAGAAAATAAAAACGTAGGAAGAAATCTTCCTGAACTAACAGTTGGCAACTCTTTAAATGAGTCTATTAACTATCCATCAGACAGGACACACTGGAGCGGTAGACAGATTCCCACATAGATGCTGGTCACAAGTCCCTAGGCTTCTAATATCAGTGCCTTCAATAGCAGGCCCTTTGGGGGAGGTTGTCCTGGGGTCACCGGTCAGACTGTTCTCTGTTGATGCATGGGGGTCAGTTCAGACTAAACACTATGAAGGGCACTTCAGTTGATATTGGACTCTTTTATTTTATACACTTAGGTTCTGCAGCTGTAACTTACGTACTGTCCAATCTTTACCCGTTAGGTGTTTGCAAGCCTCTGAGAGGATGTCATATGAAATCATATTTCCTGCTGTGAAAGACTTAGATTTCTCAGGCAATGAATGTAGGTCTGAGAGTACTCACATGAACAGAAAGAAAAATGGCATCATTGTTTTCTGCTGAGTTTATGTGACATTTCTAAAGGCTTCTGTGGGTGAGCTTTAGGTTTCACCTCTTTTTGCCCAGCTAAGTGTACATAAGATGCCATTTTTCATTTTGAAATGATCTACTTTCAACTGAAGAAAACTTGGAAATGACTTTTCATTTAAATAAGAGCTGAAATCCTCTAGGAAAGTAAAAGAATTCAAAAAATATAGACAAATGACTGTTTCCACGTCAACAGGAGAAAGGGGGAGTCTTTTTGCTTTTCAAATTAGTTGTTTGGGAGAGTGTTTTTTTCCCATCAAGCTTTCACTTTCCCTTCTTTAAAACAGATTAATCATAGCTGTGTAGGTTAGGTTTTCTGCTTCCTTGTTAAAATGTGGAAAATATGAACAGTGGCTTCAAACTTTCATGAGTAAATTGTCATTTTGTGCCTTTTATTAGCCCGTATTTCAAAACCCACATTGAGAAAGTGTACTTCTTTCCTTGGAGCTGGAAACTCACTCTTCTCCCTTCATCCCAAACTGTTTACCAGCAACAATATATTGTTGGGTTCTGCAGACCAGGAATGGATTATAAGTTGCAAAACAGCTCTACATTGTAATTTGGAAGCGTGGAACTAGTCTGTCAGTCTGATAAGTGGACTTCCTACATTTCAGATTCCCATCATAAAATGAACCTGCTCATCTTTTCCTACTTAAAAGGGACCAAGTTTCTTGACTTTTATTTGTTTAAAAAAATTCTGTTCCCGGGCGGGGAGTTTGGCCTAGTGGTAGAGTGCTTGCCTAACATGCATGAAGACCCGGGTTCGATTACATGGTACCACATACACAGAAAAAAACTGGAAGTGGTGCTGTGGCTCAAGTGGTAGAGCTCAAGCCCAGAACTGGCAAATAAAAAAATTCTGTTCCCATGTTAATGCTTGAATTTAGAGCCTCTCACTTGTTTGGCTTGCTTGTGCAAGACTTGGCACTTGGCTACTGGAGCCATGCTTTCAAAGCTACATTTGGCTGCTTAATTAGAAATGGAGTCTCATGGACTTTCAGACCTCCAGTGACCTCATATTGTGACCTCCCCAGCCCTCAGCTTCTGGAGTAGTTAGAATTAAGAGCATCCATCTGCCACCAATACTGAGCAGTGATTGGATCCTGGGCACTCTTGCCTAAAGCATGAATGAATCTACTGACATAGGCCTAAAATTATAGCAGAAGGTGGCAGAAACTAGGACGTAGGTATAGTTAGAAGACATAGGTCACTAGGGCTGGGTCTTAGGCAGTATATTTTATGCCCTTTCCTATCATATTTCTGATTGTTGGGGACCAGGAGGTAAACAGTTATGTTCCACTTTGCTTTTCAGCTATGATATTTGACTTTAGATAGGCCCACTGGAGCCTCATTATCATGAACTAAAACCTTGTCCTTTCCTGTTCCATTCCTCTCTGTGATTTTGTCTGCATAAGGTAAGGATCTTCTGAGCGTACACTTTCCACCTTACCTCAGGCCCAAAGAAATGGGAATAAGTCAGAATAAGCTGCGACCATGATCCAAAACATAAGTGTCTGGTCAGATTCACAAAAAATTAAAACAATGCCTAACCCAGAATATCTGAGTTATTTGATGTAGAATATAGCAAGTAGTTCTACTGAGTAGAAAGCAATCTAGGTGAGCAATATACTTATACACACCATAGTATATTATTCATATGTTGTATGTATGTGCATGATACAAAAATCACGGAGATATACTGACTAAAAATAATGCCTTGTTTATCTGAAATTCTAGTCTAATTGTGTGTCCTGTATTTTTGTGAAATCTGTAACTCTATTGAGAGATTCTGAGGCCTGGACAGAGCTGAGAAATATCTTCACTGAAATATGACAGGTGTTGACAGAGTGATGAGGGTGGAGATAAAGGAGCAAAATGGTCTCTGGGTCCATAGCCCACAGTTTTGTCTGTTTTAGTCTCTTCATTAGTATTATTTATTTTTGTGGGTCATGGGGCTTGAACTTGGCCTGGGCACTGTCCCTGAGCTCTTCAGCTCAAGGATACCGCCCTACCCTTGAGCCAAGCCCTACTTCCCATTTTCTAGAGGTTAACTGGAGATAAGAGTCTCAGGTCTTTTTGTACCTGGGGTTGGCTTTGAACCTTGATCCTCAGATCTCAGCCTCCTGAGTAGCTAGGATTACAGGCATGAGTCACTGTGCCTGGCTTCTTCATTATTTTTTTAAAATCATACTTTTAATGGTTTAAAAATTAAGGCTAACAAGTCTTTGATCTAATCTAATCCAATTACCTTTTCAGGCTAGAAAATTTAAGGCCTAGAGACAGTGATTCTTAGCTAACTGGTTATGGAACAAAACACGAGGTTTTACCTTAGTCTTCCACTAGCTGCTGTTTCTGTGATGTCTTTTTTTCTCATTTTTTTTCCTTTTCTTTATAGGTGATAGCCCAGAAATGGGAAATGATCTGATTCCATAGCTACAAATGTTGGAAAAATATTTGATGAGTCCCTAAACATATGACAGAAACATATACAAAGATGACTTCAGGTATGGAGTAGAGGGATTAAGAAGTTTTTGGTGCTTAAGGATATGAGACAGAGATAGAAACATATAGCTGTTTTTAGAAAATTAAGACACTGACAGTTATTTCTACTGCTTGTCATCGGAATGGCTTGAATATTCGAATGCCTTTTCTTATTTCCAAAGTTAAAAAATGGAAAGGTCAGAAAAAAAAAAAACTGGTGGGACCTGGGTTCTAACCTAAGTTTTTCATGTGGAAGTTGAAGGATAAGACACTGTAAGATGGCAAATGAGGCAGTGGTGACTGTTCTCTGTGCAATGAGGTGATGCAAATGCCTACATCTGTCAAACTTTTTGACAAATGGCCTTAAATATTCTCCAATTAAGTGAACCACACAAAATTTAAAAGTTGCCAAAAATAAAAGAATGTGCCTTTCTTTTTTGGGGGAGGGGAGAATTAATTTACTTTCAACCAAGAAGGATGGGTAACCATTAGCAGTGCTTTTATGTCAAATAACAATAGGCAGATTGAGCATCTCTCATTGAACTTTTCAATGACCTCCCAGCTGGCATCAAGGTGGCCGGGTTTGTGATGGGTAATGTGGGAAGACAGCTGCTCCTGCACACCAATTCTGAATGCCAAAGGCACAGATACTTAAGAAAATACCAGTTTCTTCTCCCTTCTGTGAAGTGAAGACATTTTAGGTAATCAGGTGGTTTTAGGATAAGGACTGGAAGAAGAAAGATTAAGAGGCCATAAATAGATGAACCTAGATGGGGAAGAGAACATGGAATTTGGAATTCAAATAGTCCCTGAGACTCCTAGTCTGCTCACAGCAGTTAAAGAACGCACACTGATTTCCAAGTGTGCTAGTTTGTTTCAGTTCCCTCTCATCTTAAAGAACACACACTGATTTCCAAGTGTAGTAGTTTGTTTTAGTTCCCTCTCGTCAGGCCCTTAAATTTCATGATGATATTACCTTTTGGCTCTGATTCACAATCCTCCCCTTTCTTCCTTCCTCTTCATGTCTTAAGAACTATAAGACAGTCGAGCTTGGTGGCTCACACCTGTAATCCTAGCTGCACAGGAGGCTGAGATCTGAGGATCACTGTTCAAAGCCAGCCAGGGCACTAATGAACAGAAGACTCTTATCTGTAGCTAATCACTAGAAAACAGGAAGTGGGGCTGTAGCTCAAGGGCAACAACAACAACTCATAAACCTCCAAGACCAGCTCACTTTCTCTAATTTTTGAACTGAGTAATCATTTTATTGGAATCTACCACCCATTTATTTTGCTATCATCTTATGGCTCCTTACACACTAATGCATTTATTCAATTTACTCTCCCTTGTTCTCATTCAGTTTGCTTCCTTGTTTTATCATTGGAATCACTTCCTTCCACTTTCAACTCTCCAGTCTATGATGTATCATGTACAAAAACTTAACTGCATTAAGTCCAAGACTCTACCAGCTTTTGGTATGGTAGTCAAACATGGAAGCAGATAAACACATCCATGTTCCTTTAGTTTCATTCACAATTACTGACTTCAAATTAGATAGTCCCTGATAAATTTCTCTAGTCCATTTCATCTCCTCTCTCAAAACTGAAATACCTTCTTACCCATAGTTTCCCTCAGCTGAGGACCTCGCCTTATATTTCCACAGGAAATGGACGAATCAGAGGAGAATTTTGATGAATTGCCAGAAATTGTACAAATCTCTTTCATCACTAGTTTTGTTGTCCTTCCCTACTGGATTATTGCTATGAGCATCCAATGTGTGTCCATTTCTCCAATCTTTAAAGAATTTATTTCAAGAATGACATTGCCCCATTTGTGAAGAAATGGAAAGACTTGGAAAAAAAAATCATATTAAGTGAAGTAAGCCAGACCCAAAGAAACATAGGATCCATGGTTTCCTTCATTTGTAATAATTAATATATGTTTAGGATTCTCCTAACAGGGGATCATAATAACTCAAAAGCTATGTACATATGGCCATATAGGATGAGGCAAGCTAAATGAATTCCAGGATATTGAAACAAGAGGTTTATTTTTGTTATTGTTGTTCTTAATGTACTATGTGAAGCTATTTCTTTTTCCTTCTATTCCCATTAAGGTTTATCTCATGTTATTACGGTATCTGATTTTGGTACCTGGTAAATTGTAGATACAGTTATTTGTGTATTTGAAAATGGAAAAGTAAGAGAAAAATCAAGATGAATGGGAGGGGTAAAGGGAGGGAAAGTGGGAGAATAACATGGGAAGGGGTAACAATGTTCAAGAAGTAATGTACCTACTACCCGATGAATGTAACTGTAACCCCTCTGTACATTACCCCAACAATAAAATAAAATTTAAAGAAAAAGTTTGAAATGATCCCATTTATCTGTACCCTTTCATGGCAAAAAAAATAATTGAAAGATTTATGTATACTTACTACCTCCAATTCCTCCTTCTACTTTCCCTTGAGTCATCTTCAACCAGATATCATTCTAGCAGAATGTTGTCTATTGTGACAATCTCCAGTGACCTCTAAATTAATCCAAAGGTTAATCATCACTTCTTATGGAACTTGACCTATCAGGATCCTTTGATATAGTTAATCTTTTTCTCCACTTCAACATTATTTCATAATCATGACTTCCACTGAAAAGTTCAAGTTTAAACAATCAAGTTGTAAGGCTCCAGTGGCATGAAGTTCTGTAACAGGACATACCCACTTCTACATGGAAACACTGGGAGAAAGCAAGACAACAAAAGGGCCTTGAGGCTGTCTTTCAAGTAGATGATGTGCACACTTTAGATCAGTGATGATTAACTTAGTGTTGACTCGACTATAGGGTATGTGGATAGCTGGAAAAACATTATTCTTGATAGATCCAGGGGAATGAAAGGAAGTGACTGGAGCAAGGTAGTTACCATTTAATTAGCTGAGTGCTAGAATGGAAAGGTAAATTCCCTCTTTCTTGGAGTTAGAGCATTCTTATCTGTCTTTGGCTCCTGGAACTCCTGATTCCCTCACCTTTGGACCTTAGCACTTGTACAGTGACCCGTGATATCCCACTTGTGGCCTCAGTGCTGACTGAGCTCTTTCTACTTTAATTGAGCTTCGCTGATATTTTTTCCTCATTCTTCGGTCTATCGATGTCCTGTTACAGGACTTGTCAGCCTCTTTAGTCATGAGAGTCAATTCTAATAATACCTTTTATCCCATCCATCCATCCAATCCATCCATCCATCCATCTTGTCTTTCCCAGAAGGTGAGTCTAAATATATTTAGATTTAATTTTTTAAAATTTCTTTTGCTAGTCTTATGGCTGGAGTTAGTTCTCTACCACTTGATCCATAGCACTATTTCTGGCATTTACTGTGTATGTGGTAGCAAGGAATTGAACTCAGGGTTTCATGCAGACTAGGCAAACACTACCACGAGGCCACATTCCCAGACCCCTTTGATTCTTTTCAATAATATAATATAATATAATATAATATAATATAATATAGGGAATGGGGCAGGCATCAGAGGCAGCTAAAAAGTTTGGCTTAATGCATAAAAATGTGACATTTGGATATTTTCTAGAATACCAGACGTCTTAAATCACGCATTTTTAATGGCCATCATTTCTTGCTGTCACTTTCATATAAAATGGGAGATTGTTAGAATTTGCTTTGAGATTCATAGAGATTGATTACTGTCTATGTTAGTGACAAGTGATCATCAATAAAATAAGCATGGCTCTTTTTCACTAATATTATTTGATCTAAAACATGAATTTCTATTTATTGAAATTATTATCCAATTCAACAACTAGAATGTTTATATTCTATCCACCTGCCCCGCTCACATCCCATTCTGTAGCTTCCCTACTAGAGTAAGCACTGTTCTAAATCCTGATGTTACTTCTTGTTTTCTTTTTCAGGTGTGTGCAGACAATGCTATTTGTTTCTAAAATGTATAAACATCACAAAAATGGAATCATGCTATGTGTACTACTTGGGAATTGTTTTATTCATTTTGGCACTAAAATAATTCCACCACAAAGTGTTGTGCAGCTTTAGTTCTTCTTTTACATTGTTGCATTTTACTTATGTTACTATACAATGCACTGAAATGTATTTCCCACTATTGTGTCAATGACTATTCTTCAGATTGTTACATGACTTACTCTGATATATGCAGATCTAGATCAAGCTTCCTGTACTCATGTGCTACACCACATGCTTTAGGAGACTATGTATACATAGATACATACATTCACATATATATGCATACATTTGTGTATTGTGTTAATCTTTATTGACTATATTAACTCCAATCTCCTTTGTTGTTTGCATTTTGGCTCTTACTCACCTCTAAGGTCTATTAATGAACAAAATATTTTGATTTGCAAGCAATTGTAATATATTTTTGTTTCTGGTTTAAATATATATTCCCTAAATCAGAAAGATTTTTAAGTTATACTTTTAATTTGCTGTTAGCTTGATATAGTTTGTATTAATTAATTTGTTGTTAGTTTTACATAGTTTGATATGTATTAGTTAAAATACAATTAATTTATATAAAATGCACAGAAAAATACTTAATCATAAAAAAAGATTGATCGAAGATTAAAATAAACATAGAAACATTGAAAAATTAGAAACTATTCTTATCTTAAATGGTTATAAGAATAAGACAACATAAACCAAGTTCAAAGAAGATAAAAATAAGAAGTTAATTCAATGGGTTTGGGAAGACAATAGGTTCAGAGAAATTAAAGCTGATTCCTGGAAAACATAAGGATGAAAAACCAGTAACAGGAATGATTTAAAAAAAGAAAAAGAGATCGATTATGTTAAAAATAAAAATGAAATGTAGCTACATTTTTAGGAGGGTTCTTGTCTATAATCCTAGCTTCTCAGGAGCCTGAGATCCGAGGACCCTGGTTTGAAGCCAGCCCAGGAAGAAAAGTCCAAGAGATTTTAACCTTCAATAAACTAGTCAGAAAAGGCAGAAAGCTGTCCTGTGGATCAAGAGGTAGTACACTCATCTTGAGTCAAGAGGCTCATGGACAGCATCCAGGTCCTGACTTCATGCCCCAGAACCAGCAAAATTTTTCTTTTAAAAAAAGTGACTCTATAAGCAAGTGTTCTTAACCTATGTCATGAGTTCTATAAAGTCAGAACACCCCCTTCATACTCCCAAGCTCATTATTACATTTCTTTTAAAACATGGCACTCCCTAGCACAGCATGTTTTAGCAGTTAATTTAAAGAAGGGTCAGGGAGGAAAAGCATAATTTGACATATTTAGTTGTAAATCCAGCAGTATTATCCAGGCTAAATATCATGTTGCTTTGGAACCAAGGAGCTGAACACATTTGCTCTCTTTCTTCAACAAACATAGGACTTAACTGTTTTAGCCCATAATTTCATTCATCTTATGATCCAACTGGTATTACAGTGAATAAAATCTGTAATTTGAATGTATTATATGAGTGAACTCTGCACTCCAAGGAGAACTAAAGAGACGTTTTATGGCACAGAAATGACATTTTTTTCTAAAGATTGATTTTTTTCCCCCTCTATGAGAAAGGTAGCAGAAAAAACTCATTTGATTATGCTTTGCTCTGAACCTCTGGTATGGTTCTAAGTAGGTGAGTTATTTACTTCAGGTACTTGCATGCCTTTCAGCCACTTGGTGCCTCCTATGTGCCAGATACTGCTTTAGGCACTGGTGATATAGCAGTGAGAAAATTGTCCCTGTGCTAAACATAACAGTGTGGCTCACAGAAAACAGAAGGTGAATCTACAAAGTTCTAGAAAACAGATCCTTGAATTGTTCCATGTGACTTCCTTCTTTTTCTGAAAAATCTCTTACTCCCATGTTTAGGTAGAAGAAAAACATTGAAGCTGAGTTTCTTCCAGCTCAGTCGCTGCATGCCCTAAGATTTGCCTGCTTGGGTTGGCTCCAAACTGTCATTCTCCAGATCTCAGCCCTATGAGTAGCTAGAATTATAGGCATGAGCCATTGTATAGCATAACTCCTAAGTTTTCTGTCAATACAAACGCTCTAGAGAAATAAGGAGTTTTGGATAGCTGTTGATGAGCAGCGCTATCAGGACAGGCTTGAATGTCAAGGGTAGATACTGAGATAATTGACTGAAAACCAGGCTTACTCATGCCTGTGTTGTGAGATGGTCTTCCATGTGTCTCTTCTACTCCTTGACACACAGTATCAAATATGACCTTCCATCTTTCCTTTGATGGGGGAAGATCAAGAGTCATGTACATCATCACTCTCTTCTGACCCGATTTACTTTCTCACGTCTATGAGAAAGGCTTTTTAATGCTCATTCAGAATTGATTCTGAATTGATTCAAGATGTCCCTCAGAAGCCTCCTTGCAGAAAGGCGCATTGACTCTTTCATTCATTTTGCTCAGAATGATGCTAACACTCAGTCTCCATGGCAGTCACACAGCATTCCAACACCTAGCCTTTCAGTAACAATTTGATAAATGCTTGGCATATGCTGGGAAGTCAGTATGAAATGTTATAGCCCCTTCTGCAAAGGAACAATCAGAGGAGTTAGATAAGGATGGTGGCAATTTGATGGTTAAGGATAGATTACATTGCTTTGGGAGCCCCGCAGAGGATATCAACCTGGGTCTAGAGTTCTGACATGCAAGTAACCTACACCAAATTTCCCTTGGACATAGAAAAATAAGACCCTATGTGACCTTGCATATGACAAGGTCAAAGAGGAATTACAGGAGGGGACAAGAAAACATGAATATCTTTATTCTCAGAAGAATGTTCAGCTAATCTACATGGGTAAGAATTCTTTCTTCATGCTACTTCCTTTCCTCAGGTCTATAGCAAGTGTCTTGCAAAGGTAACTGACCAAAGACAGTTGGAAAAAGTACTTCATGATGCCCTCAGGAAGCCACTGCAAACCAAGCACCCTCCTTTACATAGACACAAGCCCTATGAACATTTTAAATCAATGATTCTTCATGGTGAAATGGATGTCATAGAAGATTCTTGAATGTGGAGGTAAAAGTCTAGGCTATTGTCTCACAAATTTCTGCAACGTAGGCACTGGGATCTTTTTATTTTATCTACTTTCTAAATTGTCTGTTTCAGAGCTGGCCATTAAAGAAACTTGTTGTTCTAACCTTGTTATTTTATTTCTTTAACATGAAGGTGATAAGACAAAGGGACAGCCAAACTAAATATCAAACCAAAAATATATCTTCATAAGCACAGTCTGAGTGTGTAATTCAGTGTGGACTATCTGCCCAGCACATGCAAAGTCTTAGATTTGTTCCTAGCGTCATACACATACACATGCTACCATCACCAACACCACCAAAACCCACACTGTAGCCATATATGAGGACAAAATTCCATACTAACAGACTGGAATAGAAACATGAGGGTATTGCTGTTCCTTTTATAAATAACAGAACTAGGAAAAGTTTTGCCAGAAAAAGAACAATAAATTTGGCTATCTCAAAAATAAAATCTGCACAGCAAAGAACATAAGTAAAGTCACAAGAAAATGAAAAACGGGAAAAAGTAAGTATACTTAGCATTGTAAACAAAGACTAACCTCCAAATTCTCAAAGAAATTGGTACTTCAAAGAATAAGTTCCCAACTGAAAATTCAGCAATGGCCAACTGATGGTTCACAGAACTGGGAATTCCAGTGATTTTTAAATAGATATGAAATTTAAAAACTCTCACAAGCTCACTCTTAAAGTGAATGGGTACCCATTGTTCATGTCTATAATTCTAGCTAATCAGGATAATGAGATCCGAGGATACAGTTCCAAGCTAGCCTTTGCAAGAAAGTCCCCGAGACTTTCATCTCTCATTAACTATCTCCCCCTTGAAAACAAACAAACAAACAAACAAACAGAAGAGAGCTATAACTCAAATGGTTAAGTGCTAGCCTTGAATCAAAAAATAAAATAAAATAAAATAAAAAACCGCAGGGACGCAAGGACAGTATTCAGTCCATCGGTTCAAGAAGACCAGGACTAGCATTAAAGGAGGGAAGGAGGGAGGGAGAGGGAGGGAGGGAGGGAGGGAGGGAGGGAGGGAGAGAGAGAGAGAGAGAGAGAGAGAGAGAGAGAGAGAGAGAGAGAGAGAGAGAGAGAGAGAGAGATTCAGATTTAAACCATATTGGAAAAATCATCTCTCCTATGTCAGATTGGCAGGAGTCAAAGTTTAACATTAAATTTCATTGCTGGGTTAAGGGACCATGCATATCAATCACTGCAAGTGGATGAAGGAGACTCACATTCTCCAGGAGGGTTTTTATTCATCATTTCAACTGCTGTTAGTCCACCCCACAGATTTCTGCAGAAGGTGACCTAAAGTCTTGCTGATAGCTCCACATGAAACAATGAAGACTTTATGCATTGACACAAAATGACTTCCTGGATTGTATTTAAGTGGAAGAAAGCAAAATAAGATTCAGGAAACATTGTCTTTTGTATAAGAAATCTACATGTACATTTACATGGCTTGTACAAAGAAAAATACAAAGATAACAAAGAAAAGAAAAGAAACTAACAAAGAAGATAGTTGAAGGAATCCAAAGACAGCCACATTTCACAAAGGGAAGAGTCAAAGTGACATGAGAGAGTAGGGGCCAAACAGGAAGATAAAATGGATTGCTTGCTTTGAGAAGTCAAGGGTGAGCTAGGCATGATGTTATATGTTCATAACCCCAGAGATTGAGATTTTGGTACATGAGGATTGTGAATTCAGGCTAGCATGGATTATAGAGTTCAACAGTAGCCTCCATTAATACTTAGTCACTATCTCAATTTTTTTAAGACAAATGTGGAAAGAGAACTACTCTCTATTATGCTTCGGGGATCAGGAGAGTGGTCTGAAACAGATAAGCAAGCTGACTCACAAGAGGCTAGGAGAGACTGCTTACTTTTTCTCTGTCAGCATGAAGTTAAGAGCCAATTTCACCAATGGAAAGACTGCCATCTCCTTTTCTAATTACATTCTGCAAAGAGTAAATAAGTTGATATATGTATTCACAAGAAAATTCTTAGTCTAATTAAAAATTGACCTCCCTCCACCTCATCTAACCTCGCACTATTTTAGATTCTCACATAACTGCATCTGAAAACAAGTGTGCTGAGGGAAAGTTGAGAGTATTCAAGTTTACTACTGTGGGAGTAAACAAGAAGGAAGGCTAACTTTGTTTCCAGAAGGTTCAGTTCATTTCCTTACTTAGAGGGAATTTCAACTATAAATATATGCTGTAGTGAAAGTGCATAGCCCTGTCCAATTTATGAGGAAAGTTAAACTTTCTGGGGATTTTGCTTCATTATTTTGCCCTATGCATGAATTGATTTATTCATTAATTATTTTTATTGTGCTAGTCCTGGGAATTGAACCTAAGGCCTGGGCATTGTCCCTGAGCTTTTTATTCAAGACTAGTTTTCAAGCACTTGAGCCACAGCTCCACTTTCAGATATTTTGGTGCTTAACTGGAGACAAGAGTCTTATAGACTTTCCTGCCTGGACTGGCTTTCAACTATAATCTTCAGATCTCAGCCTTTTGAGTAGCCAGGATTATAGATGTGAGCCACCTATCCTGGTCCTACCCATTATTTAAAATCTCCCTTGCTTACTCTCATACCCTAAACATTCAATTCCAGAAATTTTTTCTTCTCTTTGTCCTTTTTAGATAATACTATTCATGTTTACAAGCATCCTTCAGGGTGAAAGTTTTGTTATGGCTACTCTCACACCTGAAATACTCATGAGGAGGCAGCACGATAGGTGTTTGGGTGACAGATGGCATGAATGTCCAGAAAGGCCAATATCATTCATCCACCTTCATGAAGTCAATTAATGGCACAGCCAGAGCTAGAAACCAGGTACCTAAGTTCCAGACATGGGTATTTCTAACACACATGGAAGCCAAGGACCATGGATTTTGGATTCTGCATTCCAAGAGTTTCCAAGAAAGGAGCCAATTGTATGCTTCATTAAATACTGCTTGGCATTTTTTTCAACAAAACTCCTCGTGGCTGGTTGGAAATGAAACATGATTTTCCTAATTTCATCTTCTTTATTGTATAGCAATGGTATATTTCTATAATCAGAGTATATGGAAGGATATCATGTATGACAAAGGGTTTGAAGTGGTCTCTTCCTTGTATCTTAAAAAGAATAAAAACCCAGCATACTTAGCAATGAAACTACAGCTGCTCTCTTCTTCTCCACATTTTACATGTTTGTATATGACTTCCTCCTTTTGCAAACCCTGATAATTTGTCTAGAAACTTGACTGAATCCTGAGTCCTTTTTTTTTTAAATCTGTTATGCTCCACTGTCTTCAAGAGAGTTCCTTCTATTTACCTCAGTGTTTTATTCCTGCGATTACTACAAATCTTTCTTGTCTCAACCATTCAGTGGGAATGGTTCTGGCAAGGGGCACTTTGCAAATGTCACTGTGTGCTTTTGAGCAAAATATGAAACTGTGTGGTCCCCAAGGAAGCTCCAACACCTGTTAACTCCATTTTCTCTCTCAATTTTTCATCTAATTGCAATTTACCTGCCTCGCTGGAGCAGTGTGAGGATTAACTGTGCTTGGGTAGCTTTCAAGTTGGAAAAGGATTTCTACCTCCTCAGGGCACTTGTTCTTTAAGAGAGACAGAACTAAAATACTAATAAGAGACTTAACGTGCAGCAGCCTGAAATCATTTGTGCTCTGCATTATCACTTCAGACAATCAGCATCTTCCTGACTTCTTTTGACAGAGGCACCAGTAACAGAATCCACAGCCAAGTCTGCCAGGATGAGACAGGCCCCGAACTTCCCTTTCAAATGGAGAAAACACACCTCCACCACCCATTAGGAAGCTGTTCCTCACATTAGACAGTGGTCCCTGTTACCTCTGAGCTGTGGCAACCCAAATTGCCTCCAGATATTGCCAGTTGTCTCTGGGTGGAAGTGCAATCACATTGGCTTGATGTATTACACTGCTTGGGTTGTGCCTCTGCAGAAAAGTCACCTTCAGGTATGAGTATGGGAATGCATAAATATTGGTAACCATAGAAGCCAGTATTTGTAATGCCCTTTCAAGTTACACTTCATTTTGTTCCCTCTACCCAATGTTTACATACACCTAACATTGTGTGTGTGTGTGTGTGTGTGTGTGTGTGTGTGTGTGTGTGTGTTCATGTGCGCACATGCCAGTGTTGGGACCTTGGATTTAGGGCCTGCGTGCTGTCTCTGAGCTTTTTTGCTCAAGGGTTGGTGCTCTACCACTTGAATCACAGCTCCATCTCCAGCTTCTTTCTCCTCCTTTTCCTCCTCCTCCTCCTCCTCCTCCTCCTCCTCCTCCTCCTCCTCTTCCTCTTCCTCCTCCTCCTCCTCCTCCTCCTCCTCCTCCTCCTCCTCCTCCTCCTCCTCCTCTTCTTCTTCTTCTTCTTCTTCTTCTTCTTCTTATTCTTATTCTTATTCTTATTCTTCATTTTAGTGGTTAACTGAAGATAAGAATCCCACAGGTTTTCTTGCTTGTGCTGGCTTCAAACACAGATCCTCAGATCTCAGCCTCCTGAGTAGCTAGGATTACAGGCATGAACTAGTGGCATGTGGCAAACACACTGTTTTGTTTTTTGTTTTGTTGTTGTTTTTTGTGATAAACAAATGCAAGAGCATTTTGCCCACTGTCTCTTTCTTTTGTATGAGGTACACTACCTTGTCTCCTTTCATCTTCAGCAGCCAAATATTGCTAATGCACATGGCATTACGTGTTATTTGCTTCTCTGCACCTAGTCCACAGTAAATAGGGACTTATTTAGTTATTACATTTGACTTTGCAAGTTTATTTTAAAGCATATTTTCAGCTGCAACAAGTTTGAATTGGATGGTTTTAACAGTAGGGGTGCTATGGTAATCGTTGGGGTTGGAGAACTCTGTGGCGGGGGGCGACTCTTCCCTCCAAAATGTCTCATTAGGGTCCTCAGCCATGGCATCCCACAGTCCAATTTAATTGAGTGACAGCCTTGCCACGGCACACTGCCCTTTCGACAGGAGAGTAAACTCATTCTGTCCACCATGACATTTGCTTTCTTAAGTCTCACAATATGCAGCTTTAGTAATTGCATTCAGGGCACATCACAGCCTCCCCTTCAAGCCTGTCCATGGACACAGCACACAGTGCATTTTTTTTCCCGGTGGTTAGCATTTGACCATGTGAATTTTAGAAGCCAGTTGAAACTTTTGTTTTATCATGCATGGTGCTTCTTCCTATGCGAAGCCCCAGAACTTGGTATAGTACAGATCCAATGGGAAGAGTTGAAAGGACTGTGGATTTTCTGCAGCTACAGGTGGAGAGAAATTTGAAACCCTAGCACTGGCAAAAACCTCAGAGGAGCCAGCTTGTCATGGATGGTGCCTTCCCTTTGTCATTCAGAAAAGTTTAATGCTAAGAGACAAAGCCCTCATGGTCCAGCACATTTCTCCATCTACTCCAAGCTGGGATGGGCTTGTCAAAAATATAGCAAATCTTGAATGTGACCTAATAAGTGCAAAATTCCAGGAAGGTGTAAAGATAACTCTGACCTGTAGTGTCTACTTTTTTAAACAATAGATCTGTCAGGGGAAAACTTAAGAGTGATGAAAATGAGTTTGGATTGAGTTTAACCCAATGCTGATCTTGCACATTACAGAGGTTTGTCAGCTTTAAGTAATACGCCAGTTGCATGCTTTAAAATAGAGGCAACTTGGTATGAATATATATATATAGCAAGATCTTATTGCTCTATTAATAGCCAAATTCTTTGGCCTTGAGAAGACAGAGTGGTAGTGTTTTTGTTTTGTTTTTAACTCATTGTCTCTGCCTAATTTGGTGTGAATTGCTTAGTATTCAAGCCGAAGAGTTAACCAGGAACTGGGGCCACCATCCTTCAGTGTCCCTTTCAATATTGTTCCACAGTCATCAGTTCCTTGTGTTTTCCTAATTACTGTAAAAACAATTGGTTTTAACTTCACTGCCCCAGCCCTTGGGAATTTGTTGCATGTAATTACATTCGAATGAGGAAAATGTACTTCTTATTCAGGAAAAACGGAGCTTGATGAGATGAGCATCATCAGGTGGCTGTGGACCCCATTTGCAAAGCTTTGAGTATTCCCTCCTACATTTTGAGTATGGTACTTGAAGGGGAAGGGCCCTCAATGAAGGGAGTCCCACACTACGGTGATCTGTAGATGTTATGTTAGCACACTTGCATTTGGAGAAGTTATTTCTATGGATACCCAAGAGAACTAGAAAATCTGGCTCTTCATTCAAGTAGCCCATAGTACATATGGCCAGAGGTAGTAGGGCACATTGTTAACTGTCTCCTCTACCAGATGATCTGTTTCATGTCTCTATGTGTGAATATAAGATTATAGAGAGATGGGCTGCTTTATTTAATTTGGCAATGGCTATGGCCCAGACTCTATTGTCTAGCACTGGCTGGAACTAATTTTTCTTTCTTCTCCAAACCTCTTTACTGCTAGCTAGTTTAATCCATTTTGTAAATAGTGGAAGAACAAAGATTCTTAGCTTCTATTTTTCTCTTTCAGATCAGGGATGTGTTATACCCCTACCGGGAAGAATGCTTCACTAGGATAATAATTCCCAATTTGGGACAGAGAGTATGAGAATCAAGCCAGAAGGCACAGGCCTGTTGAAGTAAAGCAAAGCAAAATAAAACATAAGGTTCTGATGCGCATCCAACGGCTCCAAGGAAGACTCACCAATGAAGAAGCTAAAATCTTCCATCCTTGAGAAAAGTTGGGAAAATGGATTCATCACATTCTCTGGTCTCAGAGAAGAAGAAATATCTGTGCTTAATTGTACCCCCCCTCCACATATAGCCACTCTGGGTCTTTTTCCGTAAGGTTCAAATAAGGAATAAGCTCGTGCACAGGGTCTAACTAACTTCTTGATTAGTGCAGTGAATTTCTTTCATTTTAATTTAAATCCAGTGAAAGAACTGAACATACAAAGAATTAATACAATACATAAGTAATTAAAATTAATGTAATACCAAGAGGCAAGTGACAGAAATCAGTGCAGGGTCTCAAAGTAGACCAGGCAGGGATGAATGAACTAGGCTGCAGGTGTGGCAGGTAGACAATCCGGGAATACTTCCTGGGGGATGAAGCCTGAATTGGGCCTTGCAGACTAACTAAATAAGAGTTAGGTAAAAGTTAGGTAAGAAGAGACAAAATGACATACGCAAGAATCCAGACATCCCTGTGTATAGGACACACAAGGCACAATAATCAGGCTTGAAACTTAAAACAGGAAGGAAAAGGGGAAGAGGCAAGGACAAACCTAAGGGGGGAAAGGAAAGGAAAACAAAGAAAAGGAAACTGGATTTTCATTTATATATATTTTAAAATGACATGCTAAAATCTTGTTCATATGACACCATTTTACTGAGAATAACTCAGAACCTCATTATATTAAATTGACATCAATGATTATGACTTATAATCTAGACATTTTTTATTCAATAAACACCCTACTAATGCACTTCAGATTTTGTCTAGGTCTATTGGTGAGACACATGCCTCCCACTTTTCCCAAAGAGGCACAGGAACCTAAATCATTTTTAGATTCCAGTAAGTAAATTTGACACTGTGAACCTTGAGCAAAGTTATTGTCAGTTTGGAAGAGCTTGGTTTCCTTGCCTGTAAAATCAAGACAAAATGACTCTTTTATAAAATTTCCTATGGAAAATAAATTAGAAAAAACTTTTGAGGAAAGATATCTGGCCTTAACAATAGACTTGTCAGCAGAAGTAGCTATACTGGGTTCAATAGACTGGAATTTGAATGATTTCATTTATGAAGTGTTAAAAGTATAAATGAGCCCACTGACGAACAGACAGAATGGATTCCATGAGAATGCAGCAGAATTGAAATAAATGTAGCTCAGTAGGTCTGTGACAGAAGTCAGTTTTTATGCTGATGTAGAGTTTTAACTCTTATGTGGTTTTCGTGCTAATGTTAATAGGAGAAAAAGATAACTGGATCCTCATCTTACTCTAGCGGCTCCATTTTAAACCATGTTCTGGAGGTATGGTCGACATATAGAAAGCTGTACATATTCATATGCAAATGAGTTTAGAGGTGAGTAGACATCTGGCAGATGGGATAACTGGTGGAGAGCCATGAATGGAACACCAATGGTGGAATTTTGACTTTCTAGAAGGGCACTTTGGTAGCAGTGTAGATGACACAAACTGAGACGATGATACTGGCAGTGGACTGATGGGGCAATGAATGGAAGAGCAGAAGATTGCATAAGCTAGCCAAGATCCTAGATTGAGCCAGAAGCAGAATGAGAGCTATTTGAGAGAAAGGCCAACATGTCTTGGGGATGGTCGAAATGTGGAATAAGAGACAAGGAAGAGTCGAGGGCAACACTAACTTTATGACTGCTGTTTGTAGGAGAACAGCTAGATGATCACTTGAGATTAGAGAACCTGGGAGAAAGGGCAGATTTCTGGAGAGAGAAAAAAACCAACCAACCAACCAGGTTACAGTTAGGATTCTTGCCCAAGCTCACAGTGTTAATGCTACAGTTCTCTTGGTAGAGAATGTCCCCGGCATATCCATGGATGTAAAGGCTCTGTCTCCAGCTTGATGCTTAGGGAGGTGGAGCCTAGTGAGAAGTTTCAGATCACTGGAGGGTCTCAAGGATGTGATCTTGAAAAACAGAGTGAGTCCCAGCTCATTGATCTTTTTTTTTTCCCTATCTGAGCCATAAGGTGAATACTTTTGTTTTATCACAGCTCACAACCCCTCTTTCTTCCCTCCCCCTCCCCCCACCTCCACCCCTGCTTCCATCAAGATCTGCTTGTTCAACACAGGACTCAAAGCAAATAAAGCAAGCCAACTATGGAATAAAATCTTTTGGTCTTATAAATTGATCATTACTGTATCCCCTCCCCCCCTCTCTCTCTCTTTGGTGGTGAAGATTGAATCCCAGGGCCTTATACATGATAGGCAAGTGGTTTACCTGAGCTATATCCACAGCTACATTTCAAGTTTAGATACAAGGTCTCACTAAGTTACCCAAACCTGGCTCAAATTCTGGGTTCTCCAGTGTTAGCCTCACACATAGATTGGATGTGTGTCACTATACTTAGTTCTTACTTCAGGCATTTTGTAATGTAATGGAAACATGACTGATTTGTGAGTGGTTATGATGGTAGGCAGCCAAGTTGACAAATTAGAAGCTTGAGAAAGACATTTCAGCTAGAGAATTGTTCATTCTGTTTTTAACCAACCGGGGCTGGTGGTTCAGCTAGTGAAGAGACACCCCTCCCTTCATCAGCAGATGGGCTTTCCTGCTGCAGTTGCCCTCCATCTACATTTGGCCATCTGCTCCCCCTCCCAACTGTTTCTCTTGGTTCCCCTTGCTTGCCTTCTCTCAGGCCCAGGCTGCAGGAAAGGGGCAGAGATATTTGTTCTGCCCAACTTGGCAAATTACACTGCGTAGCTCTGTAGAGACAAAGCCACAAAATTACTTCTGTCTGCTCCTTCACCCGCTGGGCCATCAACCCAGCTCCTAAATCCTGTCCCTGTCGCTGACTCTGTTCGAACTAACAACTTGGACTCTTTAAACATTTTTCAAAGTCAGGCTAAAGAAACCAACCTTGAAAGAAAAGTTGTGTATTTACTTTAGTGTTTCATGAGCCCATTGGCAAAGTGCTGGAAAGTAGGCTTCTCTTGCCACAGTTGGTGTGATGCTAAGAAAGAAGCAGATCTGTGAAACCAGTAAACAGCCACAGGCCTGTTGGTGTGAAGGGACAGCCCCACAATTATGATGTGACCATCCAGGGAAATGAGCATTGGTACAGGTGAGAGGTAGCCCTGGAGACCAACGGTCATCATCAACTGTCTTGTACCCAAGGAAGACTTTAGGGACCCAGGAAAGAAGGGTGTGATCCATAACCAGGAACTATGTTGATAAACATCCATCCAGGCTTCAAGATCTACTGGTAAATTCTACTCTGAAGGCTGGAGTCATTTGTTCCA
Organism: Megascapheus bottae; assembly: GCF_031878675.1. Taxonomy (NCBI): domain Eukaryota; kingdom Metazoa; phylum Chordata; class Mammalia; order Rodentia; family Geomyidae; genus Megascapheus; species Megascapheus bottae. The sequence goes on along the minus strand of NC_143520.1, from coordinate 43,125,566 downwards.
ATCCTTCTGTTTAAAGAGGGAGTTCAAAGGCGGGGCCAGGCAAGTTAAAAATCACCCTGAGAAATGTGATGTTCCTTCACTTTTTTTTGTTTCCATTTTCTTTTTTTTGCCATCTTGGCCGACATTTATAGTTAGCAATGCCATATCTACCATAAGCATGCTTTCCTCGTGCTTGTTATAATCCAGCACCCAGCAGTAGCCCTGCTGGCTGTCTGCATACATTTCCTTTCTTGGCAGAACCATCATCAGCCGGGGTTGACTGTGGCTGTCTCACTGGGGAGTGTGAATGACAGATCTCTGGCAACAAGTTCATTTTCAAAAGCAGAGGCCAGGCACCTCGAGAGAAGGAAGGGTTGTCTTGCTAGCCACCTGCTTCCAAGACACACTTTTTCCCCAGAAGCTAAAACAATAGAATAAAGAAAGTCTCTTCATTCTTTTGGGATTTGCTTTGGTTGGAGGGAATAGGATGAGCAAATTTGGTATATAAAGAAAAACAAATTCAAGCCAGAACCCACTTCGTTGTTTACAGGGATTTCACAACAGCTCAAGGAGCCAGTTTAACATTTCATCTGAACCATAGACATGCAGCCTCCTGCTGTTTCTTTTCTGTTCTGCACACTGCATTACACAAAGCCACATTCAAATGTAAGCTCTCAACTAAGTTGTTTCAGATCGATGTACTCTCATATGAAGCCAGAGAAGCTCTCTTAATCTGGACACTTTCAAATTGCTTTAGGTTATTCCTCCTCCTCCATCTCTTCTTCTTGTGTCTTTTCCATAAACAGAAGAACCCCACACACTGCCCAGAGGAAGTTTAAGATCAAGATTGAAGACTGCTAACATGCAACATGTGATTCCTTGACATATAAGAAGTTCTTCAGTATCACACTGCTGGTGGGAATGTTAACTCGTTCAACCACTACGGAAAGCAGTATAGCAGTTCCTCCAAAGACTAAACATAGAACTCCACTATGACCCAGCAATTCCACTTTCTTGGCATTTACCCAAACGTCCAGAAACAAGGACATACTAAATCCCCTAGCACAATGATGTTCATTGCAGCACTATTTACCATAGCAAAGATATGGAACCAACCCAGATGCCCCTTCTTGAATCAAGAAGATGTGGTACTTATACACAGTGGAATTCTATGCTGTCATTAGAAAGAATGACATTGCCCCATTCATAAGGAAATGGAAAGTCTTAGAAAAAATCATATTAATCGAAGTAAGCCAGACCCAAAGGAATATTAGGCTCAATGGTTTCCCTCATTTGTAATAATTAGTATCCATCTAGGATTCTCCTTGCAGAGGATTACAATAGCCCAAAACCTAGGTACATAAGGTCATATAGGATGAGACTAAATGAAAGGATCTCTAGGATATGGAAACAAGAGCTTTGTCTTGTGTGATGACTGTTATTAATGTGCTATGTTCTCTTCTCTTTTCTTGTCCTTTGGTTAATCTCATATTGTTACTGTATTTTACTTTGTTACCTGGTATATTGTTTGTTTTAAGTAGAGAAAGGAAAGGGGGGAAACAAGATGATTGGGATGGAGGAGGGAGGGAAATAGGGACAAAAACATGACAAGGTGTGAGAAGTAATGTACCTACTATCTGGTAAATGTAACTGTGACCCCACTATACATTACCCTGACAATAAAAGAAAGTTAATCATTATCAAGGGGGGTGGGCTTCCGGATCGATGGTATATTCTCAAGTCCAAATATAAAACCGTGAAACAGTTTTCCCAACAAAGAACCTCTGCATACGGTACAACTACTTAAAGATAATAAAAAAGTAAAGATAATACAAGTAAGGATTAAAGCAATGTAAAACAATACCAAAGTGATATAAAAATATGAATGAAAGGTAGTATGAATACATCTAATATTAATAATCCTAGAAAAGGAGACATAGGCATCAGAACCACAAAATGACCATAAATTCATTTCATTTGTCAATTTTGATGAAGGAAATAAATACTACAACTAAAAGAATTTACAGACATGGAGAGCACTTGGATAGCAACTGGGAGGCCCTGAGTTCAAATCTCAGTACTAAAAGAGAAAGAGAAGAAGAGGGAGAAGAAAGACGTGGCATCAGCAGCATTCTAAAAAAAAGACTCCCATATTAAGTGAAGCAAGCCAGACTCAAAGGAACATAGGCTCAATGGTTTCCCTCATTTGTCATAATCAGCAGAAACCTTGGGCTCTCCTAGCAGAGATTTACAATAGAACAAAACCTAGATACATAAGGCCATATAGTATGACGCTAAATGAAAGGACCTCCAGGATACAGGAACAAAAGCCATATAATGAGTGATTGTTGTCCTTAATGTGCTGTTATCTCTCATCTCTTTTGCTGTCCCTTGGTTATCTCATATTGTCACAGTATTTCACCTTGTTATCTGATAGTATTGGATATATGCGTATTTGGTTATTTGAAATTGGATAGGGAAGGGGGGGAAACAAGATGAAGGACAGGCAGGGGTGGTGGGAGGGAAATGGGACCAAGACATGAGAAAGGGTATCAATGCATATGAAGTAATGCACCCTCTATCTGATGAATATAATGTAACCCTTCTATTAATTACAATAAAAATATATGGAAAAAAAATCTCCTGCCTGTAATCCTAACTACTTCAGGTGGCTGAGATTTGAGGACTATTCATGAGACTCATTTCCAGCAACTGCGCAAAAAAAAAAAACTCAAGACAGTTCCCAGGTCCTGATGTCAAGTTCTAGGACACACACACACACACACACACACACACACACACACACACACGATTTTATCATATATTTTCTGGATTAGTATTTGAGAAAAAATGTTGATTGTTAAGTAAAGCGTAATTTCTGCACCCCACGTTTGTTTAGGAATTTATCTGGTCTACTGTCTATAAAGAAGTGCTGCTTGAATACACATACTTTAAGTGCTGAAAAATGACAGCTTTTCTATTGACAATTCAAGGGGAAAGCCAATAAGGAAGCTCTAACCTCACAGAGAGACCTGTTTATAATGGCACTATGAACAGGTCCAGAATTATACAGCATGATGTTAGCAAAAAAACCTAGAAACTCCATCTATGGCTCACTGGATGATTCAAATTGCCAGACTATGTAATTAAGAATAAAGTTATCTTTATAGTCATTCTTTCATTATTGCGATAACTCAATTGAAAGCTGTTTTAGAGATGCCAGATCTGGAAATAAAACCCTTACAGACTGCAAGTATAATGTCATGAAGATTGTAACAGGAAATAAATTGATGTGCACAGACAATCTTCTGTATGCAGCAGAAAATTAGATCTCAGGAGAGGCATGGAGCTAAAACGTAAAATCAAGGTAGCAAAGGGCGGAGCATAGGAAAGTCTTAGTATCTTTCAGAGAGAGAAACCCTATGCCCAGCCTGGTCATGGTACCTGGGGGTGGCGCTCCTCTCTATTTCCACTAACCTTCCCTTTGCAACTCCCCAAACAGTATTTTCATCTCCCAGGTCCCTGTTACTATCAGTGTTACCACTCGAAGAGTATAGACATACTCTGGGCACCTTGTCTTAAAAGAGTAATAGGAGACTGTTAAGAGCATTCCTGGAAAATAGCATGAGGGAAACCTGTGGTGAGGATGTGAGACAGACCAAATCCAGCCATTTTTTGTGTGCATGATTCCATTCTCATTGCCCAGCCCACCCTCCCCCCCACCATGTAGGAATAACTTCCTTCCTGGTTATTCTGCCTCCCACACAACTAATTCATTACCAGGGCTGCAGAAACCAGGTTTGCCTGTGACAGTGAAGCCTTAATGAAGCCCTGAAAGTCATTCTGCCACTGTCCCAGGCACAGTCAGGTCCCTACTGTCACCCAGTCTTTTGTCTGCCTCTTTGTAGGGCCTAGTTTATTTTCAAGTGTCTACTAGGAGCTGCTATCCCAAGCCTCCTAGCTTAACTGATCCCATCCCATCGGTGTTTGGGTGCTAGAGAATATTTAAAACATGAACCTTGGAAATGAAAGAGTAAATTATCTAATTCACAACTTTTTCACAGGCAATGAAAGGAAGATATACTTTTATAAATAAGTAGTATCTGCATATGAATAACTCCACTCTCCAATCTATGGGTCATTTATAGGAGGAAAGGCTCAGGACCCTGGGTGTCACACTAGTAGTGTGACAATGATGCCATGTTTAGCAATTTCTGAGGTGTGTTACCATTATCCAGTTTTTCCTTTGGAAGCACAAGTGGACTATGGAGAATATTGACCTAGCACTGTGTCACTCGTTGGTTGAGTCAGGAATTTGGGATCATATTTTCATGTTTATAGAGTTGTTTCCCTTACACTGTCCTTTCTGGTCAGTTCAAGTGCAGATGCGTAGGACAGGTATCTATGGTTATTTGGGATGATGTCATCTGATTGGGAATTACCAAAAAACATTTCAGTAAACTTCATCTAGTGCTATAATTTCAACCATCCATTCCTTTTCTGTATTCCTTCTTTCACTTACTTACTCATCTCTTCATTCGACATGTACATGCTAAGTAGTGTGTTACATTCTAAAGGTGCAGTGCTTAGTATTGAAGATTCTGGGCATCTAGGAGTAGCCTGTGACAGATGAAATGTCTACTGACCATATTTCCAGGGAACTCTGGGATCACTGTATTTACAGTTCAAAATAGACTCTAGGAACACTTACATTTCTTCATCCTTCTTTGTAATAACCACCAACTAAACTAGGCAATGGGCTGTGTGCTTTAAACCTAATTTAATTTAAAGATAACAGTTGCTTCCATCTTTCTCTCTCTGCAAGTCAGTGAAGCAAAATTTTAAGTTTCAAACCAGGCTCTTATAAGTCAGCCTGGGATTTCTACTAATAATGAGGAACAAGGGGACCTTCGAGAATAGTGTGTGTACTGTATGACATATCCAGCCACTTCACATAAAGAAGACAGGTACAGCACTCCGAAATTTTATTTTTACATTTGTGGAATTATTTCACCCTTTTGCTACTGTCACCAACTAGCAGCCTTTTTTGGACTACTGCCCCTAACTCCCTCCAACTCTGAACATTTTCCATGATGTTCTTAGAAGTCTTTCTAAGCCTTCTTATGCTGAAATAGCAACAGCTTCACCTGGGAATGCACTAGAAGTGCACTAGAAGTCAGAGGCTGGGCATAGGTGGGGACAACAGGGTACACAGTTATGCAAGCAATTGCGACCAACTCATTTGGACAGTACTGAACCAGAGGAGCCCCAAAAGTTTACATTTAACTTTAGGCATGAGACATGCCTACAGCCCACTCCTTTTCCTGTCAGGTACACTTCCCATAGGGGCAGCCATTCTCAGAGTCAAAAAGGAAATTCAGAGAGCTCAGTTCCAGCCTTAGTTGCCACGCTAACCATGGACCTTGAACCTGGTCCTACATATCTCTGGAACTTGCTGTCTCTGCTTTAAATGGAGGCTGTGGGCCCCAAATAACCTTCCTTCCCTGTCCATACTCACTTCCATATTGAGGTGCTCAAGACAAAAAGAAGCCTCGGACAGCCATACCAGGTGTGGTAGACCTCAGATATGGATGAATCTTTGCAGGAGGGGTCAGCAAGCGAGCTTCAAGGGATAACCGAACCAATCACATATCAGAAAACTTGAGCATGCCATCTCAAGATGCACAAATAGCCTACAGCAAAAATGAAAGCCCTGAAGAAATTTGATTCTGATTAACCCAGCCAGTCATTTTAACAATCCAATTCTCAAGTGCATTTATCACTAAAAGAATTAAACTGGCTTCCTCTGTGTCATGGGAGAGAGGGAAAGTAAAAGCAACCGCAGAGATAATGAAAAAAGAAAAAATAATCTAATGGTAGCCTTTTGGTTTGAGAGAATGAATGTTTGTTCCACAATGTTGAACCAGAAAGCATTCATCATCCAGCCAATTGGGGACAGATAAGAAACATGTTGAATTCTACACAGAATAAAGTTGTCCCAAGATCCTAGGTGTTCTCCATAGCCATTCATATAAAAGGTTGAGCCTTGGATCTTGTCTCATATTTAATATACAAATGGGACATTTAATAAAAAAATTAAATGCGTTACTGAAGGGTTGAAAGAGTCTGCTTTTCACAATCAGGACCGACAAGTGGATGCTACTTTTCCAAGGGCCTCCCCCTCACCTGGGTCTCAGTGGCAGCATCCTCACCCTCCCAGTCTGAAGGGGGTTCTCTTGTCCTCATGTCTTCAGCATATTTGAGTGATGAGCAAGTCTGAGGGCTGGGCTCCACTTCATTCTCCTTTTGAAAATAGGTTTTTCCTACATGAAGAAATGGAGAGTCAAACTCAAGCTTTCACCAACTTCTGAAAGTTAGAGGAGAGGGGGACATGTTCCAAAAGAATATAAAGGTACAATGAACCTTGGGTTTTTCCATTCTATCCCCTGAAAAATCCACACTTTCTGTGATGCTCCATAATTGTATATATACGTCCGTGAAAAACCTCTTCCTCAGGCACAGTGTTTTTGGACCCAGTGTTTTACCACAGGGTTTGGACTTGTCAAGTTACAAGGGTTTGGTAGGCAAATCATTTGGAAATCATACAAGATGATCCTCAAATAAAGTTAGTCATAAAATAATAGATTCTGGATACCTTTTCAGAGGTTTTGCTTATGGTAATGGATGCTGCCATGAATCCCAAAGAAGGGACCCAAATTTATAGCCTTTCCTGAGCATGGCTGAACAGGGACCCTTCATTACCATAACTATAAGGTAATTTTGAATAACAGGTTTTGGAAACTGTTTTAGGGGCTCTTAAATGATCTTTGAAGCTTTAATTGGTTAATAGGCACAAACACTAGTTGGTCTTTTGTTATATCACAACTGCTGATTTGGTAGGTGTGAGGTAGGCTCTGAGCTTCTTTGGTGAGGTTTGACCAGCTCCCAGGTGCTGCCTACAATGCTGGCCCATGGACCACACTTTTTGAGTATCAAGTATGTCATTCACAGAATAATTAAGAAACAAGTTCCTCCATTGCCTGTAACAGATTCACTTCTGAGATGTATTCCATCCACATGCGAGCAAGAAGAAGCACTATACACACTGTCCAGCCTTAATGATTATCAACAGGATGTGCTGTGACAATCTCTCCACAGTTTACTTCTGTGTAGAAGCAAAATAACTGTGTTCTCATCAGCACTGTAAAATTTGTATAGATATTCTCATGTTTACTATAGGGATAAGAAAACAAAAAACAATTCCTTCGTACATGCTAAATGGGAAGTTTCAACAAGTTTTCCCCATCCTAAATTTCATATGAAGAACAAATGATTATTGAGAAAAGAGAAGCACTGGAAAGCCAACATTGTCTTCAGATCACAGATGTCACATGGAGGACAGGAAAATCCAGGATGAGAAATCCCCAAAATGTCCTGTCATGTGTTTACCTATCTATTTCTTCCATACATACTATTTTGTTTTAACAACTCTTCATGAAAATTTAATTAAGATGCCAATTCTCAGAAACATGGTGCATTTAATATTAGCAGCAAGATCAGAAAAATCTCCTCCCTATCCCTTTCTTATGAAGCAATTCAAGGCTTGTGGTTTCTATTCAATTTGTTATAATGATGGTGTTTAATCATGGAGTCTATTCAGTAACCTGCTGCTGAATTGAGGTCACACATGTGGCTACTCAGGCATAGAGCACATAATCTATAAGTAAAATTTCATTCCTGAATCTCTGGAGGCTGTGCCATTCATTAACAATGCACTTATTTCAAAAATAATATGCACTGTCGCCTTTAGAAATATAACCTTGTCTTGGAATGAGCATGGCTTGGAATGAGCAGAAGTCTGTAAGGAAACGTTCATGAGAGTGTGGATTACCACAGGAAGGAAGGACTCAGCCATGGGAATATTGCAGTCCATTTATTGATTCAAACACGCTAAATTAAAAGTCTTTTTAAATTTCTGGGACTACAGTAGAATTTCCACTTGTGAATCTTTTCTATTCATATAATTTAAATAAAAGAAAATGTTCAATTCAGAGTTTTATTTGACGGACATATCCTAAAAGTAACTGAAATATCTATGCAAGTTAAAAAATTCACTTAGTTTTATCCAAGCCTGTAATCTATATTTTTAATCTTGAGAGAACTATAAAAACTTTGACCCTTAACTTGGCCCAATCTTTAATAATAAAGCCTGGTTTCCACTGACTGGATTGAAGAATGGCACTTTGAAACTGGACAGGGAAGAGTATGCTGCTTTGCCCTGCAGTTGAGGCCCAACCTGCTGAGTCTTGTATAGTTCAATATCCAGAAAGAAATATACATACATGATAGGAGCATGTCAGAAGACATATGGCTTCTAGTTGGAAGGCAAACACTTTTTCAGATACGTGTGTGTCTAGAACTTAAATTGATCTGTATTTAGAGTTGTTTTAAAAATGAAAATTTTAAGAATGCAAAATTAAAAACCATCATTTAGTTAGATGCTGGTTGCTCATACCTATAATTTCAACTGTTCAGGAGACTGATATCTGAGGACCTCAATACAAAGCTATCCCAGGGAAGAAGAGGCAAAAAGCCAGAAATGGAGCTGTAGCTCAAGTGATAAAGCATCAACCTTGAATTAAGGCCCTGGTTTCAAGCTTCAGTTCTGGCACACACACACACACACAAACACACACACACACACACACACACACACTTTATAGAGTCACATGCTGGTGTTTCCATGCTTGTGTACTGTTATGTGTGTGCAGTTCTTATCATAATGCTGGGAGGCGGATAACACCTTACATGCTGTTCTACTTTCAAGGATTTTCATAAGTCTATATTTCCATAAAGCTGAGGTCACTGACTGACTTTTCTTATACTTGGAAGTTTTCACTGCTGTAAATAAGTATGTAACACTGGTTCCGAAAACCTCATTTGGAAGGCAATTGGCATTTTACCTGAGGAGGCTGGTTTGGGAAGACGACTCTGAAGAGGTCGAATTTCTCTGGTGGTCATGATGGAGTCGGATGTGGAATGAGCGATGGTGGACTCTGCAGAGTACTGGCTGTCCATGGAGGAAGGCACTTCTCGTTCCAGGGTTTGGGCTCTGACAGAAGAAGGGGTTGGCTGGAGAGACAGGAGGGGCTCACTGTCCTCTGAGCACTCTGGCTGGCATGCATATCGTCCTGCTGAGCGGTTGGCAGAATCTGGGAGCGGGAAGGTTCCAATCCCACTGTCTAATGTTCTCATCTGGCAGTTTGATTCTGATGAAGAGAAACAAAGGGAAGATTAGTGATGTGAAACAACGAAGGACAGAAAGACCACTAGTATTTGGGTATGCTCGGGGGAAAGCAGACACCCAGTAAGAAGAAAATAAATTGATGCACATTAAGACACAGAGTAGTAAATTCCCAGTGAGGTGCATGAAACAGACCTTTAATTGAACATGAAATTATCTCCTTCACATAATGAGGTAAGAAGGTCAGCCCATTACAGACAGCAATAGTCACAAGCACATACATGCTAGATGGCCCTCCAGAGTTATTATAGAAAAAGAACAGTCATTAGACTCGAACAATTATCTTTGATTATCATTATTTCAATCGGGGACTCATGTGACTTCAATTAGGTGAAATTTATTAACTGAAATAAAATGAGTAATGACCAGACATAACAAATTGAAGGGATGTCCTAACAAAGGTAATTGTGTGTCTCTTATATAAAGTATCACCTTCTTGGCAGTTGACGCAATCCCTGGCCTCTAAGAAGAGTGTGAGGACAGCCAGTCTCACTTATCATACCAGTCTCATTTGACCCAACTGCCACTTGAAGTCTTATTTTGAAGATGATGGAGCCACTTTCTTTCATCCTCACTTAAGCAATGTCAAAAACTCCTCAGAATTCGTTGGATTTCTCATCACTCCCAAGGGATCCTAGGAGTCTTCAGAACAAATCAAGCTGAGAACATTACTCATGTGACCTAGTCTGTTAATCATGCCTCACCTTCACAGAATTACATATGTAAATTTCCTGGAAAAAATCATATTTACAGAAGTAGAGGTGCGGTTTAGTGAGAAAGCTCCCCAAAATTGAGATTTTCTTTATTTAATCAAGAAAGTCTCAGGGTTGTAAGTTTGGCCTTGTGGTAGAGTGCTTGCCTAGAATGCAGGAAGACCTGGCTTCAATTCCTCAGTACCACATACATAGAAAAAGCTGGAAGTGGTGCTGTGGCTCAAGTGGCAGAGCTCTAGCCTTAAAAAAGCCTCAAGGACAATGATCAGGCCCTGAGTTCAAGCCAGGACTGGCAGAAGAAGAAAGTCTGTATTCATATATAAAATTTGGGAATGAAATAGTTAGTTTGAGCTTGTAGGCACCTTATAAATCTAGCACTGAGTTTAAAGGTACAAAACAAGACTATGTAAGACACGGTGGGAAATATCACTGATTATGTACTACCACTGATTTTGGTGTTTGTCATATGGTCTCTGACAACAGTGTGAATTCTGCATGAGATCCTTAATCTTTTGGTGCCATGGGTTCCTTGTAGGGTCACTGTGAGTATTAAAATATGCCCACCACTGAATCCCTACAATTTAGAATGGCCCTTACTATACTATGAGATGCAAGAAGGAATAAAGTAACAAATGGCAATACACATAAGATACTTAGTATATTACTTATTAGTAGATTACTTTATAGGTTAATAACTTAGAGACAGTTCATACACGATCTCATTTGATCTCTGTAATAACATGCAGACCTCAGAATATATCCATATCCTTTTCTTCCTTCTCACAAGTAGCTTTCCCATATGTGAGCTGTAAAGTTTTAGGAATCTAATGGCAGTGTACAAACAAATGAGCGGTAGCATTTGTATGTTCTGCTGGGCTTGGTGATTTGTTCTTGAATTATTAGGGAATTGAAGTTTCCCCGAGAGAGAGAGGCCTAAGATGCCACAAGATACTTAGGAGGGGCACAAAGATAATAATTTTCCTCAATGTGGGGCAACTGAACCATTGAATTATGCCATTCAATCTTTAAGTTGTGTTAAGGACAGCAGATTTCTGGCTTAGCTAAGATCTGAAAGGTACTAGTTCTTCCTCAGTATCACAAAGACTGAGTTTTAGTCCCATATATAATTTTTTATTTAAAGAATATATTAACATTGATTTTTGCATCCTATTTCAAATGACATGTTTAACAAACAAGTATTCAAGAAGGGAATCTCTGCACAATCACTGGCACTTAGATTTTAGAACACAATTAAAATTAGGCTGAGGGTTTGTATGTCATAGATACATATTGATCTATGTAATAAAACATTATGTCTATAGAATCATACATTTTATGTCTATGTAGTTGTGTTTATAAGCACTGTCCCCCAGCTTAACTTTTAATCAGTTTACCTTTACAGATATTTCATAATCTTCTCTATTTGTTCTGCCAGTGTTACAGAATAGCCTTTCCCAGAAATGATTGGGTATTTATGTAAAAAGGCACTTCCAGAGTACTTTATAAACATCCCAGTTTGGGAGTTTCTCTGCCTGCCCTTGCTTCCTTCCATCCTTCTCTTCCTCCTCCCTCCCTTTCATCATTTATGTCTGTCCTGGGGCTTGAACTCAGGGCCTGGGCCTATTTGGGAGGTTAAATGGAAATAAGAGTTTCACAGAATTTCTTGCCTGAGCTGGTTTCTAACCTTGATCCTCAGATCTCAACCTCCCAAGTAGCTAAAATTATAGGCACAAGACACCACTGCCTAGCTCTCCTTTTGTCCCTCTTTCCTCTCCCTTTCTTTTTCCCCTCCACCTCCATCTTTTCTTTTTCCTTTTTCCTTTTATTCCCACCCCCCCGTCCCGACCTGTACTAGAGACTGAATTTAGGGTCTTGACCTTGTTAGAAAAGTACTTCACCATTTAAGTCATAGACCCCAGTTCATTTTTCTTTTAGTTAGTTTTTCCAGATAGTGTCTTTTGTTAACTTTGCCTGAGGCTGGTCTTGAACTGCAGTCCTCCTGTCTCTGTCTCCTGTGGCTGTAATTATTTTTAAAAGAAAGTAAAAGGGAGATTCTCAGAATTTCTTTTAGTAATCTGGGAACAGGCTTACTCCCTAAAGCCCACATACCTTTGCCTGGCTTTTCACTCAAAGTCACAGGGCAGGTAGAAGAAAGATTCAGGGCAGAAAAAAATGGTTTTAAGTAAGTCTCCACTTGGTGCTATACTAGGGACATCAACATTTTCTAGCACATGCTTTTCTTCCCTCTTCTCTTTAATATACAATACTGTGTGAAAAAATTTCCCCAACTGGGCTTTTGGAATTCCTGAGCTCTGTAATTCTGTTGAGATTTGTGTTTACTGACATTAAGCACAGAAACTACCTGCTGTTAAGGTGATTTTTACTTCTAAAATTTCAAGATGCCAAATGTAGAGAATGTGAAGGATTCACTTGTAAGAACCTATGAAATGAGGTGTAGACAGTCAGGGGTTCAGATGTGTGGCAAGTTACACTCTCAAGCACATTTCCTTAGAATCCATACACCCTGGGAAACTAGAGTTGATATGGAAACTGCTGACATCGCCTTTATGTAGTTTCTTTAAAGCACTACCAGTTTCTTGCAGTTCATAAAAATGTTATAACCTGAAAAAGTATTGGATACTGTACTTTTGAGGCCAGTTTTTTTCTTCTCAGAGAATTATAAGAACTCACAAAATAATTAGACGGCTGTAGTAAGAACAAAGTTCACAGGGCCAAGCCTGCCCTGCATCTTTAATGAGTTGGCTGGGTCCTGCCCTCCACAAGTGTTGTGTTCACATTTTTGGCCAACTCTGCCTTCCTAATGAGGACAAGGGTTGAATGGATCAATGTACCAGTGGCTTTATTCTTCCAAGGTTACCAATTACATCTCTAACCTTGGCCAGCCCTCTCACCTGCTCCCATTGTCTCACTTGCCTTCTATCAGTCTCTCAAGGTAAGTCCTCACACTTGCCTCCACCAACTATCTTCAGACATTTCATGAGATGACTTAGGATACCATAGCTCATTTTCAAACAGATGTTTCATCCATGAGCATCTTAGTCCTCAGAAACACTATGAGCCAATGTGGGATCAGTAGATGTCAACAGTGGAATGATGAGGACATTTTTACTTAGAAAATGGACTCCGGACCTTCTTTTACTGACACTTTGAACACATCATTTTGCAAATATATCTTACACAAGAAGTTAGGTATCTGTTTAGTTACTTAGCAATGGAAATGAGGCTTTCTGGGAGACCTTCTTTTTCTTTTTGCAGGAGCGTGTTAACATAGTTCAAATTAAGAATCACATCTGGCAAAAGGCTTCAGAACAGAGGAAAATGACCTTATCTGAAAGGGCATTGAGCACCTCTTGGGTGAGTTGTCGAGGGAGGTTCTGTGGAGGATGGTGGCACAGAAGAAATTTTGTAGGAATGTTTCCACTGGGGCTTTTTAAACTGTTAACTTCAGGTGTGCAGTAGGCAATATCCATTCATCTTTCAGAATGGAAACCTGTGGCTACCTGTGACATACTGCTTAAGCCATTGGCCATTTTTACATCAGCTGAATATTAGGTTGCATGATCTCCATCCCAGAGAGTTTGAAGGACTAGGAACAGAGCCTATGATTAACATGGTTTAATGTCTGAAGCATGTGCATTGCTGCTATGCAGAAAAGGGAAGGTCTCAAAGTGAGCATTATTAGTCTGTTAAGTGTCCTGGGATAGAGAATTCCACTCATCTTGGCCACACTCTCATATAAAACTGTTCCTGATGCAATTGTGGTCCTCATTCTAATGTGGTCATGCAGCACTCTGACACAGCATCTGATTCATTTGTTACCAGCCTCAGCCTAGTGTACAACACATAGTCAGCCCTCACTTGGATGAAACAAATATATGGTAGATAAAAATTACATTCCTCCTTTTATTTGTTATGGGTGATTTTTCCCCCTGAGAAAACTGTTTCCCTATGTTCTGACTCCAGTGGCCAAAGCTAACAGCAGACTCCCTTCTCCTCTGTAGTGATTTTTCCCCCAGACAGACTTCATTAATTCAGATGGCCAGAGGGATAAGAATGTTCAGAATTATTGAATATTTTCAAGACTAATTTCTTTAGGTTCTTCTTAAAAGAAAAACGGGTGACCAAGGAAAGAATACCAGTGGGATGCTATTTTAGCATCTTCCTCAATTCCTATAGCCACCTCACACATCAGTGGACCTAAAGGCACCAGATTCAGTGAAGTACACAGGATCAGGTATTGTTGAAGTAATGCAGAATGTTGCCATCCTGTTTAATGCCACCCCCATCAGTGAAGTTCCTGAGAGCCTTTTGTAGTAGGTAAACGAGAAGACATAAAAACTTTGTATATTCATTTATACAGAACAAGGAATTGCTGGGTTTCTTTGTTTGCTTGCTTGTTTTTTCAGCCCTGGAAGTTGAACTCAGGATCTGGGCAGTGTTCTGAACTTCTTTTGCTTAGTGCTCTACCACATAAGGCACAGCTTAATTCACTTAAAAAAATTATAGGGGGCCCGGGAGTTTGGCCTAGTGGTAGAGTGCTTGCCTCACATGCACGAAGACCTGGGTTTGATTCCTTGGTACCACATACATAGAAAAAAGTCAGAAATGGTGCTGAGGCTCGAGTGGTAGAGCTTTAGCTTTGAGAAAGTCCAAGGGCAGTAGGCATTTTTTTACATCATTTTTAAATAAGAATCATTGCATGTTGCTTTAATTTCAGATTTTTGAGCGTATGATCTTTTAGTTCACTTTTTTTTTAAAGTATTTCATTAGAGAAAAGAGTCTCATGAATGTAGGCTGGGAGTTTGGACTAGCGGTAAAGTGCTTGCCTGGTATGCATGCAGATCTGGATTCGATTCTTTGTTACCATATGCATAGAAAAAAACCAGAAATGATGGTATGGCTCAAGTGGTAGAGTCCTAGCATTGAGAAAGTTCAAGGACATTGCCCAGGCCCTGAATTCAAATCCCAGGAATGGCAAAAAAAAAAAGTCTCATGAATGCTCCTGCTTGGGCTGTCCTCAAACCGTTACCCTCAGATCTCAGGCTCCTGAGTAGCTAGGATTACAGGCCTGAACCACTGGCGCCTAGCCAGAGTTGCTACCTTTAAGTGAACATGAATTGTTCTCTTAGCTGATTTGCACAAGCCTCTTTGAAACCCATTCTATTATATAATCCTACACTCGGCATCATTATGTTTTTAAATAGCTGTACGGAAAAGGTTGATTTCTGACATTGTTCTACCAAAGACAAATTTCCAAATGAGTGCAACCTGAATTGACTAGAGTTTAGAGGTTTTGGGGAAATGTCCCCTATTCATTCTTCAGCTTTGTCTTCTACCAATTCAAATGTCTCCACTTCTCACAGATGCTACTGTACCTATCTTTAAGTAAATTTGTAAACCGTAGTTTTTGGTGCTATGAATATACCTAGCCAAAGAGATCACCACAGTTCAGGCTGAAGAAGGATTCTCTTGAGTGCCAAATGCTGAGTACTCAGAAGAATAAAATGAGAAAAGTATACAGGCTTCAGAAAGACAGAGCTTGCATCCCTGTTTGTACTTGCTGATTGTGAGTCAAAAACCTGACTGTGAATAAAAATCAGCAGATTTTCACTCAAAGAATCACAGCTTATTTTCAAAGAAGCCTGCCAGAGGGCTCATTAAGAGACAGGTGCTCGGTAAGTTTTCTTAAGTGGATGTCAGAAAAGGTGATGGCCTTAGGAGGATTATAATGCATACTAGCATGGCAGCTAAGGTAAACAATGTTCTCATGGGTATAGTCTATATTTCGCTGTACCACCTAGGTGCTAAACAACCAATGTGTTAATCTCAGAGAGTTTATCTTTGGATAACCATTTCCTTGGGTGTGAGTTCATCAAAAATATTAGTAAGCAACTAATTAAGATAGAACAAAGTACTTAGACTTGCTTTCAGGGGTCCTCTTATATAAAAAAGGAGTCCACTTTCTTGGAAAGTGCATTTTGGACATAATGCCCTGCTAAGCATAACAAAAATCTTAAACAAATGATGCTTACCGATGCTCCTATGTTTACAGACTTCAGACATGTCACAGAAAATTCCCAAATAACTACACCACAGTTTTTAGTTAGAGATACACAACACATTTGTCCCAAAAACTTACACAAACAGAATATCTATCCCTTATCTGAATTTCTTGAGACTAGAAATGGTTCAGATCTGATGGAGTTTGTTTCTGTATTTTGGTGTACTTGAATATACTTTATAGGTGAGTATCACTAATCTGAACATATGGAACATAAAATGCTCCAAATTCTGACATTTTTTGAGCAGCATGCAAGTATTCAGAAACTCAGAATTTTGAGTTTTTGATTTTTAGATTAGGGATGCTGAGCCTGTAGCTGTTTCTGTGCAATGAATCTACTTATAGATTTAATCAAATTACTTTAGTAATAACTAGTCTGCTCATCAGCCCCTATAAATCTCAGGAAAATAGGAAACTTGGAAACGTAAGTGCCTTTTTAGTTTGAGAACTTCTATTATAACTAAAAAAGTCTTCAGTCTAACATCCAATCTATTTCAATCCCACATCCAAATGAATGATATGTAGGTGGGTGTTCAATACTTATGCCGTCATCTTATTAATTGGTCGGTATAAGTGGTCATGTAAATAAGACTTTGTAGAATGTTCTCTAGGTTCATAAACATCTTAAAGCAACATGAGGTATTGGCAACAGAAACTTAAACTACAGATGGGGAAACAGATCTCTTTATTTGCACATCCTTCTCTTCATCTGTATGGCAGAAACCAAGCCTGTTGCCAAAGCCATATCAATTAAATATAGGGCATTTATTTAAGTTTACCCTATGGTTTTGTTAAAGTAATAAAAAAGGACTTCACTGGTTATTTATTCACAATCATTGGGAAACTTCTGGCCATGGCATTAAGATGACCTTCTGGAAGGGTAAATTCAATATCCTAAGATTTGGAATGCGTGAGAATATTCAGCCACAATCTTCAAACTAGATTTAGGCTTCTTGAAATTTGAAAAAAATGTACAGAAGAATATAAATTTGTTTTTTCAATCCTTTGTGTGCTCTTTGTCATGAAAGAAAACCAGATGTTAAGAATTTGGGACACTATTGTATAGAGAATGAATGTGAGAAAAAACAAATTATAGGGCATTAATAGGTAATTTAAAAAATTTAGAAAGAGAGCATAAACCATAATTTTTTTGTAAATATAAAGAAGATGTTATTTAGAACAATGTAAAAGGAATACCACCTTAAACTGTCTCAATGTCCTATGAAACCCCTATTTTTGGTATGATAGAAGCATCACATAAACTATAATGGTAGGATATGACTCGAGGATACAAACTAGAAAAAGGTTACAAATATGTTCCAAATGTCCAGGTAGACCATGAATTTGTTGAAATATTTCTTTTTATGTTACTTACTTACACAGATGGTCTCTCACTCCTAAGAAAACACTCCTCAAGTTATGCTGCTCCCGGGCTTCTGATACTAAAATGAACTCCCAAGTGCTAAGAGTTGTTCTTAGCCTGGTAGTCTGGCAACCTTAATGCAATTTTCCAAAACTTTCTTGACTTAAATTGTAAAATTTATCACTGTATTGATATGACTTCAGACTGGAAAATACTGAGGTTTTTTATGTAACTGCTCCATGTTCTGTTATACTACAGTCCTGAAAAACAATGTCCAGACTTATAGGCAATACTTGCAGTGTTATATAAGAGCAGGCTAACAGGGCCACCAGTGGCCAATTGCCAGCATTTGGTTACCTGACACAAGAACAGATTTAAATTCCAAATTCTTAAGTCTTTGATTTCGAAAATTATGTGTTCTTGCTTAAACTCCTTATTTATGAAAGCACAGAATGGATCTCTTCTCAGCTACCTAGAAAGCAACAACTAACATTTAACTGCTCTTCAATATACCTATCAGGTCTTGTTTTACTAGCCCATTTTCTAATAAAAATGAAACCTATACCAAATTAATTTTATTGATGAAATCTTCTAAAATATCATAAAAGGCAGAATAACAATGGATTTCTTTCTGATCCTTGATGACAGTTTTTCTAACTGAAGAAAGACATCTCCTCTCTTTTTCTCCACTGCCCTCCTTGTTTATTCTTTATTTATAACAAATTTACTCTATCCTCAACCTTTTCCTCCCAATCAGATTATAATTTGGCTATTTGTTTGTACCTTCTTTTAATCCATTTTTAGGCTGGTATTTATGTACAGCATTGTAAAGGTCCAAGCAAATGATGTTTACTGATTCTACTTTGCTCAGACTCATTAATTTTGCTGGATCACATTCCCAAATGAGTATGACATGATTTCCCTTTGGAAAAGGTACAGAATATCTGTCCTAAAAGGTTATCCTTGTCTCTGTTCAATTATCTACTCTCTCTCAGAAATTCATTCCACCTCTAGCTGTCCTGACAAAGTAAAGTGAAAAGTGAACAATTATCTTGTAAATCTGATAGACACTGATAGCTATTATGGGTAATTCTGTTGCTCTAAATCCCTTTCACTCCATATCAGGCTTGCTAAATTATATGGACAACTGCCTCTGCTCTCTATCTCACTTGCCCAGATAGCATCTGCTTTGATAAGCCATGTAAGGAAAGGGAGGAAAGAAAGTCATTTGGGCACAGGATGCTGAAGGAAGAGGCTTAAAGTAGCTTGACTTAAGCATATAAAAACAGGGAATCATGGGAAAGTTCAATTTAACAACTGATGAAAATGTTCCTAAAGATGGTATTGGAGCTAAGGCATCCTATATATTATTTATCCTATTTTTTTAAATTAAATTTTTTATTCTCTAGATTAGAAACTATTTTAGTTTACTTACATTACTTTAATTACTGGCTCTTAATAAAAGGCTTCAGAGAGATAAAATTTAAAGTTCAAAGGCGTTTTTCTCTATTTGTCTCTGTATTTAATCAGTATTAATTATATTTTGAATTACATGTATAAGGAAAGAAATCTCAAATAGTCATACCCTTAAATTTTTTTCAGATTCCTTTTTAACAATTTTTTTATTTAGTAAGGATTTTAATTATTGTACAGTAATTTATTTTAAGTGAATATTTCAAGGATCATTTAGTTTTCTTTTATGTGATGGGAGCTGAAATGTGGGTCAAGGGAAGGTTGAAACCAGCTTTCCATTTCTACTGTCTCCTTTTACTAACAGCATACAACTGTCTTTACATAAAGATAATAAAAAGAAGTAATGAAATTAAACAGACCAGAGGATATGGGTATGAGTAAAACAAAACAAAACAGAATTTGATATCCATCCATGAAGGGTAAGCTATTACAAAAGTATACATGGATACATAGACACTGGGACACACCGCTATACTTAGACACAGATACACAGATAGCGCCCTCCCCCCCCCCCCCCCCCCCCCCGCTAACATGCACTCTCCTCCCCTCCCCAAATTACACTGCTTTCAGACATTGGGCAACATGCAGCATAGCACTTGATCTCTGAATGAGCAAAACAAATGAGATGAGCCCTACAATTTTCCCAAACAACTACTTTTAGAAGGTTTCTGAACTAACACAGAGAGAAGAAATGCAAACAGAGCCTAGAGGTCCTGCTGGATTGAAGAGATAATCCTAGGCATTAACAGGAAAGAATAAAGGAAGCTAGGATTTGCAGAGCAGAGGATTTGAGAGAAAAGCTAATAGCACAGATGACCTTATAGTCTTGCTTGAACACTATGCATGCATGAAGTAAAATTCATGAGATATGAAAAACAATTACTATGAAGTAGCAGCGTGAATAATTTTTAGAGCTCACATAAGACTGAAAATAATAGAAGTTTCTACCAACTAGACAGGTTAGGCCTTAAAATATAAGAAACACTGAATAGAATTCTAGAAAGGATTAAGCCTTACTATTGAAGCTAAATTAATCACCAAATAAAGGCTCCTAGACTTGTCATAACAAAACTTAAGAGCAACCTTTAAAAAATAAAACAGATTTTAACTGTATGCCAGGAATGATATTCACAAGACTCTATAGAAAGACAGTTAAATCCAATAGCCAAACTGTAATTTCTAGTCTCTGGTATCCAACAAAAAATTATCAAGTATATAAGAGCAGGAAATTAGAACTTATATTCAAAAGACAAATTAATCAATAGAAATAGAAAAATAATTGAGTAAGCAAACTGAATTAGCAATCAAGAAATTAAAGTAACTATTGTACATGTTATAAAAATAGTCCTAAATATAAAATATGAACATTATTAGATGGGGAGATAACAAAAATACTCAAATAGCAATTATCAGCAGAAAAACTACAATTAAATTAAAACATTGCATAGAATTAGCAGCAGATTGGCAGAGCCATTTTACCCACAAAATGATTTAAAGAAGTGATGGACTCAGAAACACAGGTCACTTGCATCAATGAAATATTGTATCTGAAACTTGCTTCTGTATGATTTGAGACTTGTTGTTGTCTTAAGGGTCATGAAATTGTATGACTTTCAGTGTACACTTGTTAAACAAAAAGAAAAGAAAAACAACATAAGACTGCTTAGTATGCATCCAAAATTTCTGTAAAATACGTCCCAAGCTCCAGAGTTTATAAAGGAATTATTTAATAAATATGATCAATTCTATCTCTTTTACCATCTTTCCATAGTAAACTTAATTCTTTCTTACTGCCTATTTCCCTCACTTATATCTGTTACATATTGAAAGAGAATCCTCCCCCAAAACAATGTGCTGGAACACAGATGTGCAAATTTTCAAAACCACTTGTGTGTTACAAATGTTGAATTTGTAATAACGAAGTCCCTGTCCTGGTGTTTGTTATCAAAAAGGAAAGTATGTGACCAAGGTATCAAGTGGTTAAAATAGAAAAGCTTAAAATGCCTTTTTGTATTTGGTCCATTTTGTTATTTTAACATTAATATATGTGACAAAGCATTCCTCAGTATTAATACAGAAATGCTAAATATTGCCACAGATAAATATTTCAATATAATGAAAACTATGAAATCTATATTTCTTGGATAACTAAAAAGTATTTTGTCTTTTCACATGCTAATACAATCGATACATTAGTATTTTTATTATATAATTCGTAGTATTTTAGGATGAATTTTGAAAAAAAATATATGACACCTAAAAACTTTTGACTCCCTAGAACTAAAATTATATTCTTCTGTCTTTTATTAAATTATTTCTATGTCATTAAAAAAGCAATGAAACAAAGAGCTCGTTATTTGATAGTAACTATGCAACTAGAAAATTTCTAAGGGAGGGAAGAAGAGAGAGAAGAGGCAGAGAGAGAAATAAAGGAAAGGAAGAAGAGAAGGAAGGAGGGGATCATGAGATTAAAATGGTCAGCATTAGGAATGAATAAGGAAATAGTCTTCTTCAATGAAAGGTGGTATGAATATATGAACAAATACAAGCATATATATACATATATATGTATATATGTGTGTGCATGGGGGGTGTGTCATGGGGCTTGTATTTGCCCTGGGCATTGTCCCAGAGCTCTTCAGCTCAAGGCTATCATCCTACCCCTGGGCCTGGGTGCTGTCTCTGAGCTCTTCAACTCAAGGCTACTGCCCTACCCTTGAGCCAAGCCCCACTTCCGGTTTTCTAGAGGTTCATTGCAGATAAGAGTCTCAGGTCCTTTTGTGCCTGGGCTGGCTTTGAACCTTGATCCTCTGATCTCAGCCTCCTCAGTAGTGAGGATTACAGGCGTGAGCCACCATACCCAGTGAGCCAACATATTTTTAGAACTTATATAAAATGGAAATAATCTTTGAGTAACATAACTCTCAAAAAGGAAGACAAATTGAAAAGTCCCATGTTATTTAAACCAAATGAATTTGGAGTTAAAAAATATTGTGACAAAGCATTATAGGTCCAGATGCTTTTGGATTTGTATTTAATGAAAAAATGACTAATTCTTCATAAACCTCAGAAAAGACAAATGTTGACATTTTCAATGACCACATGATAGCAAATCCAGACAAAGCATCAATGGAAGTGACTGAAAGAAATTACTAACCCTCATAAAAAGAATGCAAAAGTACTAAAAGTAATACATGAATTTTAGCAATATTTAAAAGGACAGAATAATTTTTACCTACTACACCTATCCAAGCAATGTGGATTGCTTAGATTCAAAACTTAATCAATATTAAAAAAAATAATTTTACCACAGGGTACAGGAAAAGCATTTAACAGAATTCAATGCCTCCTCACGATAAATAAGCATAAAAAAGAAGTAGGAATGGAAGGACTCAACATAAAAAAGGCACCTAAAATAAAGCTGCAGGTAGTCGTACTAAATAGGAAGAGACACCATGCTTTTCTCCCTTAAATGGGAAACATGTAAGCATGGCTCCTCATACTACTGTTATTTCACTGGTCCTACCCAGTGAAATGCAGGGTAATGTGGCAAGGAATTGATGCAAAGGATCAGAAGTATAACTCTTCCATTTGAAGACAAATCCTAAGTGTTAATAACAATTTTAATTGTATTAATAATTAAGGGACATCATATCACATAAGTTTAAAATATTAAAGCTAACTATATTAATACATATATTGAAAATATATATGTAATATAAGTAAATGCCATTTCCAATAGCATCAAATTGAATTACTGACATACGTACAAAGCTTATACACTAGAAAATTCAGAACATTGGGGAGAGAAATGAATATTTCTCCCTGCAAAGGATAAATATTTGTACTTGTGGATCAAAAGATTCAGTGTTGTTCTCTCCGAATTGATCTATAGGCTCAACATAATCCTAATCAAACCACTATCAGTCTGTGTGTGTGTGTGTGTGTGTGTGTGTGTGTGTGTGTGTGTGTGTGTGTCCTGGGGCTTCAACTTAGGTCCCAGGTGTGTGGTTCCTGAGCAGCTGCTTCCTGCTGCTGTTGTTGTTGTTGTTGTCATTGTTGTTGTTTTTATTGTTGTTGTTGTTGTTCTTCTTCTTCTTCCCTCCTTCTCTTCTTCTTCTTTCCTCCTCTTCTTCCTCTTCCTCTTTCTCCTTCTTTTGCTCCTTCTCCTCCTTCTCCTCCTCCTCCTCCCCCTCCTCCTCCTCCTCCTCCTCCTCCTCCTCCTCCTCCTCCTCCTCCTTCTTCTTCTTCTTCTTCTTCTTCTTCTTCTTCTTCTTCTTCTTCTTCTTCTTCTTCTTTTCCTCCTTCTCCTTCTCCTCCTCCTCCTCCTCCTCCTCCTCCTCCTCCTCCTCCTCCTCCTCCTCCTCCTCCTTCTTTTCTTCTTCTTCTTCTGCTTCTTCTTCTTCTGCTTCTTTTTCTTCTTCTTCTTCTTCTTCTTCTTCTTCTTCTTCTTCTTCTTCTTCTTCTTCTTCTTCATTTTGTGGGTCATAGTGCTTTAACTTGGCCTGGGCACAATTCCTGAGTTCTTCAGCTCAAGGCTAGGGCCCGATCCCTAGTCCTGGTAGCTGTCCCTGAGCTCTTCAGCCCAAGACTACTGCCCTACCCTTGAGCCTCAGCCCCACTTCCCATTTTTCTAGAAGTTAATAGGAGATAAGAGTCTCGGGTTCTTTTGCGCCCAGGCTGGCTTTGAACCTTGATCCTCAGACCTCAGCCTCCTGAGTAGCTAGAATTACAGGGGTGAGCCACCAGGCTTGGCTCCTGAGCTTCTTTTGCTCAAGGCTAGTGCTCTAGCATGTGGACCAAAGCTCCACCTCTTACTTTTTGTAGTTTATTGGAGATGGGTCCAACAGGCTTTCTTGTCTGAGCCGACTTTGAACCTTCATCTTCAGATCTCAGCCTCCTGAGAAGCTAGGTTTGTGGTTGTGAGCCACCAGCACCCACATAGACTTTTTGATATAGACAGTGATTCTAAATCATTTGGGAATGCAAGCATTAAAAAGTATGAAACAAAGTTAACAGATAACTGTTTTATCTGAATTCATTAAAAATCCACTATGGGAGAGAGAGAGAGAGAAGTGTTATGGAAAGATCTGTATGCAAATCAGTAGGAAATATAGACATTCCAGAAGTAAATCATGTAAATGATGAACTAATTTAATGGGAGAGAGATAGTGGTTTCAGGCAACGTTGTAGGAACAGTAAATATTCATAAGGAGAAAAATCATCTTATCCCCTTTCATCACTTGGTATACAAAAATGAATCTATAGACTTGTACAAAAGAGGTAATAGCAGGAAACTTCTACAAGAAAACTTTGTGACCATACAATGAGTTGACTTCTATAACCCTGGCAATGAGCTCTCAAATAGAGCATAAAAACATAAACCATAAAAGAAAAATAATTAGATTTACTCAGTTTTAAAGGTCCATCTTCAAAGATATATGATATGCTTTATGAGTCAAAAGGAAAGTAACAAGTATAATGAAAGTGGTAAATGTATATCCAAGACAATAGATGATTTTGATCATGAATGAAAATAAATCCTAACTATGTAATAAGCAACTCCAAGTATTTTATAAGCTTATGTCAGATACACAAAGTACAGGATATTCACCTCATTAGTCACCACAGACACAATTTAAAACCACAGTAAGATATACTTTGCTCTCCTAAAGAAAGGTAAAATTAAAAATAAATATGACTGCTGAAGTTTGAGAGGGACATGGTGCATGTGAAACTCTCAAGTGTTGGTGAGAATTAAAAAATTAGTAAAACTACTTTGGAAAAGTTAGGTAGCTTCCTATTCATACAAAGGCAAATATATAAACACTACACAATCCAACAGTAATATTTATCAAAGGAGGTGCAGGTAAGTCTACCCAAAAGCTTACACACAAATGTTTATCGGAGCTGTAGGTATCATAGTCTACGTTAGAGATGATGAAAATGTTTATGAGTGAGTTAATGAGTTAATGTGCAACAAACTGTGGCACATCTCTTCAATGAAATACTAATTGGATAGAAAAAGAAAAGCAAAACAAGCTCTTTAGGTTATTGATGGTACATACACATGGATGGCTTCAGTGTCAGCTTTATTAAAAAAACACTTTGCACTGCATGGTTGATTCCATTTACATAAAATGCACAACTGTAGCAACAGCAAGCAGATTAGTGACTTTGGGTACAGTTGTGATAAGAGAAACAGCTATAAAGAGTATAAGACATTATCTTATGATAAATAAAATACTCAATGTCTTGATTTTGGAACTGATTACACAACTGTACATATTGATTAAAAGTCACTGAATTATACACTTTAAGAGGGTGACTAAATTTACATATGAAGAAACAGGTTTAAAGTGTTCAATGACTTGTCAGTAGGTGTGTAGCTATAAATAAGAAGGTTAGGGTTTCGACTGATGTCTGTGTAAAACTTCAAGGCCCAATTGTTTTCTGGATACCCTACTGTCTGCGTGTTCAAGCTATCAAACACTCTGAATTGATAAGGATAAACTTGCTGGCAAGAAACATGTTAAATGAGAACACATTAGCTGATATTGTAGAAGTTGGGAAACGTTCAGGGCTTTCCCCTCTGCCCCTATTTCCTGTAGTTTACTCTGCTGTGCTTTGTCTTCAGGTTGGAAGGAGGAGTCTGCAGCAGTGAGTTGAAGTGAGCTGCAGCCTCCCAAGACTAGGGGGAGAGAGAGGCTGACTCTTCAAGATACTTTCTAAAATTCCAACAGCCCTGTTCTCTCAGAATTCATCAAATAAGCTAGCAAACCCTTTTCCTGCACCAGTCCACAGCAGTTTGAGGAAGCCATGTGCTAATGGCAACATTTCTTAACCATTACTGTCAGGGAAGAGGACTGAAAGGGTCTTCATCAGTTTTCTCACGTGAGGTAGAAATGATTATTGGGAAGTCAACAATAGTGTCAATTTTGATCATTCCTCAACATTATTTAAACTGAGCTTACAACTGTTTCAGGGATCATCTCCATTGTACAGAAAAAGAAAACAAAAACGCTGAGAAGATCTATCTCCTAGAGACACCAGGGCATATGCAGACATCAAGATTCAAAGCCAGGTTTTTTGAACCTAAGTCCAGATCTCTTCTCAGTACTATGCATTTATTATTCTCCCTCTTTAGAGTAAATTCTAAGCGGATGCTGAGACTATATTTGCCCTTTATATCCCCTCCTTTTTACTTATCATAATTTTTTCTAATTCAATTACCACTCCATTATAAATGCTACTGAACCATTTATAACCAAGTCAGAAGGCTTTTCTCCAGGACTTGGTTTCTAATGAGATTTTGCAGCTTTCATTTAAAATAAATAGTCTGATGTACCATAAAACTTATTTGCTGTGATATAAATTTTCTTTTCCCTGTTCAACTGTACATTCTTATATAAGCTCATGTTAAGAATGAATATTCTGATTCGGGACGGAAGATGGCACCGAGACAACAGGGACGCTGCCTAGCTCTCTTTCACAAAAAGAGAGAACCAGGGAGTCCCACTAGCCAACTACCTTAAGAAATCCACAACAACAAACTCAAAAAGCAACGGAGAAGGACTCAAACCGGAAAAGAAATCCAGATAAAGCTCACATTCAACTTTCTCAAAGAATTCAGAATGTGAGGACCCCTCCCCCACCCCTCCCCACTGGCTCCAAGCCATGAAAAGCTGTGGCTGAGGGCGCCTGGCTGGGCAGCCACAACCGCTGCAGAAACCAGCATAGGACTGGGCCAGCGAGCCGCAGAAGCAGCTGAACCCAGGCGCAGAAACAAAACAGCAAGCAGCGGAACCCAGACGCAGAACAGAGGCGGCGGAGGAGACCTGAGGGAAGTGAAAGACTCCCCACCACCGTGGAACACCCACAGACAGAACGCAGAGGCGTAGTAACACAGCAGGTCCCCAAACCCATGGGGAAAGCAGAGCTGGTGCCAAGCAATAGAACTTAACTCAGACCCCTCCACCCCGCCCGAAAAAGACTGGCAGGAGCAGGGGGGCAAGGAATTTAGAATCCTGTCCCTTCCCTCAACAGCCCCCCTCCCTCAGGCCATTGACTGGAGATTGACAGGCAGGCGGCAATAAGACCCAGCACCCAACCAAGGGAGGTGGAGCTGTCTTAACTCCCACCCGCCCAACAGGCTCAACTCCCAGCCCTCTGACTGGAGACTGACAGGCCAGCAACATTAAGACTCAGCACCCCAGCAGGGGAGGCAGAGCTGTCCCAGATCCCACCTACCCAACAGGTTCCTCTCCCAGGCCACTGGATCTGGAGAGTGGAGGGAGCTGAGTCCCTGCCTTACAGCATTACAGCAGCGGGTGGGGTGTGTGGGAAAATAGGAGCTAGCATCTGTCCCCCTCAAATCTTGAGCGGGGCATCTTCCAGCTGGGAATCCTGAGCAAGACAGCACCAAGGGGCCCCCTACAGTCACAGACTCTCTGACAAAGCAGTGGAAACACAGCAGGGATCTGAAGGGCCGACCAGCAGCCAAGCTCGCCTTCTAAGAATCAGAAAGGTGAGGCTCCACCCTTGGAGCCCAAGTCCTAAGCTGGGCACCACCCCTGGGAACAGAGTGGTCTCCTGCTAGTCCTGCTGAGAGCCCCTGGAAACTCTTAAACCCCAGACACTTGGCCTGGGGCCGCCTCTGGAAACAGCACAGGAAAACGTCTGCCCAGCGCTCAGACTGAAGCTCCCAGATCCATCCCATGGCCCACTGTGAGGCCACTGGTTGGACTGAGAGCTAGTCGTGCAGTAACACATAAGTTTTATCTAATACTTTCCAAACTTTGTACTCAAATACGCTACCTACTTACCAACTTAGGTCAGTTATCCTTACGCTATACCTTTTCTTCATTACTATAATAATCTTACACTCCTACGTCAATCCTCTTGTACTTCCCCTGATCTCTCTCATTCTATTTTTCTATCTCTGGTCCTCTGTTCGTCTTTCAACCCTTATAATGCATGGATCTACACTTGATGGCTGTTGAGCAATACTGCATATATAGGTGTTCAATTATACTCTAGGTTCAGAGGGACTTAAATACAATAGAGATTGGATTGAGAGTCTTATTGTTTTGGTCATAAATTGGTTATCAGTGGTTGTATTAGACTGGTCTGTAAGTGCACAAAAAGAAAGAGTGATAACACCAATCAAAAATAGTGAACATCTAGAGTCTGCCAGCTACAGAGGTCTAGGTTGGTTATATCTAAAAAACTATAATCGTATTTAGTATTAATCTTGCTCCCATTTTCAAATGGGCAGAACAAGAAACTCAAGAAAAATGTCAGATCAAGGAATAACATCCCCCACCCAATATAAACAGACAATGGAACAGTCACTGGCAAACCTAGAGGAGAGTCTTCCAAGTGCTATACAAATGCAATTGATAAACATCATTAATGAAAAGTGTGAAAATATAAAGGAAGGAGGAAGCCATAGCTAAACAAGAGGAAACCATAAACAAGGTGATAAGTGAAAAGAAGAAGCCATAAAGGAGGACATAATAAAGGTTTTTCCAAGAAAAATGGATGAATTAATAGAATCCACAAATAAAAAGGTGACTGAACTCCAGCAAATGTCCAAAGAAAATAAAGCTACTGAGCTAACCACTGAAATGGAAATCAAGGAGCTAAAGAAATCCATACATGATCTAAAAGAAGAGATGCAAGGCATCAAAAATGAGCAATTAGAAGCAAGGGAGATGAAAAATAAAGTAGATAGCTTTGATAGCAGGTTAGACAATGCAGAAGAGAGAATTTCCAGAGCTGAAGATAATTTAGTTGTTATAGAGAAAGAACAGAAAATGAGTCAATCCAAATCTAGGAAATATGAGAGAGTGCTTCAGGAGGTCCAAGATACAATTAGGAAGCCTAATTTAAGGCTAATTGGTATTGAGGAGGGTCTGGAGAAAGAGGCCAATGGTACTAGAAATATACTTCAGAGAACCATCTCAGAGAATTACCCAAATATCTAGAAGGGCAGGCCCATCCAGATACAAGAAGCTTTTAGAACCCCAAACAGACCTGAACAGAAAAGAACATCCCACTGTCACATTGTAATCCAAACTGGATTAATAGAGACCAAAGAAAGGATCCTTAAGGCAGCCAGGGAAAAGGGATCAATAACTTATAAAGGCAAACCAATCAGAATAACCCCAGATTTCTCAGCAGAGACCATGCAAGCAAGAAGTGACTGGAAGCATATATGTCATGCCCTTAAGTCAAATAACTACCAACCAAGAATACTGTACCCAGCTAAGCTCTCATTCATAACTGAGGGAAAAATAAAAATATTCCATTCCAGGGAAAAGCTGCAACAATATGTAGCAATAAAACCAACACTACAGAAAATTCTTAAAGATGTTCTACACATAGAAAAACCAAAATAAATGCAATATAGGGAAAGAAATGGCACCTAAACAGCATACCATCTAAGGACCACAAGAACTGTCAAAAGACACAGACCCTAATAAAAGCATTTAAAAATGGTAGGAACTAATAAATATCTCTCAATCCTAACTCTCAATATCAATGGACTTAACTCTCCAATTAAGTGGCATAGTCTATCTAGCTGGATCAAAATGCAAGATCCATTGTTCTGCTGTCTTCAAGAGACACATCTTACCCCAAAAAAGAAACATCTTTTGAAAGTGAGAGGCTGGAATAAAATCTATCAAGCTAAGGGCCTCCATAAACAGGCTGGAGTTGCCATCCTCATATCAGATAAAATAGACTTCAAACTAAAATTAGTAAGAAAACACAAAGAAGGTTAGTACATACTACTAAAGGGATCTTTCCTCCAGGAAGACATAATGATCCTAAATATCTACACACCTAATCCCGGAGCTCCGAACTTCATCAAGCAAACTTTACTTACACTGAAACCATACATAGATCGAAACACAGTGATTGTCAGTGACTTTAACACACCACTTTCACCTATGGACAGATGGACAGATCAACAAGGCAAAAACTCAACAGAGAAACCTTAGAACTGAACAACTATATAGACCAACTAGATCTAACAGACATCTGCAGAATATTCCACCCAGCAACCACACAATATACGTTTTTCTCAGCAGCACATGGAACATTTTCCAAAATAGACCACATCTTAGGCCATAAAAAAAACCTGGACAGATTCAGAAACACTGAAATTATTCCCTGCACACTCTCAGACAACAAAGACATCAAGTTGGAACTGAACACACATCTCCAACCAATGAAAACCCTGTAACTCATGGAGACTGAACAACACATTGTTGAATCACCAATGGGTCATTGAAGAGATCGGAACATCAATCCAACAGTTTATGAAATTTAACAATAAGGAGCACACAAAATACCAACTCCTTTGGGACACGGCAAAGGCAGTACTCAGAGGAAAATTTATAGCGCTGAGTGCCTACAACAACAAATTGGAAGAATCGCAAACCAACAAGTTCATGTGTGACCTTAAGCTCCTGGAAAAAGAGCAACAAACCAACCCTAATCCCAATAGAAGGAAGCAAATTACTAAAATCAAAGCAGAATTAAATGATTTGGAATCCAAAAAAACTATAGAAAGAATCAGCAAAACAAGGAGTTGGTTCTTTGAAAGAATTAAGAAAATTGACAAACCCTTAGCAAATCTTACCAAAAAAAGAAGAGAGCATAACGAAATAAACAAAATCGCAGATGAAAATGGTAAAATCACGACAGAAATTACCAAGATCCAGAATATCATGAGGGAATACTTTTCAAACCTTTACGCCAACAAATTTGAGAATCTAGAAGAAATGAATGAATTCCTAGCCAATATTAACATACCCACACTGAACCAAGAAGAACTAACCCAACTAAACAAGCCTATTTTAAGCTCTGAAATAGAAATGGCAATAAGAGAACTTCCACCTAAGAAAAGCCCAGGGCCAGATGGATTCACAGCTGAATTCTATAAGGTCTTCAAAGCAGAACTCACATCAATACTCCTCAAGCTCTTCAACGAAATTAAAAATGAAAGTTCTTTACCAAACTCATTGTATAAAGCCAGTATAACCATCATCCCCAAACCATACAGAGACTCATCAAAGAAAGTGAACTATAGACCTATTTCTTTGATGGACATCGATGCAAAACTTCTCAATAAAATACTGGCCAACTGTCTACAACAACCTATCAAAAAATTATACACTATGATCAAACTGGATTCATCACAGGGAGGCAAAGCTGGTTCAACATACGCAAATCAATTAACATAATTCAACACATCAACAGGAGCAGGGAAAAAAAATCACATGATTGTCTCAATAGATGCAGAAAAGGCATTTGACAAGATCCAACACCCCTTTATGTTAAAAGCTCTGGAGAAACTAGGAATCCATGGAACATTTCTCAATATAATAAAGGCTGTGTATGACAAACCCACAGCTAGTATTATACTTAATGTTGAAAAGCTAAAGCTATTCTTCTAAAATCAGAAATGAGACAAGGATGCCCGCTCTCTCGACTCCTCTTTAACATAGTATTAGAATTACTAGCCAGTGGAATAACACAAGAAGCAAGCATAACGGGGATCCAAGTAGGGAAAGAGGAAGTAAAACTATCCCTCTTTGCAGATGACATGATTCTGTATTTAAAGAATCCTATAGACTCTACTCCCAAGCTCCTTGAGCTGATTTAAAACTTTGGAAGGGTAGCAGGCTATAAAATTAACCCCCCCAAATCAACTGCCTTCCTCTACGCCAACAGTGAGAGGAACGAGGCAATAATCAGGAAAGCAACTCCTTTCGCAATAGCCTCAAAGAAAATAAAGTACCTAGGAATAAACTTAACTAAGAATGTAAAGGACCTTTTTGATGAAAACTTTAAAACCCTGAGAAAGGAAATTAAAGCAGAACTAAGGAAATGGAAAAACCTCCCATGCTCCTGGATTGGAAGAATCAACATTGTGAAAACGACAATCTTGCTAAGGGCTGTCTACAAATTCAACGCAATACCCATCAATATCCCAATGTCATTCTTTAAAGAAATAGAAGAGGCAATCCAAAATTTCATATGGAATAATAAATGACCCTGTATAGCAAAAACACTACTTAGCAGAAAGAACATCGCCGGAGGAATTATAATTGCAAACTTTAGACTATTACAGAGCTATAATTATCAAAACAGCTTGGTACTGGCACAAGAACATGCCTGAAGACCAATGGAATAGAACTGAGGACCCAGATATTAAACCACAGACCTATAGTCACCTAATCTTTGACAAGAGAGCCAAAAAAATAGACTGGAAGAAAGACAGCCTCTTCAACAAGTTGTGCTGGCAGAACTGGTTAAGCACCTGCAGAAAACTAAAGTTGGATCCTTCTTTGTCACCCTGCACTAGAATTAACTCCAAATGGATCAAAGACCTGGAGGTAAAAGCTGACACTCTGAAAACTTTACAAGAAGGAATAGGAGATACACTAGGCCTTGTTAGCACAGGTCGAAACTTTCTTAATAAGGACCAAGAATCACAACAAATAAGAGAAAGGCTGGATAAGTGGGACTGCATTAAACTGCAGAGCTTTTGTATGGCAAAGGACATATCTAGTAAATTAATTAGGAAGCCTACAGAGTGGGAGAAGATCTTCACCAACCAAACAACAGACAAAGGCTTCATATCTAAAATATATCAACAGCTCAAAAAATTGAATCACTTCAAAACTAATCTCCAAAGTAACAACCATCCCATTAAATAATTGGCCAAAGTCTTAAAGAGAGTCTTCTCTGAAGAAGAAACAAAAATGGCCTATAGACACATGAAGAAATGCTCAACATCTCTGGTCATAAAAGAAATGCAAATCAAAACAACTCTAAGATTCCACCTCACTCCAGTTAGAATGGCCAGGATCAGGAAAACTAATAACAACAGATGCTGGAGGGGATGTCGCCAGGAGGGATCACTACTACACTGTTGGTGGGAGTGCAAACTCGTTCAACCACTATGGAAAGCAGTATGGCAGTGCTTCAAAAGGCTAAACATAGAACTCCCCTATGACCCAGCAATTCCACTACCCGGCATTTGCCCAACCATCCAGAAACTAGGGCATACTAAATCCACTAGCACAATGATGTTCATTGCAGCACTATTCACCATAGCAAAAATATGGAACCAACCTAGATGTCCCTCAGTTGATGAATGGATCAACAAGTTTTGGTATTTGTACACAATGGAATTCTATGCTGCTCTCAGAAAAAAATGACATGGCCCCATTTTTTAGGAAATGGAAAGACTTAGAAAAAATCATATTAAGTGAAGTAAGCCAGACTAAGAGGAACTTAGGCTCAATGGTTTCCCTCATTTGTCATAATCAGTAGAAACCTTGGGCTCTACTAGTAGAGATCTGCAATAGAGCAAAACCTTGATACATAAGGCCATATAGTATGAAGCTAATTGAAAGGACCTCCAGGATATTGAAACAAAAGCCATATAACGAATGATTGTTGTCCTTAATGTACTATGTTATCTCTCATCTCTTTTGCTGTCCCTTGGTTATTTCATATTGTTACAGTATCTCACTTTGTTATCTGATATATTGGATTTATTTGTATTTGGTTATTTGAAATTGGATAGGGAAGGGGGGAAAACCAAGACGGGGGGGGGGCGGGGAGGGCAATTGGGACCAAGACATGTGAAAGGGTATCAATGTATGTGAATTAATGCACCTTCTATCTAGCAAATATCATGTAACCCTTTTATTAATTACAATAAAATATATATATAAAAAAGAATGACTATTCTGTTCAAATGCTTTTTCTGCATCTGCCATCAATATATTGTTGAGCTAAAATCCCAAGCCTTTGTGCTCAACCTGGAGTCATTCTTAGAATAGACCAGTGAGACAGGGTTCTGTTCGTTGGGCTCTTAGGACAAGAATGCTCTAGAAGTAACAAACCTTTCCCCTTCAACGATATGTAACAGCAATGATTTAGGGAAAAATACCTTTAAATATATGTCTATCTACCTTCAGCAGTGTTTCAGCTAGAGTTCTGGAAGGAATGAGAAAATGAATGATTGAGATGTCAGATCTAGCAAAGCTTTATGAACTGAAGTAAAAGGGCCTGCCTCTTAGTCTTTAAGACTATTTTTCACTTAAAATCTGCTGCCATAAACATGAAAGGAAGGAATCTCCCTTTCTTTCTCCTGGTACTTGTGTTCTAGATTGGAGAAGACAGGAATCAGTACATTCAGTTTACAGGTGCAGAAGTCAAAGATCTGCTCAAAAAAGGAGGTTGAAATCAAAAGAGAAATTTAAGTTTAGTCATTTGAGGTCCAATTTTATTGATAACACATTGGTTACATTCTCAAAATAGCCCAGGAATGCATATGTAATATATATGGATTCAAGACTTTGTCGAGTACTCTGATCTAGTCTGAAGTTTGACTCTTATGTATCTGGAGTCTTGCTTTGCTATTTAGGGAATGTAAGCAAGACTTGACAGATGATGTGATGAGAAGCTGCATCATTCTTACTCAAGGCTAATATGTATAAATTCAAAAGGTGTTATCAAGAATTATTGATACCATCAATGGAAACTCTCCTAACATGGCCACCCAAGACAATGACACCAGCACTGCATATTGGATAATAAAAATATATGCTATTAATTCTTCAGAACATGTATATTTTTTGTTAGTAGTAGGGTTTACAGGGTCTCTTGGTTAGTAGGCAAATGTTCTTTCATTTGTGCCATGCTTCCAGTTCTTTTTACTTTAGTTATTTTTCAGAGAGGGTCATGTGATTTTTCTCAGGAATATTCTGGGTCCTCAAGTTTTTTACCCCTATCCCTTAAAGAGTGACTCTCTCTCTCTCTCTCTCTCTCTCTCTCTCTCTCTCTCTCTCTCTCTCTCTCTCTCTCTGTGTCTTTATATACGTACACAGGGAATACATATATATATATATATATATATATATATATACCTATACACACATATACATACATGCATGTATATAAGTATATATGTGTATATAAGTATACATATGTTTGTATATACACATATGTATATGTATATATATACATATTTATTCCCTATGTGAGTCTCAAGTCTTAATCCTTTATTCATCTCCAGTTTGGATTTTAGCCATATGCTACCACCCCTAATCTGGAATATTTATGTCTTAGAAATATTGAAGAAAGAGATACAAAAACAAGGGAGGAGCTAACAATATTTTCCAGAAATGTACTCATTATCTCTTGTATGTAACTGTAATCCATCTGTACATATCTTGACAGTAAATTTTTTATAAAAGGCTTGAGAGAAATCTCTACTTCTCCCAAAGTAAAGAATGGATGAGGGCATGCTAAAACAAGACGGGAATTTAGAGCATGGGAAAAAGATGATAGCTTGAGATATGAGAGAAAGTGAAGAAAGCTGTGATCCTGAAGCCCTTATTGAAAGTGCTGAGATTCCACTTCAGTTAATAATGAACAGAGTTTCTGAGGAAGGAAAATGGCAATGGGTAGCATTACTAAAGGTAGGATTAAGTAGGGAACCGGAGGTAGCTAGGGGAATTCCAGGATTAGAACACTGAATATGTCTTTGGTGAACTCAATACTTAGGCAGCCCAATCCCCCCAGGCCCATGGAAGTGGGAAGGCATCCAGAGGGAACAGATTGCTGAGGGACCCAGAGGGAACAAGGCTGAGGCTGAGTATTTCCCTTTGCAGGATCCTGAGTACTATAGAAAAAGAGAACATGCCAGAGCTTCAGAGTTTCCTGACAGCCAAATCTGCTTAACTGCACTGGGGAAGAAGAAACTTTACTGTGAACCACATAGCTCAGCCCATCTGTTTCTAACAAATTCATCTTACTTTCTATTCCAAATGCCTGCAGAATACCACCCTGGAAGCAATCTATTATCCTTATAAATACAAACTCACTAATGGATATGGTTTATTGTGAAGCCACACACATGTCCCAAAGTCTCCACCCTGCCACACTCTCCCTATCACACTGAGATGTGGTGCTTGGCGGAGTTCAGATGCTTGATGGCAATCTATCTGGACACAAGCCTGTGCACTGAATAAAGCGGAGGCAGGTATCTGCAGGCGAGACTCAGAGGCGCTGCTTTCTCACAGGGCTTGGTGAACAACAGGGATTTTTCATCATAGGTACTGTGGATTGTCTGTCTCTGGTGGCTTCATTACAACATTCTAAACAACTCAGAACTGTAAGGGAAGATGGTGCCCAGTAAGACTTGTGGAATCTCAGACATGCTGGCTGAGGGGAGGAGGGCCATTTAATCTGTTTTCTCACAGCTCTGTCTTCAAGAACAGGACAGCGTGTGAATTACACAGTGCAGCTAATTACCATCTACAATTCTGGCAGTTGGTGCAATTATTTACAGGGACAGCAACTCCCACTGTTTCCAGCAGGATCATCTCACGCATGCCTGAAGTCATCATTTTTGCCTTTAAAGGAGCTTTGCTCTAAAATGCAAAATCCTTCTAATAGGGATCCATCATTGAGAACAGAATAAATATGCTGCTTGTGGGTATGCAAATTTCCAGGGGCCCGAGGTACTCTCCAAATATTAGGCCCCTGACATCTTTGGTCCACTTGGGGAAGCTGAGCATGTCTGAGGAAGATGTGTGCCTCCCTGAGGCACTTCATGGCTTACAGCCATAAAGATGAACTTGGAATTCCAAGTCACTTAAAGTAAGAATGTCTACTTTTGCTTGAGACCAAAAGGGCTAGAAGGGAAGGCTATTTAATAACTAGGTTTTATCAAGGATACCTGCTCCAGTTTTTGTGTAAATGCTGACCATGTGGGCTGAATTCCAGTGTGGCTTCTGTAGTAGCTCTCAAGCTCCACCCAGTTTATAGAATGATGAAGCAAACCTGAGCAGCTGACAGCAACTGACTTTCTATAGCTCATGTTCTAATCATTTGGCATTTGTCTAAGGATCCCTCTAGCTCATTCTGTCACAATTTCTACTGGAAAACCCTAAACTAGATTGTTGCAATGATCCATTATATTATTAAAAAATACAGTAAGGAGTTAAATGAAAGCATTGTAAAGTAAGACAACAAGGCACATGAGTACAACAGTTACCAAAAGTAAAATAAAAGAGTTGTAGTTACATCTTCTGTCATGGCTAAACCTAAGTGTAATATCCAAGGGGGTTTTATTAGGTAGTACTATCCGGGTAGACATCCCAGCTCCTCTGCATCAGAAATCCAGTGCTCAGGTGAATCCAACATGCAAATAGCTCCCAGAATAAGTAGGGCAATAAACAGCAGCAGAGTTGACATTTAAACAAAGGCTCGGCATGCCATCTGTTTTAAAGAAATTATTTGTCTTTGCCAGCATGTCAAGAAGAACAAGTTCACATAATTTGGGAACTACAAGAATAAGTAGATTTGTGAGTATTTATGACAGGATGCTCTATAGTCATCAAGTCTTTTTTAGTATTGTCTAAGGAGAAATTGTTTTTTAAGAACAGGCCATGGAAACTGACCTTTTTGTGGAGTCCAATATCAAGGCAAGAGATTAGTGCGATCCAATCTTCAACTAAATTTAGAAGATGTAAATAAGGATTCTGGTTCAGAATCAGATCAGCTCAGCTCATCAAATCCTGAGTCTTCTCCATTTTCATATCCCTATGGTACAGCACAATGCTTGGAAGGATATCAATGTCTAATAAATATTTAGTAACTGAACTAAATTTAGTTTATGGCATGGCCTTGAGGCTTGAGCACCAGAGGATGAAGGTGACTCACTCCTACCTGTGTAGCAACTAATATCTTTGCCACAATTTCCTTCTTATTAACAGATATGTCTCAAATGAGCACAACAGGGCATGGAGTGATCTGAGAGGAAGAGGACGAGGTAGAGAATGGGTAAGGTCTGAAGCAGGTAGTCATGGTTTAGCTGCATTTGGGAATGTGAAAATTTTGGATTGGTTGGAGAAAAAGAATATTGTCTCCATGTACACGTGAGGCTTATGAGCAGGAACATTCAAGTCCAAGTCCTTCCTCCTCAAAGTCCAGTCTTTCCACTGAATCCTGTCACCATCCTGCAGAAATTATGAGCAAGGCAATGATAATTCTTCATACTTTGTTTTCCTCATCTCAGAGAGATGAGATTTATAGCTACTTACTCATTAAAGAATCCAATTATAATAATTACAAGAAAAAGACCAACAAGTGAGGTTTCCCTACCACCAGAATGGTGTCTAACAATCACATGCAAATGAACATTTAAGGCTTTCAACAACACCTCAATGACAGTACTATCTCCAATTGGCAGAGGATGGGATGGAGGATCAAAGAAGCCACAGGATCAAGTAGATGACAAAGGGGGAACTGGACACTTGGTCTCCTTCCTGCACCACCCTGAGTGTGAGATGAAAGGAAACCTGTGGGCAAGCTCTCTAAAATACGAATGCACGGCAAATACGTGGTGGTGACATAATGATTAAGGATGAGGACTATGTTCACAACTAGCTGGGTAAGAATGACAAATATGTTTCTAGTACTTTCAGATCCTGTAACTGAAACACCCTCTTCCTACAGATGTATGGGAAGTGGAAACTCACCGTGGATAGTTTAGGAAATACCCTACTACCACAAAGAGCCTCAGATGCATGACCAGGCACCGTGGTTTATGCTTGTCATCCCAGCTACAGGATGATGAAGTTTCCAGGCTAAGATGAAATAAAGCCTAAGGACATGGCTCAAGTGGCAGAATATTTTAAAGCCTTGGATTCAGACTCTATTACTAATCAAAAGAAAGCAAAAACTCTAAAACAAAGACAAGCAACTAAGAGAACCTCAGAAGGTTCAGTCCTCCTCTCCCACACAAAAACATTAAACAGAATATAGAGCAAGTCCTTCTTGTGGTTCAGGAGAGCCATGGAATATTTTTCATTCAGTTATAAATCCAAACTTCTTTCCCACTCCTCCTTTATTGCCACATTACTTGATTCCTCCTTGCCACTTTCTCCATTTAAAATCTGATTCCATTGTCAGCCAGAATACAAGAAGTCCTTTTTAAGAAAAATAAATAAATGTAGATAGAAACAAGATGAACCTATGAAAACACTTGTTTTAAAGCCAGGCACCAGTGGTTCACATCTGTAATTCTAGCTACTCAGGAGGCTGAGACCTGAGGATCACGTTTCAAAGCTAGCTGGGGCAGAAAAGTCCCCCTGAGATCCTTATCTCCAATTAACTCTTCCAAAATTGGAAGTGATGCTGTGGCTCAAGTGGTAGAGTACTAGCCTCTGGGCACAAAGAGGCACAGGGACAGCACCCAGGCCCTAAGTTCAAGTCCCACAATGAACAAACAATAAAAAGCAGAAATATATGTGAATACTTTTGACATTAGTGAAGTAGATTAATGGTGAGGTCAACAGTCAGAGGGATGGTGTCTTTGCAAATGCAATCTATTCATTTATAAGCAGGGAGGCCCTGTCCAACTTTCAAATATGTTCTTGCACTCATTGGATTCTTTCCAAATGGGTTCTCAAGGTGGAACACTGGGCCAAGTTTCAAGTGGGCAGAAAGTCACCTTAAAGCGTATTTTCCTTCCATCTGGGAGTTGACACAATCGAATTACAAGCAGAAATGGTATATCGTGATGGCATGAAAGTCTTTCTTCAAATTCCTTCTGCTTTTATAATCAAACAATAACATCTCCAGAGTATAGGTTTTAGAAATATATTGGAAATTGATTCAGTGCTTTTGGCTTAGTCATGACAATCTTTCATAACCTGCTGACCTCACAGCTTGTTCTCTCCACTTTCTGAAAAGCTTTTAGCAGCACTGGGGTGGTAAGGTAAGGATAAAGCAAACATCCCTTTATCTGACCATGTGTAAAATGAGTGAAGCAGACACTGTACCAGCGACAAAATGATAACTAAATGTTTCTGCTCACATTCTATCAAAGGTCCAATGAGAGGAATTTTCTCAGTTACTACAAACTCCAAAAACATGAGGATTCCCCTTTACAAATAGTAAGTACCTGCTGCATACCATTTAGTTATCAAAAAGGACCCAGATCAGCTCATGTTGAGACACATTTATGGTAAGCTGATGGTTTTCTGTATATACACCATTCCGCTTTTCCCAGGCACATTTCTTATTAAGGATTTGCTTTCGTGAAGGGCACCCTTGTTCCCAAGATTGTTCTATATATCTGCCCACAGTCACACATGTAATTCATTAAGTGACTCAATTTTCATCTCTGCCATTTGCCATAGTCCTCACTTGTTAATTTAGATTTTAACTCCTCTCTTAAGCTAATGTACTTTTGAACATACAATAAATGGACATATCACTGGGAATCCTAACAGGGTCCAATATTAATATTATATAATGTCTATTAATATATGCATACATATTGATATCTAACATACCAATGAAATGAATATATAATTATGTACAATATATTCATATAACATTGTATAGTGATATTATAGTAATACAACATATTACTAGATTTATTATAATTATGCTATAATTGTATACTTACATATGATTTTTATTCTTATTACATAGGTTTTACAACTTTTCTGTATTATTTCTTGCATTTCAAATTTTTTAGGATCATTTTTCTCTTATCTGATGTTCACTAAGAAGTTACTTTAGTGAGTACATAGTGATAGAACACCTAGTTTTCTTTTGTTTTATTTTAGAAAATGCCTTTATATGTACCCACTCTTCCTTTTCAAGAATAATCTCTCTATTCATTTAAGACTAATATTTAATTTGTCTCTTAACACAATGAAGATCTAATTCCATTGCCTTCTGGCTTTCCATGTTGCCACAGAAAAGTTTACCACCATGCAACTGTCATTCCTTTTTGAGTAATTTACACTTTTCCTTTTGTGTTAATAGCATTTATTTCTGGTGTGTCCATTTTATAAAGATATGCCTGAGTATAAGTTTCTGAAATGTATCTAATTGAGAGTTAATTTGGCTTCCCAAATTTAACTTCCTTAGTTTTGCAAAATTCTCTATCATTTTAATATTGTATCTGACCTGTTGACTCCACTCTTTCCTTCTAGTGCTGAGATTAGATGCATAAGAATTTTGTTGTTGTTGTTGTTGTTGTTGTTATTTTCTCACCAAGACTGGACTTCTCATCTTCTCTTTGACACTCTCTACTTCATTGTTTCCCAGTTGTGTTTTTTGTAATTTTTCAGTTCTGTGGGTAATTATCTCATCATTGTGATAAACAGAAGTTCTTTTATGCTCTTTTCGCAAATCCGACTGCTCATTTATTAAATCCTTTGTTAACTTTGATTTTCATTCTTGTTTATTTAGAAACACAGAATATTTTATATTCCTTATTGGATAATTTCTAATTCTAAAGTCTTTTCAGGATTTCGTTTACAACTTTTTTCCCTCAACTTTCACAGATGTGTCATGTTTTCTTCTCCTATTTGAGTGATTTTTCTATTGTGAAATTGTTTTTGGGAGTCCTATTTATATGTAAAGCTTAGAGTAAGTATCTCAAGACAGCATTTAAATTGGGTTTTATCACTATCTAGGGAGTCCTATCAATCTGAGCTTGCCTCAAAACAATAACTAAACTCTTCATTATGACAAATCTCAAATACACTCAAACACTGATAAAATCCTCACATACACGTTGCTCAACTTGAGAAACATACTAACATGTTGCTCTTCTTTCACCTGAATTCTCCCTAAATTTTTCTCTGGAACATTAAGAGCATAGCTAAGACCATGATAAAATTTTAGGTTGGGGTATATGGGAAACAGGGAATGTAAATCAGTTATTTAGATAAATGAGTTGAACAAATCATATTTTAGGTGTGGCATTCTGTAAAAATATTTTGAAATGCTAATTTGATATAATGCCTGATAAAAAGAAATGAACCCACATTTAAAAATATACCTTACGGGCTGGGAGTTTGGCTTAGTGGTTAAAGTGCTTGCCTAGCATGTATGAAGACCTGGGTTCGATTCCTCAGTACCACATACATAGAAAAAAGCCAGAAATGGTGCTGAGGCTCAAGTGGTAGAGCTCTAGCCTTGAGAAAGTCCAAGGACAGTGCTCAGGCACTGAATTCAAGCCCAGGACCGGCAAAAAAAGAAAAAAAAATATACCTTACACCACATAAATGTCTAGATGTTTGGCTGCTAGTAAAAAGGACAGACTTGGTTCCATAAGGCTAACATTTTTCTTTCTTTCTTTTTTTCTTTCTTTCTTTCATTCTCTCTTTCTTTCTTTTTTCTTTTGTTGTTGTCGATCATGGGGCTTGAACTCTGGGCCTGGGTGCTGTCCCTGAGCTTTTCAGCTCAAGGCTACAACCTTACCCTTTGAGCCAAAGCGCCAGTTCTGGTTTCTAGTGATTAATTGGAGATAAGAGTCTCAAGGTCTGTAGTGTTTGTGCTGGGTTTGAACCCCAATCCTCCGATCTCAGCCTCCTGAGTAGCTAGGATTACAGTAGTGAGCCACTGCACCCAGGTAAGGCTAACATTTTTCTAGGCCCTATTCTGGCCTTGGCTTTCATTATGTTAATGGTTTACCTCCTTAATATGAGATCTCAGGTAGGGTGACCAGGTAAGTCAAAATCTGAAATAAGACCAAGCTTCAGATCACCAAAGATTCACATAGAGCTTCTACGCAAATACTGGCTCTAGCACAATCTTGGCCTAAAGCTCTCTTGCTGTTTGTAGTCTTGAATGAACTTTATTTGTCATGTATGTAAAGAACTGTGCATGTTTTTTATATTATATTCAATATTTTAGGTGTAAAATATTTGAAATTCTATGCTGATATATTGCCACATAAAAGGAAATCTCTGAATAGAGTCCATATTTTAAGTTATGCCATCTGTCATACAGAAGTCTAGATGTTTGGCTTCGGGTGTGAAAAAGCAGAGGTGGTTGGGTAGGAATAGCATTGTTTAGACTAACAATGGCATGGTACTCTCTAGGAAGGGTCATGTTCTATTTCTCCCTCAAATTCCCCATCAGTCCTATGACATATGCATTACAAGCCCATTCTGTATTACTCACTGATCTACAGGCTTGAATTTGTCATTTCCTAACTGAACCATGTACTTAGAAGGATTCTTGGTGCCTGTGATCTGCAAAGGAATCCAAATATAACTAGTTATCATTTAGAATTCTACTTTACTTTATTTTATACCTCATGATGCATCTGAGTTTGGATGGCATTCCACTATATCTGTACTCTATCAACAATCACCCTGTATTCAAATCA
The DNA here is from genome assembly GCF_031878675.1 of Megascapheus bottae. Lineage (NCBI taxonomy): Eukaryota > Metazoa > Chordata > Mammalia > Rodentia > Geomyidae > Megascapheus > Megascapheus bottae. Next base: position 43,082,414 of record NC_143520.1, on the reverse strand, counting down.
CCTACTTGCTTCTCTGTCTCCCTACCAGAAATGAGTTTTAGGAGGGCAGATAATATGTCTTAATTATCTTAATATATCCAACATTAAACACAGGGAAAGTTGTAGAAAATGCTCAATATAGTCTTGTTAAATAAAATAGAAGTTAGCTTCCTGGTCCAATCTATAGAAGTAAATATTTTATGGAACGTAAGTCCTATTTTCAATACTGTAAGTCTACAATTCTGTATGTGTCTAGTAATAAGTTAGAAGAAGTTATAGTGATTCAGTATCGTCTCAGGTACAGAATTCTACCAAAGCCTTACTTGATGACTGACTGTGGTAATAAGAAAAAATTAAAATAAAACACTCATGTGACCATGTTCAAAGAAAGCAAACCCAGAGATAGAAAAAGAAAATGAGGAAGAGAAGTATCAGGATTGGCATAGTGGGTTCTTGTATGTTAATATTATTTCCAGTTCCTAGCCAAAAGGAACTACATGGTTCTATTTCCATGGGACTAATTTCATGTAATCATAAGTCCAATGCATGCAAATCAACTCTTTAATTGTAAAGAGCTGAATAAAATGGGGCCACATGAACGTGTTCTTGCTCAAGCCACTGCTCTACAGAGCCTGGTGAGTGCCATTTTGTATTACAGATATGCAGAAAGCCAGGTGGAGTGGCTCACACCTGTAATCCTAGCTACTTAGGAGGCTGAGATCTGAGGATCGCAGTTCAAAGCCAGCCCAGGCACTAAAGTCCATAAGACTCATGTCCAATTAATCACTAGAAAACCAGAAGTGCTGTGGCTCAAGGGGCAAGGTGTTAGGTTTGAGCTGAAGCTCAGGGACAACACCCTGGCCCAGAGTTTAAATCCCACAACCAACAAAAAAAAAAAAAAAAAGAAAGGGAAGGAAGGAAGGAAAGAAGGAAGGAAGGAAAGCAGGCAAAGCAAAGCAAAGAAAACAGAAGTCATCTTGGGAAGCAGGATTTAGGATCTGAATCACAAACCACACTGTCTGACTCCATTTACAAACATACTAATATGAGTAGTATTTTTTTCCTCCCAACTTTCTTCACATTTTACCAAGGAGGATAATTAGTAATATTCTTGAAAATAATTATGAAGCAGTTTAATTGTTTGGCAGTTATAAAACTAGTTTCCTTCCTGTATGATTTAATTTTAGAGATTCTAGATACCTAGATACCTTGTATTCCACAAATGCTATATTTGGTCATCCTTATGTTTTATTAGTTGGTGTCCAGATTATATATTTGGGCATCAATAGGGAGGGCAAATTCACTCAAGTTCAGCATTTTCTTTTCTAATAAAGAACTTTCCCAGGAACTCGTCAGATTTCTTTACCCGTAATTTTCTTTTCTTATCCTTTGTTACAAAATATTTCTGGTGCCAGTCCAGGGAGTTGAATTCAGTTGATCTCCCTGAGCTTTTGTGATGAAGGCTAGCACTCTATCACATGAGTCACAGCCCTACTTCAGGCTTTTTGATGGTTAATTTGAGATGAGAATTTTATGGACTTTCCTGCCCATCTGGGCTGGCTTTGAACCATAGTTCTCATAGCTCAGTCTTCTAGGTAGCTAGGATTATAGGCATTAGCATCCAGTATCTAGCTTGCTATGTAAGTTTCTTGAATGACAATGAACATTTGTTCCTTTAGCATAAATCAGCAAAGATAACCTTGGAGGAGAAAACCTTGTTAATGTTTTGGCAGCTAGGAGTCCTTTCATAACCTTCTCACCTTCTTTTAAGCCTTTGAGAACCTTTATTTTATTATAATTTTTATTAGACATATGGCTGCCTGGAAGAATGGCTTCCATAGAATGTTAGTTAGAAAATGTCCCTTAAAGAGTGGGCCATAGCTGGAGTCCAGTAGCTCACTCCTGTAATCCTAGCTACTCAAGAGACCGAGATCTGAGAATTGCGGTTCAAAGCGAGCTGAGGTATGAAAATCCTTAAGACTATCATCTTCAATTAACCACCAGAAAACTGGAAGTGGCATTGTGCCTCATGTGGTAGACCACTAGCCTTAAGATAAAGAGCTTAGGGACAGTGCCCAGGCCCAGAGTTCAAGCCCCAGGACTGACTCCCCCACAAAACGAGAGTGGGCCATATCTGCTATCATCCCTTTTCCCTTCTGTTTGTTGAAAAGGGGACGTACGGGTGGTTCTTCAAGGATCATCTTAGACACAAAAGTGGCCTTGGCAATGAAAGTCATTTGAGTGAGAAACCATTTGAATCAGAATTCCCAGGTTGAACCTGGCCTTTTGTTTTGTTTTGTTTTCATACTGTTCCCTGGGCAAGAAAAAGGGAACCTAGCACTGTTCTAGAAATGGGAACAACCTTCCTCTACCATTTCATTTATTTCTACTTTTATTTAAACCACTGTACATTAGAGCTTCTCAATTCTTATTGATACTTATGGTTAAGAAAAGCCAGTCTTAGCTTGCAGAAACAAATGTGGTCTGGAAAATTTAAGTGGTAGGATGCACTATGGACAAGTACTGTCAGGCTTTCATTCAATAAAGTGGATTCAAATGAGGTAAGTGTTGAGTTCCTGGTGCTGTTCTCTATGCAATTGAAGCACTTGTTTCAAGAACCTGTGAGACCTCCTGGACCTCAGCACCAAGAAAAAAAACACATAACCTCGGCTCTAAACATTTTGGCATCAGACTTTTTTTTTGTCTTCTGCTAGATGAAGAAGCTGCTGTACTTGCTAACCTTTACTAGAGATTCCTGAACAGCAATAACTACCTGGCCTATGCTTCTTTTAGCTCTTCTGCCTTTACCTAATGCAGACTGGGTCCAATATTACTGTGGATTAGATGCTTTCAGAACGGATCACAAAAGGTACAAGAGCAAGGTCTGTATACTTCAGGAGTAAAATGGCCATTGTACATGGCATTCCCAGTCTCTTCTGTTTGGTGCAACATAGCTTTATCTCACCCCTAGCTTACAAATAGAATGTGTTAACAACCACCACCGCCACCACAACACCCTGTTTTCCCTCTGGAACTGCTTCTTGTGCTGTTCATTATCTGAGGTAGACTTGGTCATATCTTTTCTTTCTCACCCTATAATTTGTTCAAACAAGCACACTGAGTACTTGAAACTTAGAACTCCCAAGATTTTCTCTTAACTAGAGGTAAAACTGTACCCAAGTCATTGTCAGAGAGGAAAAAAGGTAACCTGAAAATGTCTGTCTAGTATGTTACTATAGTGGCATAGTTAGTTGACCATCTTAGCTAGATGTAAGGGAATAAAAAAAAATCATGGGGAAAAAAGGAAATACACAAGTCTGCATCAAAATATTCTCAGAGGTATTTATTAGCACCTATTATTAGGTTGGCATGATATATTAGCTTCTGACAAAAGACACTAGGTTGAGGAGAAGGAGAAAGAGAAAAAGAAGGGCAATAGATTGAGCTGGAAGGACCTCATAGAATATCAGTTCCAGTGGTAGGGGGAAGAGCTCCAATGTGACTTGAGAGCACTATGCAAAGAAAGCCAGCCCTAGGTACCACTGCCTCATGTGTGTAATCAGAAAGGTGAGGTTTGAGTACCATAGCTTGAAGCTGGAGCAGGCAGGAAAGTCTGTGAATGAAAAGTTAAGCAACAGTGCCTAGGCCCTAAGTTCAAGGTACAATACTGGGACAAAAAGAAAACAGAAAAGAGAAGAAAGGGGAGGAGAGGAAAAGAGAGAGAGAGAGAGAGAGAGCCTGCAGAAGAGACTAGAAATGCACTCAGCCAGTGTATGAGAGAGAGAAAAGATTTCATTGCACCATGAAGCAATAAGGCATTCTCATCAGAAGACTGGGAACACTGTTCTTTGTAACTCTTGTAGCTACTGTGACATTTCAAGAAGTTATTTTACAATGATATGAAGACCAAAGCACTTGGTTGTCACAAACATGGTGAAGTTTACTTCCACTAGAGCAATCTACAATAGCAATCTTAAACAAATGGTAATGAAAGCAAATTTTCATAAGGACGTTGAACACTCAAAATGTGGCTAGGCCAAGTGTTAGTGACGCATGTCTGAAATCCTAGTTGCTCAGGAGTTTGAGATCTGAGGACTGAAATTCAAAGGAAATCTAGATAGGAAAGTCCGTAAGACTCTTATCTCCAATTCACACACACACACACACACACACACACACACACACACACACAGTCTAGAAGTAGAGCAGTTACTCAAATGATAGAGTGTTAGCTTTGAGCACAAAAACTCAGAACAGCACACAAGTATTGAGTTTAAACCTTAGAATTTTTCTTTTTTCCTTTCTCTCTTTTTTCTTTCTCTCTTTCTTTCTTTCTTTCTCTTTCTTTCTTTCTTTCTTTCTTTCTTCTCTCTCTCTCTCTCTCTCTCTCTCTCTCTCTCTCTCTCTCTCTCTCTCTCTCACACACACACACACACACACACAATCCACATCTACACAGACACGACATACACACACACAAACACACAAACACAAGGGATATTGAGGAAACTAAAGGTTTAATTTTATGAGATTTTAATGAAAGTTGAAATTGCCATATCAAAAAGTAAAGATCTAAATAATTGCTATTCTATTAAGAATGTTTAAATTATTGTAATTCTCTTGAACCAAAATTCTTCCTCTAACTTCAGAAATTTTTTAAACAAGGCTCAAAAATATCTTGTTATAAAAAAATGATGACTCAGCAGGGCTTGACACAATATCATGTTTGAAAGCTGTTAAACAATATTTAACTTGCATATTAGCTAACCACGCAGAACTGATACCAATTTAAGCATTTCACATTGACAACTATAATAAAGGATGTCTTTTTGGAATAATAATGTTATTCAGACTACACACATTCAGCTGTTTGTTAAGACTTTTGTATTCCCAATTACAAATGAGAAGAATAATAATGGTGTGCCAGTCTCATTAAATTGTGGGGGTACAATAATTCTTTGAGATAAACTGTAAATTATAGTTTCCAGGAGATTGCTGGGTTTGCCAAAAAAATCAGCCACAAAATATACAAATATGTTGCCAAGAGCCAGGGAAAGTGGGGAGTTGGCAACAAAAGAACACCCCAGAGAAGGGGCAGGGGCCATGGCTACCACAAACCAGCAGTTTGCAAGGCTATCACATTCTGGCCTGGTACGCACTGCCATGTCTTACACATAAATGGGATTTGGAGCAATTATTCCCTTGTCCTTTTGTGTTGTATGTAAATCTAAACAAGTAGCATTAACTATTAGTACCAGGAGTTGAACTTAACAATTTGAATTTTTTTCAGGTACTCTACCACTTAAGCCATACTTCCAGTTCCCAGGTCTTTTCACTTTAAACATTTTGAGGATAGAGTTTTTTCAGTCCCCACCCCCTGCCATAGATTAGTATAGTTCTGCAATTTGTTTGTTTTGTGGTTTTTAAATTATTTTTGTTGGTCACTGGACTTGAACTCTAGGCCTGGGTGCTGTCTCTGAGCTCTTCAGCTCAAGGGTAGTGCTCTACCACTAGAGCCACAGTGCCACTTCTGGTTTTCTGGTGGCTAATTGGAGATAAGAATCTCACAGACTTTCATTCTCAGGCTGGCTTTGAACCTTTAGCCTCACATCTTAGCCTTCTGAGTAGTTAGGATTACAGGTGTGAGCCCCTGGTGTCCAGCTAGTCCTACAAGTTGTACTTCTGAAGTTGATAGACCACTGAAACAAGCTATTTTTGGTTGAGATGGGGTGTCATTTACTTTTTGCTTAGGCTGGTCTTGAACAACAGTTCTGATTTTTGCCTCCTGAACATCTGGGATTACACTATGTCCACCCTATACCTATTAGTATGGTTTAGAAATAAAACTAACTTTACAAATGTCTAAGGGAACAATTGACTTTAAAAACATTTTCAATGTCTTGTCAAAGACTACAATCACTAGTAACTCATCCATCTGGGTTACCTCCTGGCTGCTGGAAACAGGTTGGCAAACTTCTACTTTGTTGGGAACTAAAGTGCCTTTCTGTTGGGAATTATGCTCACTTTTAAGAACCAGTTGTCAAGTTGAACTGAACTCCAAGACAAGTCTATCTATATTTAGTGGTCTATATAGAAATGATGAAGAAAATGAAGTGACAGTTTGAGCAAACCATATTTACTTATTCTATTTTGTTACACCTGTAAAGCATGCTAAGTCTGAAAAGTGTTCACTTTTTGAAAGCCATCATTCCATATTTCTAGCCAAATAAGCATCCGAATTGCTTGTTTCTTGAGAGTCTTTTTCCTCCTCCTCCTCCTCCTCCTCTTCCTCCTCCTCTTCTTCCTCTTCCTCCTCCTCTTCCTCCTCCTCTTCTTCTTCCTCTTCCTCCTCCTCCTCCTCCTCCTCCTCCTCCTCCTCCTCCTCCTCCTCCTCCTCCTCCTCCTCCTCTTCTTCTTCTTCTTCTTCTTCTTCTTCTTCTTCTTCTTCTTCTTCTTCTTCTTCTTCTTCTTCTTCTTCTTCTTCTTCTTGCAAACTTGTGTAGTAGCACCTAACATCTAAGAAGTACAGGTCACTAAGCTAGCATGACAAAGGGAATACAAGACATGGTTTCTAGGATTGCACCAGGCCTGAAAGAAAGATGCATGTGGACATCTCCAGCTTAGAAATGTATCAAGATATGAAGTCTTACCTATGATATCGTTTTGAAAGGCAGAATCTGCAGCAATGTCTTCTTCATCCTCTGGAGTGTTTTCGTTTGCCTCTTTTATCTGCCACAGGAAAACACTGGAGGTTAGTATTCATTACATCAAGAAGACCTGTCAAATCCAGGTGCTGGTTGCTAATTATTCAGGAGGCTGGGATCTGAGGATCACAGGTCAAAAGAAGCCAGGCCAGGCAGGAAAGTCTGTAGAATTGTTATCTCCTATTAACCACCCCAAATAGCCAGAAGTAGAGCTGTGGTGCAAGTGGTAGAGTACTTGAGCAAAAAAGCTAATGGTCAATGCCAAGGCCATGAGTTCAAGACCCAGGACCAGCACCATAAAGAAAAAAAATCTTCCAGAGTCCTTAGGAAAAAAATACATAATTACTGTACCACAAGCAGGTGTGGATCTGAGTGCTTGTGCACACATGCATATTCACATGTGTTTTGTTCCACTTTTTCTCATTTCATGAGAATGGCTTTATCACATTTCACCACCACCACCACCATCATCATCATCATAATCATCATCATAATCATCATCATCATCATTATCGTCATCATCATTTGTGCCAATACTAATAGGCTTGAACTTAGGATATGGGTTCTGTTGTTGAGCTTTTTCAGTCAATATTGGTGCTGTACTTACTTGAGCCACAGCTCCATGTCTGACTTGTTGGTGATAAAAGATAAGAGTTCCACAACTTACCCGCCTGAGCTTCCATCCATGGTCCTCAGCTCTCAGCATCCCAAGTAGTTAGGATGAGACTGGTGCCCAATTGATATCACAAGTTTTAATTTCAAAAGCATATTTTAAGAACCCAGTTTTGAAAGAGAGGACGTAGAGTGCCTAATTCCACATGTTTTAGAGAACACAACTTTAGTTGTTAATATAACAATAACAGAGTGTTGTTAAACAACAACAAACCATAAAGCCTTAAGGAGGTAGACTTCTTCAAGAGTCAGAGAAACCAGACATAACTCATTTTATTAAGAATAAGGAAATGTTCTTAAATTATAGTTACATCTCTTGACCCTATCTTGGAATGTAATTCTCTAAGGAAATGGTATTTCTCATTCTTTCCTTGTTGAAATGAGGTGACAAGGGTAGGGGATCAGTAAATTCGAGCAGTGAAACATTTTTCTAGATTTTTTTCACATTAAAAATTTTCCTCTTGTATCTCAGCTAGAATATCCCAGAGCTGGATTGCATTGCCTCAAATTGTACTCTAGAATACCTATAGTAATGTCCAGTCTCTTAAAGATCTGAGATCCAGGAAGCTTTCTTAAAGTTGATACACTAAGGAGAACTAAAGCCATACTTGCTGATGTAGAAACTGGGTGCTGTTGACAACAAACACCTGCAGAGTGTGGGGACACACCTGCTATGTATGCCAAGTATTTATTTGTAGGGTTCACAATCCTCTCAGGTGCTTTCTGCAGACACTAGGACTCACACCAGATGAAAAGAGAAGATATAAACTGTCCTACTGGCACTAAGATGCAAACATAAGTCTTGTCCTTCTCAAATATCCATTCTACTCACCTATTTATACCTATATAGGGATGTCTACAGTACCAAGGCAACTGAGTTCCTTGGCAGAATGATCCCACATAGCTTCTTATAAAATACTTTGTAGCCGGTCACCTGGTACTGAGTGCCAGTCAGTACTCACCATGGTAACTCTGCAAGGTAAAGAGGTCTGGCTCAGGAATGTATATTTTAGGCTGTCGGTGGATCTGCCAGGGAGCGGAGGTGAATACAACAAAACCCATCATTGTTCACTCAAAAATATATGAAGTCCTTGGACTGCATCCTGACCTTGAGCTAGGTTTAGCTTTCTACGTATTCCTTCTTATGTGTCACACTTAAGAGGATGAGAACCATCATTGACATTTTATGACTACAGCTCAAATAGTAGAAGGCAATTGGTGATCGCCAGGAGATGACATATTGAAGTGATTGTGGCACCACTCCCACCCTCACAGAAAGACACCGTCATGATTCCAGTGTCCTATGGTAGTGTTTTGCTATTTTCTTCATCAGCTGTCTGCTCTGTAGAAGGCCAAAGAATGGAAAACAGAAAGGGAAAAGGCTTTACCTACTGTTTTCTACCTTGTGTATTGATGGAGGGCAGAGAAGAAAGGCCTGATGAGCCTGCACAAAGCTACTTATTTGCCTTCCAAACTTTATGAAACTCACAGATCTTTTGTGACACAGCTACACAAAGATCCATGGAAGAAAGTTTCTCCCTAACACCTTGATTTTTACTCATAATCCATGGGGAACCTTATTGCCTCATTTATAGAAACATCAAGAAATCCTACATCTTCAGTTCATACTAGTTCTTATGACAACCTGTTTCCATTTCCTACCACCTGTTCATGTAAAGTAGTACTTCCTCTGGGTTGTTCTAAATTTACCCACTTAAATGTAGCAAGGATACCCCCCTAAACTGTTGGAAAATGGGTGAAGTTTCCTTAGTGAACTTGAGAAGTTCTAAACTACAGAAGCAAGAAATTGAAAAGAACTTCTCATTTTATAGAATGAGGCTCAGAGAGGTTCATGATCTGTTCAAAGTCAGAGGTTTGTGGTTTAGAAACAAGCACTTCTGATTTTTATTCATTACAGGACTTCAATTTTTCAGAGTGCACCACATTGTAATAGGAATTTTTGCCAGACCTTCCCAACAACTTTCTTGCTGTTTGAGAAATAGATATAGAACCGATGTCCCAAGTATTCATAAATTACAGCACTTAAGAGTAGCATACATTCTGTGTGCGTGTGTGTATAACAATATGTGTGTGTGTGTGACAGAGACAGTCAAGAGAGCCTAGCTCGGCTTCTCTTCCCTACCATGCCCTAGCCCTCCCCTGGAACTTATTCATCACATTTCTCAAAGTATCATACTGAAGAAAGCCAACGTAAGCTATTGTATAGTGTTATTTGTCAATTCCTTATCAAAACTTTCCCAGGGCTTTATGTGCTTAAGAGCAAATACTAAATGTGACTTCCAAGGAAGTGGTATGATAAACAGGGCTCTTCATTCTTTTAGTTTTCTGGGCTGATTCACCCAATGAGGGAAAAGGATGAATCAGAAAGGAATGATGAAGTACCAATAGAGAAGTGGGAGTGGGGACACTGACTGGGAATGACATTGTCCTAAGCTCTCATTATCTATACAAATAGATTCAATGCAAAGTAGTGAATAATTTTTTTAAAATCCATTTGCCTATGGAAATGAGGGGCATAATCTATTTGGCAGCAGATTCCCCTTGCTAATTATATTTTTTCATAGGCTCAAATTTAATTTAATTTTAATTCCTGATCACATGGCAAGTGTGGGAACCTTCCTGTTGAGATTAATAATTTTTCAGAGATAGGTTCAAGGGTGCCAACTTTGTCCTGGTCAGGCACTGCAAAGAATGGGAATGGCCACAAAACCCAAGACTCTTAGCAAGAGTTTGACTCAGAAAAGACAAGTGGATAGAGGTCATTGCTGTCCTATGCAGAAGTCAATAATGTCCCACTTGATAGAATGTAGAAAACTCCTAATTAAGGGTTGGTTTTGATTTAAGTTTGTTGAGTGTCTTTCACTGATGACTCTCTAGCTCTTGTCTACATTTTGAAGCTCTGCAATTGTATACTAGAATAACTCCAGATGCTAGCCTGTAACAAGCAACCATTCAGATATCACCAGACTCATCATGTATTACTAACTCTAGTCACTAGGAAGGGAGAAGGAAATAAGTTCCCAAAACAAGAAACAAAACAAAAAAAATGCAAGCAAGAAAGAGAGAAAGGAATATGAAAGAAAGAAAAAAGAAAGGCAATCATTTATCACAGATGAATCAACATACAAAAATTCATAACCAAACCCCATATTTTTTGCATCAAAGTAGCATTTAGAACAGAATCATTCAATTAAGAATGTTGAAATTATAACATTTTGGAGAACTTAATCAGAGGATAACAATTTATATAATTATTGGACTATTTTCTGCTATTTCTTCACCAGAGCACAATTTTAATGGGATAGTATTTGATGACTTTTTATTAGCAGATGTGATTTTTTTTAGACGATGTGACACTTGGGTGACAAGAATACCTATAATTTAAATTAAAATACCCATATTAAAGTGGCTATTTCTCTCCTGTGCATGATGAAGGTTTATGATCTCGTTAACTTTATTAACAATTTTTATTTTTGTCCAGAGGTGTTAAATAAGAGCCTAATGCTGTCTTCCTCTGAGACTCTCATTTCAGAAAATGATCTTTTTGCACAGGAAGGAGGGGGAACTGTAGCACAGAGTGAGAAGAGTGTACCTATTGCTTACTGACTAAATGCTGAGCACTGTCTTCCTGTGTTTTCCTTCCTCTTTCTTTTATCTAAGTCACACACAGAATTATTTCAAGTACAAAGGAAGATGACCCCTCATCTAAATTACATAAAAATTAGAGCTAAATAGTCCATAAATGGTGGCAGAAATGGGGGCATAAGCATCTAATTAAAGTTCTGAAAAAGATAAAATAAAATTTATTTCAGCAAAGCATCATGGTGATTTTTACACATATTTTAGCAACTACCTTGACAATGTTAAAAAGAAGTATGCAGTTACTATTGAACCAAGTGGGTTGCAATGCAAGGGGGTGATAATAATCTATTACTAACACTATATATTAAATAGATATGAATTATTAAATGAGTAGTATTAATTACTAATGAGTAAAATACCTGAGTCTTCTCACTAGTAAATGCAATCGTGTTTGTAAAAACACAAGGGATGGGTAGTATGTTATATCATATGCTTCAAAACATTCTATTTCCTTAAAATATAATTTGTCTTGCAGCATATGAAAATATTGTTTGCATCCACTAAGACTACTATGAGAAGTATTTTTTGGAACTTACTTCAGAATGAAGGAGTAAATTTACTTCGAGCCTGAGTAGAGATATCTCTTAATCTTTGAATTTTAAAAGACTTATGAGTATTCATTTCTGTGTGTTGTGGGATCAGAATACATGTTATTCTGGATCTAATCTTCTTCCTATATAGGCTGATAATATATAATAAATGGGTTTTCCCTGCTATTCTTGTACTACTCCCAAAGGGGTCTACAACAATGTCCTTTCTGAAATTAGTCATTTTAGCCCACTTCACACTGATGATTATGGAAATGGTGCAAAGAAAACACATTACATTTTATACTTCACAAAAAAATGACTTGCTGGTCATCTATGTAGGTTAATAATATTCCTCTGTACAGAAAAGCTTCTCAGCATGACTGTTTTTTTCTTGCAGCTAACTAAAGAAATTAGCATATCCTATTGATTATGTATATTCTGAGGTGGCAAGGGAGTCTTTGTACTTCACAGAACATAATAAGTGTTTCTTGCAGGTAGTCAGGGAAAGACCTCATGACAGTTATTATTACCATGTGAAAGACTGCAGAAGAGAAAGTAAAAACATGGTGGATTATTTTAGCATTAGGAAGGAATATGAAAGTAAAAATGAAATTGTAAAAGGAAAACAGGGGGTCTTTTTGCTTCTTTGGTACTTCTGTATGGTGAAGATCTACCCTAAGCTGTCAGAATCATATTAAATGGGGCCTAGTTAAATGAAGTGCCTCTGATAAGGGGCTCTGCTGGGCTATCGAAGTTTTCCATCAGCAGAATTGAATTTCCGGCATATTGCACATTTCCAAACAGCCATTCCCTCTCTTCCCTTTCAGTGTCACTACAAGGGCAGCCTTAGATATGCTTATAATTTGTGGTTTTTATAATGCAGGGGACATCTATGTTTTCAAAGAAGAATGACACCACAAGAGCCAAGAGCAAGACTGGGGAAGAAAATGGAAAAATATCTGCAGTGAACATAGTCTGTTTACAATTTCGACAGTCTGCAGAAGAAGACCTTATAGTTTTTTGGAAACAAGAGCTACTTCATTGAATATTTTCAATTATATCTGTATCAAGTTAAAATGTGTTTATGAGGTTCTAAGCTATGGTAAACATCAAGTAAAGAATTAATAACTAATAAAAACAGCTAAGGCTACTTATAGTATTTCATCTACCCCTGAGTCATTTCTAATTATTCATGCCATATTTCAAGGTTTGCTTCCGAACTGGGAACATGTCTTATATTTTGCGGCATCTTTATTTAAGTGTGAAAAGATATGATAAATCTATAAAGAGAACTTTTTCAGTTTAAGTACTTTTAAATTTATTAAGTGGAGTAATGAGAATAACTAAATCAAGTATATAAGCACATAATGAATGTAAGAACAGTAAGTGCAGTAAAACGTTCTAAAATAAAAGAATATTTACATAAAACTAGCATAGCCTAGGAAAATATAAAAATCAATTTTATTATTTTTTAGAGCAAATCTATACCTTCTGGATCTAATGAACAACGAAGGGATAGAAAGCTAAGTTCCAAGCTGGGGCAGCGGCTGAGATCTGAGGATTGCTGTTCAAAGCCAGCCTGGACACTAAACTCCATGAGACTCTTATCTCCAATTAACCACCAGAAAACTGGGAGTGTTGCTGTAGCTCAGGTGGTAGAAAGCTAGCCTTGAGCTGAAAGGCATAGGGACAGTGCCTAGGCCCACAGTTCAAGCTCCACCAAATTCTGCAACTGGCAGAAAAAAAAAAAGCCAAGTTCCAAAAACAGTAATTCATGGGTTTACAACTTTCTGTCTAGAGAGGATGAAATGGTACATATAACTTTCATTTAAAAAAATAAAAAGAATAACATTTAAATCACTCAAATAGCCAATGTTCTTTTAAAGCATTTTGCAGTTTCAAATCTAAAATCATATGCATCTTTTTCTCATTGCTGATGATGTTAGAAATCATCATTAAAACAAATTTCCAGCACACGGTATAATTTTAAGATGATATTGCTAGCCTCGTTTGCTGACACTGAGCAGCGATTATACCATTGTTCTGAAAATAGAGCAGAAAGAAGCATCATTCCCCAAGGGGGAAGCCTACTCATGGTCTAGCTGCCATCTCCCTGTCACAGCTGTCACTAAGATTTCTCTCTTCTTTCAAAATAATCTTGTACTCATGTAGTATTCGAAAAGAGTGAAAAGAATCCAGCCAGAACATCCCAGAATGAAGCACTTTAAAGCAGAATGGTGGAGCACTTACCAGAGAGTCTCTTGGTGTTTCCATATCAGCTTTGATTCTGAAGTTTTTCTTGTGGCTTCCTTGGGTGCTGCCAGAGCTGACAGTGAGACAGGAGTCCTGGGATGTGCCCTTTAACATTTGCCTGCAGGAAGCATTATTTGATCCACTTTCTGTCTGTTGAGCTCCTTTCTTATCAACTCTGCAGGTAGAAAGTGAGTCCTCTGATCAATTCCATTGCTGGGCTTCAATCACTCTCCTCTCCCTTTCATTCCTAAAGTAACTTCCATGTAGCTCTTTGTCTTTAAATCTTTGAGTGGTATGTGTTACTCACTAGACTTGATCAAACCTTCAAAAACTCAAATAGTAAATCAATTGACATTTAATATTGTAATAAGTTAACTTTTTTGGTTGCTATGTAGGGACGCAAAATAAAAAGCACCAAAGAATAATTGCTAAGTACATTTCTAGCTTAAGAGGGGCAGGAAAGGTAATTGTGTCTGGAAAGTTTTTAGGTATACATTTGCTCAGTATAATCAATGAAATCGGCATGCTTTAAACTTTATGTGCAATTTTCTTCCATTTCATGCCATGTGGATACATTCATGATTCCTTGGGTAGGCTGAAATTCTATCAACCTTGATAAACCTTACCATTCTTTAATTTCAAAGACCACTGGTTTGGTTAACAAAGTAACACGGACTAAATTATCATTTTATTGCTAACTTTTATTTCATTGTTTAAATTCCGGCTAATGTATTAAAAGACTGCATTTCTGCTTATGTGGAAATCTTGCTTGGTTGGCACTGAACCTGCAGAAAGCAAACCTCTCTCCTTATGGGTGATTCAAGGGGGTACCCTCCACATCACACCCTCTTTTCCAAGGAGTTACCTGTTCAAAAGTTCCGTCATAAAGGTATCTTTTGTTGAACCTGAAACGGGAGTGGGTTTATTTTTCTGTTCAAACTTCACTGGGTTGTAAATGTCTTGTGATGTCTTCAGATACTTGCTTTGGAAACTACTGTCTGAACTCTCTATTGACTTAGTGTCTCTTTTAAGTTCATGTTCCATCTCACATGGGAATTCAGGCTTCTTTCTCTCTTTTTTTCTCTCTGGTTTTAGTTGTTTGTTTCCAAACCCCAAGCCCTTTGTATCTTTCTTTTCAGCTTTGGTTTTGGAAACATCAATTTTCCTGCTACTGAGAGCTGGAAGACGACTCTTCCGAAACCCAAACCAGCTCGCAAAAGAAGGCCCGGCCTTCGGTTTGGCTTCCACAGATGTGGACTTTGTTTGCACTTGGCCCTTTTCCACATTTTCCTGAATGCACAACATGACTTTTTCTTCAATTGTGGGTGAGAGGGGGGTCTCTGGGCTCATAGCACCAGTTCCAATTGTACAGGCATCTGGATGCCTTCCAGAAGCTTCCAACTTGTCCATCCTGCTTATTTCCAAATCGCTTGGATTCTGTGTCCTCCCTAGGGCCTGCAGGATTCCAGGGCAGTCTGTTGTGGTAGCTGAACACCTGCAGGGCTCACTGCCTTGTTCCTCAGGTACACACACCTGGGGACTTTGCCCTTGAACACAGGCTTGCTGTTCTTCTGTTCCAGGCAGAGCAAGGAGCCCTTCACTCCTTGGGTGAATCCTCAAAGGCAACTTGCTGGGGCTTCCCTGCTGGCTGCCTGAGCTGCTTGTGCTTCCCAGTGAGGCCTGCCTGGAGAAAGGGTGCTTAGGGGACCTCCCAGAGATAGGGAGGCTGTCCTGTGTGTGAGCAGAAGGGCTCTTGTTGGGGGAGCCATCTGTGGAGGTGCTCTGCCTGGTGAGAGAGTTTCCCCTCTCCACAGTGTTGGTAATAATCTGGGTCCGGATTTTGCCTGGCCCTTCCGTGGGAGGTGTGGAAGGCTTGTCTCCTGAGTGGGCGCTGAAGCTCTGGCTCCGGGCTTTGGCACCATTCATGCCCAGAGCTGGTTTTAGGTGAGGTTTGCTTGAAGAGAGTGATCTTTTCACTGGTCTGTTTTCCATTCCCTCTCTCCTTTCATCTCCATGGATGCCACTGTCCAAGGACTCAAGCTGAGCTGTTTCCAGGAGCAGCCCAGTGGCTGCCCTGTCTGTCACTTGTAAACCCAGAATTGCTGTGTGCCTTTCACCACCTGATGTCTCCAGGGCTGTGGGACTCCTGCAGTCCTTGGGCTTAGGCTTGCTTGTGGCCACATGGCTCTTAGAGGCCTCATTTAAACTGTCCTTTTCCTGCTTCCCTGGTACGGTGGGACTTTTCCTGAGCAACTGGGGTGACTTCATGAGAACTTTGAGTCCTACTGGGAGGTGTGTTTTCAGTCCTTTCTCATGAGTGTTCTGACGACCATGTGGTGTATTATGGCTTTTGGAAGAGGAGGGAGAAGAGGAGCAAAAGGACGGACCATTAACCTGAGATGATGGTGACTCATTATCCCCCGAGGAGGAAGGCTTGGGGCATGTTGGGGTAGTGTCATCCAACTGTCCTTTTCTTCCTGGAGAAACACTTTTGAAGGATGGTATCTCTAGAGGCTTAAGAGATGAAGAACAAGTCTTGAGTGCCTGGAACCCTGTGTCTGTGTGTGTGGCCCCAGGTGTTTGGTGAGGAGAGGTCTTGGGGATATTTCTCTTTGGAGAGACCTTTGGAGGCCCCGGGGCCACCATAGCAAATGAACTGGAAGGTGCATGGGTGGCACATTTCGTGTGAATCATGGCCTCCATGGAGGCCAGAGGCGGAGTGGAAATAGGCTTTTTAAAGGCCATGGAAGGTTTCTTCTTCGGTGATTCTGTCATGATGTGACTGGAAATGGCAGGAGCAGAGGATCCTTTTGGGAGCGGGGAGCTAAATCCTGTCCTTGCTGTGTCGTTGGGGGTGACCCTGGTTTCGGACTTGGGCGATAAGGGTGATCGACTTTCATGACTGGGCTTGAGTAACTGGGACACAGACCTGTCTGGAGGGGATGGTAGGGGGGCAGGGTTCACCCCAGCCTCTGGCCCAGAATCATTGTGTTTGTCCCTTGTAGGGGGTTCCCCATTGTCTTCAGGCTCTATGAGGGGCCTTGACTGTGATCCTGGAGTCTGACTCTTAGGGCAGTACACCCACTCCCTCTTGCTTGGTATTTTGGAGCTATGGGGACTGTGGGCAAGGTGTTTTGGAATGTGTGGATCTGCTCTTATGCCACAGAGGGGTCCTGGGTTCTCTGTTTTCATGAATCTTGAGAGTTTTCCTGGAGGAAAGCCAGGTAATTTCTCCAGATTCACTGCACTAGAGGAAGGGATAAGTGTGGAGGCTTCAGGCTCTATCATCCTTGATTTCTGAGGTGAAGACTTGCCCCTGGCAGGGATTTTTGTCTGACTTTGCTTTTGACAAATACCTATGGGCACCAAAGACCTAGAATTGCTCTGGCATGACATATTGTGTGTTAGATTGGCCGGCTTCTGTTGAGAGGTGCTTGGAGCAACTGTTCTAAAATGGAAAGTGTCCTTGGGCACTTCAGGAACATCGCCCATCTCAGCTTTTGGAATGTTTCTCTCCATTTCCTCCTCAGGACTCCTCAAGAAGGGATAATCTCTCTCAACAGCTCCTGGCTGTAAATGAGCAATTCCCTGAGGTAAAAGTTCAGTATGTTCTGCCTTAGATCCAGCAGGGGCTGTGTTGATAGAAATATCATCCCTGGTGACAGTGACAACTCCAGTCTGGTGTGAGCTGAATTCAACAGGCTCACCATTTTCTGCATCGAATATCACAGTAATGCATTCCTCTGAAGAAGTCCTTTTCACAACCCTTTGCTGTTTAATGAAACTAAATGTCTTTGGCCTGGTCTCCAAGCAGTTGGGTACTTGTTTTTCTTCTTCATCTGGAGACCCACGTTCAGATTTTCCAAATCCCATGAGGTTGTTCAGGTTCTCCATGGATTTGTCTGTGTCACCAGTCAAGGACAGGTCTGATGGGCTTCTCTCATCACTGCTCTCTATGTGCAACCCATCCAGGGCTTCATTGTCATCAGCGTCTGAAAGCTGGAGATTGACTGCAGTGCAGTCATGGCCTTGACTGTGTAGATTCTTCTCTCTCTGCACCCATGATTCCTGCATATCTGGGTGCTGCTTCCTTTCCAAGAGACAGTGACTAGCACAACGAGCCAATCTTTCAGGTATTTCCCTGGGGTAGACCACAGCAGAAGCTTCTGAAAAGTGTTTTTCATGTGGCTCCCACCCAAACAGGCTGTCAGAAACACTGTGGGTTAACTTACTGCCATGTAGCCTGCAGCCCTGGTATGGAAGTGTTTGCAACAGTGCTAAGGAAGAAGAGTCTTCATCGGCATCCTCGTGAGAATCTGTATCGTAGGTGAATGTCATGTGGGGCTCCTTGCAGGGGCTCCTCATTCCAGCTGGATTGCAGGGAGGATAGTCCTTGAGGCTGCTGCTCTTAATTCCTGGAGAATATATTCCTTCATTTGAGTTCATGCAATCTTTGTAACCCCATTTGGTGATCACTGATGGGGGTTCAAGTAACACTTTCCGTTTCTGTAGCTTCCTTAACCCTTCCAAAATGTGGCTTTCTTTGATTCGGGTTGGAGGTAGTTCATCTGCAGGACTAGCAAAGCCACTTGGGAGTGAAGAATCAATATTCAGTCTTTTATCCCAGTTCTGTGATGACTGCTAAGAAAGAAAAGTAGATATCAGGAAAGATTGAACCAAGAGGAATAGAGGGGATATATCTAATCAAAGGACATTATATGGAAATACCATAATGAAATCCTTTGGCTCAATTAATATAGTTAAAAAGGAAATGATTGAATCATTCAGATCACAAGTATACAAAAGGAAAAGCCTGCCAGTAGACTTAATTTGTGTAATTAATGAATAAGTATGCAATGTTAAGTATGCAGTGTTAAGTATGTGATAAGCACTGATTTTTGTCAGGTTCTGTGCTAAGTACCACAGGAAAATAAGTAGAAGGTAGAAATTTCACCTTCAAGAACTAGAACACGCAGAGGGGAGAAGGGAACTTAACCACAAAAATCTGTCTATCAAGGGAACAAATGCGAAGTATACATAAAGTGGGCATTCCAGAGGTTCAGACATCTATTTGGAAATGCTATGAACAGTATACAGGAAAGCCACTTAAAAATTACCTAGTGCTTGAAAGACTCAGAAATTGCCTTTAGGATAAAAATGAAAAGAAAGTGCTTTCTCAGTAGAAGAAATAAAATGGTCAGGGAGATATGTTCGAGGTGTAATCAGGGAATGATCCAAAGACAATATGACCTCAACTCACCATAGAAGGCCAGGGAGAAACAGAGAGGGAGGAGTCAGAAAAATAAAATAATGCAGTGACTCTCTCTCTCTCTCTCTCTCTCTCTCTCTCTCTCTCTCTCTCTCTCTCTCTCTCTCTCTCTCTGTGTGTGTGTGTGTGTGTGTGTGTGTGTGTGTGTGTGTGTGTATGTGTGTGTGTGTGTGCATGTGTACCAGCACTGGGGATTTGAATTCAGGCCTTGAGATCTCATTTGGCTTTTTCCACTCTAGGCTGGATCTCTACCACTTGAACCACACCTCTACTTCTATTTTTTTTTTCTTAATTGGAGGTAAGAGTTTTGTGGATTTGTCTGCCTGGATTTGCTTTGATCTATAGATTTCAACCTCCTAAGATTACAGGTATGAGCTACCAGAATCTTTATATCCTTCCTATTCTAATATATTTATACTTCTTTGGCTTCATGAATATCTCTGAACATTTTCTGAAGTTGTTATTTACATGTGTGTGCTTCTACATATATACTTACACATAACTGCTGGTCATTGTCTGTTAGAACCTTAGGGTAATTATTCATCTACTAACTTACAAAGAACAGTGTCCTTCCCTTCCTTTCCAAATGTCAGCTTCAGCTTTTGAAAAGTATATGAGAAATAATGCAGGCAAAAGATCATCGTCCATACATTTGCATTTCTTATCCTTTCGGCAACCAGGAAAGGAAAGGTAGAGGAGAGAACGGATGGGTACTGAGCATGTGATCTATACCATCCGTTTATACACTGCTTTGGCTGCATTATCAGATCACCTTAGGGAGACATTATCTCTCCCATTTTACTGCAGAAAACCCTGAGATTCATCAAGCCTGATCTGGAGAAGATGGCAGAAATAGGACCTCTGAAGCAGACATCTGAAACCTGTTTTCCCCAGTACTTTCTCCACTGTCACTGACAGTTTTTGGCTTAGTACAAAAAGGGCTGGAGGAAATGTGAATGTGGGCAGTTGAAATCTAAAGTCTGTGTCACTAATCTCTGTGCTACACTGCCAAGTTAGGCTTAGCTTTCAGTATCCTGTCCATGTGCTTCAGCATCATGAGGGAGCCTACAGCTTCCCTGGCACTGTTTTCTTCAGCGGAATTTTCAGTATAAATAACAAACCAATACTTGGGGAAAAGAAAATTATCCCCCCTTTTTTCAAAAAATGTCATATATTTACTTGTGAATAACTTTAGGGAAAGTCTGGTAACTACACAGGAACACTCTATATCAATATGGGATACCCCCGCCAATTGCAAATGTTAACCACATGCTCAAATGCAGAGTGCTTAAAGAGTGAGAAATTTCCACTGGAATCTAGGTTTTGGAATAATAAGCTGGGAAAATTCACTAGTATCTAAGGTATTCTTGTTATCAACAACACACACATGCTCATTTGCTTTCAAGTTACATTATTTATATTCTCTGGAAAACTCAAGTTTAGAGTTTTAGGGGACAGATGCCATTTGGTGATGCTGACTCCTCTCATGCTCTTTCTCTACAGCATTAAAAGCTCCTTTGGAAATCAAAATAAACATCATTCGGTGGGTCTGATTATTTTAGACTGACCAGAGAGAAGGCTACTACAGCGTAAGGATTTCCATGATCCTGATGTCATATTGACATTAAGGAGGAGAAGCCAAGGAAAAGTGGCCTGTGAGCTGTTGGAAGAGGCAAATTTGTTTAACCCACAAAAGGCTGCTCAGCCCCTGCCCACCCATTTCTTTCTACCCTTCCAGAGCCCATGCTGTGCTTTGTTTAGTAGTAGCAAACCTCCTGGTGAGATCAGCCACATTTCTCCATCAGCTTTCCACGGGAGATTATGGTATTTAATAACCTGTGAAAGGTTCACACTCACCTTGAAACTTAAAGCCAGACATAACTGTGAGTGTCTTCTGTGGGAGAAAGGGTGAAATGGCCTGATTTTTCCCCTAAGCTACTGTGTTCTTTGTGGGGGCAATATTGGAGAGAGTAGTTTTAGGGAAATGGATGGATGGCTCAAGATTGCTAACACACACACACACACACACACACACACACACACACACCCCATATATATATATATGTATATATATATATATATATATATATAGTTGGTCTTAATGGGAGCAATCTCATTTAAAAAAAAAAAGGCCTAACCCCTCTCTATCTTGGACTCAATAAGTCTAGTAAAACAGGACCTTTAAGAGTGAAGCTTCTGGAACTAACTGATTGATTCTGTCATGTACTGCTTTTGAACTCTTGAGCTTGTTAATACACTTTTAAAACTTTAAATGCTTCATATGTAAAATGGGGAGAACAGGAGAACCTCTCCAATAGCCTTTTGTGAGATTTCATAAGCTAGTATTTGTACAAAGCTCTAGGGCAATAATTCATTAACTAGAGCCAAATTTCTCCATGTGGAGCAGGGTAGTGAATTTCACGAAGGCTTCCTTTTTGTCCTAAAATAAATAAATAATATCTCCCAAATAAATAAATAAATAATATCTCCCAAAATATTGTGAGCTTAAGAAAAGCTGGGTCATGCATCAATAATAATAATTATCATTATTATTCAAGATACTGCTGTATTTCCATTCAGATTCATATTATTTGCACTGCTGTATTTTCATTCAGATTCATATTATTTGCACTTACTACAGGAGTTCATACTAAGGGAACACATGGTTCCAGGGATATAGTGTAGATATTATTGAAATAATACGATAAGAAATTCCTTGCTAGTCTAGATCTAGCTTGCTGGGTCCCTGTGAACCAGTATTGCCCATTGAGATGTAATAGGTATACACCAACTCCATAACCATACTAGGGTGGCTACTTGAGTGTGCATAGAACTTTTTATTCCTGCCTTTCAAAGCAGATAGTCCCTCATATCATCATGTGTCTATAACTGGGAGAATTTCAGCTAAAATTATAAAGGAAGCAAGAAGTTTGAAGGAAGGAAAGAGAAGAAGATATGAGAGAAAGAAATGAGCAGATAAAGGAAAGGGCTATAGGATCCAGAAACATTCCAAGATAGCAAAGACAGAGCGAGGAAACTTTCCCAAACATCTTCCCAGTATGATACATGCCAGGACCCTGGCAGTCATTATTCAAAGTGAACAATTCCTAGAGAAAGCAATTTTGATAATGCAGCAGGTTCTCTATTTTGCATTAGAAGAATGAGACCAAGGGAATACCCTCAAATGAAAGGTTGAAGTGAGTTCCTGTTCAGTGGATGACAAAAATACTCCCTCCCCAATATATTTTGGGAGTTACAGAATTTTCCTGGTTCCTGCTTTGCTGAAAACATAAACCAAATTTACCCAACTGGTAAAAAAAATGACTTCCCAGTATTCTGATTTGGGATTTCCAATTCTCATGTAATCTGCTTTGCTTCAACTTTGTGGGACTGACAAATAGCTTTTTCAATATACTTGGCTTGTGCCAGCGTGCAAAGAAATTTCTTCAGTGTATGAAAAAGTCTTCAGTTGTGTGAGCCCAGGTTATTTTCAAGGGGCGTAGTTATGCATAAACCTGCATATGATCTCTTTGTATTTGAGTAGAAATAGGACCATCTTCACTAAAGCCATGTCCCTACTGTCTAACATAATATTTTCTCTCTGTGACTTATAGTCAAATCATGTTTTATGAGCTTCTAGCACTGATAAGTAGAAACCAAATTTTTGCTTCTTAGTTCTCCTTCTATCCTCTCACTCCAGGTCAAATTCTACCTGAAGGTGGTTCTTTTCTGGTCCCCTCACATGACATATTATGCAAGGGGGCCTTACCCTCTTTCTGAGGTTCTTCCCATCATGCCATGTGTAGGAGGAGCTACTGGAGTATTCACTGCAGGTGCTTGAAAGAGACAGTTCACTGCTGCTGCAGCTCTTTCCAGTGTACAGAGGACCAGGGATGATGACGCCCAAGCCAGGGCATTTCAACACAGTTGTTCCTGGTTTTGCATTTACTTGGAGTTCCTAAAAGAGAGACACAATCTGAACAAAATTGTAAAGAGAGAGACAGGAGAGAGAAAATACCAACTGAAGGACATAGTGATTGGTTTAAAAACACAGACTAGACCCAGAGAGTCTACAGGTTCTAATCTCAGCTCTGCTTCTCACTGTATGGCTACAGGGAAATTATAAGCTACATTTTCCTTTCAAAAATGAATAACAGAGGCCAGGAGCATGGCCTAGTGGTAGCTTGCTCGCCTCGCATGCACGAAACCCTGGGTTGAATTCCCCAGAACCACATTACACAGAAGAGGCCGAAAGTAGAGCTGTGGCACAAGTGGTAGAACACTAGTCTTAAGCAAAAAGTATGGATTCAAGGACAGTGCCCAGGCCTGAGTTCAAGCCCCAGGACTGGAAAAAATGAATAACAACAATACTGGATGATGGCAAGAGTACACAAAGTTCTAGATGTGAAGATACAGATGCTATAGCCCAGTGTCTGGCCTACAGTAGATGCTCAGGTATTACAAGCTAACAACATTATTATACAAAAGTATCCTAATGTTGGTTTCACATTTTATCACAATGGTGAGAAAATCACACCAATATCAAAACACAAGTCAAGATCCGGAGGTATAGCTGAGTGGTGGAACGGTGACTAGCATGTGGGAGGTCCTAGTTCAATCTTTGTAGCACTGTAAACAAAATTATTGCTTACATGTCACAACTGGAAGAAGACAAAATCAAATGCAAAGCTATATTGTTCAGGATTATAAGCAGGAGGTAGCCAGTCTAGAGCTGGCTATGTACCATCAACAAATATACAACCTTGAGCACAGATCAACTTCCATGAGGTCTTACTATCTTCCTGTAGACTTCTGGCTCTGATGGTATTATTCTAGTTTGTGCATCAATGCTTGCATCCTATCTGTGCCACTTATAAGAAAACACACACAGCAAACATGAAGCTAGGTTATCACTTCAAAAGATATGATTTTTGGGACTCACTTGGCTGTCTAAATGTAACCCTGAAGAAGGTTCAGGCTGTTAGAATTCTGGTTGGGTAACATATAAAGTGGTAAATATCCAAGCTAATCCTGACAGACACATTATAGGCCTCTCATGTAACAAATGAAGCTTTACACACTGGACAGGCTAAATTAATTTAGCATCTCAACCACTGAGAATAGAATCTCTCTATTACCGTCTAATTCCAGCCACCTATCCATAGAAAGCTTTGTTTCAGAAGCTTTTCAATGAGAAGCCATCTGTCTTTGTGGCACTTACAGAGCAGCAAAGCCTCTTACTTATGCAATGTATTGACACTTTATGGGTGTCTTTAGTACCTGAGTACTTATCACTGTTTTCCAAATGCAATTTCAACTGATAGTGACTGAACACCTGCTTGGGGTTTGAAAGTAAAGACTGCATGAGAGTACTTACGGTAAGTATTAAACTCTGACATGATGTTTAATTTGCTTGCTAATCAATATCCATAGTGCTTAATGATTTTAACTGCTGGCTATCAATATTTTATTTTTATACATAGCCATAAGTTTAAGTAATCTAAAAATGCCAAGAGTTTTCAATATACTATTTCTGTGCTCCTGAAATTGGGTTCTAACCATGAAAGAAGAAACCTGTCGTAAAATCCAGCTTTCAGCAATATGTATTGATGGATGCCTTTGAATATTGCTAGGTGTCACTTAGTTAAAGGGAATTCATATTGGTATCACAACAGATGCCTAGAGCTAGTGGCTGTATCTTGCAGGAATGACTTGCATTTAAGACTCTGCTATGGAAAATGTACTGGAAGGCACCCTGAACAAACTTTCAGCAGAACTGTGTTAGACTCCTCTCTGCCTGTGTGCTTTCTAATATCTCCATCCCCTGTTCTCTCCTATTTTGCCGTTTCAGTAATCTGCTGGTGTTTTTCTTTATGGCTGCCTCTGCGTTTCTTGGTGTGTCTATTCTCCAGGGAGATATTTTATCTGAGTTATTTCAGGTGACCCAGAGTTAAACATCTCCAATGATACTTCACATTGGACTCAGCTTCCAGGAATAGTCTGTATGCTGCTTTTTCCCAGGGAACTGAACACTTATGTGTGAATCCCTTTGCTTCCCCACCTATCCCTTGCCATTCTGGCTGTCAAAACTATGCTTTTACAGCTCACTTCTCATGCTCTTTGATGCCTAAACTCTCATGTCCAGTCATCACTCATTTGTGTGCCCCCACTGCGACTGTATTACCATTCCAGGAATCTGGAACATAGAAGATGGGTTGATGGGAGAAGCAACCCCTGACTCTATCTTAGCCTTGACTTTGAATGCTCAGTTGTAATTGAAGGGTACTTGGGGGATGTGATGAAGGCACATCAATGCCATGTGAGGAATGGTAGGGCAGAGATATGCTTTTTATATTTTAAGGTGCACATAGATTATCTAGTATCTAGTGATCTAGCTAACATCCAGATTTTGATTCAGTTGCTCTGCCATAAGATCTAACCCATGTGTAAAAGTTTAACTGTTCAAGTGTTTTGATGCTACTGGTTTGTGATCAGTGCTTTGAGCAGCCAGTCTTTGGGACTCATTGATATTTGAGTTTAAAATATTTTCCAGAATAGAATTTCTGACAGCATGGCTACAGAGTGATCTATCTCCCCCCTCCTCTCTCTTTCTGTCTCTCTCTCTCTCTCTCTCTCTCTTCTTTTTTTTTTTTTTTTTGCCAGTCCTGGGCTTGAGCTCAGGGCCTGAGCACTGTCCTTGGACTTTCTCAAGGTTAGAGCTCTACCACTTGAGCCTCAGCACCACTTCCGGCTTTTTTGTATGTATGTGGTACCAAGGAATCAAACCCGGGTCTTCGTGCATGCTAGGCAAGCACTTTAACCACTAGGCCAAACTCCCTGCCCTCTCTCTCTCTCTCTTTCTCTCTCTCTCTTCTCCAGACACATTCCTTCATTAGCATGCAATGGTCATGTTAGAGATAATGTACTCTAGAGAACAAGTTGAGCACTTGAACTCCAAGGCCATATGGAAGGTTGGAAACCTGGGGCTTTCTCTCCATAGACCTATGAGCTTGGGAAAAATTGCTTAGTCTATGTGTGCCTCAGTTTCATTCTTTGCAAATTGAGTTAAGAAATGTGCTCACTACAAAAGGTAACTGAGGCCTGAGTATCTTCTGATAACACATACGTCAGGTCTTAGCTCTTCAACTAGACCCAAGCTTCCTAGTCTCTTTTAAAGATTGTATTTTAGAGCATTTAGGTAGCCTGTTAATATTTGAGGTCTTGAACATCAGTGGTGAAATAATGATGTGAAAATGAAAGTACCTGAAAGTGGGTCCTCAAAGCCCTGTGCTCCCAGGGCTTGCCAAGTATGTCTGGAGAGACATACTTGTAGATAATTTCCTCAGTCAACATATCACATTTGCCACAGGTTTCTGTGGCATGGGCTTGTTTATTAAGACAGAAGAGAAAAGTTCTAAAGCAACAGATATTTATTGTTCCATGGTGGTAGCAGGGACTATGACACACAAACTTTGAAAGAGAGAAGGAACTTGTTAACCTACATCTAAATGGGAAATTTGAGACATCAAGGTTTTACTCTCCTATTGAGGGTAAACCTGCCAACACAGCATTCTGATTCCAGACCTATCTCTTAGCCATAATGCAATAGTGGCAAGTAATGCCAAGGAACAATCCCATATGAACGAAAGTCCCAGAGACATGCAGTACTCCACAAATCCCATTGAGCTCAGACGTCTAAAAGAAATAGATTACACTTATGATTAAACTGCTTTATTGTTGAAAAGTTGGTATGGGCTTTGATTGCAACACTATCATGTACTGGTTTAATTAGCAAAACACATGTTGTTTATTTTATTCAAGATATCAATTTCTCATTGTGTAGAATGAATCATTATTTTGAATGATTCATGTATTTGAATATCCTCACTATGAGAAATACAACTTAAAAGCTGTAATTTTAGTTAAATACACACACACACAGACACACACAAATGAGAGAGAGAGAAAAAAAAAAGCCAAGAATTGGGTAAAAATTCACACTTTAAAAAGATTCCTGATGTGTATACCATAATGTAGGTTAGGTTAGACCCCTTTAGAATTTTATGGACAGCATTCCCCCTGAGAATTCATTCAACTTAACTCAAGAAAAGTTACCTTAAATACAGAATTATCCTGCCTACAACTGACAAAAATTGACAACAAAATTAAAATTCCAGCTACCTACAAATGATGATACCATTTTTTCTCATTTTATTTTTTATTATCGAGGTAATGTATAGAGGGATTACAGTTAGATTTGCCAGATAGTAGGTATATTACTTCTCACACACTGATACCCCTTCTTATATTTTTGTTTCCATTTCCTTCCCCTCACCCCCTCTCAATCATCTTGTTTTCCCCCTTCCCCTTCTTATTTCAATTAAACAAATAACATATATACAATATACCAGGTTGATAACATTTTTTTAAACCTAGCCTTTTTCCTGATGTACTTACATGGCTATTAGGTTCTTTTTTAGTTACTCTACGTCAGTGAGAGTTAAAAGCCATGCTGCTGAAAGTTTTGTCAAATAAGCACAATGCTAACCCGAGAGAAAGGAGAAAAATGCAGAGCCCATGAATTTTTAAAAGTTCATACATAATATATCATAAAAGTAGTATGAATAATATGGGACATGGGTTTTAATAAAAAGCTCCTTGACCATTTCTCAGGGATGCTGAGATGTAATCAATACCTAAAAAGGTATCTTGGGGACAAAGCCAAGATTTATGGCATTTTTACCAAGAGTGACACTCTCTGCTTACTATGTCAGCTGGGGGACACATTATTGGACTTCAGAGAACTCAAGAAAGAAAGACATTTCTCTCTGCCTGATACTACTTCAAGGATGAACTTTATGGTTCATTTGTGACATCATATTTGATGGGAAGAAAACAACCTAAACAAGTGCTCCAAAGACAACAGAGAAACTCACGTGTAGCTCAGTATCAATTCCAGACTGGGTCGGACTTTGGCTTCTTTCCACCTCTGAGAGCAAATCTCCAGATGAAAGATCTAAGATGCGTGAGTGAAGTTTCTAGTGAAAACCAAACAACAATATCAAATAGAGATACTTTGTTTCAAAACTCTTGCTTAGGACAGTTAAAAATCTTAAAAGAATCCACATTTTCAGATCACAAAACACAATACAAAAAACTAAAAAACATGTATTACAGATGTGTACATTACATTCTACAAATAGTAAGTGATCACATGTTTGCAGACTGTCAATCTTCCTGGGAAAGTAAGTAACCAGGAAAAAATAAGTAGTAGCTGGGAGCTAAGTGACAAGGAAAGCACTAATACCTTAATAGACTTATGGGCTAGAATAAAAATTAATTTTTGATATTCTCATTAAAAAATCTGTCACCAAGTTAACCTTTTGATATTGAGCAGTGGTTAAAAATCTGAGCAAATAATTATAAATGTGACCTTATTTCTATACAGCACGGATCTTGTGAAATTTTCCCTTGGACACATTTTAACTCAAAGTCATTAGCATCATCTGTTAGGAACAATTAATGGGAATAGAAAATAATTACATTGGGGATCTAGGGACTCAGAGGATTTTATGCATTAATATTTATTCGATTATATACTGAATTCTTTATTTCAGTTTTGCTTGGGAGGCTTGCTAAGCCGGGGATATTTCACTTTATTAATTTTTATACTTAGTACAAAAACTTTTCTGTGAACATTAAATTTAATTTGTTTAATTGCAAATACAATAAAAACCTGTGATTTATGGATAATGTTTGTGACAAAAATAGCTCTTGTACCATAGTTTATCTTGGTTACAACTTTTATGACTTGAGCCATTAGAAAATCCAATCAAGTAAGCAAATACTGTGCCTAAACAAGCCTTTGCAATCCCTGAAAAGTTTTCCTACATTGGTTTTTCCATCTTGGAAAGAACCTTCTGCTCAATGATGTGGATTCTATAAATATTTTAGTCTCTACCATCAAGGGACGTTGAATCACCTTACAATGCGAGGGTGACCATACTTGCCATTTTGACCCAGTAGGTCAACCAAACTTGTCAGTTCCGCTAAAAATGCATCTTTTTAGGTTGAGCTCCTATAAGCCCCACATAGTTAGCTGGTCTCTCAACAAACATGTCTTTAGTACCAAATGAAGGGGGCAGGCTGTGACCCTTCTATAGTGACTGTCTCATTCTCTCTTCTATCTGTTCTAGTTTCATTGTCTCACAGTGTACCCCTCATCTTCCTACTTGATATTTTTACCTTCCTCAGGGGTGAAGGTAATTTTTATCCTGGCTTAGGCAGATCACTTCCCTTTATTCTAAAAGCCTCACATCCTCATTTGTCTCACACTTATACCCTTTATTCTCTCAATCCATGTGTTTGTGAAGGTATTATCATAAGACAGTATAACTCCAAAGTCAGCTGCCTACTAGCTTAAATTCTAATTTCTCCAAGATAGCCATGAACCAGTAGGTAACTAGAACAGATTTGTTTTTCCTGGACAATTTTTATAATCCCTACTTCAAAATCCTTCTAGAATTTGAGTCTGCTGAGGGAAAAGAGAGAACTTTTCTCATAGTTTAATTTTCAAGACCTCTTATAGTCTTTCATACTCAGTAAGCACCCTGTTAATGCTTGGTGCAGACTATAAAGGAAAAAAAAAGTCTTTTGATCACCCTCATCTATAGGTTTTAAAGGCTGAGAGAATGCCAAAAGAATTACAATTTTAAGACCTAGAATACATTTATCAGTATGCAAACAGTAGAAGTAGTTATGGGAAATGACATTCAACAAAAGAAATGATGGTTTTGAGTGGTATGTCATGTGATTTGGGGGAAGAGTCCTTTATAGATTAGATATCGGACTTTTTATTCAGTTCATGATTGTACTTCGCCATTACTTCTCAGATATGATGTCACTATTGTGCTTACTGCATGAATATGTGTATGTAAAGTCCTACCTTTCTAAATGATGTTCTATTTTACCAGTTATTACCCAACTACTCCAGGTAAAATCTGTGTAGAAGACAGTAGGATCTGGGACAGGAGGACCAGGAGACTTGAGTTTCAGTCCTGTTTAAGGCACAGGTTTTATAAAATCTATCAGTTTCAGATCCTTCACCTCTTACAAAAAGGATAGCTCCAATCACAGGTAGGGAAAGGCATTGCCATCTGAAGAACTGGCAGTAAAGAAGAGACAATGTTGCCCCATATAGACAGATATCAAGATAATGCCACAATTTAGGTTTGTGGGAGGTAGTTCCTTGGAATACGAGGTACAATCATTTGCTGTACGGTTTCTACAGTTGTGAAGCAAACAAAAAAATGAGAGAAAAAGAAAACTTTTAAGGCTACAGGTAAGGCTACACTTAAGAAAAGGACATGTAAATACCTTTATACAAAAATCTCCTGAGATAACCAGAAGTTCTCGAGTCCACAGGTGATTTTGTCGGTCTTATAATTTCACATTTATAAATGTATGTGTGAAAATATGTTCTCATAGACAGACACATAAATGTATGTATACACCAGATTGCTTTTCAGACCCTTACTGTGATGGCATCTGTGCTGAATTCTGACTTCAGGGGAAAGTAAGTAGAATGTGTACATGGCAAATTCCATTATAGTCATTGTAAGAGAGACAGCAAACCAAAATGCAACACTCCTTTCAGAGGAGTCTACCTGTGAAGAGGGAAACGTTACCATACCTATGAACTCTAGTTCACATTCACTAGTAAGGTCCATCTGCATAAAATCTCTTAGTTGAACTACTTTGAATTTCAATGAGAACCCACAAACTCAGAAGAATTTGGATATCGGACCTGTTTTGTTTTCAGTGTGAATTGTAGCAAGACTATTCAGAAAAGCATTGAAATTGACCTTATAACATTTAATTCATGTTCTCAGAAACTAAGTATGACTTAGTTGGTCTTGAGAATAGCCTGTTAGCCTCACACACCTCTGGGCTAGGGAGCAAAGTCATATCCTTATGCTTTCATGTGACAGCCTCATTGTCCTGTCCTTGCAGATTAGTTTTGATGTCTCAAGAGTACCCTTCTTTGCTGGGCTCTTGTAGCTCTTGTAATCCTAGCTACTTAGAAGGCTGATAACTGAGGACAGCAGTTCAAAGCAGTTCAAAGCTAGCCCCTGCAGGAGTGTTCTTGATTCTTATCTCCAACAAACTATCCTGAAAAGGCAAAAGTAGCACTGTGACTCAAGTGGTAGAATGCTAGCCTTGAGCAAAAGAAAGGACAGTGCCTACACCCCAAGATCAAGCCCCAGGACTGGTACAAAATTTTTTAAAAAAGAAAACATGTAGCCTTCTCCTTACTTACCACTTTTACCTATGTTTCGATAACAGACTTCTCTGTGCTCCTGTCAATCTAACAGTACCCTGCTCCTGATTAGTGACTACCCTAGAATTTTATTTCCTATAGAATTTTATAGTCATCTTCTATAAGCCAGGGTACGTTCACTGCCCTGATGGATTAGATTACCTCTTTATGTGGGCGTTTGGTCCTAAGATCACCGTCAGTGAATTGAGGTTGTTCTCATAACTGTACTTGGTACAAGTTCTACTTTCCTACAAATGATTAGTTCCACAAAAAGGGAGGCTCACCACTACATATCTGTCTTGGCTCTGTGGTTAGGAAGGGCTAGATGCCATGGAATGGCAACTTTCTTTCTGGGCACTCTCCTAAAGTTTCATTCCTTTCTTCCTCTGCAGGTAGAGATGACCGTGTGACATGGATCATAGAATGAAAGCTACCCTTCACATGCAACCAAGGAACATCCCACATGGCTCTCCACAACCTTTCCTTCCAATGCTCCACTCAGCATAGTTCTCATATCAAAGGTGGAGGCAACCAGATGGAATAAATTTGTATTCCTGAATCTCCAAATGCAAGAGAGCCACTCTGGGATCCAGAATGCTTCTTTTGGATTTTACATGAGGAACACATGAACTTCTACTTAGCTACTGAGTTTGAGGCTAACTCATTTGGTATTTATTTGGTATACAGCAAACATTGAGATGCCTAATATTCCCTGCTGAGACAAGCATACTGAGTAGCCACTCAATTGAACATGCACATGTACATCTTACATACAAATAAGTGGGCATAAATAAATACTTATGTGTCTATGTGTGCACTCATTTATACATGTAAATATTATAGCTATGCCACCAGACCAAAATCTGTTTCCTACACTGGAGGTTTCTGTTTCATGGAGATAATGCAAAATCCTGCAGAGGACCAGGGATGTGAGACTGCTTGAAGAGCTAAAGTATAACTCAATTTGTAGTCAGGATGCAGCCTTCATTCATATCCGTATAGAATACCAAGCATAGCTTCAAAGCCATAGTAATGTCAAGCCAGCTGGTACCAAATACACCCACACATGGGGGGCGTCTTATCTGGGGTGGATCGGGGGTTAACAAGTCCCAGTCATAGAATGGTAAATATTCTCTTGCACAGTCTACGTCAAGGACTGCTTGTCCTTTATCTGGTCTGATGCAGCTTGAGTGGCTCCTTCGGAGTGGCAGTGACTAATTGCACAGCTGGGCAGTCAAAGATGACAATGGAGAATGGAGACTTAGGTGGGCTCTGACCTTTTGGAGCTAGAGGCCAGAGTTTTCCATTACTTTTCTCCCCTTATTCACCATGCTGCAATTCCCTAGTGCTCAGTGAAGGCTGCTACATTTAATAGGTTCTGCCTCTAGGTTTTGACTCAGTATGTGTCGGTATCTTCACATTAAGGCAGTGATGGCTATGGCCAGGAAGACATAGAGACTTTATTAATGGTACAAAGTGAGGTTAAAACAACAACAACAACAACACAGATCTTTGTCTAAGAAGTTCAGAGAGTATAGGAAATCCTGCATAAGCATACCAAGTAAAATCAGACGATGAGCATTTTTTGTAAGTATTTTCTCTTGTACTTCTTAAAGTGGAGAAAAGAATGTGTGAATTTTTCCATGGCAGGATTTCAGAAGTTATTAGCTCAGCTTCAGAAGTCAAGAAGAAAGGACCAAAGGAATCATTTAACCATGACTCCCTTTTCATTTTCTTGAGAGAATTAGCTTAATGTCATAAGCATGTGTATAATTATTCTCCCATTTATTAAAAGACAAATATTTGCATAGAAGAGAAGTTATGAGTATAAGTACAGCCTGTCTTTGATTCATGGATTCCAGCAACATAAACACCTTAGGTTAGACAACAGAGTGGAGATGAAAACTCATATTTTTAATCTGATTCTTTCAATAATACTCTGACTTATTTAATCTTGTACATAATCTGTCTAAAATTCAAAAGAATCCTGTTTATATTCATCAGAGATCTTTTTTGTCTTTTTGTGGAAAAAGTGTCTCAGTTGGTGGGGAGTAGCTGTGATGTGACAGTTCTTTATTTCGAGTTTTCTTTGCAAGGTAATTCTTGTTAATCCCTGTACGATCTAGTGTTATTCATATGTCCCTAACCTTGTCCTTGAATCCTGTCACCAGTGTGTTCTGTTCCCTGTAAAGTATTTTTCTGTTCATAGAAGTGCAGTACAGGGGATTTAGAGGTGTTGTGAAAGGAGTTTCTAGTAGGATGCCCATTCACAAGTGTTTCACTCTTTACTACACAGCCCACAAGAATGGCAAGGCATTGTCTTTGGTCACTCACTTCTGCTAACTGACTTGTTTTACTGAGCCCTGCGTCTCTCTTCCATCTGTCCAGTTGCTCATTTAGACAAGGTCCTCTTTAGAAATCACACCTGTGGTCTAGATCCAGGGCTGATTTCTGAAGAACTTACTAGTTAAAAAAAAAAAAAACAGAAGTCTATGGCTTTGATTTTAAATAAGTCTGTGTCTATTCTCCAGAGAATAATCCTAATTTATGGCTTCCAGGAGATTCTCAGGGCCTCTCCTGTTCCTTCAACTCAGTATTACGCTTGGCTCTCAGCCAGTCTAGTGCTTTATTTCCTTTAATTCCACTTCAAGAGAGGCAGACTTGGAGGGAGTCCCTCAGAAATTCTCTGAGCATCTTTTGATATTACTAACTTTTTTGATTTCCTGTATTCTATTACAGGAGTAGGAAGCAGCTGTGGTAGATGTGGCATATGATTAAAAGAAGTGTTTAAAATATGGTTCTGAATCAGCCATAAGGTAGAAAAGCTTTGTTCCTTCTGTTGAGTAATAAGGCAATTTTCATGGGTACACATAAGAACGACTAAAAGTAAGTTCAAGGAAATTACCCAGAATAGTTCAGTCTGATGAACATAATTCTCTATGGAAGATTTACTAACCAAACAGTCTTCCCTCCTCTCAAACCTTCCAAAGTTTTGTCTTACATATTACATTTTTGGAAATATAACTTTTCATCAACACTTGCAAACTCTATCCTGATCAACCGGGCCAGATCTCTGGGTTCACATTTCACAGGTTTCATTCTAACCGATTAAGAATTTATTATAAAACTGAATATTACATGACTGCATATTATATAACTGAGTATTATATGGTCATTTCTTGAATTCACAAAAAATTTGAGCCTAGGAAAAAATTCTTTCTGGATAAAAAATTATGTTTAATTAATCATTCCATTGTTTCCATTTTGGGATCCAAAGATAAAACACAATATCTCCCATTTTGCTGATGGCATGCAAATAGTATACCTTTTGAATGTTCTTCTAGAATTTGGAAAAGTAAGTTCATCGAGGTTTTTCTCAGTTCCGAGCCTGACATTTTGTAACTCCATTTTCATCCATAGTGGTCCTTGCTACAATTATCTTCTCTGACAACTTTTTAACTTGCTTTGGGTATCTACCCTTAGGTGCATTATATCTTGCTTGGTGTGTTACCTTAGAAAAAAGGCATGATTCCACATGCTATTCTATGTGTCTCTGGGATCCAAGGTTAAAAGATGCTTTTAAAAACAATTATTCCACAGCTGTATTCAAAACATTCTTCATGGGTCCTGGTTACCAGGATAACCAATGGTGGCTTAAGGGAGTAGCATTGGGTTTAGTAACTAGGAAGTTTATTTGGGTCTCTGCAGCAGATTGATGGCTACAGCATCTCCTACCCATCCTACCTGCCACAATTCCATTAGCAGTGCCCTGAAGACTCTCAGAGTGGGGACCCATGGGAGGACAGATGAAGATAAAGACAGCATACCTTCCCTCAGGAGGCCTCACTAGAATGAATGGAACCGGGAAGCGCTTATGAATTATCTACTGTGTACAGAATCCTGACTGTACACTATGAGAGACTTCCTACAGCTCATTAGTAGAGCTTATGAGATCAATGAGGAGCCCAATCACGCATAGGAAGGAAAGAGTAAGAATTCTTCAGGCAGAAAATGCTTTAAAGGAAGAGCAAGAGTAATATGGAGGTATTTCCTTTTGCTTTCACTTAAAAGAAGGAATTAGAGGGAACAAAAAACCAACTTCAAACTTGGTAGAGGTTGGCAGTGTTTAAAAAAAGCTCAGTGAAATAGTAGCAGATAATATTTTGTGCAATAACTGTTGGATAGAGAAGGAATCTGCTTTTTGTAAGAAGCCCCCAAATATTTGGTATAAAGTTATTTTTTCTTACAAAAAATAAGAATCAGCACTATTCCAAATGCAACATCAACAGGAAAGTAAAAGAATATTGAGAAACTAGACACAGGCTTAGGACTTCCTCATCAGGTCAAATCAGACCTGTGGGCAGGTGACCTCCCACAAATGCCTCAAGCGTGCTTGCTGGTCCTAAAACCCCCAAAGCTCCCTTTTGTCTTTTTCTATGAATTCATCCCGAGGGAGGAAGTGATTCATCACAGCCTGACCTATTCTGGGATCTAAGAGATACAGAAGTGCCTGAAATTTCCATTTTTATCACTAATTACTTTAACAGGTTCTTTAATAAATGCTTTCCCATTGCCCCTGCTGTTTTGTAAAATTATCTACCCTGCTTTTTTTTTTTTTTACATTTTTAATCAAGTTCTAGTTTTGAAATGTCCTGACTTTCTAAAGCTTTTTGCTTTTCACATTCAGGGGGAGAGCAAATTTTCCTTTGGATTTCACTGAACTAAAGATACTAGAAGGAATGAAAACACAGCTGACTTTTTTTTTTTTGGTGGGGGTGGGGGAGGAGACCCAGCCCTATTCGAAAGTGAGAGTCACTGGAGTTTAATGTACCATTATTGGGAAGAAATGAATTATGTCTGGCTCTGGGGGAAAAGAGAAAGTGTGAAGTTACTTTTCTTTAGCTTATCACATGAATCTTCAAAATACTTTGTAGAAGGAGCTGCTATATTAAACTTTAGGGAGGTAATATTCAAGATGACAGTAGCTGAGGAAGGTATCCAAAGTTACAAAAAGCATGCATATTCCAGGATACTGCGTAACCAGCTGTACCTCCACATGTGTTCCCTTCTAGGCCCAAATGGAAAGAAATTGATACTCTCTTTGTCTGTGTGTGTGTGTGTGTGTGTGTGTGTGTGAGAGAGAGAGAGAGAGAGAGAGAGAGAGAGAGAGAGAGAGAGAGAGAGAGAGAGAGAGAGAGAGAGAGAGAGGGAGAGAGAGGCAGACAGAGAGACAGACAGAGAGACAGACAGACAGAGAGACAGACAGACAGAGAGAGAGAGAGAGAGAGAGAGAGAGAGAGAGAGAGAGAGAGAGAGAGAAGAGAGAGAGAGGAAGAGAGAGAGAGAGAGAGAGAGAGAGAGAGAGAGAGAGAGAGAGAGAGAGAGAGAGAGAGTGTGTGTGTGTGTGTGTGTGTCCTGGGCACTAACCCTGCACGTTTTTGTTTAAGGCTAGCGCTCTATGATGGATTTTTAGTGATTATTTCAAGTTAAGAGTCACGCCTAGGCTGGCTTTGAACTACAATCCTCTAATCTCAGCCTCCTGAATAGCTAGGACAACAGGTGTGAGCCATGCCTGGCTTCCATTGACTTTTATGAGTCAAGTCCTATGGTGGATATTTGCTTTTCCCTAAGTACTAAGTCCATAATCCAGGGCCATTCCTATCAGATACACGATGTTGTCATGGTGATTTGACTGCTTAGACTCTTCTTTAGGGCAGATAATTGGGAAAGAAATAATAATAATAACCTCAACAATAATAGCTATTTATTGAGCTCTTTTAGCATGAAGTATGTTTTTCATATGTATCATCCTTTGAAATGTCATTAAGATTCACAAAAAGACTGATATAATGTTATAGATGAAGAAACTGAGATAGAGAGATAATGACTTAAGGTTACATAAATATTATTTGATACTCACACCCACCCAAGCAGTCTGACTGCAGAATTACTGCTTTTCATCCTATCCAATTAAATATGGCTAATGATGGTCTGTCATAGACAATTTACTAAAACAACAACAAGATAATTGTATTAGATGATGAAATGGACTGGATAGAATTTAAAAGAAAAAAAGCAACCTTCAATTACAAAACATCTTTGCTTACTAAACACCAACATGATGTACTTAATTATTTATTAGAAAATACATTCCTTGTGAGTATTTTATTATCTTTAGTATTGTCATTAGAATTGGCATTATTGACATTGTTGCCCCTTCTTCTTCCTCCTCCTCCTCCTCTTCCTCCTCCTCCTTCTCTTCTCCTCCTCTTCTTCTTCCTCCTCCTCCTCTTCTTCTTCTTCCTCCTCCTTTTCCTCCTCCTCCTTCTCTTCTCCTCCTCCTCCTCTTCCTCCTCCTCCTCCTCTTCCTCCTCCTCCTCCTCTTCCTCCTCCTCCTCCTCTTCCTCCTCCATCTCCTCCTCCTTCTCCTCCTCCTCCTCTCCTCCTCCTCCTCCTCTTCTTCCTCTTCTTCCTCCTCCTCTTCTTCTCCTTCTTCTTCTTCTTCTTCTTCTTCTTCTTCTTCTTCTTCTTCTTCTTCTTCTTCTTCCTCCTCCTCCTCCTCCTCCTCCTCCTCCTCCTCCTCCTCCTCCTCTTCCTCCACCTCCTCCTTCTCCTCCTCCTCTTTCTCCACCTCCTCCTCCTCCTCCTCCTCCTCCTCCTCCTCCTCCTCCTCCTCCTCCTCCTCCTCCTCCTTCTCCTCTTTCTCCACCTCCTCCTCCTCTTCCTCCTCTTCCTCTTCCTTGGTTATGGGACATGAACTCTGCTCTGTCCCTGAGCTCTTCAGCTCAAGGGTAGCATACCACTTGAGCCACAGTACTACTTCCAGGTTTCTGGTGGTCAATTGTAAATAAGAGTCTCAAGGACTTTTCGTGCCTGGGCTTGCTTTGAACTGCTATCCTCAGATCTCAGCCTCCAAAGGTAGGACTACATGTCAGAGACATCAGAGCCCAGCATATGTAGGATTATTCTTATGCACACTAAAATTTAAAGTCTGATTAAGAAGTAGAAAGTAGGAACATCTCCATTTCTTTGTTACCAAAAGATTAAAAAAAATACAAGAAGGCATGTTAAAATTTTTTCTAGACCTTTGCTCACATGGGTCCTTGGCTGCTCTTCTCTGGCCCAAACTCCTTATTGTTGGATTCGGATTGGTTAAAATCTCTTTGAGATTGGTTGCAGCATTTCTGTTGGCCTTACCCAAGACTGTAGTTTGAGCATCTTTGGCCTGCAGGAGCTGCTCCTTGCCTGAGAGTACTGACAAGGACCGAGACTGGTAATATGGCCCCAGAGCTCACACCATGACAGGACTGGGAGCTGCGTCTAACAACTGTCAGGCAGGCCTTGTCTGACTTTGGGACTAAAAGATGTCAGAGAGGTGAGTCCAGCAGGTGTGCTGGACACACAGGAGAGAATTAGGCAAGTTAGGATTAGAATATTGTAACAAGAATATAGTGATCACTCTGCTGAGCTCTATTAAATCAATAAACTATGTTGCATCATAAAAAAAATTCTAGAGTCAAGGGTTTGAGCTGAATTCAGCTTTAAGACTGTCCTTGTAGCACTTCAATCTCTGTCATTGTGTTGTCTAAACCTGATTTGAACCTTGGGGGGTATGAGGTGTAAACATAGTCTGTCATCTAATGTTCATAGAAGGACAAGACAGCCAGGCTCCCTTGATTCAGAATGCTCCAACAGGCCTCATCAGAGGGGTTCCTTATGGCTTTCTTTCTTTTTCTTTTTTCCTTTAGGAACATATAGCTAAGTATCAGTCCATCTGAGATTTAGGAATACAAAATGATTGCTCAGGTGAGGGGTCTCCCTGAATCCATTCTGCCACAATAAGAATGATCATAAAAGCTGCCATATATAAATGAAAATGTTTACTTCTGGAGAGCAGCTGAGATCAATGTGGCTACAGTGTTTGGTGTACTTTCCCACTAACAAGAGACCACCTCCTGATGCCCTCAATGGTAAAAGGAACAAGAGAGCTCTCTGGGAACTCTTTTATTAGGATACTAACCCATTGGTGATGGCTCTCAAATGACCTAATCACCATGGGATATAATACATCATATTGGGGCCAGGATTTCAACATACATTTTGATTCAGATGATATGATTCTGATCATAGAATAAAGATTTGAGTGGGGAGAGTCTATGTATTGGTTCAGAAGTGAGAGAAACTAACATTTCTTTTTCTCAAAAAAATATATTCAGCAGAACCACAGCAGTCAATTTAAAAAGAATTAGGAGGTGAATGGCTACCTCGGTATACAAGAATATGATGTCAGGTCACAGAGTGAGCAAATCCAGTGAAGAAGCCATGATTGACTTTATATCACTCTTGTTACTCTGGCTAAATGCCATGCTTTCTCCTCTGCTCCTTTGCCCAAATTTTCCCTACTGATGAGGCTAAGTATAGTCCTCCCTTCCCCTTATCCATGCACCAGAAAAAAAGGTCTAGAATGGTAGTTACTAGAGGGGTTCCAGGGAGGATATTTAGACTTAGTGAACAGTCATACAACTTTTATGCCTTCCCAGTATGCTTAGTCCCTCAAAGGAGAATCAAGGGTCTCATCTAGCAAGCATCATGCTTGCTAGAACTGTGTAAAGAACTGCCTGCTTCCAAGAACTGTAACTGCTGATCCTGAAGACATGCAGTGATTACCTCCATAATGCCAAAGTCACATGCGTTACTCAGATGGTCAGCAAGAAACCAGATGGGCAGAAGTTGGTCTAAGTACAGTACAAGGGAAAAGATAGTGTACTACATATTTCAAAACAGATAAAATCTAAAAGAAGAGACTTTCAATATTTTCCATCACAAAGAAATGATTAGCATTTGAGCAGACATATTCTGATTTGAACCATACACAATGTTCATATATGTCAAAATATCACAATGTTTATATATGTCAAAACATCCGATGATTCCCTAGAAATATTGCCAAATTTAATGTGTCCATTAAAATATGCAGGTGTTTCTTAAATGGAAACTCCTTTGTACAATTACTTAGAAATAATTTGAGAAAGGATAACAAATATCCAGGTGTGCCAACAGGAGGAGGGGAAGTAAGAGTGGGAGAGAGAGGGGGTGGGGGTAGAGAGAGAGGAGAATGAATATAATTTAACATTAGGGGAAGAAAACTATCTCTATGGAAGGGTGGAAATGCCTTCATAATGTTCCAGAGAGCTAGAAAAGTATTACGTAGAATTATTTATAATTTATAAGATGGGCTACTCCTTACATTATTAAAGGAAATATTAGAAGAGATGAAATTCTGTTCAGATGATTGCATAGCCACTGGGACTTCCACAGGCTCCTCACTGCAGGGGATAGGAGAAGCAGGAATAGAGATGATGAAAATAGCTTCTGCGATGTGCGTTCATTTGCACTTTACTGTCTAATGTCCTGATTTCTTTAGGACAAATTGTTGGAGTCTCATTCAATGGACAACAACTGAGCAAATGCCTAACATAAATGTAGTTTCTATCTGAATGTTTAGTGAAAGCCCACAGTCTCCGCTACCTTGATAATGAGTGTTGTGTTGAACACTGTCAGGATTTCACTCTTACTTAATCCTTGGGCTTGCCTTACTGAGTTTGTTCTAAAGATCCATATCACAGCCTCACCATAGTTTTGTTCTGAAAGTTGTATTTAAAAAAAAAACTATGGTTCTTTTACCTCATAGTAAGTAATGCCTCATGGTATTATAAATAATCAGTTGAAAATTGTTATTTATGTGGTTTCCTAATAGCAATTTGAAATATAGGGGCTAAAATTACCAGCTTACAATATTGTTCAATATTAACAGTGGGAAGGGTAATATGGAAAACAGACATTAAAGGATTAGTTGTAAAATACATTTCCCTAGACTAAATCATTTCTTGGCAAATGGCAGTTTGCAGCTATTAAATGGGATTCATCAAGTCAAGTGGATTTATTTGTATTTTTCTATTATTTGCTAAATAAATTCTACACTTAAATCTCAA
Organism: Megascapheus bottae; assembly: GCF_031878675.1. Taxonomy (NCBI): domain Eukaryota; kingdom Metazoa; phylum Chordata; class Mammalia; order Rodentia; family Geomyidae; genus Megascapheus; species Megascapheus bottae. The sequence continues at coordinate 43,041,033 of NC_143520.1, read as the reverse complement.
TTTTGTAATTTTTTTCTCAGGTATGTTAGGGAAAAAATTAAAAACAGAATCTGAGAAATGACATTCAGCTTTCAACTGAAAACTGCCCTGGTTTGCCTAATAAGTACAAAGATGTGCTCTGACAAATACCTGTATGACAAACTAAGGAGTTGCAACTGCCTCTGAAAATGTGGAAAATAGGCAAATCCTCCAAAAGAAATAAAACAAAGCCCTGTTGCTTTTAGCTGCAAAATCTCCAAGCATATAACAATTTGTTCTCATTGAGCACGACTTTAGTCAACATTGAATCAGAACACTAGGCATAGAAAAAGAAGGTGAAAGGTAAATTCCTAATCTCCTAAGGTAGAAATTGTGATTCATTAAGTAGCTATTTGATGCACAACCATAAATAACCTAATTTCTGTATTTTCTTCTGAGACAGTTCCCAGTTACCATAATCCTGAAATTATTCAGTCTTCACAAATCTCTAAAGATTTATTTATTTTCATAAACTGTTTGATGGAAGTGTTCCTCAAAGATGCACAGCAATCTTCCTCTGAGCTTCCCATTAATTTTGTATCATGCCCAGCATTTCTAGCCTTATAAAATACCAAAAGTGATTTCTTATTTTTCAAATAACAATTGGTTATAGATCTATAAATAACCATTTCAAAGAAATAAGCACTATTGGGGCTAGAGAGAAAAGAAATTGCTCTTAGACTTATTTGAACAACTATAAGAAAGTCAAATTCTCCAGAAACAATCATGAGTATAAAACTACTTATGAGGGCCATGAGTTTGGCCTAGTGGTAGAGTGCTTGCCTAGCATGCACAAAGACCAGGGTTCAATTCCTTGGTACCACATATATAGAAAAAGCCAGAAGTGGTGTGGTTGCTCAAGTGGTAGAGTGCTAGCCTTGAGAAGCCCAAGAACAGTTCTAGGCCTTGAGTTCAAGTCCCAGGACTGGCAAAAAAACCCCAAACCAATTATGATTATAAAATTTTGCTTTCAACACTTGGAAGTGGTCAGTTAACTGGGAAAATAACACATTCCTTTCTTATGTTGTGGATGGTACACTATAAATGTTTCTGCTTGAATGTTTTACATTAATAATCTCAAGATCTTCATGGTATTTGTTATACATAAATCTTCATTGTTTTTCAGATATTTGAAATTGAACGATACATTTCTTTTCATGAACCCACTTTTACTTATCAAAACCTAATAAAAATAAGATGCCCTCTTACTTGAGTGCATAAAAATTTAGTGATTCTGTAAAATGTGAATCACTTATTCAAAAAGACAGTAGTGAGGTCTCAGAAGAGATTATTCAATACCTTGTCTTATCAAGCCTTTCACTGGAGCAAAGTCTAGGTCTACAGGCAAGTTTACTGGGTGACCAAAATAGCTCTGTTAACTGGAATCCAGGGTCTATGAAATCAGCTTTTAACTATTCAGATTTAGTCTTGGACTTAGTGTCACGAATTAGCTAAGTGACCATTTGCTATATCCATAACCATGGAAGGGAGGGAGGCATGTGGCCCCAGGTATCATAATTTTCAGTTTAAATCCTGGCTTTGTGCAATTAGGACAAGTCACTTCATCTTTTGAGTCTTGGTTTCCTCTGGGGATAATAACAACAATAGCGGCTCATGGGAGCTTATTGAAGACATGAGGCTGGAGAAAGAACTCTGGAATTCATAAGGCTGAGATGAGGATTCAATTAGTTACAGCGCTTGGGGCATATTGGATGCTTGAAAAATGTTAGCTATTTTCAAGACAGGGATATAATTTGTGGGCTCGGTGTAGGGAGCCCTTTGTAAAGAAGATATTAAGAATTTCATGACAGTAACAGCGAAGCATTAAATCAAGAACTGGGCCCTCCTAGGCTACCATGGGAGAACACAGGCAGTGTCTCCATGAATCTAGATGTGACTATTCACCTCTCTGGATTTCATTATATCCAGAGTGCTATCTCATCATCAGCGAAGGATTCAGTCACACTCCCTTTGCTAAGTTTACAGGAGTAAGTAGAAATTTCTAAGTTTTAACATAATTTTCAGTAACAGTAGCCTGCTTTGTTAGTATTTTTCCCCATGTACCCTCAATTAGTGATAGAACCAAATATATGGCTGGTATCATATGGTCTACAGCAGGACCTAAAACAGTTTCCTGCTGATGACAAATTCCAGAAAGAGGTCTGCAGCAGATTGCTCAGTTGAAGTAGAACAAATACCAACAACAAGGGAAAGGGAAGCAAGTATTCCAGAGGAGGGTGTGTTGGCCAGCACTAACTCTCAGGTGCTTCATAGACAGAATGTCAGGAGCAACTGACTCTATGTATCTTTCTGTTTTGGTGTATTTTCTATCTTGGTCTACAACAGGGCTGGATGATGCTATTTCCTAGATCGGAAATATGGGAAGAATCCTACACTGGCCTGAGCATTGGCCTTCCTCCTCAAGATGGTGCCAGTGTCCCTTGGTAGTCACACCCACCTGACTTGACTTCCCCGCTCTTTAGCAGCTTCTCATGCTGTAATACCTCCCAGTTTTCCTTACCCTGAAGCAGGCTTCGTGTCACTTGTATGGTTAGTACCTGTGATTTCTAACAGAGTTAGAATCAGTTAAACCCTGGAAACATATAATCAGTGCATGCATAACAAGTTAAGACTTAAGGATTTTACCCCACCTAACCTTTCTTGCCACATTTCTGAGGCTAAAGTGTCCTTTGCTACAGCTCTATGAAGATAAGGCCTCTCTAAAACACACATCAATAAGACCATTAACTTTCTCCAGGCCCTCTCCTTGATCTGCACTAATCATACCTACTTTTTAGAAGCAGGATTATACTATCATCACGTGAGATGGGCAATATCTATGGGACAATATGAAAGTCCTTTATTATTTTCTTACTCATCTTACCCAATATAGACTGTTTCATGCAGCATCAATGTATTCTGGAGCCTTTTGTTGGTCAGTGGAGTGATAGCAAGAGTTTTATATTCCTTTTCACATTTAGTTCTTGAATCTGTCACTAGACTTTAGAATCATCTGAAGGAATTAGGCAGTTCACCATACGATCTCATTATTGACATTTATGTTGATCGATGTTGGCTCTTACAGAATTGGAATCTGCAGATCAATTCCCTTATTAGATTCTTTCTCACTGCTGCCATAATCATTTTATCACACTGGCTGCTGCTATCAAAAACTGCTTTATCACTATGTAATGGGACAAGGGAAATCAGTTTCTGTGTAGTATGTTACAAGAAATAAAAAGTTTCCTGGTTTTAAATCTCACTTTTCTCAGGATTTAAGAAATTCTCTGATAATTACACTTGTATAGAAGTTAATGTGAACTTACTCTCCCTTAAAACTGATGCATGAGAGAAACAACATTGAATCCTAAGTAAAATGTTCATAATATTCCTTGAAATCATTTTGCCTTTCTTTCCCCCAGAGAGCTTCAGATGTCAGATTATAAAACAATTACTGCCCAGGTGGTAGTAATGTGCCAGAACAGAACTGGCATAATGTCAGTGTCTTTGGTAAAGCCCCAAACCTGGGGAAGAAGCTGCAAAAAAGAGATGAAACAAATCCTTTAACTCTGATACTAGCCCACCAGAATAGATAATGGAGCCAAAAGAAGACAGTGAGGTTGGTTTCTCTGTAGGACTCACCCTTTCCCAATTCAAGAGCCAAGATCTATTAAGAAATAGGAGTGACATCAAATATGAACTACATCTACCCAAACAGTGTCTAAGGAAATATATAAAACTCTTATTGAGAGACATGAGACAAATATCTTTTCTTTTGTTTATATAGACTTGTCATTTCTAGGAAACAGATACTTCATATTACCTGTGTTTTTGTTTCAACATGTGACATTATGGGTTTGGCATATAATTTAAGGTGTCATACTTTTCCTAAACTTGAATTAACATTTAGCATACCTTCCAGTAGTTATATATCAAACTTGATGGTATAAATTTGTGATCTTTGTCTCAAAAATAAGTCATATAATCATATTCTCCAACAGAATCACATCTTAAAACATTTTACTTTAAATACTTCAATATATTTTACCTACAACACATTATTTAAAAGGTATATTGGCTCTTTCTCTTTGAACTTATGCTTTAGAAGCCAGACATGTATATTAGTATATGATGTATATTTTTACTATAATTTAGTGACTGTGCCCCAATATCTAGACAGCCCTCTGTATCCATGGGGTCTATAACAACATGGATGGAAAGAACTGGAGCAATACTGGTTTTGTACGGAAAGTGTAATGAATTTTTTTCCTTTTCATTATTCCCTAAACAGAAAAAAATATTTATTTACATAGAATTAGCGTTATATTAGGTATTATAAGTAACCTAGGTATGGTTTAAAGAGTAGAAGAGGATGTGTATAGATTATATGCAACTACTATGCCATTTTATGGAAAGGGCTTGAGCATCTGTGTACTTTAGAATCTGCAGGGAATCTTGGAACCAGTTCTCTGTGGGATACCTAGGGAAGACTGTAATTGCTTTCCTTCATAATTCTGTGCCTTTTATGTTGTGCATTTTAAAACATCTTTCTGAGAAAGGGAACACAGGCTTACTTGACCATAAAAATGGTCCATGATTAAGAACTGCTTATAAGCTCCCCAGACCCCATCTCACATGATGATCCTGACTTTGAAACCAGGTGGATTCAGCTAGCCCAAATCAGGCCATTTACTTTCAGGAAGCACCCACCCTAGCTGAATAGGAAACTTAATGTGCATTTGAATCTTCACTGAAATAGATTAGCTTTCTTTTCATCATCAAGGTGAGCACCACAGCTATGAATGTTATGTATTGTTGCAATCTATAGCTTAATGACATTTTGGCCCTGTGGTGGGCTCACAGGAAAACTATCTTCAAACATCAAAAGGCCATTAGAACATGTTCAGATGTCTGGAAAATTAATACCATTATCTACCTCTCATCCTTTGCCTGTAGGAGGTAAAGAAGAGACAAGGCTTGAGGAAGATATTAGAGATCAATACATAAAGCAAAGAACTGTCCTTCCAGCAAGAAACTCTGGTGACAAGCAAGAAATGTGGCTTTTCAAGAGTCTTCCTTATTAGATTTTTAAAAGTTAAATCATTCACTCACACTGTTAAAAATTTAAAGAGAAAATGAGAACGTGAGAGAATGTGAAAGGAGAAGTAGACAAAGATTAGTTCCTGTTACGTGGCATCAGTTTGGATAGCAAGGCACCCAATTCTCAAGAGTAGAGGCACTCATTCCTTCACACACAAAACCTGATTTCATCAGGGTTAATATTGAGCAAGCTAATGTCTCTGTTCGAAAATGTTTTGCATTTTGAAAGGCAAGCTACATTCTGTAAAATTGTCGGCATAGGCAGATAGTCTCAGAGGTAGTTCCAAGACTTTATAAGAAAGTTTCTAGAACATCTTACAATCTCTTCATTCATTTCAACAGATTTTATTCTGTAAATATCTTGGATTCTCAATTAAGATTTGAAGACAAAATAGTTCTTAAAAATGGGAGAATGGAAGTTTTATGCTTTTATTAAATGGTTTGTTTATTTTTTTTGAGAAAGTCCTTGATTTGAAAGAGGAGAGTAAAAGAAAATGTTCTAAAGTTATTTGGGGATTTTTTTTTTGGATAGATACAGTGACCATTGGAAATATACTTGTAAACAAGGTAACCTTGGTAGAATAATGCATGAATCTCCTCTTCAGAAACCCCCAAACACTCATGGATTGTGAGTGACGCATCCTTTGAAATGGGAAATTTTCTTTTAAATTCAAGAATGACCAAGACTGTGTGTGTTAGAATTACATGTAGCTTTAGGAACACAGTCTCTTAAACACATTGGATTTCTTTATCTCACAAAATATGCAGAGAAGAGTGGTCACTCACATTTCAGGATTTGTTTTTTATTATTGCATCATAACTTTGTTTATCCTGAAACAGCAAGCCAACATTAAATGTATGATCTCCTTAGTAGCCAAGTACAAAAAAAGTATACTAAAACAAAATCATGGATTAGAAATCATTGAACCATGTTTTGATTTCAGAGGAGTGGATGTAGATAATGCACTTTTTCAGATGAGATGCTTTCCTTTAAAAGTCTAAAATAGATAATAATTACCAAAGGTCTTCATTTAGCAACAAATAATTAGAAAGCATAAATTGCAGTGACTTAAGCAGTTATCACAAAGTAAAAACCCATAAGTAGGCAGTTCAGAGTTAGTGGGGTAGATAGATTTTTTTTTCTTCTTTCTGTTCTACCCTGCCATCTTTTCAAGAGGCTCATGCCAAGATAGCTGCTTCAGGTCTTGATATTGTCCCCATCTTCAAGCTAGAAGAAGATGTAAGCATGAATGGAGAATAACTGTAATTGTAACGTGTCTGTTTCTTTGGGAAAAACAAAAGGCTTTTCCATAAATTCCAAATAGCATGTTTGCATTTAGGTTTCATAGACTACCATCAGGTTTGTGTGGACAATCCTAGGAGAAATGAAAGCTAGGAAGGAAAATGATTTGAAATTCCAGGCTCTCAAGTAAATGAAAGAAGGGAGCAAGGTTTTGATTACATGTTGCAGTAAAAGCTTCTTGTGAAAGCCTAGTTTTCTTTCTCCCTAGAACATTAACCTCTTATACTTCCTCTCATATTTGGGTATCAATAGTTCTGCACAATTACTTTGAATGGAATATTTTAGACCACAGTATTTTCAATATGGATGGACATCCTCTAATCTCCATACTTGTCCATAACTCTTTTCCTCCTGAGCTGGTGGCTGGCCATGTTTGAGATGTTAGCTGGTCCATCATGACGCATCCTGAGTGTCTATGATATACAGTGCTCACTTGCTAACTGGCTAAAGATATTGAGCAGGGGTAAGAAATAAATCTTTGAGTGCGAAGCATAGCTGTGACTGACTGACTCAATGACGAGTCAAGTGTAATGTGTGCTAGAAGAAGTATATCTGAATGACAAAAGCAGTCTCAAACAGTCTCAGAGCTCCCTAAGCTGATTTTGGTGGGAAGATATCCTGAAGCCAACTTTCTCAACTGCAAGAGTACTTTCGAGGACTCTAATCCATAATGTTATCGCTGTCCTTGCACTGCCCACGGCACACAGACAAATTATCACTCTCTCCTGTGTCTCTACATAGGTGAGTGGCTAATGAAACACAGCATGTTCAAGGTAAGCCACCAAATTTAATATGAACTTCCAGGATGACCATCTACAATAAGTCAGTGCATGATAATGAGGGATGGCATAGTTTGTGACAAATCTAGTTGATGGCATCCTTCACATCTCTTGGTTGTCTAATCTGCCCTCAGAGGATGACAAAAAAAAAGTTGTAGGGGAAAGGAAGATGATGAAGTTAAGCCATTAGTAGCCTCTTCAGTTACATTACGTACCTGATTCTATCTTTAAGGATAGCATTTCACATCCTCAGCAAAGTCAATAAGAATTCATTCAGTAGTGACAGGGCTTTCCCACAAGGAACCCAAAGCTACCAGTATTAAAGCACTGTAAGAGAGGGCAGGTCATATCAGGGAGAAAAGGGAACATTAATAGAATTCAGTGTAAAGGTATGATCACTTGCTCAGTACCTTTGTGTTTCACTGTTACTTACATTTCATTTAGACATTATCCCTGGTCTCACAGTGGGATGGAGAAGGTGAGCCATTTGGACTGATGTTAGAAAAATGGTTGGTTTCTCCAACAGATAGTAACAAAGAATCTTACAGAACATTCTTGTGTTTTGTGAAAAATGTCATGTAATGAAACTTCAGTTAGGTTCAGCTAGTTGGAAACATACTGAAACTGGGGACACGAAAAGACTATAATTACTAATGCAGTTCCTTCTAAGTACCCATGTTCTCTTCTTGCAAAGGGCAAAGTCCAAAAACGGAAACAGTCACAGAACAATGGAAGACATCCTATACACAGTAACATACTTGCATGGATTTTTCAATTGCTCATATAATGGAAAATAGGAGACAACTAATCGCTTCCTTTTATCAAATTCAAATCTACATATGGATTGTTTTATACTTGTTTTTTGTGGGTCATGGGACTTGAACTCTGGGCCTGGGCACTATCCTTAAGCTCTTCAGCTCTGCGCTACCGCCCTACCCCTGGAGCCACAGCCCCACTTCCCATTTTTTCCCATATATTTTTTGTTGTAATTAATAGAAGGGTTACATTATATTCATCAGATAGAATGTGCATTACTTCACAAACATGGATACTCTTTCTCATGTCTTGGTTCCCATTTCCCTCCCTCCACTCCCGCCCCTCATCTTCTTTACCCCCTTCCCTATTTCCACTTCCCATTTTTTAGTGGTTAATTGGAGATAAGACTCTCATGTTCTTTAGTGCCAGGGCTAGCTTTGAACCATGATCCTCAGATCTTAGCCTCCTGACTAGCTAGGATTAAGGCATGAGCCACTTTGTTTTTTTTCTGTGGATGTCATCTTTGCCTGGGGTATCAATTTTTTTTGTTGTTGTTGCTCTTTTTTTATTTTTTATTGTAATTAATAAAAGGGTTACCTGATATTTGCCAGATAGAAGGTGCATTAATTCACATACATTGATACCCTTTCACGTGTCTTGGTCCCCATTACCCTCCACTCCCCCGCCCCTGTCTTGGTTTTCCCCCCTTCCCTATCCAATTTCAAATAACCAAATACAAATAAATCCAATATATCAGATAACAAAGTGAGATACTGTAACAATATGAGATAACCAAGGGACAGCAAAAGAGATGAGAGATAACATAGTACATTAAGGACAACAATCATTCATTGTATGGCTTTTGTTTCAATATCCTGGAGGTCTTTTCAATTAGCTTCATACTATATGGCCTTATGTATCAAGGTTTTGCTCTATTGCAGATCTCTACTAGTAGAGCCCAAGGTTTCTACTGATTATGACAAATGAGGGAAACCATTGAGTCTAAGTTCCTTTGAGTCTGGCTTACTTCACTTAATATGATTTTTTTCTAAGTCTTTCCATTTCCTAAAAAATGGGGCCATGTCATTTTTTCTGACAGCAGCATAGAATTCCATTGTGTACAAATACCACAACTTGTTGATCCACTCATCAACTAAGGGACATCTAGGTTGGTTCCATATTTTTCTATGGTGAATAATGCTGCAATGAACATTGTTGTGCTAGTGGATTTAGTATGCCCTAGTTTCTGGATGGTTGGGTAAATGCCAAGTAGTGGAATTGCTGGGTCATAGAAGAGTTCTATGTTTAGCCTTTTGAGGCACTGCCATATTGCTTTCCATAGTGGTTGAACAAGTTTGCACTCCCACCAACAGTGTAGTAGTGATCCCTCCTGGCCACATCCCCTACAGCTTCTGTTGTCATTCGTTTTCCTGATCCTGGCCATTCTACCTGGAATGAGGTGGAATTTTATAGATGTTTTGATTTGCATTTCTTTTATGGCCAGAGATGTTGAGCATTTCTTCATGTGTCTATAGGCCATTTTTGTTTCTTCTTTTTTTTTTTCAATCCTCTGCTACAAGGTATTTCCTATTTTTTTTAATTTAATAAAAGGGTAACATGATATTTGCCAGATAGAAGGTGCATTAATTCACATACATTGATACCCTTCCACATGTCTTGGTCCCATTACCCTCCCCCCTAACCCCTTCTTGGTTTCCCCCCCCCTTCCCTGTCCAATTTCAAGTAACCAAATACAAATGTATCCAATATATCAGATAACAAAGTGAGATATTGTGTCAATATGAGGTAACAAAGGAACAGCGAAAGAGATGAGATAACATAGCACATTAAGGACAGCAATCATTCATTATATGGCTTTTGTTTCAATATCCTAGAGGTCCATTCAATTAGCTTCATACTATATGGCCTTATGTATCAAGTTTTTGCTCTATTGCAAATCTCTGCTAGTAGAGCCCAAGGTTTCTACAGGTTATGATGAATGAGGGAGACCATTGAGCCTAAGTTCCTTTGAGTCTGGCTTACTTCACTTAATATGATTTTTTTCTAAGTCTTTCCATTTCCTAACAAATGGGGCCATGTCGTTTTTTCTGACAGCAGCATAGAATTCCATTGTGTACAAATACCACATCTTGTTGATCCATTCATCAACTGAGGGACATCTAGGTTGGTTCCATATCTTTGCTATGGTGAATAATATAATGCAATGAACATTGATGTGCTAGTGGTTGAGTATGCCCTAGTTTCTGGATGGTTGGGTAAATGCCAAGTAGTGGAATTGCTGGGTCATAGAAGAGTTCTATGTTTAGCCTTTTGAGGCACTGCCATATTGCTTTCCATAGTGGTTGAACAAGTTTGCACTCCCACCAACAGTGTAGTAGTGATCCCTCCTGGCCACATCCCCTACAGCTTCTGTTGTCATTCGTTTTCCTGATCCTGGCCATTCTACCTGGAATGAGGTGGAATCTTATAGATGTTTTGATTTGCATTTCTTTTATGGCCAGAGATGTTGAGCATTTCTTCATGTGTCTATAGGCCATTTTTATTTCTTCTTCAGAGAAGACTCTCTTTAACTCTTTGGCCCATTTTTTAATGGGATGGTTGTTACTTTGGAGATTAGTTTTGGAGTGATTCAATTTTTTGAGCTGTTGATATATTTTAGATATGAGGCCTTTGTCTGTTGTTTGGTTGGTGAAGATCTTCTCCCACTCTGTAGGCTTCCTAATTAATTTACTAGCTATATCCTTTGCCACACAAAAGCTCTGCAGTTTAATGTAGTCCCACTTATCCAGCCTTTCTCTGATTTGCTGTGATTCTTGGTCCTTATTAAGAAAGTTTCGACCTGTGCTAACGAGGCCTAGTGTATCTCCTATTCCTTCTTGTAAAGTTTCCAGAGTGTCAGCTTTTACCTCCAGGTCTTTGATCCATTTGGAGTTAATTCTAGTGCAGGGTGACAAAGAAGGATCCAACTTTAGTTTTCTGCAGGTGCTTAACCAGTTCTGCCAGCACAACTTGTTGAAGAGGCTGTCTTTCTTCCAGTCTATTTTTTTGGCTCCATTGTCAAAGATTAGGTGCTACAGGACTGTGGTTTAATATCTGGGTCCTCAGTTCTATTCCATTGGTCTTCAGGCATGTTCTTGTGCCATACCAAGCTGTTTTGAGAATTATAGCTCTGTAATAGAGTCTAAAGTTTGGAATTGAAATTCCTCCGGAGCTGTTCTTTCTGCTAAGAAGTGTTTTTGCTATACGGGCTCTTTTATTATTCCATATGAAAATTTGGATTGCCTCTTTATTTCTTTGAAGAATGCCTTTGGGATGTTGATGGGTATTGCATTGAATTTGTAGATAGCCCTTGTCAAGATTGTCATTTTCACAATGCTGATTTTTCCAATCCAGGAGCATGGGAGGTTTGTCCATTTCCTTAGTTCTGCTTTAATTTCCTTTTTTAGGGTTTTAAAGTTTTTATCGAAAAGGTCCTTTACATTCTTAGTTAAGCTAATTCCTAGGTACTTTATTTTCTTTGAGGCTATTGCGAAAGGAGTTGCTTTCCTGATTATTGCCTCGTTCTTCTCACTATTGGCGTAGAGGAAGGCAGTTGATTTTGGGGGGTTAATTTTATAGCCTGCTACCCTTCCAAAGTTTTGAATCAGCTCAAGGAGCTTGGGAGTAGAGTCTATAGGATTCTTTAAGTACAGAATCATGTCGTCTGCAAAGAGGGATAGTTTTACTTACTCTTTCCCTACTTGGATCCCCTTTATGCTTGCTTCTTGCATTATTCCACTGGCTAGGAATTCTAATACTATGTTAAAGAGTAGTGGAGACAGTGGGCATCCTTGTCTCATTCCTGATTTTAGAGGGAATGGCTTTAGCTTTTCACCATTAAGTATAATACTAGCTGTGGGTTTCTCATACACAGCCTTTATTATATTGAGGAATGTTCCATGGATTCCTAGTTCCTCCAGAGCTTTTAACATAAAGGGGTGTTGGATCTTGTCAAATGCCTTTGCTGCATCTATTGAGACAATCATGTGATTTTTGTCCTTACTCCTGCTGATGTGTTGAATTATGTTAATTGATTTGCGTATGTTGAACCAGCTTTGCCTCCCTGTGATGAATCATGCTTGATCATAGTGTATAATTTTTTCGACGAGTTGTTGTAGATGGTTGTCCAGTATTTTGTTGAGAAGTTTTGCATCGATGTTCATCAAAGAAATAGGTCTACAGTTCTTTTCTTTGATGAATCTCTGTCTGGTTTGGAGATGAGGGTTATACTGGCTATATAGAATGAGTTTGGTAAAGAACCTTCATTTTCAATTTCGTTGAAGAGCTTGAGGAGTATTGGTGTGAGCTCTGCTTTGAAGACCTCATAGAATTCAGCTGTGAATCCATCTGGCCCTGGGCTTTTCTTAGGTGGAAGTTCTCTTATTGCCATTTCTATTGCAGTGCTTGAAATAGGCCTGTTGAGTTGGGTTAGTTCTTCTTGGTTCAGTGTGGGTATGTTAATATTGGCTAGGAATTCATCCATTTCTTCTATATTCTCAAATTTGTTGGCGTAACGGTTTGAGAAGTATTCCCTCATGATACTCTGGATCTTGGTAATTTCTGTCATGATTTTACCATTTTCGTCTGCAATGTTGTTTATTTCGGTATGTTCTCTTCTTTTTTTGGTAAGATTTGCTAAGGGTTTGTCAATTTTGTTAATTCTTTCAGAGAACCAACTCCTTGTTTTGTTGATTCTTTCTATAGTTTTTTTGGATTCCAAATCATTTAATTCTGCTTTGATTTTTAATAATTTGCTTTCTTCTACTGGGGTTCGGGTTGGTTTGTTGCTCTTTTTCCAGGAGCTTAAGGTGACACATTAACTTGTTGGTTTGTGATTTTTCCAACTTGTTGTTATAGGCACTCAGCGCTATAAATTTTCCTCTGAGTACTTTTCCTCTGAGTATTTTTAAACAAAAATAAACATTACATATTCACAGACATTAATAATAACACATAGTTTCTTTTATAGATTTCATTTGGTTTCTACCCTATTAGAAGCAGCATAAATCCTTAAAACCTTTGAATTGTTTAATTTTATGTATTCTTTTGGTATTTCATTTGGGAGTTATGGGGTGTGAAATATGCACCACGATGAGAAAATAATTAGCCAGAACACCTGTTGTTTCTGCATAGAATACGCAGGAAGGGCTGCTGGTGTTGTTATCTCATAGTATGGTGTCAACTGTGGGGTCATCAGAGATGACCCAAGAATATCAGAATATCAGATTATACTTCTTTTTGTATTTCATGCTTTGTGCTTTGTCCTTTGTTTAGAATAATACTTAAATCTCAAGTCAAAATCATGTTTGTAACCCATAATAGCAATTCAGTTGTGAAATTTTCAGGTTTAATAAAAAATTAAAGTTTAAGTTTGCTATAGAAAGGGTAAACCTGACAGAGCTGTTGTATGACAGCTGTCATATACTGAGTGCTAAGGATGCCTCAAAAATTTAGTCTATAAAGCTGAGTACTGGTAGCTCACATTTGTAGTTCTAACTACAGGGGGCTAAGATCTAAAGATCATGGTTTCATGATAGCCCAGGCGCTAAAGTCTGTAGGACTCTCATCTCCAATTAACTACCAGAAAAAAACAGAACTGACACCATGGTTCACAGTGGTAGAGTGCTACCCTCGAGCAAATGAGCTCAGAGACATTTTTCAGGCCCTGTGTTCAAGGTCTACAACAAACAAAATAAAAAACCACAAAAAAGAATGAAAAAGAAGTCTACAGAGATTAAAAAGTGGGGTATAGGATGTGATGGATTTGTTCAGAATACAGGAGAAGAAATATTCTTTTTTGCTACCTTTTCATGAACAGACTGATGGTGGGGTAAGGAAGTGATTGCTGCTTCTCAAATTTAACTTCTGCTTGAAATACTAAAGTAAGATCTATGACACCCATTAAAAAAAAAAAAACCTAAAGCCTATAATCCTGAGTTTTGGTTGCCACTCTGTTGTGCTAACAGTGGGTAGAGATGTGGGAGTTGCTTTTCTTCTGATGGTGGATTTCAGTTTCTGAGAACTCATTTGTCCATTGTAAGTAAATACCTGGTAGTTTCTGTCTACCATGTATGTCATAGGTATAAGCTATGGATGTAGAGAAAATAATTAACTGCTGTCTTGAACATGTAGACTATTGCAGGGCTCTTGCTACCTAACATGTTAGCTCAAAGTAATTACACTGTTTGGGATACTAGGATGTAAATTCTATGGGCCTTCTTTCCATCTGAAAAGCCAGTTGTTGGTCTGTGCCAGTAAAGGAAGGTATTAGAACCAGTCATTAGCCTGTCAATGGGCTAATGAGTATTCTGGCATACAACAGTTCATACATGCTGTCACACTCACTGCCCTCCTTTTGGAAGTGTGTGACTGGTCTCTCCCATGGTTTTTTTTTTTTTTTTTACCTCCTGCATCTCTGCCCCATATGGATTTTCTTTACCACCCTTTCATTATAAAACAGTTTAGCCATGAGCCTGACTGTGTGACTATATTTTAAGTCTTGGGTGTCCCCTTAGCAAATCATCAAACTCGGAAAACACCTGACAAAATAATATATACAATTTCACAGACTATAACCAATAGACTCATAGGAAAGGGAAATTTAACATCTAGTTTATCATGGAACTACTCTTTTCCATTCAAAAATGTTCAAGCACTATTCATCTACACATTATGCAATCAGATATGTATACCACAGAATCAATGTGACAGCCATAAATATGGATCCTTATAGCTTTCTGTTGTTGGTATTTCATATGTAATTAGCACAATTTGAGTCAACCATGTGCTTTCTTACAACAGCCAACAATACTTGCTAAAAGTATAAATTCAATTTTTCCTTTGAAAAAGTTTGAGAAGGGCCGGGAGTGGTAGAACTCTAGCCTTGAGAAAGTCCAAGGACAGTGCTCAGACACTGAGTTCAATGCCTAGGACTGCAAAAAAAGAAAGTCTGTGAAACTTCAGCTAATATTGAAAACATACAAAATTATACACAAACACACATACACAACAAACACACAACACACACTCACACACACATACAGGTGCCAGTCTTGGGGCTTGAACTCAGGGTCTGGATACTGTCCTTTAATTCTTTTGCTCAAGGTTGATGCTCTACTACTTGAGCCACAGCTCTACTTCTGGCATTTTGCTGGTTAGCAAGTGTCTCACAGACTTTCCTGCTCTTGCTGGCTTTGATGCACAGTCCTCAGACTCAGCCTCCTTGATAATTGTCAGCCACTGATGCCCATCCCAAGAATGTTTTTAAGTTTCTACATAAAATGGTATTGGGTCCTCTGCTCAGATAGTCATTCACACACACAAAAGGTCTCGTGGGTCCTTAAGGCTGTGAAGCACAAGACAGCGTAGTGGAAGGGACTCATGACCCTGTCTCTTGCCTACAAAATACAAGTGGTGCTTTCCAAGTATTACATGGACTTCAACGCATCCCAAATATCCCTTTCCAGTCACATTACAAGCCTATTTAGAAGCACTGGTCTTTTGAGAACAAGGTATGAGGAGCCAGAAGTAGAGCTTATGCCAAATTTCAGTCTGCAATCTCAGAGAAAATTGTTATTACTAGCATTAATGAACAAAATAATAGAAAGTAGGAGTTTAGCTGAAGCTGAAGGCAGACTTTGGTTCTATCTTGTCTAATAAACCTTTGTAAGCATTTGTAATGCAGTAGGTTCTAGACACTGTGCCCAAGTCAAAGGTAAGAAGAGGAGGCAAGTTGGAAGAGCTGGTACTCAAATGTAAGGTTGATCCTATACTCTGGACATCCACAGAGGTACTGATAGACAGATGAAACAATAGGGACAGAGAGAGATAGGCTTGGTAGTTTAGGTATTCAACTCTGGTGGCAATCTGGAGAAAGAAGGTTCTAGATCAGCCCAGCTCTCTCCCATTCCCCAACCAAAAAAAAAAAAACCCACAAAAAACAGTATTTTTTCTGTCTGTAACATGGATCAAGGGGTAAAGAACTTATCTAGCAAGAACACAGCTTTAAATTCAAACCTCCACTACCGAAAGAAAGAAGGGAAAATAACCCTTTTAGGTATAAACAAAAGAAGAGATCACATTGAAAAGGGGGAAATTGTCATAGATGACTGACACTTGGTGAGGGAGAGGTGTATAGGTATAGTCCTAAAAACGAATTATAACTTCAACCGTGAAAATGAACATGTGCTGTGTGTCAGAGACAGTGCAAGTTCTTGCATGTTATTTTACTTTTCTAAATTGCTCTATGAGGCGAATGTGTGATTGTGCCACTAGCCTAATTAGCCTCAATTTTATACAGGGAGATGGTGGCAAAGAAAGATAAAATAAATATTACTCGTTCGATTTGAGAAAACAATATTTTACCTCCGCATTATGACAAGCGATTCCACAGGTAGTTATAATCACACGAAAAAAGTTCACAGATCAGGAAAATGTGATTTATCTATCTACTTACCTAACTACCTAAATTTTACTCATCTGTCAGGAAAAAAATAGCATTATGTCTTTTGCAGGAAAAATGGTTAGAATTAGAAAAAATGGTATTACGTAAAAGTAAGTCATTTTCAGAAAAACAGAGGTTCAAGTTCGATTTAAATTATATATATATGTGTGTGTAAATATATACAGGATCATATACATATATATTCACACATATTGCAGGAGAGGATTCTAATGGTCCAATGGTGTCACTCCTTTGAATAACAAACTAGCAGATTAACAAAATGAAGGCCATAAAGCTGGAACTCATGATGTCATGAAGGGTGAGGTCAAGGGGAGGAGAAATGGAGAGAGGAGAAGAGGAGGAGGAAGCAATGGGGGGCTGGGAGCAATACAGGAGAAAGAGGAAGTGACACTGGTCAAGATCAACTGTACTTGTAAACTGCCATTGAATTGAAACAGCTTTGTATAACTACTTAGAGATTATACATACATATATATTATATATATGTATATATATATATATATGAATTCTTTGGGTCTATGTGTCCTATAGCCTTGAAGTCTTATTTTTGTATAAAGGCCCTCAAGAAAGTAGAAGTAAATGTGTTTCCTACGAATTGCTGAGATTTACTGAAGCTGCCAGTGGGTGTTTCAAAGATCTGACAAGGTGCAAGGTTGCTCCATATGTGCTGTTAGTTTGCAGGAGAAGAATGGTGATATAAAAGGAATACATGGACTTTGAAGTTACACTCAAGTTCAAACACCAGCCGAGGTCAGCTGTGATCTTGTTTATAGTTATGTAAAACAGAGATGCTTCCTCACTGGATGTTTATGTCAAGTGGAAATGCTGCAGGTACAGCTCTAATTGTGGCATGTAGACAATGCTCATTCTTGTTTTTGGTCATCTCATGCCAAGATGTTGGGTCCAATCCTGGAAATGCTCTATCAGGTGACCCCTCCTCCGAGAGAGGCAACCCTGATATGCAATTCATATTTTCTTATCTACCCTTCCCAAAGAGCTCCTCCTTAGATGCTGATATACTAATCCCCTAGTAATTGCCATTCCTCTATGATAATTCAATCCTCTCACTTTGCTTTCCAGCAATACAGTGTTACCTCACCATTCAGCTAGGTGACTTAGCATGTTAATGGGAAAATGAGGGTTGGGAAGCTGCAGTAATCAGAGGAAACCACTCATGAATATTCTTTTACAGTAGCTAAAGTAATATCAGCTCATCTAATAGAGACATCAGTGATGCGTAATTGCTGAACATTAGTAACGAGTACAATGCAATTAGTTTTCATTTATTGAAGTATCAAAGTAAACAAAATAGCCTTTACAGCAAAATGAAGTTTGAATTGTGGACTTGCAAAAAACTATATGCCTTGGGAAAAGTTTGAAGATTATTTTATTATGTTTATTATAAGTAAGTTGTGGGAAACAATGCCTGGCTTATGCAGTTTGAGGATAATAAATAAGGTAATTTAAAAACATGAAAAGGTGTATCAATAAGTGAGAAATAATGTACCCATTACCTGACGAATGTAACCATAACCCCTCTATACATTACCCAGACAAAAAAAATACAATCACACACACACACACACACACACACACACACACACACACACACACACACACACACACCATAGATTCCTCACGGGAACTACTCAATGAGCAACAGTGGTTATGATGATCTAGAACTGGAATTTTCAAACAACTTGTGTACCAAATTCCTGGTTTTATAAAGGCGATTGTAGTGGAACTCAGCCATGGCCATCATTTTTGTATTAAACACATTACAACTACAATGTCTGAAAAAGTTGTTGTGACAGAGATCATACAGCCTACAAGCTCCAAAATGCTATCTGCCTTTGTAGTCTTCAAGATGTGCATGCGTAAGAATCATTGGGAAGGCCAGGTAATTCTCAGATTTGGGGATTCTTGCACCAAATTCTGCAAAAGGTGTGAGCATTGAGTGCTTTTATTTTTCTTTCTTCTGTTTTAAAGTAAGTTAAATTATATATATTTTTAAATTTTGGTATCAGTCCTGGGGTTTGAACTCAGGGCTTGGATGGTGTTCTTTTTAATCAATTAATTAATTAATTTTTCAAACTAGACTTGTGCTCCAGTTCCAGGTTTCGGTTAATTAGAGATGAATCTCAGGAACTTCCCTTTCATGGCTGTATTCTAATTGGGAACCTTGGATCTGGCTTTCTGAGTAGCTAGGATTCCAGGTGTGAGGCTGCAGTGTCTAGCTGGTTCCATTTTCTTTCTCTCCCTCCCACCCTCGCCTCCAGTTCTGGGGGCTTGAACTCAAGGCCTGGGCACTGTCTTTGGCCTTTCTCAAGGCTAGGGCTCTACCACTTGAGTTAGGGGTTTTTCTGTGTATGTAGTACCAAGGAATCGAACCCAGGCTTTGTGCACATTAGGCAGGCACTCTATCACTAGGCCTCGCTCCTGGCCCTGTGTTTCCATTGCTTACAGGTTCCTAGGTGAGGGTGCTTCTAATGGTTCAGGAATAATCTTTGGTGATGAGAAACTTTTCAAATCTCTTCTCTACAAATTACAAGATCATACCTAGCACTGGCTTTGCTTTATAGGTACTGACACACATGTATTTGCTTGATCTGTCATGCAGGGTCACACATTTTCTATTTTTTCTGCATTTTGTGACTAGTGATGTTGATTTTCTCTCCCCAGATCTTACCATAGTCCAAAATACAACAATATCAATAAAAATAAAAAATTTCTGTCCTCCTTACATATACTCATTTTTTCCCTCTTAACCAAAACAGAAGTGCAATCCTAATATTGGGGATTTACTACTTTAAAATCAGGATATGTGTTTTAATTTATTTAAGGTTGATATTAGTTTGTTTTCAATTATCTAAATTTTGCCTGATAATACTGAATGGAAAAAGGAATAATTCATAAGTTTTAAATTGCCTGCTGTTCTGAGTAGCATGATGAACTCTCATCCCACCTCTCTCATCCCATAGCAGACACAAGTTGTCTAGTATGACCATGCTGTATACACTACCTAAATGTCAACCGCTTAGTAGCTGTTTTGGCTAGACTGACTATAATATTAAGCCTGCGTTCAAATCGTCTTTACTGTATTTAACAATAGCCATCGAGTGCAAAAGTAGTCATGGCAACAACTGGATTTGCCAAGGAGAAGTGTGGAGACAGCTTCCCTTTAAGCAAAAGATGAAAATTCTTTTTTTCTTTCATATATTTTTATTGTAGTTAATAGAAGGGTTACATGATATTTGCCAGATAGAAGGTGCATTAATTCACATACATTGATACCCTTTCACATGTCTTGGTCCTCATTTCCCTCCCCCCCACCCCATCCCTCATCTTGTTTTCCCCCTTCCCAGATGAAAATTCTTAAGAAGCAAAACATAGGCTATAGGAGAATAGTTTTCTGAGAGACAGAGTACAGAATCAAATAATTTTCATTGTTATTATTAGCCTGTTAGCTTATAATATATAATTGCTCTATAGTTAACCTCTTAGTGTGGAGGAATCTATAAATTAAACTATCATAAGTATTGTGTATAAGAAATCATGATGTACATATAAAATTCAATGATATTATCAGTTGGAGGCATGTGATGGGCATTTGTAACACATTCCCCATGGATAAGAGGGTTTTATTTTCCTTTAGCATTTTTTATACTTTCTGAAAGATTTTAGTAGAAAAAGATAATTCTCACACTAGTCTTTCAATTGCTTTCTAGCTTTTCTTTTCCTTTATCTGTACTGGTATATAAACTCAGAATTTTATGCCTATTATATAGTCTAACTCATAAGCCATGCCTCATGCTCTTCTTTTGCTCTAGTTATTTTTGATATAGACTCATTTTTGCCCTGGAAAACCTCTATTTTTCTTTTCCATGTAGCTGAGAATGGCACTACTACCATCAGAAGAAGCCTTTTCTGGTGAAATGATATCTTCAGAACTTTTTGCATAAGCTGTCTTGAAAACATAATCTTTGCCTTCCACATAGATGGTATAACAGATAGGTGTCACCACACATGTGTTGAGACAGAATCTTACAAATGTTTTGCCCATGCTGGCCTTGAACTGTGATTATTTGATCTCCAATTACTGAGTAGCTAGGATTACAAGCAGGAGCCACTAACCAGCTACGGGTTTTAATTGCTTTCTTTCTTCTTTAAAAACATTGTCTTCTATGAGTTATACAGAAGTGAAAAATACACAAAATAGTCTCACAAGTGCAACTCCCAATTATTTTACTTTATGCATTTTAATTTGGAGGAACAGAAGAAGGCTGGGAGTCCTACGTTAGCATATTGGTGTGTATATTCTTTACTCTAAGGTGCAAAGGACAGAGGAGTGCTTCCAATTTTTCTAGTTGAAGTGCTGTCAGTGCTAAGTTCAGGAAAGGGAATAGTCTCTCAATTAAAAACAAACAAACAAAAACACAAAAAATCAAGGTCAAGGTGGAATGAGAGGGCTTTGGCTATCAGAAAGACATGTTCTGCAGAGTTGAGTCACTTCTCAAATTTGATCGTAGAGGTAACAGCAGAAATGGGGCTATTCTTTATTCTTCCTACCCGTAGAGTACTAGAAAATCCCAAAGCTTGCCACCAGCATAATGGAAAATAGTACAAAACAAACTTTCTCTCATGGAGACAGACAACAGAGCCCGTCTCTACGAGCCATCATCCATTACTTCCTGAAGTTTTTAAGTGTGAGAACAAAACACAGTAATTTTCAAAAGATATAAAAAAGATCAGTAGTAACATTGAATAGACTTTTAAGTTTTAAAAATTATACAAGAAAGGAAATAACAAAATGCAAAATATGTTGACATGTAGAAAATGAAGTTGAAATATTTTTATAGTGCTGTTCCCTTTATTCACCTCCAATCAGTCCTATCTTTTCTCCTCAGAAGTGACCAGAATTTTTAGTTGGTGGGAATCCTTCTAAACCATTTCTATGCAATTTACTAATACTTATATTAATACACAGTTTGGATGTGGGAAAAAGAGCTGGTTGATACAAAGTGTGTATCCGACGCTGGCCTAGAACTCATAATTCTTCTGCCTCATGCTACAGAGTGCCATGAATATAGGCACATCCTGACTATCGCTGGCCTGAGACAAATATAAATTGCTATCTCAGTAATACGTATATTTATTTTGTAGTTCGTACAATATTTTAGAAATCCTCATTAGCAGAAATAAATCAGTGCCAATTATTTTTCCCAACATATTGTATTTAACACATGGGAGACCTTTTCTTTTAAGTTTTTGCTAATAAGGGTAATTGTATTGTAAATAATTGTGCTCATGAATAATGATGCAATAAATGATTGAAGATACACATGGACATATAAGCAAGCCATTCTAAATAAAGTACAAGAACTGTTACCTTTGGAGCTGAAAAATAAATGCTTAGTTCTTAATATAAAGCCCCAAATTACCTTTCCTCCCTCCCAAAAAATAACAAACACTGTAACATTCGCTCATCATACTCCAAACTACAGTGATACTTTTAAATCATACATATCAACAATATCATATAATTGTTTTATTTAATTTCTCTTCTCATTACTAATACATTTGACTGTTTATTGGATAGCTCCTCTCCAGATCTGTGAATTTTTCCTCATATTGATTTGTAGGTACTCTTTATATAATATGCAGATACTGTGATGCTTTATTGTCTTTTAACTGTACATATGATATAAACAGAACTGGGGCTTATTTGGCTAATTGGTTTGACTTTGCTAAATCTATCAGTTTTGAAAAGCCACTGCCTTTATGGTGTCCAGATTTTGAGTTATGCTTTTAAATATTCATTAAACGATCCTAAAAAATTCTCCAATATCTTCATCTATTTAAAACATTAAATTTATTTTCTTTCTTTTGATAGAGCTAAAACTAATTTTTAGAAATACATTGACATTTTATTATTTTGCTTCTTGGCAAAAGGAATTAGTAGAAAAGCAAGCAGTACAGAATTTGTGGCCTGTAAAACTTGCAGCTAACAGGATAAGCTGCTAAACTAAAACCTGTCTGAGCCGGCCACCTAATCTAGCCAACTCTGATACTAGAGGCTAAGATCTGAGCATCTCGATTCTAAGACAGGCCAGGCAGCAAAAGGCCCAAGCCTTGAGGAAGCTCAAAGAGTTCAAGCCCCATGACTGGAAAAAACAAAAACAAAAAAACAAACAGAAGTGGTGCGATAGCTTAAGTGGTAGAGTGTTACCCCTAAGCATAAAGGGGTGAGTTCAAGGCCCAGAACCAGCAAAAAATAAATAAATAAATGATATACATCAAATAAATTTTAAAAAATAAATAAGATTGTGTCACAAATAAATGCACAAAGGTAGCTACAAAAAATGAGGAAGACACTTGCTAAGACAATAAATAAGGAAACAAGAATGGGATACTAAGCCTTTGGAGGTATGACCTTACAGGAAACAAAAAGGAACTCAACAATCAGAAAACAGTTTTCAAGGATTCCAGTTCTCCCTATTAAACCCAAGGCGGAGCTCTATAATTCTTGTATGTGGCACAAAATGGTAGAAGTCATCTCTGCTCTTCCCATGGCACTTCTATGCTACATGCTCTTTCTCTGCAGATCTATCCATCTCTCTCTCTCTCTATCTCTAATAAATGTTTCTGTCACTTTTAGATGTGTGAATCCTGTCTGATTATTTCTTTTGCCAGATGAAAGAACTCAAAGTAAACTTAAATTTCTGGTAACATGTTTTTTGTGTTATCTGGTAATTTAAGGATTTAAGTGTGTGTGTGTGTGTGTGTGTGTGTGTGTGTGTGTTTCCTGGTGTAGATTGTCTGAAAGGTATCATTGGTTTAAAAGAGAACTCTATCACATATCATCTAAAAATTATTTCAGAATATACTTTATTTTTTCATCTATTTTTTTCCAACACTGATTCAATAACAACCTCCTTAGTTGTAGCTTGATAATTTGCTTTGAAATTTGGTAGGAAAGTCTCTCTTCATGCTTCTCAAAACACTTCTTCCAGTTCTTGTCAGAGTCCATAAAGTAGCCTAATGGGATTCTGATATAATTGCCTCCCATTTGGGGGAGTATTGCTATTAAAATTCTGAGCCTTTCCATCTATGCACATTGTACAGTGTCTCTAACTGTCCAGTATACTTTTATAAAATAACTCATGTGTGATTTATAGAGCTCTCAAATGTGATTTATAGACATTACTGTTGTTGTTGCTATTGCTGTTGGTGGTGTTGTTACTAATGCATTTTCCCTATCCACTTTTCTAATTAATTACTGCTAGCATGTATAGATGTTAGAGCTTTTTTATATTATATATTAAAATATTTTCTTATTTGTAAAGTTCATTGGACTTTATAAATCACATTATTCAGAAATAGGGACAGTTATGTGTCATTCCTCTCACTATACTTGCCAATGATTCTTTACTTTTCTTATTGCCCTAGACCAGTAATAAGCAAATAGCAATACTATATTTTTATGATTTTAATATGTGCTCCTATATTTCAAGACTGAAAATTACAGCAATAGAATTCTAAAAGATAACTCTCATGTGTCATCTAGCTTCTAGTTATTGAGACACATACATATGCATTTTCCTTTTCCTTCCTTCTTCCCTCCCCCTCCTTCTTCCTGCTTTCTTTCCTTCTTGCCTTCCTGCTTGCCTTCCATCCTGATTTCCTTCTTGCCTTTCTTTTCCTTTCTATTATCTTTAAGTAGTTGTACAAAAGGAGTTGCTATTTAACAAAGCACTTTCTAATGCAGTGTATCTTGATCAGTCTATCCTTTCCCTAAAAGGCCACCCCACCCTGACTTCTTTCCCTTCCTATTCTTTTTTTTTTTTTTTTGCTAGTCCTGGGCTTAAGCTCAGGGCCTGAGCACTGTCCTTGGATTTTTCTCAAGGCTAGAACTCTACCGCTTGAGCCTCAGCACCATTGCCAATTTTTTTCTATGTATGTGGTACCAAGGAATCGAATCGGGGTCTTTGTGCATGCTAGGCAAGCACTCTACCACTAGGCCAAACTCCTGGCCTCCCTTCCTATTCTTAATGTTGTAGGATAAACACAGGTTCTTCTCTCTCTCTTCCTCTCCCTCCCCTCCTTCTTCTCCCTCTTCTGTCTTGGGGTTTAAACTCAGGACTTAGGCACTGTCCCTGTAATCTTTTGCTGGAGGCTAGTACTCTATGTCTTTGAACCACAGAGCCATTTCCTGCTTTCTGATAATTAAGCATAGGAATATCATGGATTTTCTTGCCTGGGTTGGCTTTGAACCATGATCCTCAGATCTCAGCCTTCTAAGTAGCCAGGATTAATAATGTGAGTCAGCAGAAACAGGCAAGTATTAGATTCTCTTAACTGCATTCTCCACCTTTTCTTCTCTTCATTTATGTATCCCTCTCCCCTGGATCCCCAACCCACCTCCTTTGAGTACCTGTTTCCTGCTGCTTTATTTTGCTGAAACTACATTTTGCTTTTCTAAGGAACTACGTTGTTTGAGATCTCTCTTGTATCTACTGTCTTTTGGTTTACATATTAGCCTACACATATGAAGGAAAACATGTATCCTTTGTCTCTGGGACTGGTTTACTTCACTTAATATTAATTTTTCCAGGTTTTTCCATTTCTTCACAAATAATAAAATATCATTCTTTCTAATAGATGAATAAAATTCTAATGTGTATATCTAATATATTTTCTTAATGAATATGTTTTTTATTTCAAATTGGATCATGTTCAATAAAACTCCTAATCTCAGCTGCAGATCACAAATGAATTGTGGGAATTGGAGGCAAAGAGGCTTTAGGTATGCTCAGTATGGAAGAAAACCACCTTGTCCTCAGCCATGATGAGATTGCAATGATGGCTCCCAGGCTTGGGCCCCTGATCCTTCCCACATGCAGTTGTTACAGAGAAAGACATGTTGCTTGGGATTTCACTTTTAAATCGAACAACCTAATGAAGTTGTAATGATTTGTTACAAAGCAAAGTGGATTCTGTGTACAAAAAAATCATCTGACTCCAATGATTCCACTAATGTAATCCTCCATACATTATTATACATTTAAAATATATATTGGAAAGGGTTACAAAATTTACTAATAGCAAAAGAGAACATGACAGTAAAAAAGTTTGAGGTACTTGTTCAAGGTAATAAGACATCCAGTCAACTTTTCTGTTTTGCTCTAGATTTTCTTTCTTTCTTTTTGGTAAATGTTTGAGCATGTACAAAGTTGTATTAAGGAGGAGGCTGGATCCATCTATCTTTCCCCACAGGCTGGAGTTGCCATCCTCATATCAGATAAAATGGACTTCAAACTAAAATTAGTGAGAAAAGACAAAGGTTACTACATACTACTAAAGGGATCTTTCCTCCAGGAGGACATAACCATCCTAAATATTTACACACCCAATCCCAGAGCTCCGAACTTCATCAAGCAAACTTTACATTCACTGAAACTATACATAGATCAAAACACAGTGATTGTTGGTGACTTTAACACACCACTCTCACCTATGGACAGATCAACAAGGCAAAAAGTCAACAGAGAAACCTTAGAATGGAACAACTATACAGACCAACTAGATCTAACAGATATCTGCAGAATATTCCACCCAGCAACAACACAATATACATTTTTTTCAGCAGCACATAGAACATTTTCCAAAATAGACAACATTTTAGGCCATAAAACAAACCTGGACAGATTCAGAAACACTGAAATTATTCCCTGCACGCTCTCAGACCACAAAGGCATCAAATTGGAACTGAACACACATTTCCACCAACAAAAACCCTGTAATTCATAGAGATTGAACAACACATTGTTGAATCACCAATGGGTCATCGAACAGATTAGAACAGAAATCCAACAGTTTATGAAATTTAACAAAAAGGAGCACACAAAATACCAGCTCCTTTGTGACATGGTAAAGGCAGTACTCAGAGGAAAATTTATAGCTCTGAGTGCCTACAACAACAAGTTGGAAAAATCACAAACCAACAAGTTCATGTGTCACCTTAAGCTCCTGGAAAAAGAGCAACAAACCAACCCTAATCCCACTAGAAGGAAGCAAATTATTAAAATCAAAGCAGAATTAAATAATTTGGAATCCAAAAAAACTATAGAAAGAATCAACAAAACAAGGAGTTGGTTCTCTGAAAGAATTAACAAAATTGACAAACCCTTAGCAAATTTTACCAAAAGAAGAAGGGTACATACCAAAATAAACAAAATCGTAGATGAAAATGGTAATATCATGACAGAAATTACCAAGATCCAGAGTATCATGAGGGAATACTTCTCAAACTTTTACGCCAACAAATCTGAGAATCTAGAAGAAATGGATGAATTCCTAGCCAATATTAACATACCCACACTGAACCAAGAAGAATTAACCCAACTCAACAGGCCTATTTCAAGCACTGCAATAGAAATGGCAATAAGAGACCTTCCATCTAAGAAAAGCCCAGGGCCAGATGGATTCACAGCTGAATTCTATAAGGTCTTCAAAGCAGAGATCTCACCAATACTCCTCAAGGTCTTCAATAAAATTGAAAATGAAGGTTCTTTATCAAACTCATTCTATGTAGCCAGTATAACCCTCATCCCCAAACCAGACACATGAAGAAATGCTCAACATCTCTGGTCATAAAAGAAATGCAAATCAAAACAACTCTAAGATTCCACCTCACTCCAGTTAGAATGGCCAGGATCAGGAAAACGAATAACAACAGATGCTGGAGGGGATGTGGCCAGGAGGGATCACTACTACACTGTTGGTGGGAGTGCAAACTCGTTCAATCACTATGGAAAGCAGTATGGCAATGCCTCAAAAGGCTAAGCATGGAGCTCTCCTATGACCCAGCAATTCCACTACTTGGCATTTACCCAACCATCCAGAAACTAGGGAATACTAAATCCACTAGCACAACAATGTTCATTGCAGCATTATTCACCATAGCAAACATATGGAACCAACCTAGATGTCCCTCAGTTGATGAATGGATCAACAAGATTTGGTATTTATACACAATGGAATTCTATGCTGCTGTCAGAAAAAAAGACATTGCCCCATTTGTTAGGAAATGGAAAGACTTAGAAAAGATCATATTAAGTGAAGTAAGCCAGACTCAAAGGAACTTAGGCTCAATAGTTTCCCTCATTTGTCATAATCAGTAGAAACCTTGGGTTCTACTAGCAGAGATTTGCAATAGAGCAAAATCTTGATAAATAAGGCCATATACTATGAAGCTAATTGAAAGGATTTCTAGGATATTGAAACAAAAGCCATATAATGAATGATTGTTGTCCTTAATGTACTATGTTATCTCTCATCTCTTTTGCTGTCCCTTGGTTATCTCATATTGTTACAGTATCTCACTTTGTTATCTGATATATTGGATATATTTGTATTTGGTTATTTGAAATTGGAAAGGGAAGGGGGGAAAACCAAGATAGGGGGCTGGGGGGGAGGGTAATGGGTACCAAAACATGTGAAAGGGTATCAATGTATGTGAATTAATGCACCTTCTATCTGGCAAATATCATGTAACCCTTTTATTAATTACAATAAAATATTTTTAAAAAATAATTCCTATTAAGCCTTCATAATGCAACTGATTTAATATGAATAAATATAAACACTTAATATATATTAAGTTTATGTATATGTTTGTGTGTTAGATACTAGTAAAAGCATATCAAAATGAATTAAAAATATTAAAATAACAGCAATTTTAATACATATATCATATTTTTAAATTAAATTTTACATATGATATTTTAACTTATCTAAAGTAAATAAGCAAAATCCATGTTTAAGACTAAGAACATATACTTGACATTATGTTGTAATTAAGTAAAAAGAAAATGTATATTTTGAATATCTATTATTTTTCCTAGAGATTATAAGGAAAATTATGGGTATAAAAAGATACTTTTTAAAATTTTTTTAGTCCTGGAGCTTGAACTCAGGACTTGTGCATTGCTCAAGGCTAGTATTTTACCACTTTCAGGCACAGTGGCACTTTTGGTTTTCCAGTGAATAATCAGAGATAAAGTCTCTCCTGCCTGGGTTGGCTTTGAACTGTGAACCTCAGATCTCAGCCTCCTGAGTAACTAGGATTCTAGGACTGAGTCACCAGCACCTGGCGAGGTCGGTTTTGTTTCTTTGTTCCCAGGAGTATGTATTCTAAAATTGCTGAGTGCTTGACTTTGTCCTTTCCCCCTTCAATTATTTGTCTACAGATATGAATGGCTAGAAGCCATCACTGCTATGACCTTGTTTTACCATTTCTGTTTGTAGTTCCTAATTACAAACTGCAAATTCTTAAGTTTCAAACATCATGGCAATTGTGATTTTATCCATATAAGCTATAGGGCTGCATCTCATATTATGTAATAAGAGGCTGTATGATTTCTTTAGTTTTAGACAGGAGCAAGAGAAAACAGGTGATCAACATCTTTCCTTCCCTTTAGATTTTTTTTTTTTTGGCAGATCTTAATATTGGTAATTTCCTCAAATTGTTAGTCATATAACTTTTAGCATCATCACAATGAAAACATATGGATGGTTTAAGATGAAAACTGTGTTTGTAGAGGTGAGCTGGGGCAGGGGTAAGTGTAGAAGAAGTAAATTAATTGCAATTTCAAGTTGAATTACATAATTCATGGCTACAGGTTTGAGTCTTATAGTTTAGTGATCATATATTAAGATGCAGGGCTTAGCAGGGCAGATGTGATCTGATGATCACAGTTCAAAGCCAACCTAGACAGGACACTCCCAGAACTGGTAGTGTCACTGTGGTTCAAACTGGTGGTGTACTAGCCTTGAGCAAAAGAACTCAGCACCCAAGGATTGAGTTCAAGATTGCCAAAAGAATAAAATTTAGTGGGAACTCAAGCAAAGTTATCAACCTTCAGAGTCTTTTACTTGGAATTGTAAATTCAAACCATTACTAATATTGGCATAACAACGACATTAACTTATTTATTTTAGGCTTTTTTTAACAATTAGGAAGGCACCATAAAAAAAGCATAAAGTGAGCTAGAAATGAAACAACTGGGCACAGTTATTATACACAAAGCTATTTATCCCAAAATATCTTCTTTAGACTCCAAATAAATGCTCTCCATGCCCTGCCATGAAAGAGAATGAAAGACCAAAGAAGAAGTTTTTAAATTTCATCCCTCTGGTGTTTTCCTATTTTATGAGAATAATCTAATATGCAAACAAATAGATCAACCAGAAATCTCACTATAAAATTGAACTGAATCTTCCTTATTTCATTTTCCCAGATCAATTTTTCTACTTTAGGAACACAAACTCCTAAATATTTACTTCCTTTTATTGTACTGGATAAGAACAGTAACAACAACAAAAACAACAACTACAACAACAACAAAAAATCCAATGTATCCTCAAAGGAAAAAAAAATTGAAATTGAGGCAAGAAGGGATATAGAAAACTTACAAAAAGAAAGCTTAAGTAATCTGTGTATGAATTTGTAAGGAAAAGAAGCAACTTTATTGCAACACTCAAGCTAGAGTTCTATATACCCAGTATTTAAAATGTGGGCGTACATCATTCCAAATAATGTAAACATGAAAAATAATAAATGCAGGTATAATCTGACCATATGGCCCCCACGATTTTGTCCATGGAATAAATTTGAGATTTGAGTGTTACCTAAACTTATTTATTTAGAAAGCAGTTTTACTGCAAAAAGTCTATTTGTTCATGGTAATAAGACATCCAGTCAACTTTTCTGTTTTGCTCTAGATTTTCTTTCTTTCTTTTTTGTAAACGTTTGAGCATGTACAAAGTTGTAATAAGCAGGAGGCTGGATGCTCTCCATCTATCTTTCCCCACTGTGCATGCAGAGATGCACAGTGTTCTCCTAAGAATTCATTAGGCTCTAAATAATAGCTTTCTTAAGAGTATAATTGCTCAGGACAACAGCCACTTGAAAGAAGTGGAGCAAGTGAGCCTTGTTGCCAGTAGCTTCAACTAGAGCTGAATGTCTGGTAAAGATTATGTGTCTTGCTTATCTACTCAGTGAAAATTTGGCTATCAACTTGACTTCCTCGACTAGAGATATATACAAGGCAATCCCCCTTCTACCTTGTAGGCAATAGGGCAAGAAATACCTGGGGAAGTCCTTCTAAGCAATATCTGTGGCTAGACATTATTTTGGTGACAGTATTGCTCACAGGATCAGTTTCGAAAGGAGAGGATTTGAAACTGAGGGGCACAATAGTATTTTTACCTGTTACATGTCTTTTATAACCAAGAAACTTAAACTCCATTTCTGTGGCCTTTAGAATTTCAATACCTGGTAAGCTGGGCCCTAAGAAATTTTTCTCCATGTGAAATGGCTTAAATAAGACATCAGAAACTCTCTTTGTCTAAATGATAGGGCTACACAGCTTTCCACCTTTTCCTTCTGTCATCTGATCTGCTCTGGAGTGGGTCTTTGTCTTCTGGACATCTTGTATGGTCACTGTGGGTCCAAGTTTCCCACAGTCTTGTCTTTTATCTTCTTCAAGCATTAGGCATTCCATTTAATTAGTATAAAGCAGTCCTTATCTGTACTCCACACTATATTCTAGTTCCTAATGTCATTTATGTGAATTTTACTCTTTTTTCCCCCCCAGATGGTAAGGAGGTTGTTGGGAAGTTTGTGTTGAATGCTTTTATGACTTTCTTGCCTTTAATAGTTTGATTGACTTATCTTTGTTCTAATTTTCATGCAGTTTATATTCACAAGAGCATTGTTCTCATTTTCCTTTGAGTCTAACTGCCAGTTAATTTTATTCTATCTGAGGAAACAACCCAAAGCTTAAAAAGTTATCTATGACTAACTGGTTTATAATTGAGAAATATACTTAGGTAGTTCCTGGCTTACAAAATACTGACTTTAAGACTTTCGACTGTATGAAAGTTGCAAAGCCATATGCATTCAGCAGAAGCCATATGCAAATCCTGAAACTTGATCTTGCCTACAAATCATGTGAGTTTTTCAACATTTTGTTACAGAAGAGGCTGTAGATAAGATGTTTTGGCCCAATGTAGGCTCATGTAAAAGTTCTGAATGTATTTAAAACTATCTATGCTAGCTGGACACTGGTGGCTCATCCTAGCTACTCAAGAGGCTGAGATCTGAGAATCACTGCTCAAAGAGTCTCTGAGACTCTTATCTCCTGTTAACTACCAGAAAACCAGAAGTAGCACCATGGCTCAAGTGGTAGAGCGCTAGCCTTGAGCTGAAGAACTCAAGGACAGTACCCAGGCCCAGAGTTCAAGCCTCATGACGGACCAAAAAAAGAAAAAAAATCTATGCTAAGGTAAGATGTTAGAATAATCAGACTTTATCCTTTTGGGTTGTTGAGGTACTGGAATTGAAACCCAGGGCTCACACTTGCTGGAAACCAAAGTATAATGCTTGAGCCATACCTCTAGCCTTTTTTTCCCTTTAGCTACTTTCTGAATAACGACTTCACATTTTTACCTAGGACTAGCCTTAGACCAGGATCTATCAACCCATGCCTGGAATCCATAGACATGTACCACCACGTCTGGCTTGTTGGTTGAAATGAGAGCCTGCTAATGTTTTGTTAAGGCTGACCTTGAACCTTGATCCTCCTCATTTATACATCTCTAACATTGGAATTATAGTAATGAGCCTTACACCTAACTTGGCTAGTGCAATAAATGAATTTTTGATGTAAAGGTACTTTCAATGAAGGACCTCCAGGATATAGAAACAAAAGCCATATAATGAGTGATTGTTGTCCTTAATATACTATGTTATCTCTCATCTCTCTTGCTGTCCCTTGGTTATCTCATATTGTTACAGTAATTCACCTTGTTATCTCATATATTGGATATATGCATATTTGTTTATTTGAAATAGGATAGGGAAGGGGGGAAAACAAGATGAGGGGTGGGGGTGGTGGGAAGGAAATGGGGACCAAGGCATGAGAAAGGATATCAATGTGTGTGAGGTAATGCACTCTCTATCTGGTGAATATAATGTAACCCTTCTATTAATTACAATAAAATATATGGAAAAACATAATTGTAAACTAGTTCAGCCACTCTGGAAAGCAGTGTGGAGGTTTCTTAAAGAACTGAAAATTGACCTTCCCTACAATCCCACCATACCACTTCTGGGCATCTACCCTGAACATAATAATCCAAGATATGATAAGGACACCTGCTCAGCTATGTTTATCTCTGTACTATTCACAATAGCCAGGCGATGGAAACAATCCAGATGCCCTACTGCAGATGAATGGATACAGAAAATGTGGCATACGTATATAATGGAATTCTACATAGCCAACAGACTAGATAAAATAATGACATTTGCAGGGAAGTGGATGAATCTGGAGCGAATCGTGTTCAGTGAGACAAGTCAAGACCAAAGGAACAAAAGGAGCATGGTATCTTTAATATGTGGCTATTAGATCCAAACACTACAAGAGAGAGAACTCAATATTTGCATACCCAGTGCTATGGACATGGTATTGGAAATATAAACATAACTATATACACATAAAAACCTATGACTCTATAGATATGTTTTATT
Organism: Megascapheus bottae; assembly: GCF_031878675.1. Taxonomy (NCBI): domain Eukaryota; kingdom Metazoa; phylum Chordata; class Mammalia; order Rodentia; family Geomyidae; genus Megascapheus; species Megascapheus bottae. Next base: position 43,007,956 of record NC_143520.1, on the reverse strand, counting down.
TCATAAATTAATATGTATCTATGATATACAAATCCTTAGCCTAATTTTGATTATGTTCTAAAAACTAAGTGCCAGTGATTGTATATAGATTCCCTTCTTGAGCGCTCATTTGTTAAACATGTCATTTGAAATATGATGTAAAAATCAATGTTAGTAAATTCTTTAATAAAAAAACAAAATAAATAAAAAAGGTACTTTCAACTTACAATGAATTTACCTGGGTATAAAACAATTATAGGAAGCATCTGTACATCTATGAAGTAACAGGATACACTATTTCCAATAGAATAAGTATGGTACAGAAACGTAAGATACCTCCTTGAGGTCATGAGGCCAAGAAGATTTCAAAGCAGAACTCAAATCTAGGTGGTTGTATTCTTAGCCATTACAACATGCTGCCTCTCAAAAATACCTTGGCAATATGTCAGGCTGTTGTTGATTTCTCAACTGCAGACTCTATCTACTGACTTACCATAGTATATAAAGACCCAATTCTTCTACCCAAATGGCTTCTTCACCTCCTGTCTTCAGTTCTTATCTTTCCATTGCAAGAATTCATTGTTACTGCTTAAACTAACAGCAGCAATATCATGATCATGACCACAGACTGCAGCTAACCAAACAGTATATTAGCTCCATGACGTTTTAAGCAAGAAAATCTTTGTTTACCTAGGAGAAGAATAATCTTCGCAACAATCAGCCAAATACTGATCAGTATCATTCTTTTCTTTTCCTTAGGTGTTCTTCCCCGAGCTCTGCCCATCAGCTGCTCTCCAGACCTGCAGCATGATCTCTGATTCTATGTGGTTAAGGACTATCTGAACATCATTCCAAGTCTCCTTTTACTGGTTCCTTGCATTATACCTGGTCTTAGCCTGATCTTCTAGCTTTTCTCAGTTTGCTTAAAGTACAGTGGATAGTAGGTTATTAAGAAAATGGACAGGGTTAATTCTTTTATTTGTCTGAACTCTTTTAAGCCAGAAAATATCTCCAGTTCCTCTTCATCCTTGACTGGTATTTGGTAGTTCTCATAAGTTGAACACTCCTTCCCACTGTCACAACAGTGATGCTAAGAAATCTCATGGCATTCAGTTTGTAGTTCCTACTTAAAGACCTGTACAAAACACTCTATATCCTTTCACCATCTTTGTTTCCAGGGTGCTGCTATCTCTGTGTGTTCTAAAGTGTCCTGATTGTTGTGTTTTCCTTCACAGCATAATACTTATTAGATATTCTATTGTCATATAGTCTGAATTGTTTATAATTGTTTGACATCTAGACTTTCTCAGAACTTTTGGAATATGGATTGAGTTTTTCAAGTATTTATATAACTTTTTTTGGTCACAGCTCTATGATTTTTCCTATATTAATTTGTTAAATCTATATTACAATGCATAATGTTGATGAATTTCCTGATATTGAACTACTTTGCCATATCCGAAATTACTTCGTCTGGTTATAATGTACTTTTAAAGACATTCTCTGATGCTATTTGTGACTATGTGGATCTAAATTTATAAATGATATTTGTCCATAATTTTTATAAATGTATTATTTTTTTATTGCATCTTGGTACTAACATTATGCTAGATTCATTTTCTGTATGATCTTAAATAATTTGAATAATAAGAGCAAGGACTCAATATTTGCATACCCAATGATATGGACATGGTATGGGAAATATAAAAACAACTACATAGACATAAAATCTTATGACTCTATAGACATCATAATGTTTTATTACATTGATTAATATGTATCTATCATATACAAACCCTTAGCCTAATTTTGATTATGTTCTAAAAACTAAGTGCCTGTGATTTTATATATAGATTCCCTTCTTGAATACTTATTTGTTAAATATGCCATTTGAAATATGATGTAAAAATCAATATTAATAAATTCTTTGATAAAAAAGTACTAAAACTTAAAAAAATTATGTTCCCTAAAATTTACAGAAGCGTTGGTTATAAGAGCATATATTCTCTAGACCCTTTTTAAAAAAATTGCTTTTATTGTCAAGGTGATGTATAGAGGAATTACAGTAACATACATAATGAGTGCATTTCTTGTTGAACATTGTTACTGCCTATTCAATAGCTCTTGTCTTTAGATCCTTCTCAATAGCTCTTTAATCATCTTTCCAACTTCTTTTATTGCACACTTTATTCTTCAGCTCCTATTTTGCTAGACAATAATACTTTTCAACTATTAGAGAAGATTGGTATTTAGTTCTTATAAATTCTTATTCACTTTTATATCTGAGATATTTTTTGTGTGTGCTAGAACTGGGGATTTCGCTGAGGTTTTATACCATCATTTGGCTTTTTTTTTTTTTTGCTAAAGGTTTGTGCTCTACCAATTGAGCCACAGCTCCAATTCCACCAACCCCTCCTTTTCATTTGCTTGTTAAGCAGAGATAAAGATAAAAGTTTCTTGAACTTTTCTGCCCAGACTGGTCTCAAAAAACAATCTGTAGATCTCAGCCTCCAGAGTAGCCAGGACTTTAGTTGTATATCATAGTTTTTGTGCCTGGCTCCTTTTTTCAATCTTAAATAGCTTAGTTTGCAAATGATTTCTTAAAAAAATACTAAAAAGCATAAACACACATATATACATACCTACTTACAAACAGACATACACACAAATTTTCAATGAGATTCAGCTTTCACCATGCTATTTCCTCCAATATTTTCCTTGAATTTTTGTTCTTTAATTAATTTTTTAATTAAGAGATTTTATTCCCTTTCTTTATTCTCTAATACTAACAACATTTGAAGATATTCATTTCCCATTTGTTCTATGTCCCATATAAAGTTTCTGCTTTGGCCAAGTCCCACACATTTCAGTAAGAAGTGTATTTATTTATTTTTCTTTTTTCTTCTCTTTTTTTCCCTCTCTTATTGGTTGGTCGAGGGGCTTGAACTCTAGGCCTGGACACTGTTCCTGAACTCTTCAGCTTAAGGCTATCACTCTACCCCTTTAGCCACAATGCCACTTCCATTATTATGGTGGTTGACTGGAGATAAGAATCTCATGGACTTTAGTGCCTGGGCTGGCTTTGAACCAATCCTCAGATCTCAGCCTTAAGTGGCTAGCATTACAGGCATGAGCCACAGGCACCAGCTGAAGTGTATTTCTTTACAGGGTTTCATAATTTATAAGATCATAGCCATACTGTTTGATATACTGTTTGTCTAGGGATAATTTAAAGATAGTACTTTTCTATTTGTTTATAAGTCTATTAACTTATCATCAGAGCACTGTTTTTTTTTTTATAAAGGTACACATTATTATATCAGTAAAGTTTTCTGCATGGCTAAGGAATACTTAGTTTCTCTAAATATTTCATAGATAGGAAAGTAAGACCATTTATTGAAGAGGTTGTCTTTCTTCCATTTTATTGTTTTGGCTCCCTTATTGAAGATTAGGTGGCCATAGGTCTGTGGATAGATTAAGTGGCTATAGGTCAGTTCTATTCCATTCAACCTCAGGCCTGTTCTTGTGCTAGTACCACGCTGTTTCGATTACTATAGTTCTGTAATAGAGTCTAAGTTTTGGTATTGATATTCCTCCAGCACTGTTCTTTCTGCTAAGATTGTTTTTTGCTATATGGGTTCTTTTATTATTCCATATGAATTTTTGGATCGCTTCCTCTATTTCATTAAAGAATGACATTGGGATATTGATGGGTATTACACTGAATTTGTAGATGGCCCTTGGGAGGATCACCATTTTCACAAAGTTAATTCTCCCAATCCAGGAGCATGGGAGGTTTGTCCACTTCCTTAGATCTGATTTAATTTCCCTTTTCGGTTTTTAAAGTTTTCATAATAAAGGTCCTCTAATTCCTTAGTTTGCCACACCCACTCCAGTGGAGTCTGTGCAGCATGGAGCAGAAAGAGCTTGAATGGCTGCCAGTCCTGAGGTTCGCACCAACGGTGATCAGGCCTCCTGGAGGTCCCTGGCAGAGACCGGGACATATGCATGGAATGCTCATAATGCTGGGTGCTGGGATTCTTTTATCACTCTTTTCATTTCTGATAGTTGATGGTATGGCAGTAATATTCTGTGCCAGCTACTGGCCTAAACAATTAATTGAGCGACTAGATGCTCCAGGAACTAAAAGTGCATGCCCGGCTACTCTGGCGCAAACACATCCACAGCAGCCTTGATGACCTCAATGCACTCTACTAATAATAAGACAGAATTAGAAACTAAACGGAAAACATGATCTTTGAATTAGTAATAAATGTTAGTTTGTCTGAATATGCCTTTAATGCATCTGCATTACTTGTGTAAATGTTGCAAGTACATAATGAATCATATGGGAAAGGATTAGAAGGGCTAGAGCACCGTGGTGTGCTCTAACTGAACAGCAACAATGGACTCTTAGGTTTAAGGTTTTACAATTCCTGGCACAGGGTAATAATTACTGACTCAGAAACAAAATCATAGGAAGAACTAGAATGGAACAGATGGTAAACAAAACTAATAGTGATTAATGCCAAGGCGGATGACGCCTAACCATAATGTATGACATATTAACCATAACTCCTTAGAAGGGAGGGAGAAGTTTCTTTTCTACTCAGAAAAATGTACCCTGTAACCATTCTTAAACATGATTGTAATCTTTTGACCTTATGCCAACTGAAAGAAAATGCTCCTACTTTGACCGTATATAATCTCACATTCAACAAGTAAAACTTCGCAGCAGACTTCAAACCTCCCTTGCGTTTGTGTCTGTCTGTCATCGCCGAATCCATTCCTGACCTGTGAATCCAGACTTGGTCTCCCCGCACTCCCGCTGAGTCGGTCTGTGGCATTAGTTAAGTTAATTCCTAAGCATTTTATTTTCTTTGAGTCTATTGCAAAAAGAATTGCATTCCTGATTTTTGTCTCACTCTTCTTGTTGTTGGCATATAGGAAAGTCATTGATTAATTTTATACCCTGCTACTTTTGCTAAAATTTTGAATTGGCTTGAGTAATTTCAGAGTGGAGACTATACGGTTATTTAAATACAGGATCATGTCATCTGCAGAGAGGGAAAGTTTCACTTCCTCTTTCCCTATTTGGATTCCCTTTATGTGTGCTTCTTGCCTTATTGCTGTGGCTAGAAATTCTAACACTATATTGAAGAGGAGTGGAGAGGGTGGGCATCCTTGTCTCCTACCTAATGTTAGTGGAAATGGCTTTAGCTTTTCACCATTAAATATAATGCTAGCTGTAGGTTGGTCATACACAGCCTTATTATACTGAGGACTGCCCCCAGTAGATGAATGGATCAAGAAGATGTGGTACTTACACATAATGGAATACTATGTTGCCATCAGAAAGAATGCCATCGCCCCATTCATAATGAAATGGAAAGATTTGGAAAAAAATCATATTAAGTGAGGTAAGCCAGTCTCAAAGGAAGACAGGTTATATGATTTCCCTTGTTTGTAACAATTAATACAAATCTAGGATTTTCCTAGCAGCGGATCACAATAGTTCAAAAGCTATGAACACATGGACATATGGTATAAGACTAAATGAAATGAACTCTAGGATATGGAGACAACAGTTTTATCTTTATGAATGTTGTTCTCAATGTACTATGTGCATTTCTCTATGTACTTTTCTCTTTTTTTTTCTCCTTATGGTTAATCTGATGTGGTTACTGTATCTGACTTTGTTACCTGCTATATTGTATGTACATTTATTTGTTTATTTGAAATAGGGAAGGGAAGGGATAAAACATGATGACTGGGAGTGTTGGGGAGAGGAAAAACATGAGAAGGGGTATTAGTGTTCGAGAAGTAATGTGCCCACTACCTGACGAGTGTAACTGTAACCCTTCTATACATTACCTCAACAAGAAAATACAGCAAAAAAAGACAGAAATATATTACTGGAGAGCATAAAGAAACAAAGCATAGGGTAACTAAGAATGTAAAGTAACTTTTTTTTTGCCAGTCTTAGGCTTCAGATCAGGGCCTGAGAAATGTCCTTGGAATTTCTCAAGGCTAGAGCTCTACCACTTGAGCCTCAGCACCACTTCCAGTTTCTTTCTATGTATGTGGTACCAAGGAATCGAAACCAGGTCTTCGTGCATGCAAGGCAAGCACTCTACCACTAGGCCAAACGCCCAGCCCTAAAGTAACTTTTTGATGAAAACTTTAAAACCCTGAAAAAGGAAATTAAAGCAGAACTGAGGAAATGGAAAAAACTTCCATGTTCCTGGATTAGAAGAATTAACATTGTGAAAATGGCTATCTACAAATTCAATACAATACTCATTGATATCCCAATGTCATTATTTAAAAAAATAGAAGAGGCAATCCAAAATTTCATATGGAATAATAAATGATTGGTATAGCAAAAATAATTCTCAGCAGAAAGATCAGTGAAGGAGGAATTTCAATACCAAACTTTAGACTCTATTACAAAGCTATAGTAATCAAAACAGCTTGGTACTGGCACAAGAACAGGCCTGAGGACCAATGGAATAGAACTGAGGATCCAGATATTAACCCACAGACATATGGCCACCTAATCTTTGATACGGGAGCCAAAAAAATAGAATGGAAGAAAGACAGCCTCTTCAGCAAGTGGTGCTTGCAGAACTGGTTAAGCACCTGCAGAAAACTGAAGTTGGATCCTTCTTCCTCACCCTGCACTAGAATTAACTCCAAATGGATAAAAGATCTGGAGGTAAAAGCAGATACGCTGACAACTTTGCAAGAAGGATTATGAGATACACTAGGTATCCTTGGCACAGGTTGAAACTTTCTTAATAAGACCCAGAAACACAACAAATCAGAGAAAGTCTGGATAAGTGGGACTGCATTAAACTGCAGAGCTTCTGTATGACAAAGGACATAGCTAGCAAATGAACTAGAAAGCCTACAAAGTGGGAGAAGATTTTCACTAATCATAAAACCGACAGAGACCTCATATCTAAAATATATCAACAGCTCAAAAAATTGAATCATTCCAAAAATAATCTCCAAAGAAACAACCATCCCATTAAAAATGGGCCAAAGATCTAAAGAGAGTCTTCTCTGACGAAGAAATAAGAATGGCCTAAGGACACATGAAGAAATGCTCAGCACCTCTGGCCATAAAGAAATACAAATCAAAACAACTATAAAATTCCACCTCACTCCAGTTAGAATGGCCAGGATCAGGAAAACGAAAGACAACAGAAGCTGCAGGGGATGTGGCCAGGAGGGATCCCCACTACACTGTTGGTGGGAGTGCAAACTCGTTCAACCACTATGGAAAGCAGTATGGCGGTTCCTCAAAAGACTAAACAAAGATCTCCCCTATGACCCAGCGATTCTACTACTCAGTATTTACCCTCTGGTCCAGAAACAAGGACATACTAAATCCACTAGCACAATGATGTTCATTGCAGCACTATTTACCATAGCAAAGATATGGAACCAACCCAGATGCCCCTCAGTTGATGAGTGGATCAACAAGATATGGCATTTATACACAATGGAATTCTATGCTGCAGTCAGAAAGAATGACATTGCACCATTATAAGGAAATGGAAAGACTTAGAAAAAAATCTAGTAAGTGAAGCAAGCCAGACTCAAAGGAACATAGGCTCAATGGTGACCCTCATTTGTCATAATCAGTAGAAACCTTGGGCTCTCCTAGCAGAGGATTACAATAGCTCAAAGTCTAGACACACAAGGCCACATAAGATGATGTTAAATGAAAGGACCTCCAGAATATAGAAACAAAAGCCATATAATGAGTGATTGTTGTCATTAATGTACTATGTTTTCTCTCATCTCTTTTGCTGTCCCTTGGTTATCTCATATTAGAGTATTTTACCTTGTTATCTGATATATTGTATATATGTTTATTTGGTTATTTGAAATAGGATAGGGAAGGGGGGAAAACAAGATGAAAGGTAGAGGTGGGGGGAGGGAAATGGGGACCTAGACATGAGAAAGGGTATCAATATTTGTGAAGTAATGCACTGTTGGGAGCCAGAGTAGAATCAAACTGTACCTTGATTTGCATCAGACAATGGCTTTATTGTCTTATTGTTTTCTGTTTAAATGACCTGAGATTTACCATATGAATGTAACACCTGGAAGTTCCCTGGGTCTCAAGGAGGGAAGAAGCTGGAGTGAAAAATAAACGGGGCAGTCTTTACCTGGACTGCAGACATCCCGGACCCGGTGTGTCTGTCTCTCTTCTATTTCTTCCTAGTCCTTGCCCCCTATTTCAGGAACCCCAATCTGCGAACCCTGGTTTGCTGCTGGCTGGCCCCGGCAATGCACCTTCTATCTGGTGAACATGATGTAATCCTTCTATTAATTACCAAAAAATCCGTGAGACTCTTATTTAAAAAAAAGAAAAGAAAAATCATAGGGTTTGTGTACAGTTATTAAATTATATCCACCCTCTTTGTCTAGCAAAATTCCTCAATTCTGAAAGAATCTTTGTGTTCAAGATCTCTTTCTACATTTGCATCTTATTAGGGTTACCTTGTGTTTAAGTTTGATTTTGAATATTTAACTAGTAATATTTGGTGTATCCCATTTTATGTCTTAGTTTTTTATTTATGACTTCTAATTTTTTCCAGGTGTAATAGGGTGTTGAATTCAGGTCAGTGAGCTTTCTAGGCAGGTACTCTATCCCTTGAGTCATATCCCAAGATCTTTTTGCTTTACTTATTTTGGGATAGATTTTACACCCTGCTGGCTTGGTCCTTCAGCCTCCTTTTTATACTTCTACATAACTGAGATGACAGGTATGTGAAGTCACATGAATTTTGCCCTAGTTGGTCTGGAAATCAGATCTTCACAAAAAAGTAGTTGAGATTACAGGTGTGAACCCTTGCACCAAAAACCAGAAAGAATTTAATTTTTTATGTTTCACCATATTTTTTCTTTATGTATTAGATCATTATTCCTCAGTCCTAGTTTTAGTTATAATTTCTCAAAACGAATTGTTTTTTCTTTTTTGGTCTCTCCTGGGGTGGGACTCTGGGTCTGGACACTGTTCCTGAGCTCTTCAGCTTAAAGCTACCACCCTATCCTTTGAACCCCAGCACCACTTCCAGATTTCTAGTGGTTAATTTGAGATAATATTCTCACAGTATTTAGTGTCTAGGCTGGCTTTAAACCATGACCTTCAGACCTCAGCCTCCTGAGTAGTTAGATTACAGGTGTCAGCCACTGCACTGGCTTAATTTTTTATGTTTGAATTTTGGGGTATCATTACTATTTCTACCTTTTTCCTTATTTTATGAGTTGGTGCTTTCTGTTGTTTGATTTCACTATAAGTAAACAAATTTATCACTGGGTTTAGTTTTCTAACCCACTCTACGCACCTCTAATTTAGCTTTTGGCAACTCTGTTCCTATTTCTCTTCCTCACCAGGCAGATCAGCACAGTGTTCACCAGCTCCTATTCCTTCTGACTTAGGTTAGATTTGTCATATTATACTGTTGGTTTGTCTATTTCTAACTCAGTATTTTATTTACCTGGTTAACTGCTATCTAATTTCTTATTAACTGAAAAGATCTACCATATTCTCTGGTCTGAAATTATGTATATATTCCTCTCATATTGTGAAAAATGCTACTATACTACTACCATTTCTACCTCCAAATTCAGAAACTTGCTTCCTCTAACTTTGCACTTCTTCAGACTCATAAGTAAAGATCATGAGAATACTATCCCTTTTCTCCTCCTTTTCCTCTTCCTCCCATCTCATTCCTTAGACATTGTAATAATTTCACTCTCCATTCTCACACTGCCCCTGAGTCCTAAGGTTTCATGTTCATCTTAGCATTTAGGATGTGGACTGAAATCATTTGCAAAATAGAAATATCACTGTATAATCGCTTCTGTCTCAGGAGTTTTCCTAAAGCACATTACCTATTATCAGAAGTCTGTCAGAAATGTATTGGGGTATATATAGACTATCTATATATTTGTCTCAATATTATGTTTTCTGTCATTGATATTACCTTGGATTAACTTTGAAATGTTTGACTAGATAATGGATTTGTACACTTTAAATATAAGGAATTCAAACTTTACAAAAAAGAAAACGTCATCTAACTATCCCTTAACTTTTTTCAAATACTTTCCTAAAGATAGCCACAATTGTGAGTAAAGGAAGTACTTTTTCAGACCATTCTCTCTCTCTCTCTCTCTCTCTCTCTCTCTCTCTCTCTCTCTCTCTCTCTCTCTCTCTCTCTCTCTCTCCTCTGTCCTCTCTCTCTCTCTCTCTCTCTCTCTCTCTATATATATATATATATATATACATACATATATATGTATATATATACTACATTACTCATGGCTTTTATAGGTGAATGCACACTTAATTTAAATCATATTGTGCTACCCATACCACTTTTACATCTCATTCATTTTTTGCCATCCTGGGCCTTGTACTTTGGGCCTGAATACTGTCCTTGGGCTTTCTCAGGGCTAGTGCTCTACCACTTGAGCCACAGCACCACTTCCAGCTCTTTTCTATGTATATGGTACTGAGGAATCAAATCTGAGTCTTTATGTATGCTCGGCAAGCACTCTACCACTAGGCCAAACTCCTGGCCCCAAGATGTCATTTTTTTACTAAATGTAATAAATGAGTTCTTCCTGGTTATTAATATAGTTTGATATTGTTAATTTGTGGTATGATACCACAAAGCATGCAAATGGAATAGTTTTTTGATAAGCATTTAGGTTGCTTCTACTAAATTTCCAATGAAAACAGTGTATAATGTTTTATATGCCATTTTATAAACTTGAATGACAGTTTCTGTAGAGTAAAAATAGATATTTTGAGTTACTAAACCAAGGTGGAAATGCTCCCAAAATTGCTATGCTTATTTATAATTTCATGAGAGATGCAAGAGGTTTTCAACAGCAGTACCTGCAATTTTGTCTCTATCTTTGACAGTATTTAATACCATTACAATTTTATTTATGCCAATCTGCTCTGTTCTTCTTTGCCGGTTACTATTGAGGCCACCATCTTCTCATACATTTATGAGGGATTTGTATTTTCTCTATATCGGTTGCTTATTTCTACTTGCTTTCATTTTTAGTTTTCCTGAATGTGTAGTAGATTCATAACTCTAATTGATAGGAATTACTTGTAGGTTTTAAATATAGTTAGATTTATACTTTTTCCTGGTCTGTTGCCTAATCATAAAATAAATTTCCATATAAAACCAGGCTTAATTTTGGAATTTTATTATTCTGCTCCTTTTGGGTTTAAACGTATACCTCTCTAAGCCGGGTGCAGTAGCTCACACCTCTCAGCCTCTCAGGAGGCTAAGATCTAAGGATCAAGGTTTAAAGCCAACCCCAGGAACAAAAAGACCTGAGAATCTTATCTCCAATTAACCTCTAGAAAATGGGAAATGGGGCTTTGCTCAAGAGTAGGGGGGCAGCCTTGAGCTGAAGGGCTCATGGTCAGCACCCGTGCCAAGATCAAGCCCCATGAACCCCCCCATACAAAAAAGTATACATCTCTAATTGCAACTACAACTTTATTTCTTGAAGTACAGTATGGTAATTTTCATTCCATACTTCAATTTTAGCATAATTCTTTATTTTAGAAGCTTTCTTAGCTACTTTAGAACATTTTATACTCTTGTGTATATTTTATAATCAGCTTGACTAGCCCCATAAAAATCCTCTTGGATTTGGGGTGACATAAATGCAGTTTTAGATTGGCTATGTAGAACTGACACTTTTATAATATTGACTTTCCTCATCTCATAGATATATAATACCTTTCCATGTACTCATTTCTGTTCTTCCTTTCTTATTTAATATTTCTCTTTTATTCATTTAGATATTACAAATTTCTTATTAGGCTTTATTACAAAATAGTTCATATTTCTTATTTGTTTTATAAATGAAATCTTCCCTAAATTATAATTTCCAGTTGGTTCTTACTAATATATAGGAAATTTATAGGATTTTGTGTGTTTGTTTAATATAGTCTACCTTGGTGAACTTATTACCTTTCAGATTTTCAGAAATTCTTCACAATTTCTTTCCTGTTGATGAAAACCTCATTTTCATTTGATATATTAGATTAGAGATAATGTTTTACAATTTGGATTTAAACATAGGAGTTACATATAATTTCCCATTCTTCATATTATTTCATGCTCGTTTTTAGTATTCAATTCATCTTCCTTTACATTCATTCCTTATTCTTTTTTTCCCCCTTAAACTAAATGGTAATAACAAAAACCATTCTCTGATGGCTTCTCATACCCTTAGTTATGTTTTTTTTTTTTACCTGCTGAGATTTCAAGGGATTTAAGTGACACAGAGAATGGTAAAATTGTCTTGGTGTTGGGTGGCTCATGCCTGTAATCCTAGTTAATTATGAGTCAGAGATATGAGGATCATGATTCAAAGTCAACTTAGGCAGCAAAGTCTGTGAGACTTTCATCTCCAATTAACCCGCCCCAAAATGAGAAATAGAGCTGCGGCTCAAGTGGTAGAGTATCAGTTTTGAGCAAAAAAGCTCAAGGGCAATGGCTTGACCCTGAATTCAATCATTAGTACCAGCACAAGGAAGTAAAATGAAAATGGCAGAATTGGATTAGCTTCTAGAATGATATAGGATAATTGCTATAATTGCGGAAATGTTAGCTGGATTGACAATGGTTTAACTGAGCTTCCTTTGCAAGTTGTGTAAACTTCTAAACATTTATTAATCTATTTATTATGCCTAGGATGATTTGTTCTGTATCTAATGGATATACGGGATGGACAAATTTGTGTGCCATAAAATGATCATTTGTTTTCAATAGTATGCTTCTTAAAAGTAGAAATGACCATATTTATAATAGCATATAAGTATGTACAAAGTGAATGAGGATATTTATAAAGCAATTGAGAAAGGAAGCCAAAGAAAACTAATTAAACGCCCAACGTTATTCAGCTTTGAAAGAGGTGCAAAAGTGATGTAAAATAGGACAAAATGACTGATAATATAAGTAGTGTTCTTTTGATGATATAATAGTTCTCTTTTCAAATTTTTATGTGACAAATTTTATTCTGGAGTAGAGATGAGATAACATTGAAATTCTGAAATTAAACACTCTTCTGTGTGCTTATACGTAACTGAGAAAAGACTAATTGTTTTTTTCTAAGTAAGGCTAGATATTCTCAAATCTTCAAATAGTTACACAAAAGAAGTGTCACAGAAAAAAAGCATACATGATTGAGATGAATAAAATGCATCTTAATCATTGTTTTTCCCTTCAACATTCTCACTCTGCTTCAACCCATTTCTTCCCTCACTTTTCTTAATTTTGTGGTATATACAGTAAATTCTTGACTGCATTCTAACCCCTTTCAACTCCTTCTCTTGCCTACTTCTCTCTCCTCTTCTCAGATGTACCCATTTCCTGGTGTTGATGTTGTGCTTTGACCTCATCTTCTTAAAGATTATACTATATGTGCTCTCTGTAGAGCTTCAGGTAATTCAGTTGTAACCACTTGCAAACCACCAAATGTGTTTGTTTATAGATTTATAGGTATTTTCTATCTATCAGAAATAAGGGAACCATGTAAATTTTGTTTCTTTGTGTCTGGCTTATTTCATGTATAACTATAAATCCTTGGTCTGCTGTTTATGTTTTATATATAATTTTTCACAGAATCCAAGTAGAAAATTATAAACAAGTTATACATTATATAATTTCATTTATAATAAACTCTTGAAAAGGCAAAACAAATTCACAGTGATGGAAAGTAGATGAGTGGTTGTTGATTGTGATTGGTAGAGAGAGACTAGAAAGAGAAAGAAAGAATCTCTTAAGGTAGATGCAAAGTGATGTAAATATTTGCTAGAAACAGGTCACAAATATATGTAATAAAGGATGAGTTTAATGGTTCCTGTGATCTAGAAGAAGGACAAGGAAGTTGCTTCTGAGAAGTCACAAATTAAGACATTATATGGTTCTTTAACATTTTAGCAGCCTGTTTAGAAAGTAGCAAAATCTAAATACTAAAATAAACAAGATAGCAGTTTACTGAACATTCAATTGTGGTAATCCATTTAGATGCAGAAAGGACATGCACAAATGTATCAAATATTTTGTTTTGATATGGTATTAATGCAGTGAGTTATCTTGTCTCTTTAGTTGTGGACAGAGGATTGAATGGAGAAGATAATTTTGTATCTGAAGCATCAGAGTGAAGATTACCTCCTTTATTTCAGCTTTCTTCAATTTTACAGCAAATTCTACTGCAACATTATTGGTAATGGCTTTTTGGCACTCATATCATGATAATATCTTTACTTTAATTGAAGGATCTCAATGTTTTTCTTGAACAACATCAAATGCAACAAAACTTCTTGGAAAGCAACTGTATGCATCTCACATAAAATGTACTCTGCTTTATTAGGAAGTTCTCATTATTTTCACAACTGAAATAAATATACATTGTCCAATAGGATTCCCATGCCATGATCCCTATCCTCTTCCATGGAGCATTTAGATATTTGGGAGAAAACAATTATAGAGCTGTAGATAAGAAAAGGATTCTGTCTTTTAGGGGGATTTGTCCTTTGAATTTACTCTGGTGGATAAGCAGAGCCATATGCAAACAAAGGATACAATTTCAAAACATTCAACACAGTGTGAACAAATGATGGTTCAAATAACAGTAGTGGCTCAAATTTTAGTGGAGAATTAACTTCTTAAGGATATGAATAGTCAGGATTCATGAATTCTCAAAACACCTTGAAAGTTTTTACTTAGTGTAGAAAAAAAATCTCCTGCTCTACTCAAAGGATTCAGTGGCCATTCCAGAGCTCCCAATGGCTCGAGCTAACCAAATTTGAGGGTTTAAACCAAGGTATGCACAACCTATACTACTTCAGTTTATTTCATACACATACTGTTGTGGCACTTGAAGTTCAAACATGACTACAGAATCTGTATAAATTGTAGAATCTGTATACAAATTCCTGGGAAAGACCTATAGCAAGTCAATAATAAAGAGAAACTGATTTAATAATCTGCATTTTGACCTTGATATTCCCTCCCTTCAAGCAACAGTTTTTGAAAAATATCCTTGCCAAGCAACTATGCCACCTGATACTTCTCCCTCACTCCCTTGCCACCCAGCCCCAGGAAAAGGTAGATAAGAGCTACAGCGTTCACTGACTTCTCCGTGGCAATGAATTAGGGATTTTAGACACCTTGTCATTGCTTCATTGCTTAGACACAAAATAAGCCTTAGAGTCACCTCACTTTGCCCAGGAAAACTGTGACAGAAAGGGGACCAGAACCCTAGACTACTGGGGTCTTTGGCATCTCCCGGTTGCTCTATAATGTGCATTCTCCTTCCTGATTCTCCAATATGTATGTATTAAGTTGATGTATTAAGTCAGCTCCCTCCACCTAAGCCAGTCCCCAAAGTCACCCGTTAGGCTAAAAGCCTTTTTCATCACAATACTACTCTATACATAGTGTCTGGCTTGGCACTATGCATGGACCAGACTAAGATCGGTCTGAGTAAGATAACAGGAACAATGGGGATCTTGAGAGTTGAGATATGATACTCCATGATTCTATTAGACCTTGGCATAAATATGTTTTGAGGGCAAGTGTCTGGGTCCTCTTTCTAGGTTATTAGATTTCACATCCTTATTCGGGGAAATATGTATTAAGCCCATAGTGTTGTCTGTAACTGATTATTAGGACAACAACTAAATTTGTTTAACTTAATTTGTCTAAAGTACAGCACATTGCCAAGTTTAAACAGACCCCTAAATGTCTTTTAATTGACTGATTTGCTGCAACTGCTCTTAATGTCCTTATGAAGGTCTGAGGAAAGCAGGAAAGTCAACAATTTGAATAAAACTTCATTGAGCATATATATACTTTCTCACCTGTGCAAGTATTTTCATTAAGGGTTTGGAGAATTTAACCTGGGTCTGTAAGGGCTTCTGTATGTAGTAATAGCTGGGATCTGAAAGTGTCTTTGTGCTATTGAGGACAAGCCCAACTGTTTGGGGGCAAATAGTAAATCTGTAGAACTGGAATATAGGAACACCATACCTAGTAATGTTTATCTCCATCTCTCTGCTTGTTTTAGGGGGCTGCAGTATGGCAGACAAGGCATTGTGGAAGTCTAATCTATTTCCTTCTCAAATCTGATCATCCAAAACAGCAGCTCTGTCTCCAGGAAGGTTCAAACACTTTGTGTGTAGGCATTGTCAAAGTGCCCTGTATACTCTCTGCCTCCTTGATATCTTGGCCTCCCCTAGGCCCCTCCACTCGCTGATTATGCATCTAGGATTGAGGACAGGGGAGATGTTCTCTGCTGCAGCTGACAGGTTAAACACTCATTTTAGAGGCTCTTGAAGAGCCATAGACTGTGAATCATCTAGTTCCAGAAAGTGACCCCTGAATGTGACAGAGCAACTCTCAGACAAGTGTACCCTCTTTGTAAAAGAGGTGATAGAACAAGAGCTGACTTGCTTTTTACTCCTGTAAAACACTCATCTTTCATGTCAGAGTTTGGGATACTTAATCTTTGCGTGCCAGGAGTAAGATTTCCCTGGTGTGACATCCACTGATAGCAATTGACATTCTGCAACTTCCAGAGCCAAGAACCAATGCTCCAATCTGCGTGATCAAATCCCTAGGTAACATCACCATTTCTTTTTCCAAATCCTACATTCCATCCAAAGTTCATGAAAGTGGAATTGTCAATAATGGTTTTTACTGAAAGAACTTTTAAGCTTTTTGTGATAAACATTTATGGTGTGAAATTTACTAAACCTAGGATTATCAAGTTTCCTTATGTGATATATACATACATACATACACACATACATACATGCACACATACACACATATTTAAGTGTTGGAATCATATATCTCATGTTCCATGCTAAAATATAGCATATACCTTTCCTGAATATACATACCAATCACTTGTTCTATCACTATATACTGGTGATTTATATTCCAGCTTTGAATCTTCATTTAATGTCAAAATCCTTAAAGCAAATCTCAACATAGAGAGCTCTTCATTTTTCATCAGCTTCTTAATTCAGCTTAACTAGATTCTTCCTTGGATGAAAGAATAGAATGAATTCTTGAAGGGCATAGTGAGAAACTTTAACCAACATAACACTCTTCAGAGATCTGCTTTTTTATTTTAAATAAAGCTCAGTAAGCTAATCTGATATTGTTTGAAGGGTTTGGGAAGGCCAAACTGTAACTGATTTTGCTTTTCAAGCCATAACGAACACCTATTCTTTCTTCAAAGTCCAATTTGGCTCTTACCTCTTCTTAAAAGTTTTCTTTGACTTCCTACCCTCTCCTCAGAGTACCTGTTATTGCAAAGGTTTTACTTTCATTTCTTACTCTGTCACACAATTGGTTATTCCTATTACCTGTCTCTTTATTAAATATATGACCTTTTCAGATCTGAAGCTATGTTTTAATCATTTCTTTATTCTCAGAAGCACCTAGAGGGACAAACACATAGTGCATATGCAATGATTCTTCATTAAATAATAAAGTAACATATGCCGTCTGTCCTATGACTATAATTATGAAACCCACACAGCCAGATGCTATGGGTAGATGTATCACAATTTAAATGAAACTCTTCCCCTTACCATCACTAGGGAGGGGAAAGATAAGCAGATTAAAAGCCAGTCTGAGCCTACAGATTTTCTAAACTTGGCTTCCTCAGGATTAGCAAACAGTTGAATCAGGAGTCAGACAATGCTTAAATGGTATGAGGTACATGCAGAACTCTGTATTTCCAGTTCCTTACAATTTCTCAAGCTTTAGCATTTTCTCTCCAGTAACAAGGAGAGATCACTCTCCTTAGTCATCCCGACGTATGTAAACAATATTTCAACGTTGACCTTCTTCATCCTATCGATGAAGCTTGAAGGCTACTCATGGTCCTTTATTTCCCTTGCAGTTACTTCATCTGGAAGCTATACCACTCTACCTCCTCTCAGACAAGCTCCTCATTTGTCCCAGAGGTCTAGTCAATCCTTAACTTACTCATCACTAGCAAGGCTCACTTTTGTTCAAGTTTCATGCCAACAGAACTCAAAAGCCAATGAGAGAAGGCCCTGTCCCTATGAAAATAAAGGCCAAAGCAATCAAGACTAGAAACCATAGACCAGTAGAAGAAAGATGTGTGTAGGAGATTGAGCAAGAGGGAAAGGGGCAGCACACTTATTCCTGGATCATTTGCCATGCATATGGATTTAGAAAGAGGATAAGGAGGAGGAGGGAAACTTCCTCCAGTGCTTTGCATGGGCTGTTCCTTTTGTTGGGCATTTATACTATGCCTTTCTACTTTGACTCACTATTAGACTTTCCCTAGATCCTCTCCCAGTAGGACAGGGACTTCACCTGCTCTGCCCAGTGCTTAGAACATCCCAGCTGTCTCATAACATCATACCTTACTTCCAGACTTCCTTATCTGCTCAAGGCTCCAAAGGAAATGCATTTCTCCCATTGAATGCCCAGAGCTAAAACGCAAACTGCCTACCATTGCGCAAATGCAGTGGAGAGGAATGGGAAGTATGGGCTAGCATAACACTGTGAAAAGAGAAATCATGTACAAATTGGAACTGTTGACAGGAACCACTGCTCTGCAGAAGGAAACTATTTCTGCTCTGCTAGAGCAAAGAATTTGTATCAGGAAAGAGAAGAACAAAGGAAGCCATCGAGGGCAAAGCAGGTCTGTAGGGTGCCTTGGATGCTTTATAAGGAGGCAGAAAATCAGTTTTTGCTATAATCTTGAAGAGTCTCCTCTTCTGTGGTAATCCCAAACCCAAGGCTATGTATTACATCTCATTAGAAACCCTGTCCTGCAGGAACCCATCCATCTTTACATGTCCCTAACTCTTGGAAAGGCCACTTTTAGCACTCTGATATGTTAATATCCTCCCATCACAGAATCCCTGATGCTTATCATCCTTATGTTTTCACATCTGACTGGTACCCATAATGAAGAACCAAAGTCCTCAAAGGACAGCCTGCAGGATGGCAGGCTCATTGTCTGTAGCTAGGAGGCCATCTGGGCCCCAGCATTATACAGAATCCCTAGACCACCATGAGACATCTCCTCTGTCATCTAGGGTCTTTCTAAATTAGATGCCTCATTTTTAGGGCAGAGATGTTGGCAATTCTATGGCTGCCATACAAATAGCCATGGGATAGAACTCATCAGTTGAAACTCATAAAGCAAACTGAAGCCTAGCTTTGTAGAGAACTGGCAGAAACCCCTAACTTGCTGAGAGTTCCTTGCCTATCTTGACTCTCTCTTGCTCAAGAGAGATGCCATAGGACCAGAATGGAAAGCTTCTATAACCCAAATTCAACAACCACTTGACCCCTCCCTCTTCTACCCATCACTTACTGCTTCCCCACGTTTTAATGTCCTTAATATTTTCCCCTTCTATTCATGTTATATAAATTACAGATATTTTGAAATATTTCAAAAGGCAGATATCAGATCTTCTATAAAGCAAAAGTGCATTCAGTAGCTGCTGTCTCAAATCAGAAATTGTAGCTCTGCAGGAGGCTAAGATTAGGAGCACTGAAGTTCCAGATCAGCAGGGGCAAAAAGTTCACAAAACAGCTGGATGCAGTAGTATACACTTGGTATCCAAGCTACAGTAGATAGTAAGCATGGACAAAAAGAAACATACTATCTTAATAATAACAGGAGCACAAAGGTCTGGCCATCTGGCTCAGATGTTAGAATGACTGCTGAGTAGGTACAAAACTCTGAGTTCAAACTCCAGTACCACTTAGAGAAAGAGAGAGATAAACTGAGATAGATAGGGAGAGAGAGAGAGAAAAGAAAGAGAGAGAGAGAGAGAGAGAGAGAGAGAGAGAGACAGAGACAGAGACAGAGACAGAGACAGAGAGACAGAAACAGAGACAGAGACAGAGAAGAAGAAAGGTGAATTAAAACAAGTATATTGAAAAATGTTAAAGATGGTTGTTTTTCAGTGTTGCAGAATGAGCAACTACCCAGAAGTTCTGGTCATTACACACTAGCAGCTAAAGTGATTACAAACAATGTAAATATCTAAAAAACCTTGTTTTTAAGTATGAATTAGGAATGTAGGGGTTAACATAAAAATAGATATTAGTAGATGAATATAAGCATTGTCTTTTCACCAAGAAAATGACAATGTTATTGAGTTTAGAAGGTCTGCACCTCAAATTTAGTTCTACAACTAAGTATGAAATTATTAGACCAGCAAGAAGCTGAATACACACTGTAAAGAGTGTTGTTGTTTTTTTAATCTCTGGGGGGTGAAAAAAAATGTTCACCAAAAGTCTTGTCCAGAAAGAGATTACTCTTGAATTGAAATGAAACTTCAACAAGAAGTTTTTTAGTAACTTTTGTGCATTGGGTAAATCCTACTGTCATAACAGAGGTCAGAATTCCATAATTCCATAAAGGACCCTAAACTTTTTCTTTCCTTTTCTTTTTTTTTTTTTTTTGTGGGTCATTGGGGTTGAGCTTGGCTTGGGCGCTGTCCCTGAGCTTCTCAGCTCAAAGTTACCACTCTAACCCTGGGCCTGGGTGTTGTCCCTGAGCCCTTCAGCTCAAGGCTACCACCCTACCCTTGAGCCACAACACCACTTCCTGTTTTTTGGAGGTTAGATGGAGATATGAGTCTCAGGTCCTTTTGTGCCCAGGCTGGCTCTGAACCGTGTTCCTCAGATCTCAGCCTCCTGAGTAGCTAGGATTACAGGGGTGAGCCACCGCTTCCAGTAGGACCCTAAACTTTTTCACTATTTTGTACAGAATATGAATATAACAAGAACTCCAGAAAGAAAGAAAAAAACAACAATGAGTCTGAGCACTCTAGAAGGGTGAAATCTCTACACCACACTTCAAAGAGAGGAATGTATTATTGTTGAAAGATATGGAGATGACTTTTGCAGATCAATAAATCTATCCAAGATAGACTTACACTCTGGGAACAAAGTTTTAGAGGAGAAAGAAGAATAAAAGAATAAATGAGTAGAATGTCAACATTTCATCTGAAATAATAATATAAAAAAATAGCTTAAAATACTTTAAGAAGTGACAGCAAATTTTTGCACCCTGATTCTAAGCTGTCAAAACTCTATCATTGATGAAATAATCTACACTATATTCTTTTCTTTCTATCATGGCCTATAGATATAGATAGTAGAACTCTTTGAAATATCATATCAGAAAGAAAAAGAAAAAATGTAAGTTTAGTTACAAACACAATTCATTGGAGAAGAAAAATTGCAAAATAAGTACACTTAGTAAAGAGGTCTTTACTAGATATCAACAGTTGTTAAGTTGTAAGTATTGAAAGTATTGTTCAATATGATTTACAAGAGGGAAAGCACTGATTAATCTGTGTAAACAGGTTTCGATATGATCTAATGGAGATTTTAGAATTCTATGCTGCTGTCAGAAAGAATGACATCGCCCCATTTGTTAGGAAATGGAAAGACTTAGAAAAAAATCATATTAAGTGAAGTAAGCCAGACTCAAAGGAACATAGGCTCAATGGTTTCCCTCATTTGTCATAATCAGTAGAAACCTTGGGCTCTCCTAGCAGAGATTTGCAATAGAGAAAAACCTAGATACATAAGGCCATATAGTATGACGCTAAATGAAAGGACCTCTAGGATATAGAAACAAAAGCCATATAATGAATGATTGTTGTCCTTAATGCACTATGTTATCTCTCATTTCTTTTGCTGTCCTTTGGTTATCTCATATTGTTACAGTATCTCACTTTGTTATCTGATATATTGGATATATTTGTATTTGGTTATTTGAAATTGGATAGGGAAGGGGGGAAAACAAGATGAGGGGTGGGGGTAGGGGGGAGGGAAATGAGGACCAAGACATGAGAAAGGGTATCAGTATATGTGAATTAATATACCTCCTATCTGGCAAATATAATGTAACTCTTCTATTAATTACAATAAAATATATGAAAAAAATTACATAATTTTACTAGCTACATTGGCCTCTTAAATCTTTGAAATTCAGCTCAAATTGTTGATCTTAGAGGAATGGGATTTTCTTTTTTCAAAAAATTCTTGTAGGCTGGGAGTGTAACCTAGTGGTAGAGTGCTTGCCTACTATGCATGAGCCCTGAGTTCAGTTCCTCGGCACCACATACACAGAAAAAGCCTAAAGTGATGTTGTGGCTCAAATGGTAGAGTGCTGGCTTTGAGCAAGCTCAAGGGCAGACCCCAGGCCCTGACTTCAAGCCCTAGGACTTGTAAAGGTGATGAACAGGGGGTTACAGTTATACAAGTAAGATAATGGGCATATTTCTCTTTAACACTGTTACCCACCCTTCTCATTTCCTCCCACTTATCACTCCCCGGTTAGAGGGGAATTTTATTCTTAATCTGAATTGTCATTGTGCATTCTTCTAATGATAATATTGTAAATTCTAGTAGAAAGTTCATTGTCAGCCTCAAGATTTTCAGTTTTCAAAGAATGAAACAGCCTCTTCAGCATATATGTTTCGTTTTTGAGATTGGGTCTCATTATGGTAGTCAGGCTAACCTTGAACTCTAGGCTCACATGATCCACCTGCCTGAGTCTCCTGAATGTTGGGACTAAAGAATGCAGAACAGTGGGCTGGGTTACCTGGCTTCATTTGTTACAAGTATCTGTCAACTAATTTTGCTTCACAGTTTGCTTTTCGTTTACAAGTACTTGCTAAATGACATCCATGTCACTTCTTATTCCCTATTTTAGAAGTACAAAAATCAAATCAATATTGCTTATAAACTATTTTTTCTATTTGTCATTTATATACTAAAACCACAATTGGGTCAACAATCATTCTATATTGCTTCTCAGGTGGTTTTTCACATAGTAAATAACCACTGGGCTGTATTATACAAAGACAAATTGAGACATTTCATAAAACATAGTTGAATTCCACTGAATTTGATATCCGCTGACAGAACCTGGATGGCTGCATAGAATCCAAATATCCATATAAGATAAGAAATTTCAGAAGAAGAATGAGGACACAAAGTTTTCCAGATTAGACAAAAGTATCTCTCCACTTACTGAGTGAATCTATCATCCATTCATATCCAATTCAACAAGTAATTACTATGCATCCTTAGGTATGAAGCAAGCTCCCGTACTTTGCTTTCACTCTGTAGTACATCCTTCCTGTCAATTAACCCTCAAACTATCACTTAAAAACTAAAGTTATGAAATAATAGATCAATTGAAAAGCCAGCAACTTCCTCTGTGATTGTGAGGTGCAAGATTTTAGTAGAAGCATTGCAGTATCATTCTTTACAGAAGAACGATTAACAGCCCTCCTTTTGACAAATATTATTTAAATGAAAAGAACTCCTACAAGTGAATATTATTTGAAGAATACACACTGAAAACACCAAGTTTCCAGTGTTGTGGACACACACATCCCCCACTCCAGCCATTTGAACATGGATTTAAGAAAACTGTGACTGCCAGTGAAAAAGCTTAAATATCCACAGCACATGTGTTTATCATGCAAATAAACCATCATGAATCATAAACAAGGACTGCAGATCCTTAAATATTGTTTCAGAAGAGCCTCAAGTTAAAACAGGCAAAACAAAAAATTCATGAACAGTCAACAGCTGCTAAAAGTAATTATAATATTGGATCTTGATTATGAGACTGCAGAAGAAACATGGCTTTTTACAAATGCAGATCCCCTATGACAAACATTTACTATGGTAAGGAACAGAAAACAAAATAGAGATGAATGATATTCCTCTTTGCCCCCACAAAATTATGAATTATGTGCCAACTGATAAAGCATAGAGGAAATTAATTTAAGAGATGAAATCTATTTTGTAATTCACAGAACTGTTTTATTTTAATTTTGGGTGTGTGTGTTACATTTTCATGTTTAAGTTTACTAAACATCTTTCTTTTTCTGAAATGAATTGCAATTTCCCATTATTCCTCTGAGGAGTCCTAAGTTGTTTATGCCAAATTCAGAAGGCAAATTAGCAACACAGTCATGACCATTTGGAAAACACTGTCCAGTTGAGCTTTCCTCATTGATAGAAATACTCTATTTGTATACTGTCCAATGTAATAGTCGCTGGCTACATGTGGCTTTTGAAGAGTTTTGGAATGATTCCAGTTGGACATAAGAGGTTCACTTTAATTTGATGTGACGTTTTAAGGTACAGGTCAGAATGGTCCTCTACGACTAGAGGTTCTAGTGTTGGACAGCGTAGTCTAGATGAAGAGAGGTAGCAGAGGGCCTTCCTCTAGCCAGCTGTGGGTTACTCTTTGCAAGTTGCATCCTACTCCTGAGAGCTCTCAATGTACCTTTTGACAGCTTAGACCAGAAAATCTGTGAACAAAGCTCAAGGGAGCTTGTTTGAGCAAATATGCACATTAATAGGATCAAGAAGATGGAAAATTGCAAAGGTTGACCTTGTAGACCTCTGTACTAATTCCTGTGCTTCCCTGCTGTGGCATATATATTCCCCATTGCTTTTTTTCTGAGCCAGTTCCAAAAGGATGCAATCATTTGACTTTCTAGAAGTCCATATGCTTTGATGGTTGGAAAAGGAGAGTTCACTAAGAGCCCTTACACAAAGAAGGGCTGTAAAAAACACTGGGATAAGATCTAGAAAGTGTTGTGCTGAAAGGAGAAACTCAGCAAACAAAAGAAATAGATTTGAAAAAACAAAAATAAGCCCAGCTGTGTTTTTGACTACAGACACTTTGAAGTAAAGAAATGTGCTTTGGCATTATATGAAACTATTCTTGCTTATCAGGGAATGTGCAGTTCCTAATAGCAGTCCCCGAAGCAATCAATTATTTCCCAACTTCATTTCGTGGTTTCAGTTAGTTTACTAGAAGATTCCTGATGGTTCCTAGTGCCAGTATTTTCTTTGTTGGTACAGTTCTTTATCTGCATCGAGCTTTAAAAAGCTAAGAATTTAAGAGACATTCAGTTTTAATGGCATCTCCTGAGACAGGAAAGAATTGGGATTTAAAGACAATTGTCTTTCCCTAGAGATGCTGATGATTTTTGAACTTAAGTAACTTCCTGTCAATAGCATTTCAGTAGCAAAGACTGTGTTCTGCATAAACACATACCTGGAGGAGCAGATCAGAAGTTGGTTGGATTCGCTGTTGGAACAGGATGCTTAGTGTTCGGTTTTGTTGTTCCAAATCAAACACTCTTGTTTTCAACTTTACACATTCCTCCCTTAGATCCTATAACAAACACATCGAAGGGGGGAAAAGTCTATATAGGAAAGACATCTTTGTATATTATAGTCAGATTTTATAGAATACTTTAGAAACATTAGTCAAAAATAGCACTTTATTTCTTCAAAGCCCCAAGAAATAAATCAAAAACAACATTTTCTTCCACAGACCATTGTCTGATAGAATTATTACGTGCTGTAAAGACCTTTTCTTTAAAAGTACCTTGAAATCAGAAATACATTAATGTAGCATGCTATTTTTGAAGATGGTAAATCTTAGCAATATAAAGTCAATTTAAGTTTCCTCCTATGTATTTTGCTTTTTCACTGTCTTCATAAAAGCAATCATAAAGCACAAACCACAAGGACAACAATGTTTTCTGCAATGAATAGAGATTTGATGAGCTAAAGAAACTATCACTTTTGAAGGATCCTTTTGATGGCATTTGTGGAAACGAGCAATTCGTGACACCATGGCTGATAGAGTCAGCGATGCATTTAGTGGGAAGGGGTCATTGAAGACAAGGATTTTAAAAGGCTACTAGTAACTTGCTCAACTTCTGAGCCAGTAGGTTTCCATATTGTCTGGAGGCTTTGGGTTCCGTCAGCTAACCTTGGCCACCCTTGTGAATCACATTGGAATAGTTGAAATGCCTCTAAGACCTTTTCCCTAGCTAGTAGCCCCTTAGGCAGGGAGCTTACCCTTGAGGCTTTAGGATTGATTGGGACCCCATTAAGAAGTCCTTAACCTACTTAGGATAAAGGACCTCATGGATCTTCAATGTCCATACCCTCTTTGATGGGACTAAAGACAGAGCCAGTACAATGAAGCTCAGAGTCAAAAGTCAATCTCTATCTATACTTTATATATTTTACAGATTTGTTCATATATCGAAATATATTCTCTTATCAAACACAGAGAATAGGGTCTGCTTATTGCTCTAGAAAGCTGTATGTAGCCTGCTTTCTGTGGTCTTCCCAGGACATGCATGTCTCCTAGGGCAAGTCTTTCAAGTCTAGTTCAAATGTTATTACCTAACAAGACTGCTTCTTCTTCTAAGTTCCATAGCTCCTTCTCCATGGCACTTAGCACATGATATTTAGCCTTTTCCTTGTTTCAAATTATGTTGCTTTCATCTTTCATACTCTTGATTACGTTGTCATCTCGATGACACATTCTTTAACAGGCAACATTGAATGATTCCAAAATAAACACTTGTAAAACAGATTGTTTTACACTATTTAATTGCCTAGTGCCATTTCAAATATATTAGGATCTTTAAAAAAAACTCTCTGCATTTATTATAAGTGTTGCTAGTGATGATGATGATGTGGAAGTCTACACTGCAGATTTCTGTGTTTTTACAAGGTGAGTCTACAGGTCATTGTTATGGGGGTCTAGAGAAAGAGGGTCAAAAGCTCTGATTGCCAGGGCTGAAGTGTCAATACAGAGGACAGTGGGTCTGTCCTAAAACCTTGAATCAACCTGTCCATGTAACTGTTGATGATGTTCCTGAGCCTGTGTCATCAGTGCCAGTAGCACTGATGTCACTTCATAGGGTGCAGCTCCCGGCATAGTGTACACTCAACTCACATTTGTGGTTAAATGGATGAAATTCATGCATAGGAGATTGCTAACTGATTTGTGCCTACAAATGCACAATGGGGAAACACAAATGGCATTTTTGAAATGAGAGACCTGGGAATAAGATACAAAAGGGCATGAGCAGGAATGTGAGTTCACCCTTAAGTTTGCTTAGTTTGCTTTCTTTAGAAGTCAACCTCTTCGGTTTCACTTATGCTAAGTTTTTACCTTAGCATGGCATAAGACTTCCTGCTCCCTGACACTAATTGTTTTCATTACCACTAATTAAGTAATTAATAAAACCTGACTGGGGAGTATATAAATATGACTAGTATCCATCGACTGGCAAAACATAATGATTCCTGTTTGCATTTGGAGAAAAATGCAAGTGAGTAAGTGTAGATTTGTGAGGAAAACCAACACCTGAAAGGAAAAAACCCCACCAGGGAAAACTTTACCGTTTTTTTTTTTAAATGGGTAAAAAAATATTAAGAAAATCTATGTACTTCAGAGAGATTTTTTTAAAATAAAAGTTCCTGCATTTCCACAAGCATTCCTGTTACATAATGCATGGTCATCATTCATTTGTGAAAACACACCTGTGAACCCTCACAAGTGCAGTTTTCATCATCAGGTCACTGATCTGAGCACAGTGCTGGGGAGGGCTGCTGTAGGAATGTGATGTTGTCTTATGATCATTGACAAATTAGAATTGAGTGAGTATGAAACTCTATAGGCAGAACGAATGGCTTCAGTGTGTGTGTGCGTGTGTGTGTGTGTGTGTGTGTGTGTGTGTGTGTGTGTGTGTGTGTGTGTGTTGGTACTCGGGCTTGAAAGTAGGGCCTTGACTCTTGCCTGGCTTTTTCATTCAAGGTTGATGCTCTCCCTCTTGAGACACACACCCACTTTTAGCTTCCCACTAAAAAACTGGAATCTTTAGGATTTACACACCTAAGGTTGCCTCTGAACTACAATTCTCCTAAGTACGTAGAATGACCAGTGGCTAAAAACCTGGCTTTGTGTTGTATAGTATTCCTATTATGTTTAGTCATGGTGTGGGTAGAAAATAGTTGTCATCTCATTTGTCTGGAGTCAGAGATTAGACCATCTGTCCTCTCACAACCTTTCATTGCTCCCTGTGCCTCAGGTCTCCAAAGTTGAATCTCACAGAAGATAGAGATGTGTTTTATGATATAAAAGGGGAATAGAATGTTTAATTTTAATTTTTGCCAGTCTTGGGGCTTGAACTCATGGCCTGAGCACTGTCTTTGGGTTTTCTTAAGGCTAGAGCTCTACCACTTGAGCCACAGCATCACTTGCATTTTCTATGTATGCCTACTGAGGAATTGAACCTGGGTCTTTGTGCAGGCTAGGCAAGCACTCTTACCACTAGGCAAAATTTCCAGCTCAGGATGTTTAATTTTACCATGAGGAAATAATGTCAAACAGTGGATGATCTAAGGAAGAACAATAGTCTTTGGGTTCAAGAAAGTAACCATACCTGTTTTCCTTGCACTGTGAATATCATTATCAATTGGAGCTAGAGACTAAGGGATCAGATCATGGCTGGGTGCAAAAGGTCAATACGCTGTGCAGTGTGACACACTTTGGTAAAGTGCTTCAGTCCACCTGAATGATCTTTAACTGTACTTCCCTGGAAACTCCATCTGTGTCATCGAGGTAATTTTCACCTGCACTTGTGCTGAAGATTCTAGACCCTACTATCCAGTTCCTATAGGAACTCCTATGGGAGTACAGTTACTTTGTATACTTGAAAGGCAACACTGAGGCTGAAGTTAATTGAAAAAACTAATAGCTGATTGCTTAAAAACAACACTTAAGCCAGGCTCCTCCAATGGCTCACACTTATAGTTTTAATTACTAAGGAGGCTGAGATTTGAGGACTACCAGCCAAGACAGGAAAGTCTGAGACTCTTATATCTAATTAACTACCAGAAAACTGGAAATGGAGCTGTGTCTCTAAGTGGTACAGTGCTAGATTTAGACAAAACAGCCCAGGGACAATGTCCTGGCCCAGAATTCAAGCACTATGAATGACAAAAAAAACCCCAAGCAAACAAAAAAGGAGAGAGGGAGGGAGGGAGGAAGGAAGGAAGGAAGGGAGAGAGGGAGGGAGGGAGGGAGGGGACAGGACTTACATATGACTGTTTTTGAAAAAAATATTAAATATGACTATGCTGTAAAATATCATAGTGATATTCCTATTTCAGAATATCATGGAAATATACTATTGGTTGGATTTGGGTGTGATTGTAAATAGCCAATACATACAAACAAACCTTCTGCAGTGACCAGACTACTCAGATGACAACTAAAGTAGACACACATGAGCCACCAGGCCCTTCCTACAGGACATATGTAGGAGTTTGAAATTCTTTCAAGCTAACAAAATGGTTTTCTGCTTGCATCTGAATGATTGTACTGCTGGATGCTATCCTACGCCAGCTTGATTGGATGTTGTTGAAGACAAAACCCTAGATAGATATTTAAATATGTTACTAACATGCAGATAAAGATGGAATTGTTGATGTTGGTAACTACAGAGAAAATATGCATTTCCAAGTTTGGTTTTAATAGCAAAATAACAACAAAACCACCAAAGGGCCTAGGAGGGTTATACTTGCAGGAAATATAATTGACATAATGATGATGAAATACATTTCAGACACAATATGAACTTAGTCTATGTTACTAATTCACTTAAATTCACAGGGTGGGACCTTTGATTTGGAAGGAAAAATTAAAGTGAGCAGGTTTTACATCATCCTCACTTCAGTGTTATGGACTTAAATGTATGCATTTTGCTTTTAAGGGAATACATATGGCTTTCTTTCTTTCTTCCTTTCTTTCTTTCTTTCTTCCTTTCTTTCTTTCTTTCTTTCTTTCTTTCTTTCTTTCTTTCTTTCTTTCTTTCTTTCTTTCTTTCTTTTCCCCCAATGTAAACAGAATTGCTAGAGCAGGACAGTCTATGTTTATGTAGCTGGAAATAAAGATGTCTTTGCCCATCAGTATTGCTTTCTGGTACTTGAGGAGGTCAGGATAAGCCAATTCATTATATGGTATGAAAAAAAAAGCTTTCTGGATACTACTTGAAGAGCTAAAGTTGTGATACAATGGCTTTTATGTCCTAATATATATCCAAATAATATATCCAATAATATATCCAAAAATTGTAAGGTTTTCCTTTGATGTCACACAGACTTGAATGCTTGGAGAAACCACCAAAATTTTGTTTTGTAATTTGTGCTTATCTTAACATCTGATTTTCTCATCTGTTTGTGGATTATGTCTTATTTCCTATACCATGCTCTTAATTAAAAAGAATTTTTTATCTTTTGATAGCAGTTTTACTATTTCTACAAAAATCAGAGGTACACATTTCTAAACAAATTCTTTAGAATCTCTTAATGTCCCCTGTACATCTCCTTACTTCGTGTGGACCCTAAGATATGCAAGCTCACAGTAATGTCTGTCTGTGTCTCCGAGTGAATTTATCTGTTTGCTACTTATTACTTGTTTTGTATAGAAAATTGTGTGCATGTGTGTTTGTGTGTGATTGTGTATGAAGGGTCTCTGATTTTTTTTTCTTTTTAAAAAAATTGTACCTAACAACTTCCTTGCCTTTCCTGAGGTTCCACTGAAGAGACAGACATACATGAGAAGTCTTTCTACACAGTCAGAATAGTGCTCCCTTTATATTGCATTTTATATCAACACAAGCACAGTTTTCAACAGCAGCAAAAAAATGAAAGGATCTCTAGGATATAGAAACATAAGCCATATAATGAATGATTGTTGTTCTTAAGGTACTATGTTATCTCTCATCTCCTTTGCTGTCCCTTGGTTATCTCATATTGTTACAGTATCTCACTTTGTTACCTGATATATCGGATATATTTGTATTTGGTTATTTGAAATTGGATAGGGAATGGGAGAAAACAAGATGAGGGGTGGGAGTGGGGGGGAGGGAAATGGGGACCAAGACATGTGAAAGGGTATCAATGTATGGGAATTAATGCACCATCTATCTGGAATATATCATGTAACCCTTCTATTAATTACAATAAAAAGAATATGAAAAAAACAAAAAACAAATACTTTTTACTTTATCCCAGGAAAAACCATGAAGGCAGCTAGGAACTATCCTATCAGCCTTATTAGCAATGTACTAACTGCTTTTGTATTGATATGTGGGAATACTATTTTGGCTTATTGAAGTTACTAATATTCTGGATTACTGGTATAGCAATGAGACATGAATCTAATTCTGCATAAAAGTACTTATGTCTCTTTATATGATGTTAGGGTAAAGTCTGAAGCAGTTAAAATTATGTGTAGAAAAAAATATGACATTTTGTCATTAGCCGGAGAATTGTGCAAAAATGCTAATATTGAATTATCTTCCCCTGGGAAGCAGTAGATCACTGATAAAAATGATTTTCAATTTAAAAAATAGGTAGCATACAGGCTTAAAATCCAATGCATATTCTAAGAAATTAAGAACATTGAGGACAGGGATAGGGCTGAGAAGGATGAGGGAGAATTGTGGAAGGGGTGACATTGATCATTGTCACTAACCAAAGACAAACATAAAATTAAAAGTAACAAATAAATGAGATAAATACATATAGATTTTGTGTTTGTAAATCATTTCCTCCTGGACTTTCTGAAATTTCCTTTGGAAGTGCAACTGTCTACCTCACAAAGGGAGATTTAGAGGGAACAAAGTCTAAGGGATTTTTTTTTCTATTTTTGCCCTTCAGAGATGATAGCCAATAAAATTCACCAAATGAACCAACCAAAATCTGGGACAATAGTGACCTGCTTTTAACCCCCTCTCCATAGAATCTGATCTTAGATGTCATGAATGATGCAATGGAGCAGGACAGTGGACGAGGTTATAGCAACCTTTCTGGTATGGCACTTGATTAGATTTGACTCCCAGAAAAAAAGTATTACATATTACCTCTCCTATTATCAGCACTCCTGGAAAGGAAGATTGCTGTCCACAACCTCTATAGCACAACTAAGGTCCATCGAAATCAAATCAGTTTGATAACCTCAAAGACCCCCTGTGCTGAATTTTATATTCTCTTTAGTATCCCCAAAGGGACATTCATTTCACAAGCATCAAAATGGTCCACACACTTATTTAAAGTTTGCATGCACTCAATAAAAATAATGAGCCAGGTACTCCTTTGGGTACTGCAAATACTTATCTTCAACAGGCTTTCTACTTCTTTCCAAAAGTCTGATTCTATTTGCCATTCATTGAAGTTACTTTGCATGTCACCTAAAACAAGCAGCCTTTAACCTAGGTGACTAAGAAGAAAGGTCTTGCAACTATCAATCGCAATTTCCCCAGACAGGGAACATGAACTGTTTTCTATTCACAGAAGTACTCTGAAGAGGGAGGGAAAGGGTAAAAGGTGACCTACCTTTTGAGTGAGCAGAGCTTGAACAACTTGGTTGGCTACCTTTAAAAAAAAAAAAAAAAAAAGAAAGAGAGTTGCCATTAATAATAATGAGACTTGATATACCTGAACTGTAATTTACCAATAAGCTTCTCACAGCGTACAATCGCTAATGAGCTCTTTTTTAAAATATTTTTTATTGTAATTAGTAAAAGGGTTACATGATATTTGCCAGATAGAAGGTGCATTAATTCACATACATTGATAGCCTTTCACATGTCTTGGTACCCACTGCCTTTCCCCCACCCCCCATGCCCCCCACCCCTATCTTGGTTTTCCCCCCTTCCCTATCAAATTTCAAATAACCAAATACAAATAAATTCAATGTATCAGATAACAAAGTGAGATACTGTAACAATATGAGATACCCAAGGGACAGCAAAGGAGATGAGAGATAACATAGTACATTAAGGAAAACAATCATTCGTTATATGGCTTTTGTTTCAATATCCTGGAGGTACTTTCAATTTGCTTCATACTGTATGGCCTTATGTATCAAGATTTTGCTCTATTGCAGATCTCTGCTAGTAGAGCCCAAGGTTTCTACTGATTCTAATGAGCTCTTCATCCCCTCTTTTCTCTATTCCTTAAGATCTCATTCTTTCATAATAAGCATGTCCTTCTCAGTAATTTTTACTATTTCCAAGAGTGACCTTGTTGCTAATTAAGATGGTTCAGCTGGAAAACTCAGTCATATCTTGACTTTCACATTTCCATATTTGCAAAAATAATATCCTTTCATGTAAAGTACTCTAGGAAGGCTAAAAAAATGAAGCAGTGCAAAACACAATCCTAATTATCTGTACACAGTTTCTATGCTCTGCTGGTTAACAATGTCCTTTTCTTCTCCTTCCTATTTCTTTGTTGTATATTTCACTACTTAAATTTCCTTACAGCAGAGTAAATGGCAAATTATAACAACTACCTGTTACCTACATGAACTGCTCTGCTCCTGTATTTCCCTACTAGGCCTTCCTCCTAGGGCTGTTTTCTGGAATCATCTGGAAGGTGTTGACTTCAGCATCCCCTTTCCCTTCTTCTCCAGTAACAAACTGTAATTGATCTTATTGGAGAATATTGGAATATATTTCCCATATGCACCTCCTAACAAAATTTGGGCCAATCACATAGAAGACACAGGCTATTTTCTTGAGTTTACAGGATGTCTCCAAGCAAAGTGCTTCGCTTCTGCCTTCCTGTCTAGACCAAAAAAAGTGAAGTCTCTAGCTACTCTGCAACCCAAGTTATTTATTAAGTACATGTAGGCAGAAAAATAAGTCAAGTCTGGTCTTGATGATGTCATGAGAAAATACTCTCCATGAGAGGAACTTAAAATTCAATATTGTTTTGAGTTTCTTCCATTGTGAAACAAAAATAATTACTAATGTGATTTAAAAGGACAATTTTTTTCAGGAATCAGGCAACTTGTGAAGACTCCTCAGATCAACCAAGTAGGAGAACTGTAGTTATTTCAAACAATTTAGACATTTCATTCCCAATTCAGTAACTATTTTATGAGAGGGTACCTAATGTTCTTCAAGTTATGAGCTGTAAGATAGCCAATATAGGTCTGGTATTTTCTCCACATGACTGTTCATCATTTCTATATCTCAGATTTCTTTTTCATTTACAGATTTTAAATCATTTGACAAGCTGGGCACTGAGGCTGATGTCTGTAATCCTAGTTAGTCAGGTGGCTGAGATCTGAAGACTGGTTGATAGCCAGTCCAGGTAGAAAAGTATGTGAGACCCTTATTTCCAATTTACCACTAAAAAGACAGAAATTGAGGTATGCTTTAAGTGGTAGAGCACCAGCCTAAAATAAAAGTAACATCATTTGCAAAGAAATAGATGGCCCTATGGCCAGGAGTTTGGCCTAGTGGTTAAAGTGCTTGGCTAGCATGCATGAAGACCCAGGTTCGATTCCTCGGTACCACATACATAGAAAAAAGCCGGAAGTGGTGCTAAGGCTCAAGTGGTAGAGCTCTAGCCTTGAGAAAGTCCAAGGACAGTGCTCAGGCCCTGAACTCAAGCCCAGGACTGGCAAAAAAAAAAAAAAAAGAAATAGATGGCCCTGGAAAAAACAGTAAATGAAATGTCAGGCCTACAGAGGCAAAGGATGCATGGATTGTAGATACAATTTACAAATATACATGAAAACACACACACACACACACACACACACACACACATATATAAACATATAAAACATATTAAGCAAAGTATGGCTGATGTAACTACTTAGGAAAAAAATAACTCATCGGAGGAAAACAAAATCATAACATTCAATGTACATCCTGTGAAACTAGAAAATTAGGGAAATTGAGGAAAAGGGTGAGTTGAGAGGAATGAGAAAAAATGATGAATGGTGTGATACTGATTATGATGCATTGTACTTATTAACTGACATCTTAAGTGATAATCCTTTTGTAACACTACTTATAGATAATTTAAAAAATAACAAACAGGAGGCCAGGAGTTTGGCCTATTGGTAAGAGTGCTTGCCTAGCATGCATGAAGACCCAGGTTTGATTACTTGGTACCACATACATAGAAAAAGCCAGAAGTGGTGCTGTGGCTCAAGTATTAGAGCTCTAGCTTTGAGAAAGCCCAAAGATAGTGCTCAGGCCCTGAGCTTTGAACGCTGACTCTGTCAAAAAAACAAAAACAAAAACAAAAACAAAAACAAAACAAAACAAAACAAAAACAACCCAGAAACCAGAAACCAGAAGCCAAGTGAGAGACTTAGGTCTTGGAGTTCTCTGTCCCAAAATAAAATAAAAACAAAAGCAAATCCACTTGACAATGGATCATCCATTCAACTTCACCATAACCTTGAAGCTATACATTCACATAACTATGGTTGATAAAATTCAGGGGAGCAACTGCTTTCCCAAATTAGATGATATTAGGTAGCTAAGGGTATTCTGAAGCTAGCATATAAATTGAAAACATTCTCTGGTATTAAAGGTCAGTCTGGATATTAAAATAGAATAGGTATAAGTTAATGGTAAGCTTTCATGTCTTCATTCATTCAGTACAAGGTTTCTACATATCTGCTTGCATAGCTGGATGCTTGGGGTAAAATGATGTATGTGAACTGCTATCTGGTATTAGAGTCACATTTGTAATCACAGTGATATTCACACTATCACCATGTAAATAAGTCTCACCAAAGGTATATGGCACATACCCATCTTCCTTTTCTCTATGACAAACTTATTTTTGGTGATGCTTATATGATATCTTGGTTCCCTTTAACAGGACTACGAAACAGATCATAGTGAGAACATTTGCATGGAACTTAATTGTTTCTTGACTCAGTATTGATAAAATAGCATATCATTAATGACAGCTGGCAACCAGTAGGTCTCCAAGAAAATTAAAACACAGGCTGTTATCAATTTAGTTGGAAGATATTCATACCACAAGCAGTCAGGGCCACGATCACATCATCCACAATTCACATTATCTACTGCATGCACAAGGGTTTTGTTTTTCTATCACAAGACTTTCAAAATTCATCTCTTTGATACTAAATTAAAAAGAAAAAAAAACATTTCACTGAAACCAACTGTGGTTTTAGAGAATTTTTTTCATTTTTAAATTTAAAAAGTTTTTTTTATTATTATAATAAAGGTGATACACAAAGGGATTCCAAGTATATAAGTCAGGTAATGAGTACATTTCTTTTTGGACAATGTTACCCCTCTTTTTGTTCTCTTCCAGATTAAAAAATATTTTTAAGAATTTTGTTTAAGAAGCAAACTCAAGGGTGGTTATTTAAGTATATACACATGCATTAACTGAAACACTGTAGATTCAGGGGAGAATTTAAACAGTGTAATTCCTTAAAAAGGCAAAAATCAAAGTTCAGAAACAGCAACAAAATACACCAGGAAGGGGGCATTTCATAAGGGTGGTACCAAGGGGAAGGGAGTAGATGAAAGAAGTGAAGAAGTAGAGGAGAATGAAGTAAAAGAAAATACAGTATATAGCCTACAAATTTAAGAAAATTAGGTAACAGGTGGGTAAGAACACTGGAGAGTGTGACATTGATCAAGATGTACTATGTTCACAAACTGCTTTACTGAATGAAAATTCCTTTGTACAGCTACTCACGGATAATAAAGCAGCTAACATACATCATTTTAAAACAAATCTAAATATGGCCTGTGAGTTTGACCTACTGGTAGAGTGCTTGCCTAGCATACACAAAGACCCGGGGTTCGATTCCTTGGTACCACATACATAGAAAAAAGCCAGAAGTGGTGCTGAAGCTCAAGTGGTAGAGCTCTAGCCTTGAGAAAGTCCAAGGACAGTGCTCAGGCCCCTGAGCTCAAGTCTAGGACCACCAAAAAAGAAAAAAAAAAAGGAAAGAAATCTAAATTAAAAAAACCTAATAATTCCCTTAGACTTAGCCTTTACCATCTTTAACTGGTGCTTTATTTTCCCCTTGACCCTTTATTTATACTTAATCACAGGAGTGATAAATGGCTTTTGAGCCCACACAAATTGACCAATATTCATACTGTGAAAGTCTTTTAGTTTTTAAACATTCCTTCCAATTTATAAATAGCTGAAAAATCAAAGTCAAACCATACATCACCTGTTTTATTGCTGGCAAATAAAACAAAACAGTAGAATTGAAATATACATGTGGGTTAAATCAGAAACAATGTACCAAAGTTAATTCATACTATAAATAATTTACTTATTTTTCACATCTCCAACGTTGGATTTGATTTACATGCTCATAAAACTATCGAATATCAATATTTTCTTTGTTTGCGCCAAAACCAGACCTTCACTTAAACCATTCCGCATACCACTGGTCCCATAAAAGAGCTCTAGTCATGATTTAATGGGAGACATAAAGTAATATCCTAACTGTAACAGCCCACAAGAGAAAATATGGTATATCTTTGCAATCCAAGTAGTTGCCCTATAGGCTTAGAGACTCTATAGTGGACATAGTTCCTTCTGGCATGTACTTTGGACAATTGCTTTGCTCTACCTGAAAATTGAAGGAAGATACAACAATATATTATGTTTGTAGTTACTGACATGGGGGGAGGCTCTAGTACCCAGAGGACTCACAAGTTCTTTGCAGAAGAGCAGACAGGTTGTACAAATGCTTATCTCCCCCTCACCTACCTTATCAAGAGAATTTCCTCAGTTTTGTTGTTGCTGTTATCCAGCTAAGCACCCCAGATACGTCAATGCATCTGTTGTTTGGAACTTTGTGTCTGTAACCTCTACTAGGCTCACGTGATGCCTGAAATAGGTCTCAGTTCATAACGCTTCAGCAATGTGCCTTTGGGTTGCAAATAATCACATACCAGAAGACTGAAACTAATGAGAATGAATAACTTCAATGCCACCTTCCATCTCCCTCTCCAAAGATGGGAAAAATAGTAGCTGAGCTGGGCCACAGGGATGTGGAACACTGGGAGCAGAGCTAACAGCCTTATGCTCTATGCTTGAATTCCAGTCTCCCTCTGGCTCTCTGAGGTGACCCCTCCACTCTCCCTGCTAGGAGATGGAGGGGGGCTACAGGTGAGGCAGACACCAATGATGCCTGAGTACCTCTCCCTTCCTTGTCCAGGGACAATTGTATCAGGCAACCAGCTGATTTCTATATATGAGAGAGTTTTATTTTTCTTCTGCCTGCACCAGGCATCCAGGGTTCCCTGGAAGGTGCAGAGAGGGAAGAGAAGGTAGGGCTACTGAGGTCCTTATTATTTGAATGCCAAAAACCCAGAGGCTGAGTGAGTAGTCACATAAGATGAATTCCCACCATGTTAAGAACACAGCCCAAGGCTCCCTCAGAGGGTGAGGATTAGAAAGAAACAAGTGAATCATTCACTGTGAGTGAGGAACTCAAGATGAGTAGGGGACTCAAAAGGCAGCATGCGTCTTCCCTGCTGTCTTATTTTCACCTTCTGATGTGTTATTTCACCATGCAAAGTAACTCTCATGTCAGAAAGCAACTTAAAATCTTGTTAAGAACCAAGTGCATTCACACATGTGCTGTGCAGGAATTTCGGATGCTCTGAGACAGCTGAGGGAAAATGGGAAGAATATGGGAACAGAGTCACAACATGATGTGGTTCAAGGCCAGGAGTTTGGCCTAGTGATAGAGTGCTTGCCTAGCATGCATGAAGATCCAGATTCGACTCCTCTGTACCACATACATAGAAAACGTTGGAAGTCATGCGGTGCCTCAAGTGATAGAGCTCTAACTTTGAGAAATCCCAAGGAGTTCAGGCCCCAGAACTGGCAAAAAAAAAATGATGTGGTTCAAACACTGCCTGTGTTTCCTGACATATACATGGCAATGGAGGAACAACCTGCCTTTCTTCATCCTACCCTCAAGTTGTCAGAAGTTCATGGGATAGATATAATTAGAGAAGATATCCAGGATAGGGCTTCATGTAAAGTGATCACTTCACCAGTGTTAATTGTGGATCATGTTGAGGATGAATACGAGAGAGTAGAATAGATTTTTAGGCAGGCATCTGAAAAATAGTAAGTGATTTTATTAAGGAAGTGTGTGTGAGACTACAAAATACACAATAATAGATGTTACTCAATATCTTCCTCCAGATAAAAGTGAGAAAGAAAGAAATCTGAAGTAATATGGCCCACATATAACAGGATGAGGATGGGTACTCAGCCTCCTGAGTAGCTAGGGTTACAGGCATGAGCCACTGCACCGAGCCCCAAGGTCTTTCCCATCCAAATTATTCTTTTAAGAGTGTCTCCTATTTTCCTATCTGATTTAACCTTTGAATTATCTTTAGGGTTAGAAGAAAATAAACGACTGTTCACTTTTGAGGAGATGACTGAAGAAATTAGTGTAAATATGTAGGTGGGATTTCAGGGGAGACTCATTTGAAAGTTAATTTCCTGATGCTACTCTCCATTCATTTCTTCCTTTAACCAATATCCATTCAGCACCTAGTATTCACCAAGAATCATGCTGGATCTGAGAGAAAGAATGGCAAATGAAATGCAGGGGTGGCATTTAGGTAGTCAGGGTCTGGGGCAGATAAGAAAGAGAGTACACTAGCTTCGTGATCCATTTTTAGGGAAGGCACTGGAACATATGAAAGCCATAGCAGGCCATTTTCTGCCTACAATGATGGAGACATTGACTTGCAGGGGTTATGTAGAGCTCAGAGGAGGG
The DNA here is from genome assembly GCF_031878675.1 of Megascapheus bottae. NCBI lineage: Eukaryota > Metazoa > Chordata > Mammalia > Rodentia > Geomyidae > Megascapheus > Megascapheus bottae. Next base: position 42,968,416 of record NC_143520.1, on the reverse strand, counting down.
CAAGGCATTGAGACAAAGCAGTCTCAGCACTCAGCACTCAGGATATGAGAGCAATGAGAACGATTACCTACTTCTGCCCTCATTTGACCCAAACCTAAATGTCATTCATTCATGTATTTTTCCATTTCTAAATTATCTTGAGGGCCCTGTTTTATCTGTCCTTGTGCTCTGGAATATAGAAATTATCTCAATGATTCTACAGACTAAGTGGGCTTTGATAATGAAGAGGTTGTGTCAAATTCATACCAGGAACCATTAAGATTTCCTCTACACACCCCACATCCTGACCCAGGAGAGATTAGGAATGTCTACAGTGAGAACTTTTTGTTTTGTTTTTGTGGGTCATGGGGCTTTAACTCTGGGCCTGGGTGCTGTCCCTGAGCTATTCCGCTCAAGGCTACCACACTATCCTTGAGTCAAGCTCCATTTCCTATTTTCTAGAGGTTAAATGGAGATAAGAGGCTCAGGTCCTTTTGTGCCCAGGCTGGCTTTGAACCTTGATCTTCAGATCTCAGCCTCTTGAGTAGCTAGGGTTATAGGCGTGTGCCACCACACCTGGCCCCAGTGAGAACTTTTTATAGTCACTCTATATCTTTCTGATGCAGAGACAGCTGGGAACACTCTTTTAGAAACATTGAGAGTAGGTTTATTTGTTGGTTTATAGCTTTCTATTCAGAAAGAATCCCCAAACCTCCACAGGGGACTCACTAAAGTTTTTCTTTTTCTTTTCTTTTTTTTTTTTGCCAGTCATGGGGCTTAAACTGAGAGCCTGAACACTGTCCCTGGACTTTTTTCAAGGCTAGTACTTTACCACTTGAGCCTCAGCACCACTTTCAGCTTTTTTCTATGTATGTGGTACCAAGGAATCAAACCAGGGAAGCACTAGGTGCTAGGGAAGCACTCTACCACTAGGCCAAACTCTTGGCCTCTCAGTGCAACAATTCTTAACATTAGCTAAGTGAGCTAAGCATCATCAACTCTTAGGCTGTTTAAAAATATTAAAAGGCCATAGCTCTAAACCATACTAGAGCCTATCAGAATCTCTGGGCAGATAGTGTATATGTATAGGGATAGGCAGCATGTAGCAATTTAAAGCTTTGTGGCCAAAGCCAGTGTGTGCATAAGGGAAATCTCACACTTGTATCTAGGTTTTTTCCTGGAAGATGTACTCCTCAAGCCTGCTCCCTGTATCTGTCATGTCCCTGCTCCTCTACTCTCTGCTGATTGTCCTGGAAGTTCTCAGTAGAGTGAGATGTTCTGGAAGTCCTCAGTACAGTGTGATTGCTTTGTGAGTTTCATTTATCTTTTTACCATGTGGTAACTAGAGCTCCTCACTTCCTCTGGGCTAAGAGTAACATAAGATCCAGGGATTGCCTGAAGCTGACATCCAGGAAAGCTTCCAGTACAAACAACACTGAGTCAATGTCAGTGCAATGCAGTGGTTCTGCTCATTTTATACACATCATTATGCTTCTCTCTACATGAAAATACTTTGTCCAAAGGAGTAGTGGCCAAAGCAATAGGGCAAATCAACAATTCGATGCCTATAAGTAAACTGCCAGTTGTCAGACAGCTAGACCAAGAAACTCTGTTCAAAGATGAGAACTTCCAAAATCCCAAGGAATAACGAGATTAGCCCTTTGTTCTTTGTACTACAAGGCAAGGAAAGTAGGAGACAGGTTCAGGAAATATGATGGTGACACGTATGTGTACACTTCTGAGAGGCATGTATGTATGTGCACACGTATGTGACTTTGCACATTGTAACCAAGCCAGGATACTTGCAAGTGAGTGTGTATATTCATCTATCCACACTGGTTGCTACAACCTGAGCTAATGCCCTCTTTGAGTAGAAAACACAGAAGGAATAAGACTCCCGAATGTTTTCCCTAAATCTTCAACATGTTCTTTTTACCCAGAAAACAACTATCTGAGCAAAAGGGATAGAGGAACATTTGAAATTCATGTTTAATCACCTGAGTATGTTTTATGAAACAGACTAGCAAGGAAATAGCTTATATGAGACCTTACCTTGTTAGTTTGGCTAATTAGTGTAGAAAACCTTAAAAAGAATTTCCAGTCGGCATTAAACTACCCCTTTGAGAGCATTCCCTTAAAATGCAAAGAAATGGATTGTCTACCTCATGCAATTATTTTCAAAACAACTGGCATGTGTAATCAAGGGCCAGTACTCATGAATACAAAACATTAGTGTCGCACGGAGGTGGTTCTTTATGGCAAATCACCTTTCTAGCGAAGGCTAATTTTTTACAATTAGAGACACAGGGATTTTTCCCTCTAAAAATTCGGCCTTCCGTGGAAACTGTAGGAAGTGATGTTTGTGGGAGAAAATTTAGCATTTCACCAAACATGTTCTGATAAAAGCTGTACAATGCAGTCCTGGGGAATATAAGAAAACAGAGTGGTTCCCAATAAGAAATGCGGTATACAGCATTTTTTTATAGATGGGAAGAGATTATCTCTGACAGAACTGTGACAAGGAAGAAATTTCTGAGGTGTGAGCCACATGCATTTGATTTCTGAATACAAATAGTTTCATTTGAAATTTCAGTGCAAGAGGTTAACGTGAAACTATGTTGATCAATATACATCACCCAAGGGCATTATCTATTCCTTTAAATATCCTAAGATCTATGTGGTCTTTCTTGCCCTAGACTTTGATTGGACCAAGAGCCTGGAGAGAAGGGGTGAGGGCTGTTGAACTGTCTTTCCCATCTTGAATGTTTATGCTCTCTTTTAGGTCAACTCATTTTTTATGATTCTTTACCTTTGGGCAGTGTAAAGGTTGTTTTGGTCCTTTTAAGGCTTCACATGGAAGAATACTGCAAAAACTATTTTGTTGGAATAACCTACATATATGGCTTTATATACACACAACAACATGTATATTAAACAATTCAGGCATTGAATATTAAACATAATTTCTTTCCCAGGGATATCTTGAGAGTTCTCCAATGACATGGATGTACTAAGTACCAACTGATATGTGGTATGGGGATAGGGCTCTAAAAGCAGCAGTTATACCAGCTGGAGACTGGTGACACACAGCTTGCCAGACTCAGCCCAAGACTGTCATTCTGGGGCCGGGAGTTTGGCCTAGTGGTTAAAGTGCTTTCCTAGCACACATGAAGACCCGGGTTCAATTCCTCAGCACCACATGCATAGAAAAAAGCCAGAAATGGTGCTGAGGCTCAAGTGGTAGAGCTCTAGCCTTGAGAAAGTCCAAGGACAGTGCTCAGGCCCTGAGCTCAAGCCCAGGACTGGAAAAAAAAAAAAGACTGTCATTCTATGGGTACTGGGCATAGCCTGACAATTTGCATTCCTCAAAATCTGGTGTGAGGGATGTGGGGAGAGGGAATCTCATGGACCACCAGAAGATAAGAACTACCATTGCAGTTTGAAGGACCAAAAGAACAGAGTGCAGTTCAACTCATCCACTTCTGAGAAGGCATGTAAGTGGAGAGGGAAAGGAAAGGGTAAAATATACCAAGAGGAGTTCCTTGGGAAAAGGTTTCCCATGTTGTTACAGAGGGAAAAAAAAAGACTGAAGACATATTGGCAATTCCCACAGGTAAAGTAACAGAATAAGATTAAGTGTAGTTTTTCTTGTTTTTCTAAAATTTGTTCAGCTACACTCTAACAAATCTTAAACTGACTCTTCCAAAGAAGGCTTATTATGTTTTAGAGTGTTGGGCAGATGCCTAAGGAAGTTATTACATTTAAATAATGGCTCCAATCCAGACAAGTCCCCAGAGAACTTCTCAGTGATGTGAATGGGCAGTTGGGGCAGGTAGACACAACATGGAGGTTTGGCTCAATTCCTGATCACATAAGGGGCGTGGCTCATGGGGATACACCTTAGAGCTCCTCACACACTTCAATCTTCCTCTGCCTCCAAGAGATTGGCAAATGCCCAGCATCATCGCCCTCATCTCATCATTATCATCAGATAATATTTATTGAGTTTACTCATGCCTGTAGCCCTGGCTTCTTCCATTCAGCTCAAATTTTCTTCTTCACATTCTATCCTTTCTATGGCTTGTGCTCAATCTTTGAAACTTTCCCCCCTCTGACTGCCAACTGTGAACATCACCCCCGTTCATTCTATCAAGGATTTATTTTTTTCTGAAACAACATCCTATTTCAGATGCACTATGCGGATGTGGCTTTCCTCATTCATAGGCAAAGAGTGCACTTACCGCACAGGAAGAATTGATCGAACAGCAAAGAAGCATATTCCAACTGTGCTCCAAGAATATGGAACAATTATTAAAGAAATATATAGATTCCCGTATAAGCATCTAGAAAGAAAGGCAAGAGAAGGGCGGGTGGACTCACACACACACACACACACACACACACACACACACACACTCACATTGACTGATCTTTTGCAGTAAGACATGTGTTTACAACTTTCCTTAGGAAGAGAAAATGCTATGTTTTTGTGGAGACAGCTAGTGTGCATGTGTTACCATCAGAGTAAGAGAATGCTAAATGGCACAACCTCTTCATATGGGCCTCTCATCTACCTTACCTCATCAAGGCATCTTTCATACTGCTCTCTTTGATTTTCATTTTCTAGAGCCAACGCTGAATTCTCCGCCTGTAGCAAGATACACAAATAACACAAATAAATCAATGTAATATTGTGTTGTTTGACAACTCATTCAATACAGTTTCTAAATATATCTCCTCAGGATCCCAAATAATCTTTTAGAAGTACCTTTGACATGTTTTCTGTGAATACTATTATAAGTATTTCTAGAAGACTTCTGTCTTATCAACTTGCTCACAATAATATATAATAAATTTAAGAAACACAAAATTTGATATTCTGGAGAGGTAAAAAAAAATCAAATCATGGCTTGATGTGTGTTCCACAGAAAGATTAAAATATTAATCTCACCCTATGAAAATGTCAATGTAAGCAATAAGTTAATCCTACTTCTTTAAGACCTGTCACAGCCTCAATGCTGAATATTTGTTGAGGCCTCCAAAGGAATTTCAGGTAAAGTCATGAAAGTATAATTCTAAACACAAACTGAAATGTGCTATTTTTAGTGTTCATCAATGACTTAAGAAAACCTTTACCTAGAAAATACAAAGGAAATACCATCCAACAAAGCAGCTTATGAATATAATGCATTTTGGTTGTTACCCCTTTGACTATCCTTTCCCTTCTTTCATTTTTCTTAATTTTGTAGGATATGCACTGAATTACTGAAAATATTTCCCCTTTTCTTTCCATGTGTCCAGCCTGACCCCTTGATCTTACTTAATCTCTTCCAGGTACCTGTTTATGGAATTCTATTTTGTTGATCTTTAGTTCAGCCTTTCTCCTAAGAAAACTCCCATGAATCTACTGTATTCCAGTTAATAAGTTTATGTGCACTTACATATTACATACCTTCCCAAGTATTTACATCTATATCTGTATCTGTACTAATTTCAAGCTTTCATGTGAGAGAAAACATATGACCTTTGCCCCTTTGAACATAACACACCAAAGAGAAATCTAAGACTTGAATTATTTGGGATTTTTCTCTTCCTATGCTGCTACTTCTTCTAATTAGGGCTTTGATGCTCTTCAGTGGACACCTAATCAGATGTGGTTATTAGGCTACTTTTTTTGCAATAGTAAGGAGGGAGAAAAAGCATAGTAGATTTTTTTAAAAAAATGAGCAGGAAATGCTGGCATTACAACTATCCTTTGTAGCTGGTAATCTGGTTACAATGTGGCCAGCTTGAAAAGTACAAGTCATCTCACAAGTGTGACATTGATCAGCGTCTCCCCCCCTCCTTGCCCCTGCCTCATCCAGCACAGCCCTCTTGCCTCTACCTCTCTTTGGTGTTTGGAAGTAGCATTCTACCTCGGTGTGCACAGTACGGTATGTGTATGTTTTATATGGTGCAAAGCTTAACACTCTTCTACTCACATTTTTTATAATTTTTTATTTCAATGTATAGAGGGGTTACAGCTATATTCATCAGATAGAGGGTGCATTACTTCTCACACATTGATATCCCTTCTTATGTTTTTGTCCCCATTATCCTCCCCCCAACCCTTCCCTCATTTTTCCCCTCCTATTTCAAATAAACAAGTAAACATCTATATAATATACCTGGTAACAAAGTGGGATACTCTAACAATATGAGATTAACCAAAGGGCAACACAAGAGAAGGGAGAAAAAAACATAATACATAAAGAGTAACAGTCATTTATAATTAAGCTCTTGTTTCCATGTCCTGGAGGTCCATTAATTTGGCCTCATCCTATATGGCCTTATGTATCTAGGGTTTAAGCTATTGTAATTCTGCTAGGAGAGTTCTAAATGAGTACTAATTATTACAGATGAGGAAAACCATTGAGCTTAGGTTCCTTTGGGTCTGGCTTAATTCACTTAAAATGATTTTTTTCCAAGTCTTCCCATTTCTTACAAATGATACGATGTCATTCTTTCTGAGGGCAGCATAGAATTTCATTGTGTATAAATATCACATCTTGTTGATCCAGTCATCAACTGAGGGGAATCTGGGTTGGTTTCATATGGTCTCTATGGTAAATTTTAACTTACATTTTTAACCTTTCAATTTTCCTTTTTTCCTCCCCTGTATTTTACAGCACTATCAACTTAACTCAGGACTTCACTTCTGCTACTAGAGCCAAGTTTTTTTCCTTTAAGTTGAGTTTTTCAGATAGGGTCATGCTTGCTACCTTTCGTCTAGGCTAATCACAAACCACGACTTTCCTATCTCTTCCTCTGGAGTAGTGGGCAACTCCACACCCAGCTTGTCCCAGCTTCTGTGAGAGAAAGAGAGAGAGAGAGAGAGAGAGAGAGAGAGAGAGAGAGAGAGAGAGAGAGAGAGAGAGAGAGAGAGAGAGAGAGAGAGAGAGATAGAGAGAGAGAGATAGAGAGAGAGAGAGAGAGAGAGAGAGAGAGAGTGTGTGTGTGTGTGTGCTCATACTGGGAACTGAACTCATGACCTCAAGCTCTTGCTTCACTCTTCATTCACAGCTGGTACTCTACCACTTGTGCCACCATCTCCAGTTTGGGCTTTTTGCTAGTCAGTCAAAGTTTACAGGATTTCTTTGCCTGAGGTCAGTTTTGAACCTTAATTCTTAGGTTTGGCCTCTTGAGTAGTTATGATTTTAGACATAAGCACAGGTGCCCAGTTAGTCTGATTTTGAGACAGTATTGTTAACATTTGCCTACGCTGGCTTTGACCCACAATCCACATAACTTTACCTCCTAAGTATAGTTCAGCTTGTATTTGGAAATAAATACAAACTTACAATTTACGAGAACAACATAAAGAATTCCCATATGAATCTGCTCAGATTCACTTTCATTAATGTTCTGCCACATCTGCTATATTATTCTCTTTCGCCCTCTTTCCCTCCCTCTGTCTCTCTTTGGACCTTAAAAGCAGATATAGCTTCCTTTACTCCTGAATTTTTTTTGTTTTTGTTTTTGCCAATCCTGGGCCTTGAATTCAGGGCCTGAGCACTGTTCTTGGGCTTAGTAGGGCTCTACCACTTGAGCCCCAGCACCATTTCTGGCTTTTTCTATGTATATGTGGTACCGAGGAATTGAACCTGGGTCTTCGTGCATGCTAGGCAGGCACTCTACCACTAAGCTAAACTCCCGGCCCTACTCCTGAATTGTGAATTTATGAATAACAAAAGTATCAGCCTGCTTCCCAATCTCAGGAAATACACATTAATATAACACAATGAGCAGCCCTCACCCCCATTTGTCACTTATCCCTGTAATGCCTTTTGTGTGGTGAGTTTCTTTCAGGATTGTGATCCTAGGAACATTAGTGTATTGCATTCACTTGTCATTGTCACGCATCCAATACCCTTTAGTCTGAAATATTGCCTAGATCACTGATGTTCTTTTCTCCTTTCTATCCCTTGCAGAGTATATCTGCAACTTTCTTGTGCAGATGTGGTAGGAATATCACAGACTTCTTAGCATGTTGTGCCAGTCACATGAGCCTATGTGATCCACTTCTACAGGTTCTCACTCTACTGAATCTCTCTCCACTGCAACATTACTACTCTGACTTTTGCAATGAATGATTCATTTGGGGTGAAATATTTTGAAAGTAAGAAAAATATACTGTTGATCATAACTTCCAGTTACTTGTTATAGCAACCAATCATCAGTAACTTATTTGACTCAATGATTACTGCGGCTGCAGGTGGTAATTTCTAATTCCATTTTATCTCGAATACTCTCCCTCATTTGTATCGCATACATTCTAAAACCCACAGTGGGTCACTAAAACCCTGGATTGTACAAAAACATATATATATATATATATATATATATATAATCATGTGTCCTGTAAGAATGTTTTTGGTCACTGATAGGTTCCATATATGGCAATGGTCCTATGAAATTATATCACTGAGTAAGTCGCTGGCTAACTTTAGGTAATGTCATAACTGGATAACTTTATGATTGTATAATGGAAATGCCTAAGGATACATTTTCATAATATATTCCTATTATTCAGTTATGGATGATTATAGTTTATTTTTTCCTATGACATACTTACATATGATAGCATTAATCAAAAAAGAAGAGTAAGATATTAATAACAACAACTTCTACTAAATTTGGACAATTATAAAAATACACTGTAACAACATTGCCAGCTTTACTGCTCCTGTGACTTGGAATCATTTTTTTTATTTAAGTGAAATAAGAGCAACTTCCACCCAACCGCAATGAGACTCTGACAGTCTGACAACAGGCATAGAGCACACATGCATACATAGCATATGTGGATATACTTATCAAGGGAAGAATTCACATTTCCTTCAACATGGAAGGAGATCTTATCGTTTCTCTCAGAACAGAGTGCAATTTAAAACATACTAACTGCTTATATCTGGAAATTTCTGTTTACTATTTTTATAGCACAGGCTGAGCAGATAACTGATACTGAGGAAAGTGAAACCACAGATAAATGTAGAACAGTGCACACTTACATGTTTACACATTTCCTATATATTAGTATGTTTACATAGATTCTCACACTGGATATGTAGAGAATTAAATCATCATTATTATTATTTATGCTCAAGTTGTGCCAGTGGGTGGCAAGTTTCTTTAAAATACATCCTTTTTTTTAGCACAGACATTTCCTTGTCTTTGTCCCCAGGCCAGCCATGTACTCCTTGGCCCCACTTTCTATTAGTTGGGGAGTGATATTTGGAAACCACAATCCAGGTGTTCACATGTGTAGATTTTCTGAGGAGTTACTACTTCTAATTTCAGTAGAAAGATTTTTTCCCTCGATTTTCCATCTATCCCCTAGCCCTTCAAAAGTCTTATTCTTACTTATCTTCCCCTTCTTCCATGTCCTCTAAAATTATCCCTGGGCACATTTTCTGCAGTAGTTCTATAGTTATCTGGTATTTTTTCTACTTGATATTACTTGAAAGAAGCTAGAGTTTAAAATTCAAAAGGACAGGACTGTGTGGCAGATGCTGTCTATCATAGACATGTATGAGATGCTACCAGTGTTCTCTGGTTTTGATGGAGTTTTTGTTGTTGTTTTTGCTCTTGTTTTTGTGTGGGTCGTGTGGCTTCAATTTGGCCTGGGCTCTGTCTCTGAACTCTTCAGCTCAAGACTACTGCCCTAACCTTGAGCCAAGCCCCACTTCCCATTTTCTAGGGATTAACTGAAGAAAAGAGTCTCAGGGCCTTTTGTGCCCTGGCTGGCCTTGAACCTTGATCCTCAACTCTCAGCCTCCTGAGTATCTAAGATTACACTCAAGAGCCATCTCTCCCAGCTCTTGATGTTGGTTTTATGTGTTCTCCCTTGAGGATTATTTCCAACCTGCAGTTGGTACAATCAGTGAGTTCCTCCCCCAGCCGAGTTAGAAGGATGAGGCCTGGGTTCCAATTCCATTTTGCTGTAGAAAATGGCAAAGCCAGGATGCTCAACCATGCATGGATTGTTTAATGTTAGTGGCTTTATAATTCTTTAGTTAATGATTTTTTAGCTAACAAATGAAGGCAATAAAGCAACCTACAGTGACTTTCAGTTCATGTATTTTGATCCCCATGAATCACAAAAGAAGAATGTCAGAATTCCAAATTACTTCTTCTTTGGAGAGATGTACCTTTTTTGAGGTCTGAAGTTTTAGGAAGGCAACAACACACAGGATAATGGTAAGAGATAATCGAGAGAACTACAGTGCCAGTTTATATTGTTTTCACTTTAAATGATTTAGAAAAAAATGCGCAAGGAAATAAAGCTGAAAATGGGAATTTATAGGGATGTCTACATCTTGCTCATACCCATATCACGTTGCAATAACATGATGATCAATCCATTCAGATAATTACCATCATTACACCGTTTACATTACTTGCCTCACATTTACTGCTCTGACAATCTATTACAGCCAAGCAAATTAAATACCTAAAATGTGCTGGTGAACACAGAGTAGTCACATTTATAGTTACTGTGTTCAGTTGCTGGTAGCAATTTAACTGCTGTAATCCTGCTCTTCCCCAGGGGACAGTGAAGATATTAACAATCATGCCAGTGAAGCTAAAATAATCTTGGACTCATGATTCTCTTTAATCCATTTGCATTTATTAGAGATTTAGGATTAACCATCTTCTAACAGGAGACAACAGGTGAAAGAAAAGAAAACAGGAAAATCTCCTAATTAAGCGTGATTTAAAGAAGCAAGGAATATTTGTATAAAAAGAGATGGGAGAGGAAAAGGCAGAGAAATTGTAGGTATCACCACTGAGAATTATAGAAATTACAACACAAGTTGTTCTCTATTTTAAGTAAGAATGTTATTAAACCAGTATATCCAGGGGATGCAATTACAGCTTCAAGTGCACGTAACAATGCATCTTTGTGCTCAGCTGTGTCTACCTCAACCATCAAAAACTTCTGCTACACTTAGAATCTGACTTAGAGGATTTCCCACTCAACCTGGTTTTCCCATGGCTCCAAATTACAGTGATCTCATTTCTCCTTTAAAATGCTTATGGGTCCTTGTAAAATCAAGGAGCATCACAGAATAAATCTATATTGTTTGGATTTAATAGTACAAATGTATATATTTATATAGATAGATATAGATATAGATGGTTCTATATTTCTTATAGGTCCTGCTGAGTCAACAGATATTAGCAAAGCTTACAAATGAAGCTTCTAAGCCATTGTTCAACATTAATTATCCCAATATTTATCAAGTTTGAAATCTTTCTACACTATAAATTTGCATAACACATTCTTTTCCACCCACCAGTGGTAGAAATGTTCTATACAAAAATTCTTTTGCAGTGGGGCCAGAAGTTTGGCCTAGTGGTAGAGTGCTTGCCTAGCATGCACGAAGACCTGGGTTCAATTCCTCGGTACCACATACTTAGCAAAAAGCCACAGGTGGTGCTGTAGCTCAAATGGTAGAGCCCTAGTCTTGAAAAAATCCAGGGACAGTGCTCAGGCCCTGAGCCCAAGCCCAGGACTGGCAAAAGAAAAAAATTCTTTTGCAATTATAAAAAAATAAATAAATAAATTCATCTGTATTATCTATCCCTAGACATGCACTAGACTTTGTGTCTCTGCAGCTGTTCAGTACAGGATGTTTCTGGGGCCAACCCTTCTCCTTCCCTGGGGCTGTGTCATTGGTTCTTTTGCCATATCCTGGACCATACTTCAGTTTCCCATTGGCTTCCCTAAATTTCCTAAATTGGATCATAGCTGCATCTAGAAAACTTAAGTGGGGATACATGCCTAAAATTAAACAAAATATATACACCCAGAGAATGTTATAATAACAAGAAAATTTCCTTTATGACCCATCAAATCACTGTACAACTTATTTTATATTTATCTATTATGTGGATAGTTTTTAAATAAAACACTAGTATGACTCACATGCTGACTACTGGCAGAATTTGGTTTTATTTATTTTTACATTTTCGAATCCTGGGACTTGAACTCAGGGGCTGAGCACTGTCCCTAGGCTTTCTTAAGGCTAGCACTGTACCACTTGAGCCACAGCACCACTTCTAGCTTTGTCTTTGTATGTGGTACCAGGTAATCAAAGTCAGGGCTTCATGCCTGCTAGGCAAGCACTCTACCACTAGACCACACTCGGGCCCCTAGCAGTATTTTTAAAGCTTGCGTTTGCTATACTTCACATGGACAGACTTGAATTCTTTTATACTCATATAATTGTTACACATACTAATCACATCAAAAATGGCTAAAGGGGGACCGGAAGTTTGGCCTAGTGGTAGAGTGCTTGCCTAGCATGCACGAAGACCTGGGTTCAACTCCTTGGTACCACATACTTGGAAAGGGCCAGAAGTGGTGCTGAGGCTCAAATGGTAGAGTTCTAGCCTTGATAAAAATCTAAGGACAGTGTTCAGACCCTGAGCTCAAGCTCAGGACTGACAAAAAAAAAAAAAATGGCTAAAGGGCTAGAGTGTGGCTCCTGGGTTCAAACCCAAGTACCATCAAACAATAACATTTGGCTACAATGCTTTATGACTTATCTCCTTGAATCTAGACTTACCTTATTGACTTTGTTAGCCAACCAAATGAGGCTGAAGAATCATTCCTAGGACATCTATGGTTAGACTACAATCATCTCAGCATATATCTGAGCTTCTTAGAACATTTACTCTGGGGCCCTGAGCAACCACGTAAAGCTACAAACTATGCAGATAATACATAGAGTTTGAGATCTCTATGGCAAGAGGCCAGAAAGAACTGAGATACAGATGTGAGAGTGAAGAAGCCATGTTGGAAATGAATACTCCAGCCTCAGCTGAGACCATTTGGGTGGGAGATTAGCTATTAGGCTATGACCTTCCCATAATTCTGTCAAAATTATTCAATAAATAAAATGGTAATTGTTATGGTAGCTTCTTACACTGTAATATATGGATAAAAGCAAGCAAAATTAGGAGATGAGCTTCACCCACTTTAGAAGCCACAATGCAATAGGATTAGAACACTCTCTATTGTCCAAAATAACAATTAGCTTTGGATGAGGTAGGAAAGATGATAATTGAGAAGGTAACTTTAGGATCAGCTTACATAACAAGCACTCAAAACAACAATAGTTCAGTAAATAAAAATATTATTGCTGGGAAGAGAATAATAAGGAAATATTTTACATGTTCTAATGATCAGAAGTAAATTTTCTCGCAGGAATTCTGAGTCAGATTATTATAGCAAATTACGATGAAAACAAGTAATGTCACATACCAGCCAACATCCGCTGCAGAGAAAACTTAGGTTCAATGTTAATAAAAAGGAACAAAATTATAACAAGGAAATACAATGAGTATGAGTTGAATGGGGACAGATTGGAAAGAAAAAGAGGAAAGAAAGCAGATATCCTTTGAGGAAATGGAGGAAGGCTGTAAATTAGAATAAGTAAGAAGTTTGTTCCCCGTACCTTTTTCTACTGTATGAGTTGTCCATTCTCAGGATATCTGCTTTCTTTCAAACTTGTTGAAGGCTTACGGTTTGGTTCAAGTTGTATAGAAGGTGTCTAGCATGCACGAGATTCTGAGATCAACCCTAATTTTGTTTTGTTTTTGCCTGTTGAAAAACTTGCATCAACTCAGCAAAAGCTGACAGGATTAGGAAAAGGTGTTTTGCTACGACCATGGCTTGGCCCCAAAATTGGGGATATGTGCTTCTCTATGAAACCACCTGAATCTTACTTCCTATGGCAGTAGACTTAGACAACACATTTTACAACGATAGCGCCATCCTATCAATTTCAGCCTGTAGGCCAAGATCTTCAGTCAGGCTTCCAAACAAAGCATAGATTCTGCAAATAACTTCAGAGATACGGTAAGCCTGTTGTATGTTGACAATGTTGGAACATTGTCATCAAAAGAGCACATATGAATCCGTAGATTGAGCTAAGCTTTGAAAGCAAAAACTACCAGTCACTGGGGTGGACATGGAGCCCAGGGTTCTTTATCCTCATCAGCACACATCTGTGAGTTTCCTGGCTGACTTAGCTGATCGTGTCTGGCCATGTGTAGAGGCTGAAGGATGCTCCCATTGACTGAAGATCCATATTCTAAACAAAAGCAATGTCTAACACTGCTGAGTCTTCTTGAAGGCCAACTTTATCTTGTAAGAAAACTTCAAGAAATACTTACAAGCATTGCCTACACGTCAAAGGAATCAGCATGCATACCTAGATACATACAGACATGCCCTTCTGTTGTACTTGCTCCCAAATTCTACAAATATTGTGCCAGGCACAAGGCACTGGGGACATAAACTCAGATAAAGTGGAGCATTTTCTTAGCAGCCCATGCCGTGAGAACAACCTATAGAGGACCTATCCACAGATTTATCTTGGAACACATGAATGGAAGTGTTAAACCAGCAACTAACAAGCTGAGGGTACAACTCAATCTTGGCTGGCTGTTTGAGCACAGATTTCTGGGAACCACACTTGGTGTTAGCATTTGGTGTATGAAGGCAGGGCCCAGAACTCCCATCTCTATCAAGCCATCCAGTGTTATTGCTGCTGCTGCTGCCAGTCTTAAGCCCATACTTTGAAGACCAATTTCCAAGAAGTGTCAACTTCAGAATAAAAGCAACTGTCCTTTCCTTTGTGCCCCTTACTACCACATGTTCAAACTATTCAAGAGTCTCCTACAGCCACTCTGGAACTGGAGTGGTCAGCATACAATTTTAGACTTTTCTTTCTATTATTTTCTGTCTTCCGAAGTCAATGATTGTCATTGGGGAAAACTGCCAATATGTGCACTCACTTGTGTGTACTTCAGTGTGCCTATAGAAAAAAAAGTAAGTGGGCCAGGAGTTTGGTCTAGTGGTAGAGTGCTTGCCTAGCATGCATGAAGACCTAGGTTCAATTTCTTAGTACCACATACATAGAAAAAAGCTATAAGTGGTGCTGCGGCTCAAGTGGTGGAGTACTAGCCTTGAGAAAGTCCAAGGACAGTGTCAGGCCCTGAGCTCAAGCCCAGGACTGGCAAAAAAAATAAATAAATAAAGTATGACCTGGAAAAAGTATTATTTGACATTGAATTGTATTTGAAAAAAATAAAAAGTACGTTTGCATTATGTCTTTATAATGCAAAGCAAACTATAATCTTGATCATTTTCTTGTCTACAGGGATTTACAGGGAAGAAATCTTTGTGTAGAGATTGTGGGCGGTAGGATAGGTAAGAAGAATCTGTCTTCAACAGAGAGAAGTATGAAAGTCTGATGGAAGACAATGCTTTGCTCTGTAAATTTTCTCTCTCTCTTTCTTTCTTTCTTTCTTTCTTTCTTTCTTTCTTTCTTTCTTTCTTTCTTTCTTTCTTTCTTCCTTTCTTTCTTTCATAACAGACAGGTGCTTTGAAATCAAATAGATACTTACTTGAATCTTGCCACTCTCTCTCACCTACCATTACTAAAGGCAGGTCATTTGAACTTTTTGTGTGGGTTTCTTTCCCTTGGGAAATGATAATAAATACCCATCACTGATTGGTTTGAAAGAGAAACTGAATGTAAATATATCTAGCATAAAGAGTAGCCTGCTGTGAATAGATTAATGAATATCAGATTTCCTCTCATTTTTTTTTTCCATTCCTAGGGTTTGATCTCAGGGCCAGAGCACTGTCCTTGGGCTTTCTCGAGACTAGAGCCTTACCACTTGAGCCAAATTCTCCACCCACCTCTCATCCTTTGTAAAACAACTCGGAGCTGCCACTGGGAGGCCCACATGCTGTAGAAGTAAGGTGGTGGCTTCAGCTAAAGTAACACTGTTCTTGTTTCTGGAAAACTTTCAGCAAAGAGCAGTGAGGCTGGGGCCAGTGGGACTGGACAATTTTAAACCCCATTCCAGCACAGATGTTGAGTCTGGCCCATGGTAGGGTCTAGCATCTTGTCTTCATGGTAGGGGATGGTGAAGTCACCATATCCTGAGAGATGGGCATGCCTGAATCCCTGGAGGCAGGGGCACACGCTGATAAGTTACTAAACCTATCAGTCCAGTCCTTGGAACTGGGAGTTTCCTGTGACACTGCCCTCTGACCTGACCCTATTTAAGCTCAGACCAGCTCAGACACCATGATGCCTAGTCATGTACCTCTGTGTTCATCTACTGGCTCCTGACTCCTGGCTCTTCTCCAGTCACTGTAGATTCCCAACTCAGCACTCCAGAGGAGCTGCATTGGTTTGCTGGTATTGTTTGGGTTCTTTTTTTTTTCCTCTCTGGCCCATTTCCTAATAGTTAAGTGTATATTCTGGCTGCTGGTCTTTGAGACTAGAGTCTACTATGTAGTCACAATAAAGACTCCAAGATTTGAGTTCTCAAAAAGTGGCTTCTGTTTCCTGTATGATAACACCACCTTTGCCTTCTTTTTCTTCCTTTCCTCTCATTTCTCCCTTACCAACTTCTGGAGAAAACTGCTCTCAGACAAATTTCTCAATTTTATATTCTGATTCAAATGAATGATAAGGCAATGAAAGGATTCACATGTAAAGGCTCTCTCTCTGTATATATATATATATATATATATGTATATGTGTACACATATGCATATTTATGTATATGTATATATGTTCATATATATGTATATATAGTTTTTTTTTCTTTTTCCAAGTCTTGGAGCTTGAACTCTTGAGTTTGGGCACTGTTCCTGAGCTTTTAATTTGCTCAGTACTAGAGCTCTTCCACTTGAGGAACAGCTCTCCTTCTGGTCTGTTTGGTGGTTTATTGAAATAAGAATCTTACAGAGTTTCTTGTTCTGTTTGGCTTCAAACTGCGGCCCTCAGATCTCAGCCTTCTGCATACTTAAGGTCACATCCCAGCTAGAGTGTCAATGTTTAATAATTGTTTTAGATGCTGGAATGTGGGCACTTTTATAAGGGTATGGAGACAACATGGGACAGAAAATGTCCTTTATTTTAATTTGAAATCCTACCGTGTCAGATGCTGAGGTCAGGGGCAGGAGCAGATATTTATTTTAAGATGTATCCCTGGCACTAGAAGTAAGAAGGAAATGAAAAAGGAGATGGGGATGTGGGTGGTAAAAAAAAAATAAGCTATGATTACAACATTCCTGTAAAAGACAGCCTACCTGTGAAGTAGAAACCTGTTGTTTTGCTATACAATGATTCATAACTCCTTCTGTTCTTCATGAATTCTTATAGAGAAGAGAAAATTACAATGAATTAAGGATTCTAGGTATTATATAAGCCAATAGTTACTCTGAGTCCAAATCTCTGGTTATTCCATCATTTGCATGTTGTCATGACATTCTGTTGCTTGGGGGTGCCAGTAGCTCACTCTACCTATGTGGCTCTCTATTCTCTTCGGGAAGAGGTGTTGTCCCTATGTTAAAGAACTCACAAGCAAAGTAGGATTAGAGTTAAGTTTTAGAGAGATTGTGAGTTAATTTAATTATGTAGCTTAATCTCTGGCCTTTCCTTTCTTTAAAGGTGCTTTGGCAAGTGGCCCAGATGTAGACATATGGGTCACTTGAAATCTGAGCTCTTCTAGTTCCCCACTTTAATCTGCCTCCAGGATAGAATTAGCAACATCAATTCAGGGTCATGGACTCAGAAAGCTTCCTCAGGAAGATTCCAGGCTTCCTTCTAGGACATCACATAACAAGGGTAATGACAGATACAAATGTGATTTAATTGCCTTCAATTGAAACTGTAAGACTATGGAAAATACTGTGACTTGATTCTTTTGTTGGCCTCTGTTTCCTCATTTGGTTAAAAAACCCTAAATGAGATATAGCTACAATAGAAGCATTACTCTGTATGTAGCCTTTTGAAGAACCTCAGTATTGTTTTCCAGAGTGGTTGAACAAGTTTGCGCTCCCACCAACAGTGTAGAAGTGGCCCTTCTGTCTATATCTCCACTGGAATCTGTTGTTATTAGATTTCTTGGTGGATGCATTTCTTTTATGGCAAGAAATGATGTTGAGCATTTCATGTGTCTATTGGCCATTCTTATTTCCTCTTCAGAGAAATCTCTCTTTAAGGCGTCAGCCCACTTTTTGATGGGGCACTTGGTTGTTTGAGGATTTCTTTTGGGAGGATTTAATGTTTTTAGTTCTAAGTATATTTTAGATCTGAGGCCCTTGTCTATTGTATGACTAGTGAAGATCTTCTCCCAATCTGAGGACTTTCTATTTATCTTTCTAGCTGTGGTCTTTGTCATACAAAAACTCTGCATTTTAGTGCTATCCCATTTGTCCAACCTTTATTTGATTTGTTGTGTTTCTAGTTCTTTATTAAGAAAGTTTTGACCTGTTTCAAGGAGCCCTAATGTTTCTCCTATTCCTTCCTATAATGTTTTCAGGGTACCTGCTTTTACTTCAAGGTCTATGATCCATTTGGAATTTATTAAGGTGCAGTGTGACATATAACGATCTAACTGTAGTTTTCTACAGGTGTTTAACCAATTCTGCCACACGATTTATTGAAGAGGCCCCTATGACCAAGCAATCCAACTTCTGGGCATTTACTCAAATGACCACAAACAAGGCCATACTAAAGCAATCAGTACAGCCATGTTCATTTCAGCATTATTTACCATAGCTAAGATATGGAACCAGCCCTACAGTAGAGTAATGAATCAAAAAAATGTGTTGTATATACACAGTGGAGTTCTATGCTTCCATCAGATAGAATGACAGCACTCCACCTTCTATCTGGCAAATATCATGTAACCCTTTTACTAATTACAATAATAAAAAAAAAGAATGACAGCACTCCATTCATAAGGAAATGGAAAAAAAAACTTGGGAAAAATTATATTTAGTGAAGTAAGCCAAACCCAAAGAAACATAGGCTCCATGATTTCCCTCATCTGTAATAATTAGTATATGTCTAAGATATTCCCGGAAGAGGAATATATACATATGTACATATGACCATATAAGATGATGTTGAGTGAAATGAATTCGATGATATGGAAATAAGAGGTTTTTCATTGATATTATTTTTAATGTACTGTATGAAGTTATCCTTTTTCTTTTTCCTTTTGTTTATTCCCTGTTGCCACTGTATTTGATTATGGCACCCTGTGTCTTGTATATGTTTATCTGAATTGGGGAAGGGAAAGGGAACAAAATGGTGAGACAAAAGGCAAAGGGTGTATCAGCGCAACAGTGATACTCACAAGACAATATCCAGGAAATGAACTTTATAGCTAGGAGGGGGTGGAGGGAAAGTGGGAGAAAACGAAAAGAGGGAATAATAATGTTCTGACAAAAGATAAACTCATTACTTTACATATGTAACTGTAACCTTGACAATAACATTAAATTTATTAAATAAAGAGCAAAGTTACCTCACAGGCTTCAATATAAGTCTTTGAAAAAATAATTTTGTTTTATGTATTTGAAGGTGAAAGATACCACTAGAAGATAATGAGGTGAATTTGTTGGAAATGTATGACGCCAGGGTCAGATGACTACTGAAACCATTAATCATTTCTGGTAATGATGATGATGATGATGATGATGATAATGATGATGATGATGAAAATGATGACAATAATTCAATTATCCAATGCTGATAATTACTGTGATTACTACATGTCCCACCCTGTGCACTAAAACCAGTGGACTTTACCTCATATAATCAATCATTCAACAATTAGGTAACTGATGTCAACCCATTTTATAAATAACAAACTGAGGCCCAGAGAGGCTCAGCTACTTCTCTTCAGACCAGACTGATCTATCTGAATCAAAAGTACTCTTAAGGCATTCCAATTAACTTCTTAGCATTGTGAATTCCAACTGCACAGCTATGATGAGATTATGTTAAAACCAAATCCCTTGCTAGAAACCACATTCCACCTTTGCAAGTTCAAGAGCTTAACAGTTGGGCGACACACCTGCTTCTCTGCAGAGAATTGGCAGACACTACAATTTACTTTAAACCTCTGGGAAAGAGAAGAGCTATAACATTTACACACCACCCCCGTTTCTTTCAGCCTAGCCTTTATTATTTTCCTGACTGTTTTATGTGGGTAAGTGGATTTGGAGTTAGTTGATATTTTTAAGCAGTTGGAGCATTGAAGTGATAATATTCAGAAGAGAACTGTAGTGAGATTCCTTACAGAGGGACAGATTAAGAAAAAAATAGTTATTCCAACTCAAGGTTTGGTTCAGGTGTAGCAGCAGACCGGCACACTGTGGAAGTGATTGCTATGTCTTGAATAATTTAAGAAAATCTATTTAAATTATAGTTAATGTAATACTGAATCGTGGTAGATATCCTATAATGTTTATTCAGTGATACTTAAAAAGTGATTTTAATTTTAAGGTGCTAAGGTTATATGTTGTAGAGATATTTGATGTATAAAATTGATATATAAAAATACAGAAGATCTAGCTTATTGTTCATGAGTTGGTAGTTTCAAAAAACATTTTTAGCAGCAGAGAAAATATCCAGGAGCAGGTGTTTACATGCTCTAGAGTTTACTCACTGTGTGACATTGATTAAGTCACTTAACATCTATTGACTTTATTTTTCTCTTATCAGTCTCTCTCCTCTCTCTCTCTCTCTCTCTCTCTCTCTCTCTCTCTCTCTCTCTCTCTCTCTCTCTCTCTCTCTCTCTCTCTCTCTCTCTCTCTCTGTGGGATACATTGAACTTATGGCCTTTTGATAATAGACAAATGACCTACCATTGAGCTCTATCCCTAGCCATTCCATAATCTTTCTAGATCACACACATCATCTCCAGAAACATTTGCAGTTATAAAATCTCAGTTTTCTATGACTGTATACAACAACTATCCAAACATAAATGATCTGTCATAGATACTTAGGAGATGACTAAGAGAATCACACTTTAACTTACTCTGTAGTTTTGCATCTTTGTTACAAATTTCTGAACATGTATGGCATACATTTATTCCCTGTTTAAACTCAGGGAGAGGGTTGGCCAATTTCCACTAGAACACACGGAGCCTTGCTGGTCTCTTTTCTCTAAACCAGAATTTGATGCAATCTGTTGAGCAGAGAGGAGGATAACCAAACCAGAATGAAGTCTCATTAAGACAAACATGGATGAAATGTCAGGATGTGGACAGCAAAGCTTATTTCCATGTCTCAACAGATGGCAGGGAAAACAATGTCTTGTTGATCTGGTTTGAACAAATTAAATTCAAAGAGCCATTCTTTATAATGAGAGTGTTTGTATGCATGTGGGTTTAGCTATACACTTAGGCCAGGTTCCCTCAGTCTGAACACCACTGATATTTTGGGTCAGATCACTCTTTATCTGGGGAAATGGTTCTGTGCACATAGAATGAGAGGCAGTATCTCTGATCCCTACTCAATACATGTGAGTACTTAATACATCCTCCTCATGTACTATTGATAAGAAACACATCCCTAAAAATTGTAAAAACCTCCTGTAGAAGGTACATACACATATAACCATACATACCCATTCATGTGTATCCATAAAACAATGTCCTCAGATACTTGCATGGTAGTTTATATTTCATGAATATATTTGCTAAAATTTTAGAAGTTAAGAAGAATTGCAAGATCTAGTTTAACCAGACAAACTTGTAGACAAAGGAAATAATAACTGGAGAGAAAGAAAGTTACTATCTCACCAGCCATTAATAATTACATTTTTGTTATTAGACATAAAGCCAATAGAATTGAAAGAGATCTGAATTTTATCAAATCAGGTTTCTGTTTTCCAGACAAGAAGAATAGACCTTCTTACTCCCCAATGTATTGATTGTATGGGGTCACCTGTTCTGAGAGATGGAAAATTAAGTGTGCCTTAATTTTACCCTAAAAGATGGTAGAATTTGTGTGCAATTACTGGAAGTGATAATCTTCACAAGGCATGTTCCCTTGGATCCAGTATGTGACAACAGGTTGAGACAGCTCCAGGCTCAGAACTCATACCTACTGAGTTCCACTTAGATCCCCTGGCAACACAATTATGTAGTCAATTGCTCTGGTGGGAACATAATCCCTAAAATATGATCAACTTCACACCATTGTAATTAATCAGACAGCTGTTCTAGTGTGATGGCGATTAACACCTCCTAGCCTTGAGCAGATGCTTTAACCTGAGAAAAACACTGTTCACATTTAGGTTGAACTCTACTTATAGAGTCCCACATTAGGATGCTAATTAGCAAAATAATAAGCACTATACAAACTTGCTTAAATCTTTTACCTCTGGGTAGAAATGCACTAAGTAAACGTGTTACTTGAAATAGAATTATACCAGTTGAATACATTTGGCAAGGAAAAAAAGTACCTTACATTAAAAACAAAACAAATCCCAACTTCTTCATATTTTGAAGTTGTCCTTATAATTACTGTATTTTGGACATGAAGCTTTGGGAGACAATGGAGACAAGGCTATATAAATCAACCAATTCAAAGAGCAAAGAAAAGTGTTATTCTGAGTTATTTTGATATAAATATGTGTCAGCAGGTAGAAAGGGGCAAGTCACAATTTGGCAATGCTAGATCTGAAAGTTTTAAGTCCTAATAATATTGCATCATTTTCATATGTACACAATGAGACCCATATAAGACTTAGTGAAGCTAATAGTTGGCATGATTTTTGCTTCTGAAAAACCAAAGGTTCTCATTTATTATTAGGTTTAAGACTATCAGTTTCAGAGTATTTCAGGATTTCTGAAATTTTGTGCATATTGGTTTTTCCACTTATCAGCATTCATATACACATAAACAATTATTACTAGGACTCATGATTATAATAAACCTGATTTAAAAGCACTACAGTTAAAAATGAATCTATATTTAATCTATTGCCTTCACTGAAATGGAATACTCTTAAATTGAACCAACTCAATTATTATTCAAAGAATAATCATAATATAGCTAAAAAATGAGCAGCTCAGAAATGAAACATGGAGAGAAAGGGGAATGAAGGTTGACAGGTGAGATGTCCAGTTAGAACTCAACAAGCATGCAGATGTCTGGTAGGTATCACTGGTAAAGGTCAAGGGGAACAGAGTTATGACAGTGAACTTTAAAAATACTGACAGGAAACAAGAGTACTGGTTTCTATTGCAGTGCCTTCTAGTCACAAAAAAAAGAAAGAAAAGAAAAACCCATTAGTCCCTTCACAGAAAGGTTTATTGATCTACACTGATACTCATTTGTTACGTTCTGTAGAGTACATAAAAAGTTGCCCATGTATTTCCAAGATATGCTTCAGGTTTCCTTCTCACCTGTGTGCAGCTTGGGTTCCTGGCTATTAGGGAATTTTCAGTGGGAATGACTTTGTTCTTTAAGAGATAAAAAAAAATATTCAAAGGGACCTACTTGGAAACGACAAGGTTCTTATATTTTCCAGACAATTGAAGTTTATTAGAAAAAAATGAAGAACCAAAAAAATGTATAAAGTCAAAATTACCCAGCCAATAAACAACATCACAGTGTACCATATTACAGGTTCACTCAGTGAATGGAACTTCTTTTTTTCACTTACCACATTTTCCTTTTAGCTTAATAATTAGTTGGTAACGAGAATGTAGAAGCCAGGTGTTGATTTCTCATGCCTGTAATATTAACTACTCAGGAGGCTGAGATCTGAGAATGGAAGTTTGAAGCCAGACCAGCCAGCAAAGTCTCCAATTAACTGCTAAAGAAAAGAAAAGGCTCAAAGTAGACTTGTGACTCAGTGGTAGAACACAATAGTGCCTTGAGTACAAAAGCTAAAAACTTAGGGACAGTGCCCAGGCCCTGATTTCAAGCCCTGGGAGTGGCATGAACAAACAAAAGAATTCCCGAGTGTACACATCATTTAAGAATTTCCCTATGGGGCGAGGGTAATGGGGACCAAGACATGTGAAAGGGTATCAATGTATGTGAATTAATGCACCTCTATCTGGCAAATATCATGTATCCCTTTTATTAATTACTATAAAAATATAAAAAAATAACAACTAGGAAAAAAAAAGAATTCCCCATTTTTGTTATTGAAAATACGCTGCCAAAGATGTTCTTACACATAACTCTCGTGTTTTCTGTTCATTGAGGAGGATGGTGCTGGTGATAGAACTCAATGCCTTGTGACTACTATTTGAGTCATACAACTGGTCTCTTAAAAATTATTTCTATAGATCAGCTCCTATGAGTTGGTGGTTCAGATATGGCCAAGTCCAGAACCACAGCACGCACAACCAGTTTCGGAAAACGGCACAGAAATGGCAACAAGAAACCCAGATCACAAAGATAGGAGTCTATGAAGGGGGTGGACCCCAAGTTCCTGAAGAACATGCATTTTGCTAAGAAGCACATCAAGAGGGGCTTTAAGAAGATGCAGGCCAACAATGCCAAGGCTATGAGCGCACGGGCAGAGGCCATCAAGACCTTAGTGAAGACCAAAGTAGTGGGCAACAAACACAAGCTCCCTGAGCAGGCCACACACAAGCTCCAGCCACTCTCCTACATTGTCCATCCCATGCTGGGGAAGCGCATCCACGCTTACCCTACATCGCCAAGAACTGCAGGTCCAGACCCTGGATAAGGTCAAGGCCCAGACTCCAGCTGCCACTCCAGCTCAGGCCCAAGCCCCACCCCCTAAGGGTGCCCAGGCACCAGCCTCTAACAGTGCCCAGACTCCAGCTTCTAAGGGTGCCCAGGCCGCAGTACCTAAGGGTGCCCATGGCCCTGTGAAGGCCACAGAATGAAGACCTCTGTCTGCCAGTGAGTAAAGGACTGCTGTGGCTCCCTGGCTACCATCTTCAGGGGAACCAGTGGCGGGTGTCATTTCTACCAATAAAGCTGGGGTAGGAAGGAAAAAAAAATATATATATATATATTTCTATACTAATACAATATTATTTATTTATTGCCAGTCATGGGGCTTGGACTCAGGTCCTGAGCACTGTTCATGGGCTTTCTCAAGGCTAGTGTTCTACCACTTGAGCCACAGCACCACTTCCAGTTTTTTCTACATATGTGGTATGGAGAAATCGAACCTGGATCTTCATGCATGCCAGGCAAACACTCGACCACTAGACCAAACTCCCGGCCCCCTAAAATATCTTTTAAATAGTTATACAAAGGGGTTTCCATTCAACATGTTAATGTTTGAAGACAATGCATCTTAATCAATACTCTTCCACATGTCACTCTTCTGTTGTTGTTTTTAGATAGGATCTTGTGTGGTTTTGCATGGGCTGCCCACGGGTTATTATTCTTCTGCTTCCTCCTCAATTGCTAGAATTAAAGTACAAATCACCACATCCAAACCATAACTGCTGTTTTGGAATCACAGACTATAGTGTAGACATTGCTCAATGAGTTCACCCTTCCTTCTAGGAAGGTGACATTGTTTTATACTTGTCAAGGAGCATACCAGAGACACAATGTCTTCACTAGCACTCGTTAGTACCATTTTGCCTAGGTGAACACAAAATATTCTCTTCTTTTATCTCATTTTTTTATTTCTATATTTTTATCCTTGTCCTTATTAGTTTATGGTATTTTCTATTCTATGAATCTTCTCATCTCTTTTGCCCAGCTGCCTGTCACAAGGTTCCTGTTATGAATTTATATTAAAACCTCATATATTAGGGATATCAAAAATTGTTTTAGTTCTACTATGTTTTGTCTGTCTTTTAATTTTGTTTGTGATATTTTTATGTTCATAACTTTGAGATGTTTATAAAGTCAAATCAATCTTCCTTTTCCTTTGTGATTTCCTTCATTGATTTTATAACCAGAAAATCCTTTTCTCCACCAGAGAGCAATTAAATAGTCACTTTTGTTTGCTTCAAGTTTAATAATGTTTCAATTGCCTTTTGGGGCATTTACCTCTTTAATCTATATGAATTTTATAAGATGTCATACTGCCAAGTAAATGCATTATCTTATTTTCTCCCCAGTGATAAGATTGTCTAAGATCATTTTTGGAATCAACTGGGTCTTCTTAGAGGTACACAAGATCTCATTTGGAACTAATAGGTTCTTAAATATGGTAAAACTTATTAGAGGATGCCTTAGTTTGAGTTACTGATTTATGGAGAACTATAGCTATACTTATGAAATTATGCTAAATTTGAATTATTTTAATATGTGATGAAACATGCCAG
Source organism: Megascapheus bottae (assembly GCF_031878675.1). NCBI lineage: Eukaryota > Metazoa > Chordata > Mammalia > Rodentia > Geomyidae > Megascapheus > Megascapheus bottae. The sequence goes on along the minus strand of NC_143520.1, from coordinate 42,942,273 downwards.
TAGTTTTTTCATTCCTCTTTTTTTTCAGACCTTTGTTACATAATCATTCTTTTCTATAGGGTCTAGTAAACCATCTTAAGCCTTTTTTATAGCATTCCCTGAAGCAAGTTGATTGTGTGTGTGTGTGTGTGTGTGTGTGTGTGTGTGTGTGTGTGTGTGTGTTAAACTTTAATTCAGCTTTTAAATTAGTTGGAGAAGAAGAAGCAACTTTACAATACTTAGCCCTCTCATCCGGGAATGTGGTATATCTCTTTATTACATTTGTTTTATTTCTCTCAGGCAGTTTAGTTTCTTCAAATGGCCTTTGCACTTTATTTCAAATAGCATTTTATATAAGCTCCATTTCAATTATACACTAAACTTCCTCTCGGTTATATTTTGAACTGTAGTTTCATTTATACAAAACTACTGCTTTTTATATATTCATACCTGATCAATTTACTGGATTCTTTCCTCAATCCTAAGGTGTTCTTCCCAATAGTTCTCTTGATTTCTTGATATACTGCTGGTTGAAAATAATGCTTTTCCTTTCCAATAGTCCTGGTTTTATTTCTGATTCTCATATGAAGGTATGTGAATTTCCACAATATTACAACTTCATATAGTTGATTACTTGTGCCTGATCTCCTAGCTATATATGACACTGCCATCCTATATTTGTATAGGAGAGTGATACTGGCTACCACTGTATGACACTCTTTATCTTACTGAGGAATTTATTTTACTGAGAACTTTTACTTCTGAATTTCCAAAAGTTGGAAATGGAAATGGATAGAAAGACTTTTGAGCTATCATTTTTTTCCCGGATGAGTTTGGATTTCTTTGCCAGAGTAGGATACTTTTTCAATTCCCTTCTAATATCTGAAGTAGCCTGAAAAAAAGGGAATTAACACTTAGAATTTTAGCAAAATTTGTCTATATTGACCATCTGACTAGAGAGACTTAATTCCAATTTAACCAGGGGAGGCACAATTTAGTAATTAATAAATGTGACAACAAACTTTTCTCTAATGGGGATTGCAAAGAGGTAGGCATTTAGGAGTTGTTCTCAACAATAGAAGCAAGATTATCTAGCTGTACCAAGAGAAATTTGGTTTGTGTGTTGAGATTTAGAATACCACCTAAGTGTGAGAAGGCCTGAAGAGGTACTCTTGCAACATTAGATTTTCCAAGTGTTTCCCACCTAGGCTAAAGAGACTACCTGGGCTTGCTTGTTAACTTGTCCACATGTGGGGCAAACGGTGTTCCTGTGTATGTTTGGGAAAATTAAAGGAACAATGCCTAGTTGGACACTGGATTTGAAGATTTTCATAGTGGAAGGAAAAGATACTTTCTATGACACATGTCAAATCGCTTGTGTGTGCGTTGTCAGAGGCCATATGATTGGCTTAGAAGCAGGCTCTCACACCACAAATACTTTTAGGGGTGTCTAGATGAACAACCTTCATTTATTATTATCATTGTTTATCTAACATTTTTTTTTTGGTCTTTTCTTCTTTGGTACTGGGGATCCAACCCAGGAGGCTACATTTCTAGGCAAGTGCTTTACCACTGAGCTACATTCCAGTCCTACTATGATCATCCTTTATAACAACTCCACCAAGAGGTTTAATTGGTCAATGCACAAAAGTAATGTTTATTCCATTAAGCAGCTTATTGGTAAATGCCTGTGACAAATATAAATTTTCTTCAGATTAGAGTATCATCCCTCTAATTTTTATCACTAATTCTTTTGATATCTAAAAGCTACACTAACTATAGCTTCATGTGGTTCCTTAAGAAATTCCTTTAAATATCTGCAAGCCTACAGTATGTCTTCTTGAATTTTCTTTTTCCATATTAAATGGCTATGGTTCATCTTTTCCTACATATTGGTATTTACATTCATTTTGTTTAGCTTTGTTTTTAAGAGACATTAGGTTCTTCAATCTCTCTCTTGAAATGCAAACATCCAGAGCAAAATCCTTTAAGATGTGGTCTGAATGCAGCAAAGCTAATCATGCTGTGTGGAAAGGACATTATCCCTTTGTTAAATATCCCCTGCCTTAGCTCTTTGAATATTCTTGACTCATACTGAGCTTATTCTCAAATACTCTTTGAATGCTAATTGCTCTTACATCCCCTGACTTAATAAATTCATTTTAAACCTGAAATGCTGAAAATCATATCTGTGCTGAAGTTTACCTTGTTTAGAGCAAAACAAACCAACAGCCCACTGTTCCGGGATTTCAGAGATGATAAAACATATGGAGTTCTGACTTTGACAAAAATATCAGCTGTCCCCTCTTCCCACTTTGAGTTGTCTATGAGGAGACTGACTTTTTCACTGGCAGCAAATATGTGATGAAGTTTGAAAAGACGGAGCCATGTGGTAGAATTCTGAAATAATCTCTTAGTTAATCAGCCTTCATTTTGGCATTTCTGTGTACAGTGGAGCAGCTAATTATGGACTTACCAAAAGATGAGCCTACGCATTCTTCCCCAGGCTTTCTGAACAGCACCATGAGTCAAGCAATCAGACATTTGAGATCCTAAGTTGAGATCCCAATATTACCAGAATCAAGACAGTTCCATGACTAAGATTTTTATTTAACATATTAAAAAAGAACATAGCTATTTTAAGTGAATATACACAGTACTATTTCTTAGTGATTGATGTCTATTTTTATCTGTTCTAGAAATTTCAAAAGCAGCAACCTCAAGCATCCTGTGATATGGTTTTGAGACTCTTTTTCCCCTTTACTTTTCCAGTCTTATTCTTCCAGCCTACATCCTATATCCCATTTTCTCATAGGTAATCAGGAATGGTTCTGAAATCTCATCTAAGAATGCTTACATTCCTACCTGGAAAGTGATTACTTGGGCAGGAGAAGCACGACTCCTTTGGAGCAGCTAACTGCTCTGGTGCATCTCCTCAGCAAGCTGGGGTTTTGATCCCCCCCACCTCAGGAGAACTACATCTTCCTCTATGTGAACTTAGTAAACAGAGAAGGGATCCCATCCTATCTGACAGAGATCATAGGACAGTTTCTGCACCATAAAAGGAATAAAAAATTTTTATACTTAATATGATATACATATGTTTAACTCATCTGTTTCCTTAGCTCTTGCATTTAAACGGACTACTAATGCCTCTCAAAGGACTACTTATGCATATCAAGGCTTCCTGGGAGATAATTGGCACTGTTCCTTGCTGGAGGTCAGATATATAATCATACTATCTGCCCAGATAAATGGGGAAATTGGAGATATTTGCAGAAACCTCCAACTAGAGCCATGTAAGGTAACTGGCAAATCAGCTAGGTTAAGAAAGAGTGGGAACAGTTACCTATCAAGTCTTTTGTGTCAGGCCAGATGTTGGCCTTAATTATGTGATCCTGTAAAGGCCTTTAGACCTCCAAAAGGGCTGACTCTGCTTGTAGTCAGCCAAGCTCTCCCTATGTGGCATGGAGACCTTTAGGAAAGGTCATCAAATGATCCTGATGGGAGCAATGCAGCATGTCCCAGACAGGCAATTTCAGTCAAGTATGTAAGAAGAAGAGTAGGAGAGTTTAGATGCTGAACAGTTCCCAAAGGCTCAGGTGTTAATGCCTGCCATCAGGTGTGCTGTGACCTTTTGGGGAGAGGAGACTTGTGCAAGGTACAGGTCATTACAGGTATATTCCCACAGGGAACTGTGGGACCCTTTCTCCTTTCTTCCCCCACCCCTCTCTTTTGCTTCCTGGCCATAGGTGAGCAGCTTTGATTTACTACACATCTGTAACCCCAAAGAGGCTTAACAAATCTGCTAACCCTAGCCTAGAATCTGGAAAACGGTGAGACAAAACATATCATTTGTCTTGGAATGTCAGTTATTTCAAGTACTTTGTTATAGTGACAGAATGCTGACCTACAGAGAGTAAGATTATATATTTAAATAGCCCATTGCAAAGATTTTGAGAAGATAGTTAATGAGGACCTTAAGAATATTTTTACGGATTCCACTTTTGGAGCTTTTGATCTTTTATGTACCGAATTTTCCTCCTTCAGAGAACCTGTCCAAGACTGGCAGAGTTGCTTTTTCAGTAAGTATTTTGATACCTTCTTTTTTATGTATGTTATTGTTATTACAAAGGTGATATACAGAGGGATTATAATTATGTGAGTCAGGTACTAAGATACATTTTTTTTTTTTTGTGGGTGATGGGGCTTGAACTTTGGGCCCAGGCCCTGTCACTGAGCTCTTTAGCTCAAGGCTACCGCCCTACCCCCTGAGTCACAGCACCACTTCTGGTTTCCTAGTGGTTAATGTGAGATAAGATTGTCACATTCCTGTGCCTGGGCTGGCTTTGAACCGTAATCCTCAGATCTCAACCTCCTGAGTAGTTAGGATTACAGGCATGGGCCACTGTGCCCCACATACTTTCTTTTGTACAGTGTTATCCATTCTCTCCTTCTCTCCCAGTTCTTCCATCTCATCTCCATTCATGCGTTGTATAGTTCACTTTTACCACAGTGTTCAGTGAGATCCATGGCTACACATTTTCACCTTTTTTTTTTCTGAAGTTCTGTGGCCTCCCTCATTCTCCCAAAGACAAACACATGAACAAACCATACAGAATGAAAAGAAAACAGAACCATCAACAAAATAAAGCAAAAAAAAAAACAAAAATAATGATATCTCTTCTTTCCATATCTTGGGTTTTGGGTTTTGTTTCCAGATATATGTATAATTTTATAGAAAGATAAATAGACACATAGGTATTGCATCTTTGTGTCTCTCCCCTACAAATATCCTCTTTGGGTCTCAGTGTGTGGGAGTGTCAAGTCCTGTATAATTGATCATATCCCAGTGTATTTTAGATATAACTTCTACATATCAGAGAAGACATGTACTGCTTGTCTCTCTGAGGTTGGCTTACCTCACTTAATGTGATTTTTTTTCTAGGTCCATTCATTTCGCTGCAAATGAGGTAACATTATTCTTTTAATGTTTTGGATCCATTCATCTATTTCAGGGCATCTGGACTGTTAAGTAGAGTAGACACAGCTAAAGCCTGCTCTGTGTTCTAGTAATTGCTTGATACTAGTTTGCTTTTAAGTTTTCTATCATTTCTAAACCACAGATCAGGTTGTTTACAGTGCCCAGCACCAGCCAACCAGCAGCTAATTCCTTCCTTGCTTCCTCTGCTCTGGAGGAAGAGAGAAGACTTCCAGGAGAAGTCAAGAGTTTATCAGCCAATCCATCCATTGTTTTTCTTTTGGCAGCCTAGATGTCTTGGTAGAACCCTGCTAGCTGAATTTCTACATCTCATCTCAAGTGATGGGGTTAATCACCCTCCACCTGCTTCCATAACAATGCTTCCATAGCTGTCCCTCCTGCTGACTGCTCTGTAACCCATACTTGTACTTGAATGCTGCTTCTCCAATTTCAACTTCACTTTAAAACTTTATTTCTATCTCTAGAGAACATCAGAAAACAAAGTATATTAACAAAATAATAATAATTTAATAAGAAGCCCTTGGGTAAGCAATTACGGTTTCTTAGACACAGAGTTGGACTGCATCCTGGGAATGGTGGCTGAATTGTTAAGAGAGACAGCTCCTTTTTACTGACCATTAGTTTGTGTCAGGCATAGCACAATGTAGTCAGTCCACAGAGAATGATCAGAGGAGGAGCATGCAAACCTAGCTTATAAATATGATAAAGATATTTTAATAAAGTTAACAGTATAAGCACAGATCTATCTATATTAGATTAAGAGAACAAATTGTAGAGCCAGATGAATCTTGGGCCATTATATTTATCAGGTATGTGATCTGAGGAAAGACAGGTAACTTTTCTGTGTCTTATGAGTCATCATATGTCATTTGGAAACAGAATAGCTACCAGTAAGGTTTAGAAAACAGAGGCATAGGGCAGAGGGCTTGATATATGTTTGTTACAAATTAAGTATCAACAAACAGGAAGCTATCATTTAACATTCGTTGCCTGTAAGTTAGCATTTTCCCATGTACTTGGGAATGGTATTTTAAGGGGAGAGTGTTATAGCATATGAAGCTTTCTTCTAGGTTTTACATCTTTGTTTCCTATCCCAAGGCCTCAGAAGGTGCTTTATACAGCAAACATTCTTTGGATGAATGAATAAACAAACCTTCAAGTTTTAATATTTCTGTGTTTGGAAATCCCCATAAAGAACAGGACTTGAATTGACTGCATGGAGAAAAGTCTCACCATAATTCCCCATTCTCCTCTCTCCTCTATTAGCATACTTATCCTCTTCTTCAATCTATGAGTAAATTTGAAAAATAATGGAATTCAGATTTATTTATGGAAATGAAGCTGCTTCCTCATTTGCCCACTGGGTTCAGTTAGTAATATTTCCCAAGGGAGCATTTTAAGATTCTTAAAGTAAACATATAGTTAAAACTCACACCAGTTTAATACACCTTGAAAAATAAGCATAAGAGCCTTAATTGCCTTTTTTCTTGGCATACATCAGTTGCTACACAGGAAAATGCAGTCCTGAATAACAGCAGTGTGCCCAATTCCTCCAAATTGCACATCTGTATGAATACTAGCTGTCCATTATGTTGCTTCAAGTCAGGGAAGCTGAAACATATTTGTGAAAGGAAATTTTAATAAAATTTAAAAAGCCTAATAGTCATGCAGGGAAATAAATGTCTCTTTAAAAAAATTAATACAAAACCTTCCCACATGCCTCAAAACAGTACTAATTTTATGTTAATCTAACTCATTATACACTCTTTGATAATCAAAAATTTAGAAAAAAATTGATGAAATGTAAGAAAGAAGTAAGATGGGAGAGAGGAAATCTGGGACATTACAGCTGCTCTTTTCAGGTAATTTACAATTCTTGAGATAGCTGTGCTTTCTCTTTGGCCCACTCTTGCAAATATTCTCAAAGAATAATACTATCTTTAAACAAAAGATAAACTTAGCTTAAGAGAAAATGTCAGTCTAATTAAAAACTGAAAATGAGGAGATATTAATGTTATAACCACGCATATCAGGGACTCTTTTCACATAGAGAACCTGATGTTTTATGCCAAAACATGGTTATTGATCATTAGTTGGTTTCTGGGACAGCTACCTATGCATCTAGCACCAGTGGTCAGGAGCTCTGAGCTTTAGAGCTGAACCTAATCATAAGTAGATATGACCTCTTGTGCCTTTTCTTTATTTTCAAGTTTCTTTAACTGAAAAGGAGTTAGAGTCAGAATCAAATGTAATTTTAAAAGCAATCTTTTCCTAACTAAACATATGCACTAACTTGCATTCTGAAATGCAAATATTGGGTGTAGAAAGGAATACCTTTCGTGGGGAATTCAATGTGACCTGGATATGGAGTTAGATTCAGGGGCTACTGGAGTCTGTGACAACTGAATCTGCTCAGGATTAAAGAATTGTGCATTTTTCCATGCATAAATAAGATTTGAATAAAAAGGCAAGATGGGTCACTGAGTGGGGAATGGGTCCCAAAGATAGTAGACAAAAGGTCACAGTAGGAAGTACCACATTGCTGGGTACCTATTTTCCATGGATTCACTGCAGGTAAATTATTGTTCAGGGCTGCATTCTTGTTATGTCACTTCTGAAAAATCATTGCTTCCTATCCTGAGCATCCTCAGAAGTGATGCAACATGGCTTCTAGAACTTACTCAGGCATCAAGTAGAGGTATGGGGGGAAATGTCTGTTGCATATATTGCATGTCAGCAGTTTGCTTTTGAGGTAACTAGGGATGTGCACAAAAGATGTAGCTAGAAAGGGCTCACAGCTGCATTGTCCACTTTTCCAACCCAAACTAAGGTATATTACAGATACACCATGCAGTATGGAAAGCAAAGTAAAGAGAGTAGCTAGAGGCTTGAGCTGATTCATCAAATTTTGGACTACCCACAATCTCATTTGAGAGAGATGAGGGTCTGGGTCTTGGACGCGTTCACATTTGCATGGGATTGGTGAACCTAACACCACAGTCATAAAGAGATTTCTATGCAAATTTGAATAACAGGATAAAATGTGAAAAGGCTCTGCCATAACATTATTGTTACAAAGCATCATTTTCTATAGGACCTGATTAAATAGGGATATAGTACAAAAAATGCCCAGAAATCTAGTGATAAAGTGATTGTTCTGGTTAATTGTGAATAAAGGACATTTAATTTTCGTGATTTTCTCTTAATAGCCATAAATACTCATCAAATTAAGGAATATATAAAGATGTGACACAATAGAGTATCTTAAGGACCATTAGTAGAGAGGTTACAACACTATCTTCGATTCACTTCTTTAAAGAGTCTGGAGTAACATGAATTTGTAGTCTAGAGATCGGTTAGCATGTGATTTCCTTCTTGAGTATAGCAAATTATAATACTTTATGTTTAGTATGATTCCCAACTGCAAAGTTTATGTAACTGTAATAGTGTAACCGATGTTTAAGAAAAAAAATTACCATGTGTACGCAGGTGCAAAGTAAGGTTCTAGTCAATTTCTATGTTTTAGCCACTCTCACAACACTCATCATCCCTGGTTCACAGATGAACCTGGTTTAAAATGTTGTGCCCAGATTTCAGAGTCCCCAAACCGGGGGTGGCTTTTATACAGGAAGTTGTCTAGAATTTACTAGTTTCTTTGAAGCTGCTGTCTGTGCTAGTTTAGAATCGGATCACAGTGACCTTCTGGCGGTACCTGCTTAAAAATAACTTTTTACTGAAGTTGATCGAATTTCAAAATTAATTTAGGCTTCTCATTAATGGATCGAAACCACCCTCTGCTACCATGTAAATTCCAGGCAACTCCCTGTGTAAAAGTCACCCCCAGTGATTAAAGACTCCAGGAAAAGATAATCATTGTGATATCCTGACCAGTTGCCCTGCAGCTGCCCTGAAGTTCTGATTTGCACGAGCAAATCAATTCATAAAACATCAATCCTTTGAGCTAACCAATCACTTCCAGCCAAATACCTGCCCACCACTAGCTGCACAAATCAACTTTGAGTATTGTTCTTTGATTTTTCCCATGGTATGTTATGATTTGCTTAAACTTGTGACTTCAGCTCCCAAAACCCTGTACAATAGAAGTCAGGACTCTCAACTCAGACTCACTGTGTTGGTGTTGGTTGTGAGTCCAGGCTCAAGCTTGCAATAAAGACTCTCTTGCTCTTACATTAGATTCAGTTCCTTAGTGGTCTTTGGGGATGCCGAAATCTGGGCACAACAAAAAGATGTGCAGCATTTTATCCAAGGGAATCACAAAAGTATTATCTATCTTCAGTCACAGGTTTATGGAACTAGTAAATTGCCCTGGAATCTGACAGATAAAAGTATTTATAATGATAACCAGTGCTAACGAGACTTTAGAAAATGGTTTTGTGCTTGTTTTGTTGTTTTGAGACAGGCTCTTATTATGTAGCCCATGCTGGCCTCAAACACAGGATTTTCTTATCTCACCCTCTTGAGTGCTGGAATTTCAGGCATGTGGGAGTGGACCTCTTAGTTGCCTTTTTTAAAAGTTTGATTTGTCTTTTCACCTATGGGCTTGGTTTGTGCTTGTTTGTTACAAAATTTGCTGTTTTCATGAAGGCATCTCTGTTCTAAAACTCAGAATTCTGTGATTATCCTTCATCGCGGACCAATTTGAGGCTTAAGCATAAAATGGGCAAATTCAGGTCAGAATGTGAATTCAGTTCTTTGAGCTTATTAGCTCCAGAATGGAGCCCACCCCCTTGTTTATTCACATGTGTACTACAGGCTCTTTATTGGAGTCATCAGAAACACAAGTCTGCATTTATTTTAGAGTGTGTGTCTTGGGGGCTACACAGCATTAAGACTTCCCTCCAAAGATGATTGGAATGGGGTGGGCAGAGGGAAAGTGGGAGAAAAACATGGAAAGCGGTATCAACTTCCCTCCAACCATGCTGTCACTGCACTTGTATCATTACACAAATCTGGTTTCTTCAGGGATCCTCCCAGTGGTAAGAGGATCAATTTAAATCATCTGGTAGTCATCATGTTAAACCCTAGATCCCACTGACTGTGAGGGAGAGCCAAAAAGTATAGTATTCCCAGTTTTAAAATGTTATCCATGCCCTTTTAAGTTTGCCATAAAATCAGAAATAGCCATTTTATCACGAAGGATTTAATAAGTTTACTTTTTAAAACTAATGGACTATAATGGGCTCTTTAAATTTTGCATGTAAAAACCCTTGGGCTGGGAAACTTCAATTTCTCCTTAATAACTCATCACTATAAATCAAGTCCCTTTAATGTACTACATACTACATTGCAGTGAGCTAAGAAGGAAGTGGTACCATTTTCCTACTGATGGTTCAGCCACAAGCAAAAGCTGGTTTATGTCTGAAAGGCAGTACTCAAAGCAATTTCATTTTATTTCTCTCCACAGAAGGTATCAGATATTTAAGCACTCCCATAAAAGATCTACCCTTAGGTATTTCAGAATGACCTGTTTCTGGGGAGATTTCACTGGCCTCTCTTTCATCTGTATGAAGGTTTTGGGGGTTTTTTGTGTGTTTTGTTTTTAAGAGAAGGTTTATCATGGTACATTTGATGTATATTATATCATACAACATTATTTTCCATACCCAGTACTTAAATATTAATAGAATGCATTTATTGGATCATTTCTCTTCTAATTATGATGGAACATTAATACTGATAATGATAATAACATTACAGCATTGATAATGACCATGGCAATGCTATTAGGAAAGAACAATATTGACTTACTCTCCAACCTTCTCTAAAGCTTTTCACTTTTCCAGAATTTTGAAACAAGAATGAAAATGATGAACACATACAAATGGATTCATAGGTCAGCAGATGGTAAATGACAGTGTCTTCTGGAGATTCCAGGTTCTAAAGAGATCCTGAGTAGAAAGTTAAATCTTGAGTTTTGCACTGCAATCACAATGTGGGGGCTAAAGGAAAATGTCTACACACCACTGTACACGTAGCAGAATGGAAATCCAAGTTCTTTTCTTTTATTGTATGTTTATTATCTTTAAGTAGTTGTATAAAAGAGTTACCATTCAACATAGCAGTTTATGAATAAATACATCTTGATCAATATAACCCCTTTCATTATTCTCCTCTATCCATCCAAGCCACCCGTCTCCTGAGTTTTCCTGGCCAAAGTTGTTTGGCTACAGCTATAGATTAAAAAAATAGAATAAAAATGTTTGTGTACATCTGGTATCAAATAAAATAAGGGTACTCTCCATTCATCCAGAGAGTTTGAACTATGCTAAGCCATGAGTAGTCTGGACTAACACCTTACCTAGTAAAAACAAAAACTAAAACAAAAAATTTAAAACCCCCCAAAGAAATCATTGCTTCACTTCATGGTTCTCTAACCTAAAAGCAAAGGACAAATAGAAATTGCCTAGCTTTATTTACATAATTTAGCAAATATAATACTTAAAATGGGAAAATTTATTAGCCTCCTTTGTCTGGGCAGTGAGAAGGGGGAAACACAATTCCTACAAGTGTAACACATTAGGATGGTGTTTATGTCATCATTTAATCAAGCCATTGAGAAGCCTGTTTTTTCACAGTACACAGTTTGAGGATGTGAAGGGGCAGAGTCCTGGTAGAGATGTGTCTGTCTGTCCAAGGTTAGACATGTACTCCACATAAGAACACACAGAGCCTACTGGAGTCTGAACACCTTGAGAGAAGGTTAGGCAGATCAGAAACAGAGTGAAGTCAGTCACTGAAAATATATTGTACAAACTGCCTGACTGCCATCAAGCCAGGACATTAATATAAACATTAATCATAGGATTATACACATGATATCTGATGCAAATTAGTTTTTGAAAACAGGTTCGTTTGACTTTAAAGAAGTCAGACCAGAGCTGACAGGCAGAAAAGGAGAGACTGAGGATACAAGAAAGGAACAAAGGCATGAAGAAGAGGATAAGAATAGAAAAGAAATAAGAAAGGAAATAAAGAGAATTGATATCTAGTAGTGAGCTTGTACAATTATTATCCTGTATCAACTCTAGGAAATTTAAGTTCATTAAAATATAGTCATTTGCCGGGTGTTAGTGGAACACATCTGTAAGTTTAGTTACTCAGAAAGCTGAAATCTAGAGAATCCAGGTTTGAAGTCAAGTTGGACAAAGAAGTTTACTGGACTTCATCCACAAAATAACCACAGAAAAAGTTGGGCTGGAGGCATCACTCAAGTGGTATAGCACCTGCTAAGCAAGGTGCAAGTCCCTGAGTTCTAATGCCAGTACCAACAAAAGAAAAAATAGACTTTTCTTGAATTCATTGAAAGATGTTACATCAAATTTATTTTCCTGTAGCTCCATCCCAGGCACATTTCTGCTTTTTGATGGTTAATTGGAAATAAGAGCCTTATGGACTTTTCTGTCCTGTCTCTCTTCAAACTGATCCTCAGATCTCAGCCTCCTGTTAGCTAGGATTGCAGGTGTGAGTCACAAGCATCTAGACCTAAATTTTTGTTGTTGTTGTTCGTTTTCATAGTAACACGTACCTTCTCTATTGTCTTTTTGACATTCATTTTTTTTCTTTCCCTCCCTTTTCTTTTCTTCCTTTTACCTCCCTCCCTACCCTGCCTCTCTTCCTCCCTCTATCCCTCCCTCGATCCCTCCTTTCCTTCCTTCTTTCATTCCTTCATTTCTTTTTCCTCCTTTTCTTTTTATACTTTGGGTTCATCGTAGGGCTTGAACTCAGTGGGCCTACATACCGTCCTTGAGATTTTAGTCAAATCTAACAATCAATCATTTGAGCTAAATTCCATTTCTGGCTTTTAAAAATTTTTAGTTAATTGGATATAAGAATCTCATGGACATTGTGCCCAGGCTGGCTTCAAATTGTGATCCTCAGATGTCAGCCTTTTGAGTAGTAAGATTATGGATATGAATCACTCTGCTGGCTTGACTTTTTTTTGCCAGTCCTGGGCCATGAACTTAGGGCCTGGGCACTGTTCTTGGGCTTTCTGAAGGCTAGAGCTCTACCACTTGAGCCACAGCACCATTTCTGGCCTTTTTCTATGTATGTAGTATCCAGGAATCAAACCTGGGTCTTCATGCATGCTAGGCAAGCACTCTACCAGTAGGTCAAACTTCTGTCTTGACTTTCTTATAGTAGAAATACACTCAGATTTTCTCCTTCCTGTACTATCCATGAGTTACACAATGCTAGACACATAAAATCCTAGACACATAAAAGGTCTTTCTTGTTTTTCAATTTTTCTATAAAACTATATGAATGGGAGGAGGATAGGAGGGCTAATAATTAAAGATCTTTAAAAATTGTATATATGGGGCTGAGAGCATAGCCCAGTGTTAGATTGCTTGTCTAGCAGGCACAAAGCCCTAGGTTTGATTCCTCAGTATCACATGCACAGAAAATGACAGAAGTGGTGCTATGGCTCAAGTGGCAGAGTAGTAGTCTTTAGCAAAAAGTGTCCAAGAATGGTGGCCAGGCCCTGAGTTCAAGGCCCAGCACTGGCAAAAAACAAACAAACAGAAAAAACAAAAACAAAAACAAATCATGGATATAGAAATGAAAGCCACATAATGAGTGATTGTTGTCCTTAATGTACTATGCTATCTCTCATCTCTTTTGCTGTTCCTTGGTTATCTCATATTGTTACAGTATTTCACCTTGTTATCTGATATAGTGTACATATGCATATTTGGTTATTTGAAATAGCATAGGGAAGGAGGTAAAACAAGAGGAGGGGCGAGGGTGGGGGGAAGGAAATGGGGACCAAGACATGAGATAGGGTATCGTAGCAATGTTTGTGAAGTAATGTGTCTTCTATCTGAATATAATGTAACCCGTGTATTAATTACAATAAAAATATATGAAAAAACAAATCACAACCCCTTTGTGCATCAACTTGACAATGAAATAAAATTTAAAATTTTTTTGTACTTGCTATGGGTGCTATTTCCATACCATAAAACCTAGGTCTAGGATCTACCCACTGTGTCCCATTGAGAGCTGTCTGCTGTGAACCCTTTTGGAAATAAGCCATAAGTTGTCCAGTGGTGGCAGGACCCTTCCACTCTTCACCAGTATGGGATTTACTTCTCTGCAAAACTTGATTGAGATCTTCTTCTTCCTTGTGGAAGTTAGGCCTTGATAGATGGACATATAAATACATTAAATACCACTTGCTCCCAACTCATTTATGTGGGTACAGCATTAACTGAAATAGTATTTTTAAATTACTAACAATTATAATCCCCAGATAGCTGGTGCATTACTTTTCACACATTGATACCTTTTCTCATGTTTTTGTCCCCATTTCCCTCCCTCACACCCCTCATCTCATTCCAATTATCTTGCTTTTGTTTTGTTTTGTTTTGTTGGGGGGGATCATAGGGCTTGAACTCAGCCTGGGTGCTGCCCCTAAGCTCTTCATCTAAAGGCTACCACCCTACCCGTGGGCCTGGGCATTGTCCCTGAAATCTTCAGCTCAAGGCTTCCACCCTACCCTTGAGCCAAACCCCACTTCCTGTTTTCTTGAGGTTAATTAGGGATAAGAGTCTCAGGTCCTTTTGTGCCCAGGCTGGCTTTGAACTTTGATACTTAAATCTCATCCTCCTGAGTAGGATTATAGGCATGAGCCTCTGCTCGGCTTTAAATTACATTTTTATTATTGTTACATAGTTGTATAAAAGAGTTACTATTCAACAAATCAGTTTAAAAGTACAAGGAAACTTGATGGATGTCACTCCTTCCATCTCTTGGCTAAACACTTTTCTGGCTTTCTCATCCCTTCACAATGCTATTCTGTTTTTTTCTAGGGTTATGAACCCATAACTTCTCTACCTCAATAGAAGCCCACAGACCAAACTGAACTCTTATCTCTCCAACTTCTTCTGATGTGGATAAACCAGGATATAATCCTTCATCTAGGATCAACGTGTCCTCATTCTACATTCTCATTGAGTTCAGACCACAAAAACTATTTATCCAATTTTTCACAAATTTGTAGAACTAATCCCAGAAGCACTATTGAAAATGTCAATCTCACTGCCTGTGAAGGCTGAAGTTGAGTGGTAGCCAGAAATTGATGCAACTTTTGTCTGCATCTATTCTCCCATTTCTAGAAAGAATATTCCAACTTCTAGGACCCTTTTCTGTCCAAAAACTCTCTTTCAGTTCTGCTGGATCTGTCTCTAAAATGGTATGACTTCTCTTTATGCCTTCCAGGTGAGAATGAAGAACTAGCTGGGCCATGTGTGGAAAATTACAATTCACTGGCATCTGTGACTTTCAGAGATGAGCTTATTGACTCTACTAGAGCCATCACCTAGGATTTGCTAGGAGGTGCTGCCATTCCACAGACATTCTGAGAGACCAGAATGTACATCGGACATATGATCACAATTTTAACGCCATCAGTTGAGATCCTCTGGAGAACAGGGTGGTAAAATGTATGGTGAAAGAGTCCTCATTTTAATGACACTGTGATATCCATAATAAAGCTATACAGGGAGCTACTTCAGGACCATACATCATCTTCATGGCTTGCACTCATTTGAATTGGGCTTTCTGCCATTTGCAACAAAGAGAGTTCTGCCTAATACACTAAAAGTAAAGAAGGGGTCCTAGGAAGAGGGTAGCATTCATGCAAAAATCTGTAGGCCAAGGAAATTTGGCCCATTTTGTGTATCTTGTTTTCTTTTTTAAGACTGGACATTAGGGAAAATTACTGACTTGGGGAGGCTAGAAAAATTGTAGCTGGCCTTTTCTATCCAGTGTTGCTCAGCCCCAGTCAATGTCATAAAATGCAAATGTGATAATGTGATTCCTTGCTCCTGCTTAAAATACTTTAGCAATACCCCAGAGATTTCAGGATGAAGTTCAAACCCATTAGATTGGCACCCAAGGCACTTGATGACCTAGCTGCTCCTTCTCTCTCAGTTTCATCTCCTTTTCCATCTCTCCCATGGGCACCCTGTGCTCCTGCTACATTGAACTCCTTATAGTTTTCCAAACACAGCATGCTGTTTCATGCCCCTATGCCCTCATATACCATGCAGCCTGTCACTGGAAGTGGGCGTTATCATCTGATTTTTCAAGATGCAAAAGCAGAAAGACAGAGATGATAAGAATTTAGAAGACTAATGTCAGGAAAGAATAGGGTTTGGAGCGCATGTCCGTCTGGCTTCAAAGCTTGTCCTCTCTCTCCTTTGGATTTTTGGCCTATGGGTTTTTTTATTTCATGATCTCTTTTTAATTCCAACTAAAATTTCAGAGTTTCAGAAATGGGGGCTAGCACCAGATTTACTGATTAAGCCACTGTACTATGACTGCAAACACAATTTTCTTTTATCCATTGAGATAAAAAATATTTTTTGAGCATTTCTCTTATGCCAAACATGGTTACTGTGCTGATGGGATAAACAATGTCAATATAGTCTTTGTCTTCACAGTGGTTTCAGTGATCTACTTTTTACTTTGAATAGTTGTACACACTTGTAATCTCAGAACCTGAGAAGCTAAGACAAGAAAATGAAAAATTTGAGGCTATTCTGACTATGAAGCAAGATCATTCTCAGAGAAAAAAATAGAGGAGGAAGGAAAATAGGAAAGAAAGAAGAAAGAAAAAGTAAAGAACAAAGAAAGGAGAGAAGGAAGGTAAGCTGATCCAGTCCTTTTTCTCACTGATAAGATTTTTGGGGGGCCCTGTCTGAGACTGGATACCTGTTCACAGGAGTTCCATCACTCTGTTTCTGAGGAAATATCAGCTGCCCTATATTCACTGGCTGCTACCACATTTATAAGATATTAATTGATCAGCAAAATAGAGAAATATGGAGAATTGGCCAGGAATAAAGGAAATGAATGAAGGAAATAGTGTGCTGTGTTCTGTATACCTGGAACCAATTGTATTATAGCTCACTCGCTGAGGCTCCAGATTCCAAGGCAGCCTGTATCTGTGGGGTCAGGAACAGGGCAAATGGTGGGCTGAATAATGTATGTAATTTTCATTGTCTATTTATGCCCCCATTTCTCACCAACATGTAGAACATTTCTTAATAGTACCAATTTTGAAGTATTGGAAATTAGATTTCTAATTGAGGCCAATCTGATCATCAAGGAAAGAATCTCAAACTGATCATCAGTGAAAGAAACAACAACTACAAAAATTAAAAACAAAAAGCATAAAAAAGGCTGAAAAATATATACCACAAATTGGATGTTAAAATTTCAACCAAACTATTTTATTTTGGTGTCAAGAATTTAAAGGTATTGTCAGAAAATCTTACTGTTTATGTTCATTCATCAGGAAAAGATAATTGGGTTATTAAAATATATATTAAAATAAGAAATGATTGTTGAGAAATAAAAATTTAAGTGGGAAATTTCCAGTGTCAAATGTAAGTACCTCTTGTGACTATAAAAAGACACTTCCAATATCAGGGATCTGAGAGACTGCAAACTTGATATGAGCTCAGTTATCTGTGTGAGAGCAATTACAGAGCCCCAGGAAATAAATAAACTCAGTGTCCAGTTCCAAAACCAGTGATGAAGATTCTGTCCAGTGGCATCTGCAGAGCTCAGGGCTCTAAGATGCCTTTAGGTAGGTGAACCTCTATGAACCTCAGCTGTTTCTGGATGGGTGCTTTTGCGACCCTGAATATGCCATGCTATGCAGGAGTTACTTTGTATCACCAGGAAAAGTTATATTCCACTCAGGAAAAATACAATTTTTTTATAACCTCAGCGGCCATCCAAAAAGGACTCATTTTTCTTGTACTGTAATCTTAGCCAATAAAAATATTCCCAGAATCTTAAAAAAAAGACTGTGTTATAGATGGAAATTGTGTTGCACTCAGCGAACCAAAAGAGAAGTCTTGAAAAGATTGAATTTTTAAAATGGCTCTCAATCTAAAGATTAAGAACCATGCAGAATCATGTTTATTCAAGGAGTCATTCTCTAAATGTAGTTTGGAAAACCCTAAAATATTATTAACTCATCAAGAATTGCATGAAAATTTCTCTTATCATCTGAGATCAATAAAGTATAAACAGGCATAATTGGTCCAAAACAATTCTTAACAGCTAGTCCAGGTTAATCCCTTGTCATGAATTAGATTATGAAAGGTTTAAATGATAACTAATCTCAAAGCTTTGTGCATACATAAGGGATTCTGTTGGCTAATCTTAGTGATTATTTGAGAATTAGCCAGAGTGACTTAAGAGGTTGTAAAATCCCATGCCAAATCACAGCCAGTGACAAAGCAGCTAAAGAGGTCCACCTTAAACAGAAGAATTAACATTAAAAATCACTATAAATGTTTTCATGACTTATAAGAATGTGAAAAAGAATGAATCACACTTCCTTCTAAGCTAGGGGAAAATGGAGATTTAATCAATACAAAGTAGGGTAAGAGGGCATCTTTTGATCTAGACTGTATGTTTTGCATCTCACATTCTTGCAGACTGTTTTATAAACAGAAGTGATTGTATTTGCTACTTTTGACTCTAGTCTTTTATTCCTGAAAACGTGATTTGCCAATTATAACATAACCAAGGGGCAAAAAGTATTAAATCAGTATTTCTTAATTACCATATGTTATGTTCTCTTTACTATAGTAACTACTAATTTTTAACCCTAAAGAGCTGGGTTTAATTGGTAAGGAGTTAGTCACAGAGTTTACTTCTGTCCTTTCTTATGGAAAACAGGAAGAGCTATTTGTTCCATGACATTTCTTGAATGGTTTGCCCATTTATAATTTTTTTTATCCAGTACCCCATCTGTGTTGTCAGCTTTCTGTACTTAGAAAAACAGAGAGAATTTAGATGAAGTTTATTTTGCTTATGATTGGTAGGTTCAAGTGTACAATCTGGTGAATTAATTGTATGTAGGCCTCTGTGGGGGCAGGGGGACAGATACAGCATATCTTCGTACAATAGAGACAGAAAGAAAGAGAGGAAAGAGTGGGGGCCAGGAATTTGGCCTAGTGGTAGAGTGCTTGCCTAGTATGCACGACCACCCAGGCTCAATTCCTTGGTACCACATACATAGAAAAAAGCCAGAAGTGGCGCTGTGGCTAAAGTGGTAGAGAGAGCTCTAGCCCGAGAAAGCCCAAGGACAGTGCTCAAACCCTGAGCTCAAGAACCAGGAATGGCAAAAAAAAAAAAAAAAAAAGGAAAGAGGAAGGGTCAGGGTACTACCATAAACGAAACACCTCCCACTAAGTTCCATTTAAAGATTCTGCTGCCTCCTACTAGTCTCTTGCTCATGACCCAGCCTTCAATACATATGACTTTGTGAACACCTCTGTGACATGTCTCCAGAAGAGTTTTCTTATCCTCGCCATACATTTCTAATACAGCCCACATGGCATTAGGCATGATTTTTGAGCACAATGAGAGGCAGCATGATAAAGTGATTAAGGGTTATCCAAAATAAATTAGTTCAACTCGCTGTACCTCAGTATCTTCATCTGTGTAATAGCTATAATTGTACTATCTCACTGAGTTACTGTGAGGATTTGGTGAAATGTCAATGCAGCTCTCAGAGAAATCCCTGACATGTGATAAACAGCATGTAAGTAGATGCTGAATCAAAATGCTTCACTCATGGAAGTTTCTTTATACCTTTCCAAATGAACAGCACTGATTACATAATAGGATTTCCCTAGCAAGCATGGTTTGAAAACTCTCTGAACTTTGATCAACTCTTCTCATTTAAGACAAGTTAAAAGATAAACTTATTGTGCACAATATATTTTAAGGTGCTCAGCAATAATTTATTACTTGCTGAAAAACTCAAGTGGGCAAAGGGAGTAAGCAGGCAGTCATGTTAACATCTAAACCTTATTAAACTTTCATCTCCTTTTACACTCCAGGAAGACAGATGAGTTACCAGAGGAATTTTTTTTTCTTCTGCTCTAAGTGGACAAATGGCACAGTGGTGAGAGTAAAAGAGAAACTAGAACCAAGTCATCAGATTTGGGTTTGGATTTCACTGTCTAAGATAAACATGATAAAATCTATCAGTTAAGAGCCTTTGCTAACTATGGCATTTCTCTTAAAAAAAAGAATATGATATTTTTGACATGTGTATTCCAAAGAAAAAGTAATAGCTGATCTTTTAAAAAGGTAAATAAGCAGAAAAGCAGAAGGCTAAGTAGCTTGGGAGAAGTTATTCCCAGACTAACTCTATCCATCTTCCACAATACAGCAATGCTTTCCTTATGTGGAAAGTTTGGTATATTCAAATGGACCATAAATATTATTCTTCCTATGCATACTCCTTTGTATGTGATTTTGTCCTTCTTTCCATTAAGATGTAGAATCTACTTTCCCAATTCCTTGGATCTAGGCTGACCGGTAACATTACTGGACTAATATAAAATAGCAGAAGAGACATTTTTTGAGACCCCCAAGGCTAGTAATCACTAAATCTCTCATCTTTCTGTCACTTTCTTGGGTCACCATGTGAATTAGGCTAGGCACATCTCAGGATGAGTGGTCACAGGTGCAGGAATTATTCATCCCAGTTGAGACCTCTCCCCCAAAAGCCAAATGTGTCCCTCATAGGACACATGAAAGGCTGCCTCACACTCCAAATGACTGCAGTCACATGAGAGAGCTTAATCAAGAATAGCCCCAAAAGTAGTCAGGCAAACTGTTCACCTCAGAGTTACAAGCACATAAAAATAGTTGTAAGCTCTTTCTACAACAAATCATAACCGATAGCTATGAAGCTCTTAAAGCAAAGTTAAAATCAGGGGCAAAGTGGAGATTCAAAAGGAGGCTTTTGAATCTATTTATGCTATGTTGTTACATAGCATATGTTATTACATAGCATAAAACCAAGAAATAGGGCTTCACCTGACAGTGAACTTACTAGTACCTTGTTCTTATACTTCCCATTGTCCAGAATTGTTGTGTGTAAGTCACAACTATGCATTTTGTTAAAACAACCCCAGCTAAGACACATGTAAAGGAAGACAAACATACAAAATACTTCCCCTGATCGAATCTACAGCTGTTTGATATATAATATAATTTTATACTAATATGTTTATATTGGAAGAGAATCCTGGTTATCTAA
The DNA here is from genome assembly GCF_031878675.1 of Megascapheus bottae. Taxonomy (NCBI): domain Eukaryota; kingdom Metazoa; phylum Chordata; class Mammalia; order Rodentia; family Geomyidae; genus Megascapheus; species Megascapheus bottae. Next base: position 42,921,187 of record NC_143520.1, on the reverse strand, counting down.
GCTGATATGATTGGGTTTGCTTGCTTGCTGTTACCTCTGCTATAAAAAGTTTAAAAAAGTAAACACATTGTATTGTTTATATTTTAAAATTTGAAAAGCATGTGGGAGCACATTTTTAGAAAGTGACAGATGCAAAAGCCTGTTACAGAGGAGAACTATTTTAATGGGTAGGTCCCAGGAAGGCACCTCCTTTACTCAGTGGAGTACAGTTCTCTGAAATCTAGAAGCAACTAGCTGTCCCCAAACCACACTCTATTTGTGCAGGAATGACTTGCCACACTTCTGATTTCTCTCATTTTTGTTCTTTGGCCTCTTATTCTTTTTCCATTATTGGATGCTCTGATGGCTTTGGCATGCATTCACTTGCCAGTTCCCTTGTGGTATCTTTCAAATTAGGGTGAGCCACAAGGAAACTTCTTAAGACTTTGGAAGAGGTGTGAAGCAACTGTTTTGTAGCAACTTTATCTTCTGGTTTATATTCACAGTATGCATGAGTTATGGTGCCTATAGTTCTACTTTCCCTCATCTTATCTTTCATCTTTTCTGAGCTCCTGGCCAGGAATATGTATTGAGTGTCCAATCTTTTGCAGGATACCTGCATTACCAAAGGCAGAGACAAGGTTACAGCATCAAGTTCATTATCAGAGGTTTTAACTTATATTTGTATGCATAGTCAGCTTATCTGTGAATCTTCCTACCTGAAGTCTTGTCCCATGTAAATCAAGCAAGTCAAGCTCTAGCATACAATAACAGCCCTAAATACGGTACTTGACTGCCTTGCCTTTGGATAAACCAAGTCCTGTCACTCTCCCACTGGGTCTGCTGCTTCCCCAGTTGAACCTGGGACTATTATGTCTACTGTGTCAACCAGGATGATACCAACAAGATGTATCGTCTACCTGGGAAGACATTCACCTGTCTCTCATCTAAGCACACAAACAGGCCAGAACATGCTTAGCTTCTGTGATCAAATCATAGATAGGGTGGTATGATCATAGAAGTAACTCTGGATCCACAGAACATCCTTGATTCAGGTATGCCAGTGGTCTGATACTTCATTTCATATTTAAATGGAGAACATTATTCCTAGATATACCAAAGGGAAAGTTTCTTGAAGAAATTAATATCTGAATTAGTCCAGCCACTTGGAGGCCCTATGAATGTAAATAAAGATAGAGGCGTAAATTGTGACTTTTCCTGGACAGATCCCTCCTACCCTTAGCATCAGAACTCCTGGTTCTCAGGCTTCAGGCTCCAGGACTTAAACCAGTGGCCTCCCTACTTTTTAAATCTGGGAATTGGGACTGAATTATAATACCAGCTTTTCTGTTTTACCAGCACGCAGATCATGGATCATCAGCCTGTATAACCTTAGGAACCATTTCTCATTGGAAGTCTCTTCTTCTGTATTCTATTGAGCTGTTTCTATGGAGAACCTTGACTAATCTAAAGGACTGAGCATTAAGAAGTGACAGAGAACAATTGTCCTAAGGACAAAGACAGCAGATACACAGCACATACTAACAGGAGAGTCTTAGTGACTTAATGACAGAATGACAAAGCCAAAAGTTAAACTCTAGATTTTGGTTCTAGGTCTTTGTTTTTATATACTGTCCCATAGTTCCACATCAATCCATATCTAAAGGCTTCCATTTTCTGGAAACAGCTCACAGCAGAAAAATAGAGAGGCAACTTTGTTAGTATAGCCAGGAAACTAAAGTTCTAGTCCCAGTTTCACCACCAACACAGCAGTGTTTTGAGCAGGCTACACAAATTATCTGTAAAATAATCTCAATGTTATCTTTCAGCTACAGAATTTCATAACTCTACAATGTTGGTTTAAGGGCACTGCTGTAAGGTCTTTGGAAGAAAGATGTTGTGCAACATAAACTTAGCCTGACATGGCAGCACATGCCTGCCCTCTTATTTATTTGGAAGGTTGATATGTAAAGAATCTCTGTTCAAATTCATCCCTGTGGAAGAAGTTATTCAAACAAATTAGCTGGAAATGGTGGCTCACATTTGTGATCCTAGCTACACACAAATTATAGGTCAGAATATTGTGATCCTAGACTATCTCTAAAAATAACTAAAGCTATAAAGAGCTGGGGATGCTTGGCACTGACGTTTCATGCCTATAATCCTAACTACTCAGGATGCTTGGACATGAGGATCACGGGAAGGAAAGGCTATGAGAGTCTTACTTTCAATAAACTGCCCCCCCAATAAACCATAGGGAAGCTGTGGCTCAAGTGATTGAGTGGTATCCTTGAGCAAAAGCAGCTCAGGGATAATGACCAGGCCCTGAGTTCAAACCCTAAAACAAAAGCTGGGGTTGTGCCTCAAATGATAAAACACTTCTTTAGCAAATATAAAACTCTGGATTTAAACCACAGCATTACATTTTTAAAAATTCAGATAAATGCAATGACTGTGCATATGACTTCCTTACATTTTCTTTTCTTTTGAACTGTTGAAAATAGAACAAAAGACCATGCACACACAAATGATCTACCACTGAACAATAATCCTATCCCTACGTCTGTTTTTAACCAAGTTCTCCACAGTAACACCACCAGCACCAACATTTCTTTCCAAGGGGGAGGACCCTGGTAACCATGAAGACATGCAGAAAGAGTTGCGAATATTCACAAACACAGAATTGTACTTTATTTTCACTGTAAGTTAATTGAGAAAAAAATACCATGAGTAAAAAGGTCATACTTCACCTAAAAATTATAGGGCATATTTACTCTATGGGAAAGACTAGGTATTGCTTTGTGAGATTCCCGCAGTTACATATTGGTTTCCCTGGGGGTTTCTTGGTACACAGATTGGAGAGGTAAGTTTCAGTGAGCTCCTCATTATAATCATCTATTATTCAACTTATGAATTTTTTAGAAACATACTATTGCCATACAATACATGCTAGGACACAAAAAATAGTTTCATGTGCACACTTTTATTGTCCCATGGTTTTAAAATCTGAAGATTAATGCTAAGTATTCACTTAAGTTTTTTTTTATCTGCAATGTATCATTTTCTCACCTATCTTTTCTCCAGTGCCTTTTAGCAAAAGATTCCCCAAGGGCTGAAAATACCACAATTCAGGCATCAGGTTTGAGATAGGAAAACAGAAGAGTGAAAAGAAATTTTTTTAAAAATGTTCAATCAGTCCAAGAAGAGAAGAATCTGACCACTTTCATAGGCCAGAGCCCAAATTAATGACCTTCAGATTTCGGTCACATCTAACTCAGCCAATGCTTATAAAGTAAAATGGTACTATTGGCACTCACCAGAAGGTTAAGTCAACACTGATCTTGGGAATATAGCAATTGCTAAATGGAATGTGGAACACACACAATCAATAGTTGCACTAGTTGTTTTTCTTTGTGTCTGAGCTTGTGCCAGAAAGGGCTTCACTTTCCTGAAAAAGGCAGAAGTATGACATTTTGCATATATCATGATATTGCTGGGTATATACCAAAGAACTCATGGTTTAAAGAACACATAGCCAAGAAGGTCATGCAACCATTTCTCGGAAGTAACTGTAATTCACTCTTAGTTTCCTTGCAGGAGTGATCTTGATCAAGTTGTGTAAGGGCATCACAAAGCATTAAAGAGAAACCTATCTCAGGCAAGTCTTCTGCTACTCTCTTCTAATTCTATTTTTTAAGCATGAGCTGAATCACCCTCATTTCTGCCATGTATCTGCTCTCATCCATAACCTGGTCTGCACAATAAATGTTCCACGTCTCTCTCTCTTACTCACTCTATGCCTGGACTCTAAGAGAAGGCAGAAACTATATCTTGTTCATTGATCTGTTCCTAATATTCAGCATGGTGCCTGACATATGGGAAGTGCTCAGTAAAAGGAGAATGGATTTAAATGAAGCCTATTGATTTATTCCAGAGATCTAATTTGAGATGGAACCCAAGTGGAAACTTCTCCAAGTTTGGGTAGAAATGATCCAATGTTATGCATCTCTGAGATTAGTAATAATTGTTTTATTTAAAGAAAAACATTTATTCTTTGGAAATACTAAAAAAGAAAATGGCTGTCTTTACAACTATGGCTTTATAATTGAGTTCAAAGTTTGGTATTGATATTCCTCCAGCACTGTTTTTCCTGCTAAATATCATTTTTGCTATTTGGAGTCTTCTTTCATTCTATAGGAATTTTTGGACTGCTTCTTCTATATTACTGAAGAATGCTGTTGGGACATAGGTGAGCATCGAAATGAATTTGTAGATAGATTTGGGCAGATTCATGATATGAATCCTCCCAATTGAGGAGCATGGGAGGTTTCCATTTCCTTGAGTCTGCTTTAATTTCCTTTTTCAAGTTTTTAAAGTTTTCATCATAGAGGGCTTTCACACCTTTGGCCAATCCCTAGGTATATTTTCTTTCAAATGCTATTCTCATGGTGATGTACAGAATAGTTACAGTTACATAAATAAGGTAGTGAGTTCATTTCTTTTTGGGCAATGTTCCTCCCTCCTCATTTTTTCCCACTTTCCCTCCTTCTCCACCTGATTCTCTATTTCCCCAAGTTGTAAAGTTCATTTCCAACACAGTATCTTCATCATTTGTCTTTTGTCTCATCATTCTGCTATTCCCCTTTCTTTTCCTAAATTATATAAACATATATATGGGACAAAGGGTAGAGAAATCAGAAACAGTGACTAGGAGTAATAAACCAGAGGAGAAAATAAACAAAAGACAAAAGAAATTACTAAGGCAAAAACTCAACAGAGAAACCCTAGAATTGAGTCCATTCCTTTTTAAACACTGTTACCTCCTCCCTCATTTTCTCCCACTTACTCTCTCTAACTTTCCTACTCCCAGTTGTGTGGACTTCTATACTTCCATCAGAAAGAATGACACTATTCTATTCATAAGGAAATGGAACTACCTGGAAAAAAATATATTAAACAAAGTAAGCCTGGCCACTGAAAAAGTAGATTGTATGTTTTCCCTCATTTTTAATAACTAGAATCTATGATATTCTTAAGAGAGGATCTCAACAGCCCAATGAAGCCTAACAACATGAAGTCTGAGAATTAGACTCAAGAGTTTCTATGTCCTATATGCAGTTGTTTCTTTTTTTTCTCCATGTAAAGAAAAGGAATCACAGAAATGGCAGGACAAAGGATGAACTAATACAAAAATGATACTCACATGACAGGATATTGGAAATAGTATTTTAGGCTATTACAAAAGGAGTTGCTTTCCTAATTTTAGCCTCATTCTTTTCATTGTCAGCGTACAGAAAAGCTATTGATTCTTGTGGGTTAATTTTATACCCTGCTACCTTGGCAAAGTTTCAGGTCAGCTCAAGTAACTTGGGAGAGGACTGGCACATAAACAGGCCTGAGAAGGAATGAAATAGAATTGAAGATCCAGAAATGAATCCATAGACCTATAGCTACCTAATCCTTGGTAAGGGAGCCAAAAATAGAGAATGGAAGAAAGACAGCCTCTTTAACACATGGTATGGGCAGAATTGGCTTAATACACATGGAAAACTGAAGCTATCTTTATATATCACCACACATGAGAATCAATTCCAAATGGATCAAAGATCTTGAGGTAAGAGCAGATACCTTGAAAATATTACAGAAAGGCATAGGGGAAATTAAGAGTTCCTTGGCACCGGTTGGAATTTCCACACATACAGAAACACAACAAATCAAAGAAAGGCTGGATAAATGGGACTGCATTTAACTTCAGGGCATAGCTAGCAACAGAAACATAAAACCCACATATTGGGAGATCTTAACTTAGCTTTACCTCAGATATGGGCCTCATATCTAAAATATACTTAGAGCTCAAAAAATTAACCCCCCCAAACAAGTCCTTAAAAAATTGAAAGGACCTCCAGGATATTGAAACAAAAGCCATATAACGAATGATTGTTGTCATTAATGTACTATGTTATCTCTCATCTCCTTTGCTGTCCCTTGGGTATCTCATATTGTTACAGTATCACACTTTGTTAGCTGATTTATTGAATTTATTTGTATTTGGTTATTTGAAATGATAGGGAAGGGGGGAAAACCAAGACGGAGGGTGGAGGGTGGGTGGTGGGTGGGGGGGAGGGTAATAGGTACCAAGACATGTGAAAGGGTATCAATGTATGTGAATTAATGCACCTTCTATCTGTCAAATATCATGTAACCCTTTTATTAATTACAATAAAAAAATATAAAAAAACCAGAAAACCAAAAAGGCAATAGCAAAAGGCTTTGATATGGCTGTGATCACAATTAAAATTCTTTAGCCCAAAAGAATAACTTTGATATGATCAAAATGTATATGAGTTGCTTTTTCTGTCACCATAATTTAAAGACAGGAAAATGACATTTAGATTTACATATACATGTGGAGTCCAACCTCATTATGATGATTGTACCTTGAAGCCAGAGAGGTTTGAATCTTAAATGTATTTTCAGAAGAGAATTGTATTTTCAAAAGGAAAAAAATAAGCTACAACAATAGGTCTAATTTTCCTGCAGACATTCATTGCACAATCTCCAAAGAACAGGGCAAATTGTGCAGAGAATCAGCAGAGGGTCTATTCATTTGGCATATTAGCATGACAGGGGGCTTTCTGCCCTGGCCTCTGCTTTATATAGGATTGTGCTTTGAAGATCTCTGCAACAGTATTTCAAACATAGTACATGGAGATTTCCTCTACTCTTAACTATGGAGTTAAAAAGTGATTATAACTTTACACATAACTTGTTGGTTTGTTTACCCTGAGATCAATGTCATAGCAAATATCTGCATCATAATAGAAAGTAGATACACAGATGGCCAAATACTGAGTCTCTCTGGTGATGACAAATAGAAACTTAGAGAAACATGGATAACTTGATTTGGTAATTATTGCAATATGGAAAAGAAGTGCTTTGAAAGCCAAATGGTGACCACATTTTAAACATTAAAAATCCAAGTTAAAGGGAAAAATACTTTTAAAATCAGTTGCTCTTGCCTCCATTTATTAGAATGTGAGTAAGCACTAGATAATTGCTAAATGTGTACTTGGTATTAAGCAAAGATGATTGTCTCTAAGATGCCTTAAGAGCCATACACGATATCTGATGTGATGTGCCATCTCTCCAGCACCATGTCATATGCTCAAGGGAGGAAAATTCCTGTATCCATCTACACCACAGTCATTTCATCCTTCATGTATGAATTGCTGGAAATCAGGATTGGTCACAGTCCATCCTGCTCTACCACTGGCTACCCTGATTTGTTTTAATTACTGTTACCCCCTGTCTTGCTCTTTTGTCACCAGTTGAATCCAACAGAGCATGGGTTTTCTTTAGCCCCAGGGACTAGTTTGGGAAGATTTTCTTTGTCACTTTAGGCCCTTAAAGTTATCTGGGTAGTTGAAGCTTGCTGGGCATTTTCACTTTTCAAGGATTCCTGGGAGAATTATGTTAGGTAGAGTATACTAAGTTGATATGTAGCTGGTGGTGACTACATTCATGAGGAAAGCCATCATCCTAAGAATGGTAATAATACATGGAAAGAGAATTACCATGATGTCCTCAAAAAAAGAGTTGCATCAAAGCATGAAGTTTCCTCAAGTTGTCCCAGAAGCTGAATCTAAATTTGGAATGTTTGAAGCTGTATGGCAGACAAAGGATACCCATTTTTCCCTTATATATAGAAGCTAGACTTAGTTTACAAACTCAAAAGTAAATATGTTGAGTGATCTGCACCATATATATATACATATATATATATTAATGTATCGACTGAAATACTTGAACTTTGAGGGAAATCTCAATACTATAATTTGTCAGAAAGGCAAAAACAAAGTTCAGCAAAATAAAATACCAGGATGTGGGTGCTCAAAAGAAGTGGGTGAGGTCAAAGGGAATGTAGAGAAAGAAAGAGAAGAGTGGGAAAATACAGACAAGAATACAATGTAAAACTAAAAAGGAGGCAAAGTGAGAGTAGGGAAGGGATGGATGATAATGGTAAGAAGAGTGACACACTGATCAAGATATATTGTATTCATAAATTGCTCCATTAAATGGCAATTCCTTTGTATAACTATTTAAGTATAATTTAAAAAGTGAAAAGATAGAGACGGGTTGTGGTGGTTCATGCCTAATCCTGGCTACTCAGAGGGCTGAGATCTGAGGATTTCGGTTTGAAGCTAGTCTGGGCAGAAAAGTCCCGGTGAAACCCTTATGTCCAATTAACCACTCAAAAACCAGAAGTGATACTGTGGCTCAAGTGGTAGAGAATTATCCTTGAGCACAAAGAGGCTCAGAGGCCCTGAGTTTAAGCCCCACAACTGATGAAAAAAATACACACACAAAAAAAATACTATAGTTATATAGTTTAAGAAAGTGAAAGTGAGAGAGGGTTTGCTCAAGGCATATTGTATGCAAACATGGACATGTCCAAAGGAAGCCCTTCTTACAGCTGAGTGATATTAATAAAAATGCAAAATTTTAGAAAGATAGATCTAATGAAACGATACAGAACAAAACATAAGCAAGTAGTGCTTAAATAATATGGAAACTTTACAAGACATATGTCAGCCTGAGCTTTTTGTTACTTGGAGTTTGTGTAACTTAACTACAACTCTGCAATGGAAACCTTGATTTTGGAGCTAACTTCTGAGGAAGGAGGATACTTTCAATAACAGACTGAGGGATGAAACATTTCCAGGGATGGAAAATTCCTGAAGCAAGAACAAAGAAGTGTGAAGATGCATGGTGTGTTCAAAGGCCCGTCTGTCACATGGGAAGAGTGGTGTAAAGTAGAGTGGAAATGCGGAAATGCAGGTGGACATTCTGCAGTGACCTTTTTTTTTTTTTTTTTTTTGAATACCACATGTGGCTGCAGAACAGCATAGGGAATAGAGGAGTGGAAACGAGGTGTGAGAGGCTGTGATCACCTGGGCGAGAGATGAAGAATGCCTTTGTTTGCACTGTGGCAGTGAAGATGGCAAAGAATGGTAGACAATGCATGGATATGCTGTGAAACTGCATAAGAGGACAGAAAGTAAATCACAGGATAGGGATTGTCCAGTCATGGGACACTTGACAAAAGCCAACACCATTTATCATGGACTCAGCTAGAGGCGTGAGTTAAACTACCTGAAATTATTTTTGGAATAGGTTCTACATAATTTATTTAAATGACAGTAATGGAAACAAAGTAAATCTAAAATAACAGGGGAATGAATGGCTAGATATGTTCCGGTACATTTAACTAAATCAGTATAAAATGACTATCTAGTGGGTTATTATTGTTTCCTAAGTGTAACTCCTCTGATTGATACTATTTTCATGACAGACATATCCAAATTTAAAAAGTCCTTTCAGTTTCTGAAAGTATCCAAGTGGTAGCTCACATGCTCATTTTAATATCATCTTTCTCTACCACTGAGAGATTTGTTGGTGGTAAAGAATAAAAATAGCCAAAACCACCCCCTGTTCTAGTGGGATTCTTGTTTTGAAAATCTGACTATATAAATATGGGACATGATAAACGCCCATGTATTTGTGGTCATTACTTTTGAGAAGTGGGACTTGCACTATTTTTTCTTCCACCTTGTCATAGTTTTCATTTTTTTCTCTGAAATATACATGCATCCAATCGACAAATTAAAAGACATTTGCTTTACTGGATCCCTTTCCATACAAGTACATAATAAGATGATTTGTGAGAGGATGTTTCATTAGGTGTTGTCAGGGGAAAGAGTAGGTAAGTCGTGAAGTAGAAAGTGATGATGGGAAGAGGCCTAAACAGGTGGAATATGATGTACACTCCCACTGGAGATAACTTGGGATCATCTCCTCAGGCATGAAGGCTATTGGTCCTCCTCCTTGTCAGTCACTTGTAGACAGCTTCCCCCGAGGAAATGCACAAATGTGAAGGCAGTCAATCCATCATGAGACACAGGTGCTGCCTATTTGGTGTGTGTGTGAAGGGATCTAAGAATGGACATGGAATACTGTATATGCTAGTGATACAATGAAATTGGTTGTATTTAATATATTTATGTTGTATTATGTTCATGTAAAGAAAAGAACAGACATTTTGATACAAAAATTGCCTTTTGTTCTTAACTTCACATTATTGGCTTATTTCTTCAGGTAACACACTGCAACTACCATACAACTTTTCTGTTTTATGAGACTGTTTTAATACACAGTAATTCATATTCAACATTGCCTAGCTCATTGAAAATTTAAAATATTAATCTCAAGCAGAAGATTCAATGGAAAAGAAAATTTAAAGAAAGAAAAAGAAAAGTAAAATAGTGACTTCTGAAAAAATGATAGAGTCATTGAAGGAGTCATGGAATGCCACAGACTGTAAAATATTCTTCAGTATATGACTGAGAAATTCAGTCAATATGCAATGTTTTAATTTTTAAAGCAGTTCCAATATATATGTATATATGATTATATACATATAAATATATGTTTTTCTTAAGAAGTTTATATAATTGCATATAAATATTAATTTAAGTATTAAAAGTTCAATAAAGAATCTTAATTTTAGCAACTTTTCTCCTTTGAGAAGAAAAAGATTGGCTTTGGTTATAAGAAAAAGAGAACTAAATAATGATACATTGTTGGTTAGCACTTATTATTGGAAAGAAAAAATTTGCACATTTTAGTTTTACATATCCTCCTCAAAGAATCATCTCTTCCTTAAACCTAATACTCTAGATTGCCTTCTTTTTTTCCATTCACATTCTAAGACATATATGTTAGTATCGATACAAGAATTTGGTGACACAAAGGACAACAAATATTGAGTGGTCTGTCTTGTTATTGAGTCAAGATAACTGAAGTACAGGGACAGAACTTTTCCCCCTGAAAGGATGCAAGGACCACTAAGAAACTTTACTAGACAGCTGGTGTAGCACACATCTGAGCAGACTTCAGCTTTGTGGCTGATTAGTATTATGAAGTATCTGAAATAAGCATTTTCTAGAGAGAAAGAGAAGAGGAAGAAGAAAATGTGGTGTTTGAGATGTTGACAATTGAGCTAAGGCAACAAAAGGGATGCTGAGGGAGTCTTAAGCAAGCCTGTGAGTACAATACTGTCTGCAGCTACACTGTCCACTCAGTCATGAAGAATACTAAGAAGAACTTTTCTGGATGTATCTGCATTTCCACACTGCAACTGAAGGGAAAAGAAGACTTGGTCCCAGCTGCTACGGCTGCTCCAGAAGTGTGTTGCTACTGGAAAGGCTGAGACAAACTAGGACACCATCTTGTCACTGGTTGCAGTGCTGTTGAAGCACTGGAGAGGCGCACTGTGATTCCTGTTGCCACTTCCTCTGCTTACTTCTTGCTGTCTCCTTGCTAGAATACTGTGTGTGATTGTGCTGTCAAGGCTAAGTGTGAGCATGATCAACGAAGTGTTCTGGGTCCCTTCACTTCAAAGTCTGCCTACAGACTTTTCAGGAAACCATTAAATAAAAAAAATTCATATTTCTTCTGATATGTGGTCCAGGTTGACCTTGAGCTCATATTTCTTCTATTTCTTCTTCCCGATATTATACATTTTCTAAATATTTGATGAAGACAAAGGAAGAAAGCATGAATGCCATAAAAAAACTAATTCAATGAAATAAGAGAAGACAATGAACATGGGCATCCTGGTACAAAAGGCTTATATTATCTGAACATACCAAAGATCTTCATCATGACATATTTTAGTCAAACTCACAAAAAACAAAATAGGGAAATTTAAAATCTGTAAGAAAAAGCACTACTCATCATTAGAACAACATATTTCTCTGCAGAAATAGTAATAACCTCATGTAATGGAAAAACAGACATATTCCAAGTTCTCAAAGGAATTCACTGCTAAATAAGAATATGATATCTACAAAGGCTATCCTTTAGAAACGTAGAAAAAATAAAGACCAATAATTCTCCAAATTCGAAGGAATTCATGACCATAACAGTAGTCTGAAGGAAATTCTAAATCCATAGTGAATAAAAGGTAACTAGTATTGTGGTAGCATATAAATCTCACAACAAGAGCAGACTCAAAAGACAGGAATAATCAAACCTACCAGTACAGTAAATCATTAAATTGCAAAAAATACATGAAAAAAAGAATAACAGAACATTGAAAACTTAGAAAATAAAGTGAAAATGACAGGAATAAGTCTTTGACTATCAACAATAAAGTAGAATATAAACAGACTAAATTCCCTAATTAAATGACACACACTAGCTGAGTGGAATATGTTTTCAAAGATGCCACAATTTATTGTCTCCAAGAAACTCATTTCATCAATATAGATACCAACAAACTAAAACCAAAATGATGAAAAATTACATTCTCAGCAAATAATCTAAATAAGCAGGATTAACCATTATAAAATCTGATGAAATGGACTTCATGACAAAAATTGTGAGAAAAAAATTTAAAAAGGCTACTGTATGATGATGAAGGGATCGATTCCACATAATGATGGAAAATCTGTATGTACCTGTCAGAGAACTCAATTTCATAAAATAAGTACTATTTGACATAAACAGAGAGATAGGCTCCAATACACTAATAGTGAGAGAATCGATACTCTACTTTCACAGATGGATGATTGTCTAGACAAAAATCAACAAAGAAACACGAGTTAATCTATACCATGAACCATGTAGACTTAACAGACTTTTATAGAGTATTTCATTGAACAGCAGCAGAATAAACATTCAGTTTATGTTACTTTCCCTTGTATATACTACAAGAATCACAAAATAGATTGTAATATTTACAAAAGCAGTAAAGTCCTGACCTTTTCTGATCATACCAGAATAAAGTTGTTGCTGTATCTGACTTTGGTACCTGGTATATTGTATATACATTTGTTTATTTGAAATAGGGAAGGGTAAGGGAAAAACAAGATGATTGGGAGGGGCTAGGGAAAGGGAAAGTGGGAGAAAAACATGGGAAGTGTTAACAATGTTCAAGAAATAATATACCTACTACCTGATGAATGTAACTGTAACCCCTCTATATATCATCCTGACAATAAAATACAATAATAAAAAATTAATTTACAAATATATGCAGACCGAATAAGACTTTTGGATGACAAACAGGATGTTAGAGTAATGCAAAGGAGCCAATGCTGTCACAAAGAATGAAATTAGTAAAGTCAAAACTACAACTGCTTCAACATTTCTGTAGACAGATCAACCTTCTTTCATTCATAAAACTCATGCATAAAATCCTAGTGGAATGTGCAGGATAGTAGGGGAGGAAAAGTTTTTTCTGGCCATGTATAGGTTCTTGGCTCCTGACTTGAGATTCATTACTGACATCTTTCATCTCTATGAAAGATGTTCTGATTATACATGTCTTCCTAGGGGCCATTATTGTTTACTATGCAACAAATGTGCTAGGCATAACTGTACACGATTACTTAAAGGGAGAGACTGAGACACTCTTAAACAATGCTCAGGAAATACCAGGATATAGATGTGATCAGTCTACATGACTATTAGTGCTGGGTTCCTAAACTTTTATGGGAAATCTTCCCATAATATATGTTTAAAATTGCAGCCCCTTGGGAGGCACAGATCAGGAGAACTCTGATTTCAGACCAGCCCAGGCAAAAGAGATTTTAGCCAGGAAGAGCCATGTATACATGTCAATCCAGGTACTTAGGAGACTAGGCATAGGCAGATCTTGGTTCCAAGCCAGCTGGAAGGTTTTTAGGAATAACATATTACTGTATCTTTCACCTCCTCAGTATATGGTCTAGTGGGTTTAAGGTGGGGCCAGAGACTTGATATTTTTACTGCTGATGCTGCTGGTTTAAGGACCACAATTGAAGAGTCACTTAGATTATAAAAAGAATGTTTTGCAATTCAGCATGCTTGTTGACATTTACTTGGTGTATCAGATCTAAACCACAAGTCTATGTTCTCTGAGAGACAGACACCATACAGATATATGAGTTCTGGACATACAGATAATGTTGTGATTTGAAGGTGGATGGAAAATAGCAGAGCTAAAGTAATCTTGCAAATGCTTGATTAAAATAATTCATTATGGAAAGCAATCAACCTTAATTTCTAGTAGATGACATGACCAGTCAGGCATTGTGCTATACCAAGCAAAAGTCAGACTTAATGCTGCATTTATTAGCAGAGTTCACCAGAGCAAAGTAATCAAACATACCACAACTCATACCATACCTCATTGGAGCAAAAAAAAAAAAAAAGTGGTCTCTATCTGTCGATGAGACCTCTTTGGGCAAGTCTTGGTAAGGATAGGAATATATTTACTTTGGCCCTGTAAAACTCCATTGAGACCTTAAATCCACATTAAAGTTTAAGACTTTTTAATAAAGAATTTATTAACATTGATTTTTACATCATATTTCAAATGACGTGTTTAAGAAACAAGTGTTCAAGAAGGGAATCTCTATAATCACTGGCACTTAGTTTTAGAACATAATCAAAATTAGGCTAAGGGTTTGTATATCATAGATACATATTAATGTATGTAATAAAGCACCATATTTAAGAATTTTTAAAATTAAATGAAATAGATTAATATCAAATTACTATACAGTGACAAACTTAACATAAGATTCTTTCATTATATTACCAATTTAGTAACTTCTTCACAATTAGCCAGGTTTTACCATACTGTTTGGCTGCTCTTCCTGAGTTGTGAGTACCATGCCTTTGCAGTAATCTTCCCATTTATGGCTTTATCCATTAATGTAGAAAGAGTCACTCATATGTTAACAACTAAAATTAAATTGTGACAGGAATCTCATCATAAATCACATAATCTTTCATCCAATTATCAATATGAATATAATCCATATTCACCTAATTCATTGAATGATAAAGCATATCTAACAAGTAAAAGCATGCCATTATTAACTGAGATGCTAAAAAATTGCAATTGACAAAGAAGATGTTTATTTCTGTGGAGTGAAGAGACCTCATAACGCATGTGCACAGAGATGGAAGAATTTTACAGACCTTATGATCAAGTCCTTTCTAGACAGAGGGGAGAAGTGAGCTCAGAGGGATTTTTTGTTGTTAAAGGAGTTCATGCTGTTGTAAAAAAGAATGCTCCTGTTCTTGAAGTTTCTCATTCTTCCCAAGGAGTCACCTTTTCCCCACATCTTCAAATTACACAGAATAGGGTAGAGTGTTGCTGGGCAACAGACTCAGGCTCTAGAAAGACTATAAAAGAACCTGGAGAAATGGTTTACAATCAAATTCACCCAACTAGGTTCCACACCACTGAAGTTAACAGGCTGCCCTGCACTTAAGGCAAACACAAGTGTGCAAGAACAAGGTGAGGGGGAAACAAACAAGATCAGCAACATGCTAACCATGGACCTGGGGTCACACACTTGAGTATGTTACCTCAGCACAAGTGAAGTACATTCTCATCGTTGGTCTCCTGCTACACAGCACTTGCAGAGGTTGTAAATGATGGAGATTTTGTTCAGGTAACAATGAGTTGTATTTGGCCCAATGCTAAGCAAGAGAGTATTAGATGGTACTGGGATTTGAATAATGCCATCCAATGGAAATTATGTTGTACCAAATAAACTGTGTTTATTTAACCAAAGGAGAAAACTCTTAGAGAGGATATGAGAGATGTCCTTGGATGACAGAAGGTCATCTGGGGACCAAGAAGCACTACATTGATATGTGTGGCTTCAGGGGCCAGACCTAGCATTGTAGGTAGAAAACTCCTGGAAGAGATTTCAGAGAAACAGAAGTAATTCTAGGAAATAAAAATGAGAGTCCTTCTTTCAAAGCTGGATGACAGCTAAATAAAATTAAAGCTACCATTTTATTGAGTCCTTATCTATGGCTAACTTCTGTGCTAAGGACTTATAAAAATTGTATCCTCATTATAGTCCCCAGACAAGCCTGTTCTGGATTTATTGCTATCTTCATTTAAATGCAGCAACTATATGTTGGAAAGCTTGGGTAACTTACCTAGCCAGATAGTACAATTTGGCTTTTAAGTGCCTGGATCTGAAGTCAAGGTTTTTGCAGGACTTTGAATTTTCTTTGGCATTTTGCTATGAGCTCCTTTCAGGAGCTCAGCTTAAGGAGGAAGTTTACTATTGATGGAAATATCCCACTGAGGGAAGATATTGTATTAAAGTGATCGTAACATTCAATTCCAATGAGGAAAAGCTGAAGATTCTATGCTTTGTCCTAGGAGGACCCCATTTACAGCAGGCAGAGCTACATGTGTACAAAGACAAAGGCTGAACCAAGGAAGAAGGTGGGACTGTGAGCTAAGAAAGGTCAGGACAAGTGAGTTCAGGGATCAGAGAGAGCACTCTGATTGCAGAAGCTGAATTGCAGGTTATTCACCATGAGTTCAGTGTGGAAGGCCTTGTACTCTGGGTGCTATAACAGAAGAATGAACTCTGGACAAGTGGGAGAGTGCCAGTAGGGCTGACTCTCAGCTGGCTGGGTTGTCTCAGATCCTCTCCAAGGCAAAACTTGTACTGGTGGAGAAACTCTCGGACAAGATAGTATCTTTATCAGCTTTTCTGAAGATAACAAATCAGTAGTTTCATGGTCTCACCTTCCCATGGGATATACTGGGTGGTGTGATTTGGCTATGATGCCCAGGGAAGGGATGGAATGGGGGCTAAGGGAGATGGATGGAAGCATTGTGATTGTGAGGATCTTTCTATTCCGTAACTTAGAAAGAAGATAGAACATAAAATTTAATGCACAGTGTATAACTAGAAGAAAACTGATCAAGATGCATTGTATTTGTAACTGCTTTGTAAATGGCAAGTTCTCTGTACACCTACTTAAGATAATTAAAAAAAAAGAACATAAAACTTGAGGGACATGGTGGGGTTGGGAGGAATGAGGGATAATGATGAAAGAGGTGACATTGTATTCAGGTACTGCTTTGTGGAGTGACAACTCCTTTGTACAACTATTTAGAGGGAAAATTTTAAAAAGGAGAAAGAAGAAAGAACAGCTAGACAGAAGCACCAGGAAGTTTAATGAACAGTGGAAGTGATATCCTACCACATTAATGTCCAGTGCAACAGGACATCAGTCAAGATGCATTGCATTAATAAACTTTTATAAATGGCAATTCCTTTTTTTTACCAATATTTACAGATTTTAAAAGATATAATTTAAACACACACACACACACAATTGACATCACACATACGACATCATATGCTCCATAGTCGAAGTTTTCACAGGTCACTTTCCCCACAAACTGAGGGAAAAGAAATGTCCAATTTTACAATCCCAGTGAAACCTCTTCAGGCTTTGCTATTCAGCTTAAGAAGGAAAAGATATGTCTCTCAGTATGCTATATCTGAGGCATTTAAAAATGTTTATTCAATCCATTCATGAATGCATTCTTTTTCTTCCTTCATAGATGAAATCAAAAATTTCAAAGGAATATCAAAAATGTGGCAAATTTCAAAGGGAGGAAATTTCAAAGAAGGTGAAAAAGCACTGGAGAACCAAAGAGAGTCAGTGTTATTTACTTCACTGGTTAATATAGGCAAATTTCGCTTGCCTTTGTCAGGAAATTCATACAGTTATGGTATTTATCCCAGGAGATTTTGCATTTTAATACAGGAGAGAAGTAAAAGTACAGGATATGAGTTAACTGGGAGAGTTAGCAAGTCAGCAAGGAGGAAACTGACATCTGGATAGGTTGTAGGTGATCAGTCTGCAAGCTATCCTCTGCAAAAGGAGCTGGGGACAAAGTTCTCTAGGAAACAGGCTAGCCTCTGGAAAAGAAGAAGCAGATTTAGGCAATCAGAAAAGAGGCACTGGATACTATAACCAGAGCCCTCTGCAAGGTGAGTTCTGGATTTCATTCAATGTGTCACAAATAATGATGGGGCTGCGCCTTGGAATTCGGGGATATTTTCCTTAAAAGAAAAACAAAAAACACTGATCTTTGCAAGGGTGTTGAGGCTCACTTGCACTTGCTAGTTTCTCTGCTGAAAAGCTGATGACCAAATGAAAACATCACAAGGAAGAGAACTAGGAGGTCATCTTAATGTTTTACAACTTTCAGAAGTTCATATATGAAAGCCTATTGCCATAAGACTTAGCTCTGAAAAGTGAGAGTAACAAATATGCTTAACTCAAAATGAAGAAAAATAAATGGCAATTTCTATATACATAAGTAGAAAAGGAAATCGTCTCAAAGGAATATGTTCCTTTCCTTAAGAGGACTGGCATTGCTTTAAGTAGTTTTCTTATTATCTCATGCTCAATATGAATTGAAATACAGGTGTTTGTCTTTAAAAAAAAGTAAAATATACTGTGAATTATAAACCAAAAAAATGAAGCAAAGCAAAAACTACAAGGGTTATTAACTTGCAGGTTATTACTATTAGAATTTTTGAGTTAATTTGGTTGCTTAAAAACTTTTAATGAATTCTATAGATAGTCAACTCTAACTAAAAGTTATTAAATTGAGCTGAAGAGGGATGCTGATTTAAATATAAGATATGCTAATTTATGTACTGATAGTAAATGAAAAGTAGAAATAATGGAAAAAAAGGTGAGTCTACCCTGGGCTTTGTCATTTCTTAGTTTATCAGTATTAATAATAAAGTATAATTTTAAAATAAAATGATCCCCACAGCAGATAATGCAGAATTCCCTGCACCTGAAGAATGGAAAATAGATGAGTTCTTTGACTATTATCTTGGCTTGTCATCACTTCAGCAGGGCCCCATGGTTTAAATCTTTGTATTCATGGTTGGTATTTACAACCTGGCAAATTTAAGCAAATGCTGGAATCACATTGAAGGTGAACTTGTAACTCTGTCCTTGCCCTCCTGGAGCTTATGTCTCCAGGAATAATGAGACACTTGCTTTCTTTAGGAACCTATCTCCCAGATAAAGGAAAAGAGGAACTCACCAAATTCCACTCAGGATATTTTACTATAGATCAGTCACTCACCCCACGCCATTGTCACCTGTCCTAAAATGCTCAGCAGATATCGGAGACTTTTCTGACAATTGTTTCTTATTCTTCAGGAAAGATTATGATATAATTTCAGCTACAAATTAGTTCTCAAACTGAGATAAAGAAACTCACTAGGAATAGCTCAATCACTCTTTCTCAAGATAGGTAAAGGACTCTTTAAGTTTTCTCTGAACCAACCATCCTTCTAGATGACTTCCAAGTGGAAGTTCAAAGGAATCAAAAGGAGGGAGCAACTGAGAAAAAATGCTTCTGGGCTGACTCAGATAAGATAGACCACAATGATGATATAGTTACTTTTTTTTAAATCAGCTTTATAATTTCCCTTTATTTGCTGGTTTCTGTCTACATGTGTTCTTTGTGTGCTTTCTTATTCAAGGGGGCAATTGGCATATAACAAAAGTGATACCCTTTGTGAGTAGCTGGGCTCAGAGACAAGTTTAGAATCCGCAGGTAGGCAGCTGATTTTAGCTGGTTATGTGTAGACAGCAGCTGGCAGCAGGTGCCCAAACAGCTGCAGAGAGAAGCTAAAAAGGACTGCTGCCTGCTGAGAAAGCAGTAGAATTGCTTTAAGAACTCCCTGTAGTGCAGTCCCCGGAGAGGCCAGGGGCATTCACAGGGAAGCAGAAGAACAAAGGACCTTGACAGCCTGATGGAGAAGCAGTTAGTGAAACATAAATCCACTGTTCTGGGCAAAGATTTGGGGACTCAAATGTGAGCTGAGGAGGTGGAGTGGCAAATGGTAAGATTCTCTTCAGACAGCCTTCAGGGAAAGGCTGCTTTTGAGGAACAGAATCACTCCTCATCCATTCATTAAATATGAAATATGTAAGACCCTAGTATCCACGGAAATCGTAGCCATCCAAAACCAAAACTCTTAGAAACCCCACTGGGATTTGAACTCAGGGTGTTTTTTTTGCCAGTTCTGGGCTTGAGCTCAGGGCCTGAGCCTGTCCTTGGACTTTCTCAAGGCTAGAGCTCTACCACTTGAGCCTCAGCACCACTTCCAGCTTTTTTTCTATGCATGTGGTACCAAGGAATCGAACCCCGGTCTTTGTGCATGCTAGACAAGCACTCTACCACTAGACCAAACTCCTGGCCCTCTCACTCTGTTTTGTGACTATTGGCTGACACTTGAGCCATGCCTCCAGTAAAGTTCCTTACCCTTGTCTGCTCTGACTGGCTTTAAATCAAGATCAGAACTCATCCTCCTAGACAGTGAGGAATACAGGAACAAAGTGATAGGCTATAACCTCATTTCTGAACTGACTGCAGGTCCAGATATAAAAGTATTATCTGCTACCTTCACTTAGGCAGATGGATAGCAAATAAACTAAGTCTGGGCAAACACAAACCAAATCTAGGAGTGAAATGTCAAAAGGTTAATATCCAGTGATCAGCTGATTCATCATTATTGAAAGAACAGAAAATTCAAATGGTTTGCCAGACTTGATTTTGATATCCCAATTCAGAATCAACAAAGATGCAGAAAAATCAGTCAAAAAGTAACATGCAAGACTCAAGTCTTCCTCCCTACCATGCACACTAGTTGAGCAATAGTAAATAGATTTGAGGGCTAATTGTGCAAAAGAGTCTGGAGGCCATAAACAACATGTCACTTAGGTCTCAAAACACATATTAGGTACAATTTATATTTTCTATGTTCTGAAGGTTTGTCAGTCCAGGAATCTTGTACTCCTGCTGATCCCTCATCCATGTTCAGCCAATTCCCAGAAATAGTGATTTGAACTCATGAGTGTACTTCTCAAGTATAAATCAAGCAATGTATAGAACCCTTGTCTCCATCCCCTCACTATTGGGCTCCTACATAAAAAGCCACTATCCACCTGATTAGACAACCCAAGAGCACATACCCCATAACCAGCAACAAACCCTATGGTGAAATTACTCCTGCTTCATCTGCTTTTTCTCATAGACACTACATTAAAGGCTCTTGCCCACATTTTCTTCATTGTATTGTCCTCTCCCCTTGGAATCCAGGAGTCTAGAAGTCACCTCTTCAATGACAGCCACTGTCTGATCTGTAGGCCTCATTCAACCCAAATAATAATAAACCTAAATTTGAAAGCATGGTCCTCAAGCATACTGTGTTACTCATTCAGAGGACTGCCAAATAAGTCTGATTCTGTGTGTCTGGTGATGAGGAGGGTGTAAGGGAAGGGGTAGAGTGGGAGGATACTAAAGTGTAGGAGAGAAAGACAACAACTACTCCTATTCCTCTTCCTCCTCCTCTCATCCCTTTCTCCTCCTTTTCTCTTTAAAGATGACCATTTTGCAACTGGCAAACATTTACTTTTTTAAATATATTTTCTATTGTAATTAATAGAAGGGTTACATTATATTCTCCAGATAGAAAGCATATTACTTCACAAACATTGCTACCCCTTCTCATGTTTTTAATTCCCATTTCTATTCCCAAACCCCCCTCCTCTCATCTTGTTTTCCCCCTTCCCTATCCTATTTCAAATAAACAAATAAACATATATGCGATATATCAGATAACAAGGTAACATACTGTAACAATATGAGAAAACCAAGGAACATCAAAAGAGATGAGAAATAACACAGTACATTAAGAACATCAATCACACATTATATGGTTCTTGTTTCTATATCCTGGAGGTCCTTTCATTTACTGACAAACATTTCTGAACAGGGAAAACCTTGCTTACCACATATTTATTCATACTTTACTAAAAATACTTTACTAAAAATACTTTGCAAATTTCCAGTTTTATGACATGAATAAGCTAATTTGAGAGCCACATAAGATCATCAAATAAGCATCATTTATTATTTTTCTTCAAAAATGGATACTGCTAAATTTACCAAGTATATTTTCAGATGGCATCAAAAGTTTTTTATATCATTCTTATATTCAATATAAGACTATTACATCTGCTATGATAATCCATGATGCTCTTTCACCCTTGCAAGGAGTCCCTTAAGATCAGTTTTAAGAAACTATTTGAAGTCGGATAGGGAAGGGAGGAAAACAAGATGGGGAGGGGGGAATGGGGACCAAAATATGAGAAAGGGTATCAATGTATGTGAAGTAATGTACCTTCTATCTTGTCAATATAATGTAACCCTTCTATTAATTACAATAAAATATATGAAAAAAGAAACTAATATTAGGGTAAGGCTTTAAATGGAATTTGTTATCAACAATCTTTATTCACCTCAGAAAATACTATGTACTGCTTTTGGGGATGCAAGCAAATTGTTTGTTTTCTTGTATGTCTTCCTCATAAAACAAGATTGACTATAGGGAAATTTTGGTTAAGTGAATTTCTAAAAAAAACAAACACACAACTCTATTTATCCACCAGACTTAGAAACCTCAGCATATCACATGCTGTATGCCTATGGTTGTTTCTCATTTTAATCTGGAATTACCTACAACATGACTTCTCACTAGTTAGTACACTGCAGGGAAGGCAGTTTCCTCTAAATGAATTCATGATCATCTAAGTATTTTATGAGATTACCAAAACCAATTTGATTTGTTTGCCCTTGGGTACCTAAAACAGAACTTTTGAAAAATCAAACAAACAAACAAAAAAACAATGATGTCACAGGAAGAGGTATTTCTCATGTTTCTCAAAAATGTCTTGTAGATATGACTACAAATAAGACAAAAAGTGGGGGAAAAGTTCTCTCTTGAGGGAAAAGACCATGAATTTCCAAGCTGCTTGTATTCTCTGCTCTTTTCTGAAAAGTATTTCTTTCCATTACTTGGCTGAGATACTGTCCTTTCAAAACAAACATAATGTACCGATTATAAGATGTGTCTTTTCTCACAGCACCCTGGAACCTGCTTTCTTGAACAGCCTTCTCCACTGTGTATTTAGTCCCCATGATCATTGAGCTCTGAACGACACCTTTGTGTGAACTATGACTGCCGGGATCCGGCTCCTCTTCAAAAAATAAAATGCAACTCAATATGTCAGGGACATTCGCTTTTGAAAGTTTTGCTCACAAATAAAGCTAATATGTATATTTTAGATAGTCCTGAAATAGAAGTAATTACCAGAACAAATATTATAGAGATTCAAACACCACGACAGCTTATGTTTATAATCTCTCCTCCCACACCAGAATCTTAAAATCCTTGGTCCACTATAATACTTCAGTCTTACTGCATTGGTTAGAAAGTAAAGCTATCTATTTCCCTGCTCTCTAATTAGTGAGGCACTAAGGTTGCTGTGAATGCTAATGAATTGGATAGCCCTCCAATAGGCTGCCATGGGAGCCCAGACTCCATAGATTTCTATAGAATTGCCTAATTTTAAGGACAATTATATTACTAATGTAGCAGTGGAGATGCTAGTAAAAGCCAAGGTAGGAAGACTTTTCTGTTATTGAAAAACCTAGATTGCAGACAAGTTCAGCTCCCTGGCATCAACAGTGAGAGACTGGCAAAAAGAAAATGAGAATGAGGGCAGATTAAAGGCTGGAAATGATTCATACAACTTCATTGTATAGAATGCATATAGTTTTCTACCTGTCAAGATCATCTTTCTGAATTCAATTCTGGATTCCCTATGTATTTTCCCAAAGCTATGTAACATTTCATCTGGGTAAACTGTGACAGTTAATAGGACATCGTGGTTTTGCATCTGAAGTGCTCATCAGTCGTATCGCTGTTTGAAGTCTAGCTCCTGTAACTTTTATTCATGACACTTAGGTAAGCTGCTTAGAAGCATTGTTTTTAAGATAATTCACACACCGGACTAGATAAGGAACCAAGATTTAGGGTTTTGTTTTTCAATTCTATTCATGATATACTCGGCTTCATCAAACCTTATATAGTAAGGATTGAAATGCCTAATTGGATGTAACTAAGCAAACTAAGGCCATTGGATTAATCAAGCCAGTTAGCTTTCAGTTCCTGACATCAAAATTTATAACCTCCATGAAGGGAAAAGCAAGGCCACAGTTACATCACATTAAACCAACACGCAATTAACAGCACTTTGTTCTAATTATCTCTAAGCACAATTAATGCTGGCCTTGTGGTTCATTTTTCTTCTTTGATAACTCAGAATATTTACAGAGATTAAGCCTCGATGCATTGGACTTCTCTAAGATCTGTGGTTTTCTTACAAGCACAGGTACAAATCTGAGCTTGGCAAAGAAACATATTTATGCAGATTACTTCCTGACATATTGGCTTTTCTTCTAATAGCTGAGGTATTTATTGTAAGTTTTCCCCAGATTTGGCTTCAACAATGCAATACAACCATAGATCACCTCACACCTTCACTTGCCTCATATTGAGAAGATTTTTCCTTCCCTCAGCAGTCGGTCATAACTGATAAAAGGTTATGTCTTCATTGAACAAGCTTCCGGGAGTTAGAAGGCCAAAGGGCTGCTGTAAAACAGCAGTGGAGATGCTAGCAAGAACTAAGGTAGGAAGACGTTTCTGTTATTGAAAAACCTAAATTGCAGACAAGTTCAGCTCCCTGGCATCAATAGTGAGAGACTGGCAAAAAGAAAATAAAGGCAGATTAAAGGCTGGTGATAATTGGTATAGCTTCATTGTATAGAATGCATATAGTTTTCTACCTGTCAAAGAAGTGCCTTTCAAAGTGAGTGAGGCCTTATAATTAAAGCCATAAATATGATTTCCACAGCACAAGAGTGTTTATACCAACAGTTGACATGTTTCTTTGTATGTGATTTTTATACTCTAAAATGAACTTAAGTGCAATGAGGGGTTATGAGGGCATATACACAAACTCAGTAAAACAGAGGATGATAATTAAAGAAATCTTTACCTAGATTAGAGGCTTTATTAGACAACTCCATGAGTTTTAACTGAACGTAACTGCAATATATATGTGCTAGATGATCAGCAGCTCTGTGCACTTACATATGCAGGACAGGCAAAGATTATTGTTCTTATCTCCCTATCTACCACCCATAGTTATTCATCAAGTTTCTCTGTTTTTATGGAAATATTCCCTTAGCCTTCTCTCATGTTCCTAGAAAAACAGCATGAGGTTTCAAGGACTCAATTTGAACTTAAATGCCACCTTTTTAATATCCTTGATCTCTTCACAAAGAATTCATTTGCCTACTTCCATCTGGTGTCATATAGCTTTGCATGTATCTTTTTAAAATATACATTATTTTTATTAGTTTAATGAGTCTATTCTTGTCTTTATTCCTACAGTATATTTCAAGGGTAGAGAGAATGTTCTAGGGAACTCTGTAATTATAGTATTCAGCAGGAACCCAGGCCTACAAATGCCAAAAACAGTGAAAAACAGAGAGGATGAAGATTAGGGTATGGTGAGAACGAGAGGGTAGACCAAAAGAAAGAAGATACACTGCAGAAACATAAATAAAGGAAAAATTTAAAAAGACAATAAGTAGTAACAAATCTCTTTGAGTGACATCCAAGCAGCTCTCACATTTGAATAACTAACATATTGTAAGCTTCATCTACACAGGCCAAGAGAGGAGCTCCCAGCAAAAGCCAAATGAATTAGAATCCTCTTTGGGGTCTAAGGGTTTTGACAGAACTACTAAAAAAGGGAAATGATCTTGTCCCTCGTATTTCTACTCATGGCCATCTCATTCATCTCCTAGACAAAAGTCTAACTGTAAAGGACCCTAGCTCAGAGTTCAGCAGGCCCAGGAGTTAGCCATGACTTCTAGACCCATTTCATTCTGTACTTGTACATGTTGCTTCAACACAGCTTTATTGGAGCTTCTATAACTTGCAAGATTACAGAGTATCTTGAGAAAACAGTAGGGGGCTGTGAAGTTTTCCCGAGAATTTAGATGCGTGAAATTGATTCCATAGTATGTAGTCCTTTAGATAATTGTATTCTATTTTGAGTGACAATGGTGAGAGTATATATAGGTTGGGTACTCTTCCTCTAACTTTATTGTTCCTCTTCAAAATCCTTTCTGAATTTCTTGACTTAGAAGCACATTGATTCTTTTTTTTATTTTAAATTTGTTATTTATTATCAAAGTGGTGTATAGAGTGGTTACAGTTACATTTGTAAGGTAGTGAGATTCTTAAAGAACTATAACTGCCTACCTGCACAATTATCTTAAAAAAATGATGCATTTAAATTATCCTATTAAAATAATTATAACAACATTTATAAGGTAATGTAATCTTGTAAGCGCATTATAAGATGATAGTATATTATAATTTTATAACAGTGAAAAAAGTGTTAACAACCAAAATAGCAAACTGGAGGGGATTAAATGTGTGTATTTAGCATCTATTAGAAAAATGTCTTTTTTTTGTACTTTTTTTTAATATTTTTTATTGTATTTAATAAAAGGGTTACATGATATTTGCCAGATAGAAGGTGCATTAATTCATATACTTTGATACCCTTCCACATGTCTTGGTCCCCATTATCCTCCCCCCTCTTGGTTTTCCCCCCTTCCCTGTCCAATTTCAAGTAACCAAATACAAATGTATCCAATATATCAGATAACAAAGTGAGATATTGTGACAATATGAGATAACAAAGGAACAGCAAAAGAGATGAGAGATAACATAGCACCTTAAGGACAACAATCATTCGTTATATGGCTTTTGTTTCAATATCCTAGAGGTCAATTCAATTAGCTTCATACTATATGGCCTTATGTATCAAGTTTTTGCTCTATTGCAAATCTTTGCTATTAGGGCCCAAGGTTCTATTAGAAAAAGTTCTACATAATCATTTGACTATGTTTTGTTGTTGTCACAAGGCTTGAACTCAGGGCCTGGGTGCTGTCCCTGAGCTCTTTGCTCAAGACTAGTATTCTAGCACATTGAGCCATAGCACAACTTTCAGTTTTAATGTGCTTAATTGGAGATAAGGGTCTCACAGACTTTCCTGTCCCTGCTGGCTTTGAATCACAATCCTTGGATCACAGCCTCCTGAGAAGCTAGGATTACAAGTGTGGACCCAGCCGCACTATTAAACAACAGAGGGAAATGATTGTAACATGTTATATGAAAGAGTATGCTCCTATTAACTTGTATACAATACTATTCTAAGTCTTACTGATTTGATTAAGTATATCAACAAAAGATTGAAAATGTGCCAAAGTATCAAAAAGCAAGCCATTTCTGATTGTTGTACAGATGTACTGATCAGAATCCAATTCTGGAGACGATTCTAAGATTGGTAGAGCAACAAAAATCCAAAAATACTTAAGAATATTAAGTAAAATGGAATAATGTTTTTAAATAACGTACACATATTGTACTGTATCCTTAAAGTATTTCTAAGTTAACTTATCTAATACAATGTAAAGGCTATGCAAACTCTTCTTACTATATTGATTAAGAAATAAAATAGGAATAAGAATAAAGTATGTACCTGTTCAACAACAATATAATTGATTTTCTTGTTTTATAGTTAGGCTATTGGTAGTACAAAGTTGCATAATAACTTGCAATCCCCAAACTTCAAGTTCTTTTTCCAAAGAGAATTTCTGTTTCAGATTTTGCAATCATTTTGTTGCTAGGTGATCTACAGTTAAATGAAAAGTAATCAGGAGCAAGATATATATGCCAGATATACCTTAAGCACACTATCATAGAATCTGAAATTTTTAAAAAAACTCACAGATTTTTATTGAGAATACCACTGGCATTCAGTTTTATAACTTTCTTTCCTAAGTATATGTACATACACATATATATGTATATGTACATATATATATATATATATTTAATTCCCTCCAGTTCGCTACTTTGGTTGTTAACACTTTTTTTCACTGTTATGTATGTATATATACTTCAGAAAGTGAAGGATAAGTGTAAGAGGAAAAACAGAAAACCAAAGCCAAGGTCAGAACTTGAAGGCAATCAAGAATGCTTGGGCTAAGCCTCACTAGTTCCCTGTCACAGGGTCCATACGGGAAGAGCTTCTGAACCTAAGTTTAGATACTCTTGGAAAGGTCTACTAAAGTCTTACAACAAAGGAAGGTAAATTAGGGGATATTTAAGACTCAATCAATTTGTTAGATTAGGTACTGAACAAGACCTAGGTTGTTTTGATAATTAAAAAAAAAACTTACTGTGGTTTATCAAGTGGGCATTGATGCCTCACACATGTAATACTGGCTACTCAGAAGGTTACAAGGATGAGATCTGAGGATTGTGTTCAAAGACAGTCAGAATAGATAATTATTCTGTGACACTCTTATCTCCAATTAACCCCATCACACACGCACATGCACACACACACACACACACACACACACACACACACACACACACAAGCTGGAAGTGGAGCAGTGGCTCAGGTGGTAGAGAATCAGCCTTGAGAAAAAATGTTCAGCAACAGTGTTCAAGCCCTTAGTTCAAACCACAGGACCGGAATAAGAACAAATTATTATGGATTTTATCTAAGAGGTTTCTGTGGATGATTTGGCATTGATGAAGCCTTTAAAATGTGGACTTCAGTGGGAGATAATTTGTCTTCAAGGAGCCTGGCCTTTCCTTGGTCTTTTCCTTTCTGTTTGGAAAAGTGATTTCTTTTTTTTTTCTTTCTTTCTTTTTCTATTTGGCTGGTTCGTTTTCTGCTTGTCCACCATGTTGTAGTATATTCAGAGCACTTACTAGGATGCTGGCATCATGATTTTTGGACTTCTACCACCAAAATCCTGACCCAAATAAGCCTCTTCATTTTATCATGTTATATTGCTTAGGGTGTTTCATTCTAGCAATTCAAAATACTGTGATTCTCCATCTCAGCCATGCATCTGAATGACCAGCACTAGGTTAAAATCATACAGATGTGTAACTTTTGCAACAGACATACATAGTTGGAATTTTTTGAGACTCATCTTAGGTATCTCAACTCTGTGTCT
Source organism: Megascapheus bottae (assembly GCF_031878675.1). Lineage (NCBI taxonomy): Eukaryota > Metazoa > Chordata > Mammalia > Rodentia > Geomyidae > Megascapheus > Megascapheus bottae. The sequence continues at coordinate 42,892,323 of NC_143520.1, read as the reverse complement.
GTTCTGGTTTCATAGCCCCTAGTCTGCTTTGCAGGTATCACACTTACAATTATATTCTTTGCTCTGTATCATGGGTTTTCCCATGCTCACTGGATCATCCCCAACAACACAATAACACATCCCTCCCTCCCCTCCAATCTACTATTCTAAAAGAAATTTCCTAGTACCATGTCCCTCTGCTGGTTTGATTCTTCATGACTGCTTCACTTCAGAGAAAGGATTCTCAAGAGCCATCTGTACATGTTAGCGCCACTTATTTTCCTTCTGATCCATTCTAACCAACAACTATGCTTAGAAGATGATGGCTAATTTTCAAGACAGAACTAATGATGGAGTCTTTGCATCATCTAATTCTCTTAAGGTTGCTCTTGAAGCACTTCAGTTGCAACAACTCTTTGACACCTCCCCTGCCATTTGCCCTCTATTTCATATATTGCTCTATTACTCTTTCACAACATATTTTCCATGCCTTCTTCAGCTCTGCAACATCTTACCCAAGGCTCTGTCTTCTGCCCTGTTCTCATCCACATTTACACTTACTTTTGCTGTGGCCTTCTCTGCTCCTAAATATAGAATGTCATCTAAATGCGGATGACTTAAATCCATGTCTCTAACCCTGCCCTCACCCTGTATACCTGCCAGCTTATTAAACATCATGCCTTGCATGTGTAATAGGCATCTCAACATGGACAACACAAACTGATGACCACAATCATTTTCCTGGTCACGTCTCCTTCAATTTTTGCCTCTCAGGAATCAGTTACAACCTCATTCTCAGTTGCTAAGGCCAAAAAAGATGGAAGTCACTCTTAATTTCTCACTTTCCTTTATGTTCCATGCTCAACCCTTCAATAATTCCTATAGGCTTTTCTTTGAAGCCACGTAAATGGAGTGCAATTTCTTACTCTCTTGTTAAATGACTAGGTGATCTTAGCAAAGAAAATACAACTTTCTGGGGCTCACTTTCCTCATTTGTCAAATGATGATGATAATAATATAATCACCCCATTCTACGGGTCATTATAGTATGCAGATTAAAATTATATACATATGGTGCTTGGTACATAGTAGCTCTTTCTAGCAGAGTCATTATTGGTACTCAGTGGTCTTATTTTCCAGTGGTATTATTAATATAATATTATTATACATTTTTACCCACTGTAGCCCAATTCACTAATAGCTTTTGTCTGGCATTTAAAAAGTACAACACATGGCTGGAAGCGTGGCTCAGTTGGTAAAGAGCTAGCAACTGAGTGAAAGTAGCAGATACTGAGTTTGAGTACCAGGCTCAGACCTTAAAATATAAATTAAAAAGAAAAACTCTCTTGGCTGATCTGTCTGGCTCTTCTCTGCCACATTAGTACCCAACAAAGCAGCAGGAACTGTTTTCTCAAAATAAAACGTCACATCCTGAGTTGAAAGTCTTTAAAAGATCCTGTTAATAGATCTAATAGTCTAATAGATCCTGTTAGAATTTATAATTCTTTTCAGTGTCTCTATTGTGACAAAGGCTGGCAAGGTTTTACAAAATTGGATACTTGTCTATCGCCCTAAAATTATCTTCCAGTTTTTTTCATATATTTTTATTGTAATTAATAGAAGGGTTACATGATATTTGCTAGATAGAAGGTGCATTAATTCACATACATTGATACACTTTCACATGTCTTGATCCCCATTTCCCTCCCCCCCATCTTCCAGTTTTATAAAATCTTATTCTTGATATCACAAGGCACAATTCTGTGCCTCTAATGTATCAAGAAGAAATACTAGCATGCAAGAGAAGACATGCTGGTCTTTTCAGATCTTTGCACAGCTGGCTTCTTGTTACTGTATATGTAGTACATATATCAGGTGGTTTCTGAGGTAGGCAAATGACTTTCATACTTTCTCTACTACATTACCATCTTATGTTTCTTCTCATTCAAAATCACAGGTCTAGTTGATATTTATAATTTTAAAAGACCTAATTTTAAACTGAAATTATTGATTAACGGAATGTTTATACTTAGCACTTTAATTGTCATACTCTCATGGAAAGGT